>NC_092416.1:13778668-14442002 GCF_040894005.1 Engystomops pustulosus
TGATATGAGGATGGGTTGTAACATAAGAAAAGCTTCCTTCCTCAGAATTCTATCGAAGAACATTATTCGATGTATGGAATATGGAAATATTGTTACCAACAATGTCAATTTTAGCAGGTTAAAGGTTCCAATAGCTTATGGTATGTTGATGCCTTTTGTCAGCATTCTTAAAAATTCCGGTATATATTGTAACTATCGCTATCCCGGCTGTCATAGTGACCGTGGCGTCTATAGGACATTATCGAGATGATCAGCACACTCCATTTAGGGCACATAGGTGCCGGTCATTGCCGTGGCATCCCTGAGGTCCGATGAAGGACCCCAGGGCTGCCTTCAATAGAAGCCTGTAGATGCTTTCTGCAAGATCTAACAGCGCTAATGTCAGCCTATGCAGAATTGTGAAAATTGACCAAATTTCACCAAATGCTCTCTTTTTCATGAATATACATACATCTTTTTCATAAATAGGCATATCGACCAAAAAGGACCACTAACCCGAAATACAACAAGTCACCAAAAATACAATCTCAAAAGTAAATTAAAACATCTTTAAGCTATTACCATATAAAATGACACGTATCAGTTTTGAAAAATAGGACTTGGTCATCAAGCTACAAATGAGCCGGGTCACTAAGGGGTTAATCAATATTAAAAAAAAATATCTAAAACATATTAGGTATCTCCACATTCCCAAATATTTAATCTATCAATACATAATATAATAATCATTTGTAGACTGTAACAAAAAAAAAAACCCTCCAAATCAAAACTGCCATATGGCCAACCAACATGACGAAGACGCCACGTGTCGAAACACGTTGATCGTAACCATATGCTGTTTGCTGTAATGTTTTCAGTGCTACAAGTGAGCCGATTGGATGGCCAATTGGTTGCTCTGACAGGTTTCAGTCTCACAGAGACTTATAGATTAGTCATGGATACCTATCTCTGGAAACCCAGCCATTGGCAGTAAGATTACAATACACGGCAATACAGTGGTAATGTATGAACAATCAGACCCTCTAGGTTTAAATTTCCCTAAGGGGCCTGAAATAATACTGAAAAAAGAAAACAAATATATAAAAAAAAATTAAAATCCCCCCTCCCTTTACCTAGAAAACATATAAAAAAATAAACATGTGAAGTAAAGTCATAAATAGAGATGAGCGAGCACTAAAATGCTTGGGTGCTCGTTATTCCCGATTTCCCGATGCTCGAGTGCTCGTCTCGAATAGCGAGCCCCATTGAAGTCAATGGGAGACCCGAACATTTTATTTATAAAACAGAACATTAAAAGAACAGTGCAAAAAAAAATATCCCAGATGTTTCCTGATGTTTTGCTTGTTAGAACACATTGAAATAACACTATTCCTCACTTTCCAGGTGTGCGCGCGTGTCTCCCGCTAGGTTCGGAGATGTCCGGAACATCTAGAATGTGAAGAATAGTGTTCTTTCAATGTGTTCTGCACTTAAATGCTCCTGTATTCACTGTTTTTAATGCTTTAATTCTATTCTTCACATTGCAGATGTGCGCGTGTATCTCCGAACCTATCAGAAGACACGAGTGCACATCTCCGAACCTAGCGGGAGACACGCGCGCACACCTGCAAAGTGAGGAATAGTGTTATTTCAATGTGTTCTTACAAGTAAAACATCTGCAAACATGTGTAATATTTTTTTTAACAATTAAAATACTTTTATTTAATTTATTTTATTAATTTACTGCTCGATGTTGAGCCGGTGAGATACTCGTCCGAGTAACGAGCCGGTCCAAGTATGCCAATACTCGACCGAGCAGTATACTCGCTCATCTCTAGTCATAAATATGTTAGGTATCGCCATGACCTAAAATGCCTGTTCTATTAAAATGTAAAAAAATTAATTCCGAGCCATGAACCCTGTAATGGAAAATAGCGCTCACATGTCTGAATCAACACGTTTTCAACATTTTTCCATCCATAAATATTTGAATAAAAGATGATCAAACAGTCGTATAGGTCCCAAATTGACATAAATGAACATGTCAGCGCGTTCCCCAAATAAACCTTACACAGGTTCTCGCACATTGAAGTATTAAAGTTATCAGCCAAATTTTCAAAAATTGAAAAAAAAAAATTTCATTTAAAATTTAATTTTTTGTACAAAAGAATGAAATTTTTTAAAATCTACTTCAACCTATATGAATGTTGTATCCCTTTGATTGTACCGACCCAAAGAATAAAGGGGAGGTGTGAGTTACAGCACACGAAGAAAGCCATAAAAGACAAAAGCCACAAGAGCCACATGTTGCAAATGTTTTTTTGTTTTTTTTTTGTTAATTATAACACATTTGGATTTTTTTCTCCAGCTTTCCAGTACATTGCATGGAATAATAAATGATACCAATAAAAATAATATTTGTCCCACATACACATCTGTAAAAATAAAAAAAGTTACGGCCTTTGGAATGAGGGGGGTGGGTAACAAACAGGAACACAAAAAGGTCCTGAGTCCTGAAAGGGTTAAATATTTGGATATGTGAAAGAATGTGACAGAGTTTATAGGGGGCTGGCACTTTGTTATCAGCTTGTTGCCAGGGAACGCTTCTAATAACATTTTTGATCATAAAAAAGCTTCTTAAATTTATTCCTAGATGGGATTAAGACTGTGATCAGGACCTGCGCCCCTTCATCTGAATGTTCCATGAACGGCAGCATGTCCACAATATACGGGAAAGTCAGGACCATCATATTATGTTGTTCTGTTGACAACTGTACTCCTTCTCCTCCTTCATGTAAGTCATCCATGTCTGATTTTTTTGGTATGTCCTGCCCTGTAGGATAGGACAGGACATCATTTATTGACTCAAGGTCCAAGCTCAGTACCTGCTCCAGCATAATAACTTAAAGGGAACCCGTCACCACATTTTTTACAAATACAGATAGTGACAGGTTCCCATAGAGCCCTTGTAACTAACTGACACCTTTATTTTAGTTAAACATTGTTCCCCTTTGATTCCCATATTTTCAACTTTATAGTTTTACCTGGTATCTAAGCATGGCTACAGCGAGTCAAGGTGGGCGTGGCCTACTCGGGTTGAATCCAGCAGCTCTTCTCAAGCCTATCTCTGTATGCAGCTTTAATGTCATGTGACCAGGGTGACATCATTGCAGGTCCTATAGCTTTGGTAACATTAGAAAACTGTACACCAAGCATATATCTCATGAAATCACAGCATATTGTATCACATGAAATCACAGCAGCCTGCATGGAGAGGAGTAGGAGTCCATGGAAGTTGCTGTGATTATTTTATGTGGTCAGATAAGTACACGGAGTAATTTGCTAGTTTTAAGTAGCTTAAGAACCTTTGATGATGTCACTCTGCTCACATGACATTAGCCACAGCCCCTTGACTCGCTCCAAAGATGTATATATACCAGGCAAGATTATAACTCTGATTATATGGGCATCTGAGGGAAACTATTTTTAGCTAAAAGCAGGGGGTCAGATAGTTACTCGGGCTCTACAGGAACCTGCCACTATCTGTATTTGTGAAAAATGTGGTGACAGGTTCCCTTTAAGTGGACAACTTTTCATGTAATCTGATGAAAAAGGAAGGTAATACATGTACCAGTCCATTACTTTAACAAAGATTTATAAACTTTTTAAAAACAATATCTTGTACCTGTCATGAGAATTCATACTCTGTTTCTCCTCTCTTTCTCCAATTTAGTCCCAGTGCCAACACCAGTCTCCACCCCTAATGGAGTGACCTGTAGATCCTGCATGTCTGCTGACTCTACCTGGTGTGACACATCAGATACCATACAATGCACCGGGGATGAGGACATGTGTTTTCTGAGGACCACACAATTAACAGGTAACAAAACCTTTTGTACTTCACTGTAAATGGCCCCATTGTTCTCCTAGATAAGATTTATCAAGAAGTTAAACTATTTATTACCAACTTTATGAGCCCCTTTTTAGCTGCTATCTGGCATTGCAGGCTCACAGTTTTAGCGACTACTGAAAGTTTCTAGTTGTTTGCCAAACTTAAATGTGTTTATGTTGCACAAAATGCAAAATGAAAGACAGGTGGCTAAAGATAGCAAAACAAATCCCAATAATTTTTTAAGCATATCAATGCAAAAAAAAAAAAAAGGGTCAGAACAGGTTGGGCCCCTTTATTCTGAAAATGGGGCATTGGTGACTGGAGACCCAGAGAAGGCGGAGATACTTAATGGGTTTTTTACCTCAGTTTATACAATAGAAGAAAGAACTTCTGACGTGGGTGGTGCCAGTTCAGGTCATGCACCCTGTAATATACTAGACTGGCTAAATGTAGATATTATCCAATCTAAGCTCAATAAAATCAATGTGTACAAAGCTCCTGGACCAAATGGGTTACACCCCAGAGTTCTTAACTAGAGATGAGCGAACACTAAAATGCTCGGGTACTCGTTATTCGAGACGAACTTTTCCCGATGCTCGAGTGCTCGTCTCGAATAATGAGCCCCATTGAAGTCAATAGGAGACTCGAGCATTTTTCAAGGGGACCAAGGCTCTGCACAGGGAAGCTTGGCCAAACACCTGGGAACCTCAGAAAAGGATGGAAACACCACGGAAATGGACAGGAAACAGCAGGGGCAGCATGCATGGATGCCTCTGAGGCTGCATAATCGCAACATTATGCCAAAATTATGGGCAACAGCATGGCCATGACAGAGTGACAGAATGAAGCTAGATAGCATCTAAAACATCCAATAATTGACCCTGACACTATAGGGGACGGCATGCAGAGGCAGCGGCAGCAGCGGCAGGCTAGAGAGTGGCATGGCGACATACCCTAAATGGACTCAGGCTTCAAACCAATGGGTGGCAGAGAGGAACCAAAGGAGGTGAGCAAGAAGCGCTCAAATAATATCGGTACATGATAAAAGTTTGCTAGTATATTTTGTGGATTACACAGCAGGGTGGCGACAAAGTTAACATGGAAGCCATGAAAACAACCCAAAATTCTGCCTGACACAGCTCGTTTGATAAGGGGACCATGTATGGAGGCAGTGAACTAGTAGTAGATTAAAGGTGCTGCAGTTAAAACTATGTTAGTTGGATCTTGGCATGGAGCTGGCGCTCCGCTGCCAGGCGAGCTTTCGCCAATCCAAGCCCCTGTCTCTAGGCTACTCCCCAAACAGCACTTCTAAGAACCTTTTGTATAAGATCAAGTGTAGTAGCGTTCTTATAAGTTTAGGATATGGCGGGTGAGGGGAATGTAAACAGCTGCGCAAGAAGCGCTGAAATAATATCGGTAAATGATAAAAGTTTGCCAGTATTTTTTGTGGATTACACAGCAGGGTGGCGACAAAGTTAACAAGTTTGTTGTGGAAGCCATGAAAACAACCCAAAATTCTGCCTGACACAGCTCGTTTGATAAGGGGACCATGTATGCTTACAGTTCATGCCAGTCGCTGCACTGGCTGCCAGTCTCCTTTCGAATACAGTTTAAAATAATAATAACCCTCATCCATAAAGCTCTGTATAATGCTGCACCCCCCTACCTCTCCTCTCTTATCTCAGTCTATCGCCCAACCCGTGCTCTTAGAACCGCCAGTGATCTTAGATTAACCTCTACCCTAGTGCGGACCTCCCACTCGCGTCTCCAAGACTTCTCTAGAGCTGCACCAATTCTATGGAATGCTCTGCCCCGGACTATCAGACTAATACCTAACCTCCAAAGTTTCAAACGTGCTCTTAAAACCCATTTCTTTAGGCAAGCCTATAACACTCATTAACTGCATGAAGTTTTAACTCTTCTACTAACCCGTCCTGTGTCGTCCTCCCATCTGTTATCCAGCAACCAACAGGCACCAGACTTCTCTGCAGTCCCATTCACCCTGGACCTGGTATATAAGATGACGGCTGAGTGGTTCAAGCGACAGCAATTCCATTTATTATATTTTTTTCTATTCCCTAAGAAGAATGGCTTGACCATTAAATATTCTTTTACCTCGTGTTACCCCATCATCTTCATAAACCGTAAGCTCTGGCGAGCAGGGACCTCACTCCTGTTGTTCCATACAAATGTTGTGCTCTGTTACATTACATTTGTATTTGTTTCCTATGATTTGTAAAGCGCTACAGAATATGATGACGCTATATAAATAAAGATTATTATTATTATTATTATGGAGGCAGTGAACTAGTAGTAGATTAAAGGTGCTGCAACTATGCTAGTTGGATCTTGGGATGGAGCTGGCGCTCCGCTGCCAGGCGAGCTTTTGCCAATCCAAGCCCCTGTCTCTAGGCTACTCCCCAAACAGCACTTCTAAGAACCTTTTGTATAAGATCAAGTGTAGTAGCGTTCTTATAAGTTTAGGATATGGCGGGTGAGGGGAATGTAAACAGATGCGCAAGAAGCGCTGAAATAATATCCCTAAATGGTAAAAGTTTGCAAGTATATTTTGTGGATTACACAGCAGGGTGGCGACAAAGTTAACAACTTTGATGTGGAATGCCCTGTAATAGCTCTTGGGCGGTGTGCCTTTTATCGCCTAGGCTCAGCAGTTTCAGCACCGCCTGCTGTCGCTTAGCGACGGCACTGCTGCTGTGCCTAGAGCTACCGACTGATGGCGCCATGCCCACGGATGGTAATTCGGAGGAGGAGGAGGTGGAGGAGGGGTGGGAGGAGGTATAGTAGGCCTTTGAGACCTGGACCGAGGTAGGCCCCGCAATTCTCTGCGTCGGCAGTATATGACCAGCCCCAGGGTCAGACTCGGTCCCAGCCTGCACCAAGTTAAGTGTAGTAGCGTTCTTATAAGTTTGGGATATGGCGGGTGAGGGGAATGTAAACAGATGCGCAAGAAGCGCATGATGCGCATGGAGCTGGCGCTCCGCTGCCAGGCGAGCTTTCGCCAATCCAAGCCCCTGTCTCTAGGCTACTCCCCAAACAGCACTTCTAAGAACCTTTTGTATAAGATCAAGTGTAGTAGCGTTCTTATAAGTTTAGGATATGCCGGGTGAGGGGAATGTAAACAGATGCGCAAGAAGCGCTGAAATAATATCCCTAAATGGTAAAAGTTTGCCAGTACATTTTGTGGATAACACAGCAGGGTGGCGATAAAGTTAACAACTTTGATGTGGAATCCATGAAAACAACCCAAATTTCTGCCTGACACACCTCGTTTGATAAAGGGACGATGTATGGAGGCAGCTATATGGACGACTTTTGGAGGTAGCAATGGAGACAACGTGTGGAGGCTGCTATGGAGACAATTTAATTTGGATAGTGCCTGTATGTGGCAGTCCCAAACATTTTTCAAACCAGAGGAGCAGGTAGGTGGCCCTCCAGTAAAATGGAATAGATTGAGTGCCTGTATGTGGCAGTCCCAAAAATTTTTCAAACCAGAGGAGCAGGTAGGTGGCCCTCCAGTAAAATGGAATAGATTGAGTGCCTGTATGTGGCAGTCCCAAAAATGTTTTAAAACAGAGGACCGGGTAGGTGGCCCTCCAGTAAAATGGAATAGATTGAGTGCCTGTATGTGGCAGTCCCAAAAATTTTTCAAACCAGAGGAGCAGGTAGGTGGCCCTCCAGTAAAATGGAATAGATTGAGTGCCTGTATGTGGCAGTCCCAAAAATGTTTCAAACCAGAGGAGCAGGTAGGTGGCCCTGCAGTAAAATGGAATAGATTGAGTGCCTGTATGTGGCAGTCCCAAAAATTTTTCAAACCAGAGGAGCAGGTAGGTGGCCCTCCAGTAAAATGGAATAGATTGAGTGCCTGTATGTGGCAGTCCCAAAAATGTTTCAAACCAGAGGAGCAGGTAGGTGGCCCTGCAGTAAAATGGAATAGATTGAGTGCCTGTATGTGGCAGTCCCAAAAATTTTTCAAACCAGAGGAGCAGGTAGGTGGCCCTCCAGTAAAATGGAATAGATTGAGTGCCTGTATGTGGCAGTCCCAAAAATTTTTTAAAACAGAGGACCGGGTAGGTGGCCCTCCAGTAAAATGGAATAGATTGAGTGCCTGTATGTGGCAGTCCCAAAAATTTTTCAAACCAGAGGAGCAGGTAGGTGGCCCTCCAGTAAAATGGAATAGATTGAGTGCCTGTATGTGGCAGTCCCAAAAATGTTTCAAACCAGAGGAGCAGGTAGGTGGCCCTGCAGTAAAATGGAATAGATTGAGTGCCTGTATGTGGCAGTCCCAAAAATTTTTCAAACCAGAGGAGCAGGTAGGTGGCCCTCCAGTAAAATGGAATAGATTGAGTGCCTGTATGTGGCAGTCCCAAAAATGTTTCAAACCAGAGGAGCAGGTAGGTGGCCCTGCAGTAAAATGGAATAGATTGAGTGCCTGTATGTGGCAGTCCCAAAAATTTTTCAAACCAGAGGAGCAGGTAGGTGGCCCTCCAGTAAAATGGAATAGATTGAGTGCCTGTATGTGGCAGTCCCAAAAATGTTTCAAACCAGAGGAGCAGGTAGGTGGCCCTGCAGTAAAATGGAATAGATTGAGTGCCTGTATGTGGCAGTCCCAAAAATTTTTCAAACCAGAGGAGCAGGTAGGTGGCCCTCCAGTAAAATGGAATAGATTGAGTGCCTGTATGTGGCAGTCCCAAAAATTTTTTAAAACAGAGGACCGGGTAGGTGGCCCTCCAGTAAAATGGAATAGATTGAGTGCCTGTATGTGGCAGTCCCAAAAATTTTTCAAACCAGAGGAGCAGGTAGGTGGCCCTCCAGTAAAATGGAATAGATTGAGTGCCTGTATGTGGCAGTCCCAAAAATGTTTCAAACCAGAGGAGCAGGTAGGTGGCCCTGCAGTAAAATGGAATAGATTGAGTGCCTGTATGTGGCAGTCCCAAAAATTTTTCAAACCAGAGGAGCAGGTAGGTGGCCCTCCAGTAAAATGGAATAGATTGAGTGCCTGTATGTGGCAGTCCCAAAAATGTTTCAAACCAGAGGAGCAGGTAGGTGGCCCTGCAGTAAAATGGAATAGATTGAGTGCCTGTATGTGGCAGTCCCAAAAATTTTTCAAACCAGAGGAGCAGGTAGGTGGCCCTCCAGTAAAATGGAATAGATTGAGTGCCTGTATGTGGCAGTCCCAAAAATGTTTCAAACCAGAGGAGCAGGTAGGTGGCCCTGCAGTAAAATGGAATAGATTGAGTGCCTGTATGTGGCAGTCCCAAAAATTTTTCAAACCAGAGGAGCAGGTAGGTGGCCCTCCAGTAAAATGGAATAGATTGAGTGCCTGTATGTGGCACCCACAAAAATTGTTTCAAACAGAGGACCGGGTAGGTGGCCCTCCAGAAAAATTAAATGCATGAAGTACTATAGCAAGAGCCAGTGGGCCCTGTCAAAAAATAGCCATTTTCCTCTGCTTTACTGTACAAAGAGGAGGAGAAGGAGGAAAATGAGGAGGAGGAGGAGTGGATCAATTATTCAGGTTGAGCTTCCTTCACCTGGTGGAGATTGGAAATTCTGAGAAATCCAGCCTTTATTCATTTTAATAAGCGTCAGCCTGTCAGCGCTGTCAGTCGACAGGCGTGTACGCTTATCGGTGATGATGCCACCAGCTGCACTGAAAACCCGCTCGGACAAGACGCTAGCGGCAGGGCAGGCAAGAACCTCCAAGGCGTACAGCGCCAGTTCGTGCCACATGTCCAGCTTTGAAACCCAGTAGTTGTAGGGAGCTGTGTGATCATTTAGGACGATGGTATGGTCAGCTACGTACTCCCTCACCATCTTTCTGTAAAGATCAGCCCTACTCTGCCGAGACTGGGGACAGGTGACAGTGTCTTGCTGGGGTGACATAAAGCTGGCAAAAGCCTTGTAAAGCGTACCCTTGCCAGTGCTGGACAAGCTGCCTGCTCGCCTACTCTCCCTCGCTACTTGTCCCGCAGAACTACGCACTCTGCCGCTAGCGCTGTCAGAAGGGAAATACTGTTTCAGCTTGTGCACCAGGGCCTGCTGGTATTCATGCATTCTCACACTCCTTTCCTCTGCAGGGATGAGAGTGGGAAGATTTTGCTTGTACCGTGGGTCCAGGAGAGTGAACACCCAGTAATCGGTGCTGGAATAAATTCTTTGAACGCGAGGGTCACGGGATAGGCAGCCTAGCATGAAATCTGCCATATGCGCCAGAGTACCAACGCGTAAGAATTCACTCCCCTCACTGGCCTGACTGTCCATTTCCTCCTCCTCCAACTCCTCCAACTCCTCTTCTTCTGCCCATACACGCTGAACAGTGAAGGACTCAACAATGGTCCCCTCTTGTGTCTCGCCAACATTCTCCTCCTCTTCCTCCTCATCCTCCTCCACCTCCTCCGATATGCGCTGAGAAACAGACCTGAGGGTGCTTTGGCTATCAACAAGGGAATATTCTTCCCCTGTCTCTTGTGACGAGCGCAAAGCTTCCGACTTCATGCTGACCAGAGAGTTTTTCAACAGGCCAAGCAGCGGGATGGTGAGGCTGATGATGGCGGCATCGCCACTGACCATCTGTGTTGACTCCTCAAAGTTACTCAGCACCTGACAGATATCAGACATCCACGTCCACTCCTCATTGTAGACTTGAGGAAGCTGACTGACCTGACTACCAGTTCTGGTGGAAGTTGACATCTGGCAGTCTACAATCGCTCTGCGCTGCTGGTAAACTCTGGATAACATGGTCAGTGTTGAATTCCACCTCGTGGGCACGTCGCACAACAGTCGGTGAGCGGGCAGTTGGAGGCGGCGCTGCGCTGCCCTGAGAGTGGCAGCATCTGGGCTGGACTTCCTGAAATGCGCACAGATGCGGCGCACCTTCGTGAGCAAATCAGACAGATTGGGGTATGTCTTGAGGAAACGCTGAACTATCAGATTTAACACATGGGCCAGGCATGGCACATGTGTCAGTCTGCCGAGTTGCAGAGCCGCCACCAGGTTACGGCCGTTGTCACACACAACCATTCCCGGCTTGAGGTTCAGCGGTGCCAGCCACAGATCAGTCTGCGCCGTGATGCCCTGTAATAGCTCTTGGGCGGTGTGCCTTTTGTCGCCTAGGCTCAGCAGTTTGAGCACCGCCTGCTGTCGCTTAGCGACGGCACTGCTGCTGTGCCTAGAGCTACCGACTGATGGCACCGTGCCCACGGATGGTAGTTCGGAGGAGGAGGTGGAGGAGGGGTGGGAGGAGGAGGAGGCATAGTAGGCCTGAAACACCTGGACCGAGGTAGGCCCCGCAATCCTCGGCGTCGGCAGTATATGAGCAGCCCCAGGGTCAGACTCGGTCCCAGCCTCCACCAAGTTAACCCAATGTGCCGTCAGCGATATATAGTGGCCCTGCCCGGCAGCACTCGTCCACGTGTCCGTGGTCAGGTGGACCTTGTCAGAAACGGCGTTGGTCAGGGCACGGATGATGTTGTCTGACACGTGCTGGTGCAGGGCTGGGACGGCACATCGGGAAAAGTAGTGGCGACTGGGGACCGAATACCGAGGGGCGGCCGCCGCCATGAGGTTGCGAAAGGCCTCGGTCTCTACTAGCCTATAGGGCAGCATCTCCAGGCTAAGCAATCTGGAGATGTGCACATTAAGGGCTTGGGCGTGCGGGTGGGTTGCACTATATTTGCGTTTCCGCTCCAGCGTCTGGGGTATGGAGAGCTGAACGCTGGTGGATGCTGTGGAGGATAGTGGAGGCGACGATGGGGTTTTTGTGGCAGGGTCCTGGGCAGGGGGCTGACTAGCAGCTGACACAGGGGAAGGAGCAGTGGTGTGCACGGCCGGAGGTGAACGGGCTTGTTGCCACTGAGTGGGGTGTTTAGCATTCATATGCCTGCGCATACTGGTGGTAGTTAAGCTAGTAGTGGTGGAACCCCTGCTGAGCCTGGTTTGGCAAATGTTGCACACCACAGTCCGTCGGTCATCCGGTGTTTCCTTAAAGAACCTCCAGACTTCTGAAGATCTAGCCCTCGCCGCAAGAGCCCTCGCCACGGGAGCTTCACTAGTTGACACATTTGGCGCTGATGCACCAGCTCTGGCCCTGCCTCTCCTTCTGGCCTCTTCCAACCTGTTCTGGTCGAGGACTCTCCTCCGTCTCAGAAGCACTGTGTTCACCCGGCCTCTCAACCCAGCTTGGGTCTGTCACCTCATCATCCTCCGATCCCTCAGTCTGCTCCCCCCTCGGACTTCCTGCCCTGACAACAACTTCCCCACTGTCTGACAACCGTGTCTCCTCATCGTCGGACACCTCTTTACACACTTCCACTACGTCAAGAAGGTCATCATCACCCACAGACTGTGACTGGTGGAAAACCTGGGCATCGGAAAATTGCTCAGCAGCAACCGGACAAGTGGTTTGTGACTGTGGGAAGGGTCCAGAAAACAGTTCCTCAGAGTATGCCGGTTCAAATGCCAAATTTTCCTGGGAGGGGGCAGACTGGGGGGGAGGAGGCTGAGGTGCAGGAGCTGGAGGAGTGGCGATTTCGGTGACATGGGTGGACTGCGTGGAAGACTGACTGGTGGTGGACAAATTGCTCGAAGCATTGTCAGCAATCCACGACATCACCTGTTCGCACTGTTCTGGCCTCAACAGTGCTCTACCACGAGTCCCAGTAACTTCAGACATGAACCTAGGGAGTGTAGCTCTGCGGCGTTCCCCTGCTCCCTCATCAGCAGGTGGTGTCTCACCCCGCCCAGGACCACGGCCTCTGACCCCTGCAGTAGTTGGACGCCCACGTCCCCGCCCTCGTCCTCTACCCCTAGCCCTCGGGTTAAACATTTTTAAAATGAGAGTTATAACTTTATTTTTTTTTTAACTTTTTTTTGTTTTTTTTTTGTGTTTTTTGTTTTTTTTTGTGTTTTTTGTTTTTTTTTGAGTTTTTAAAACCAAACAATGCTATCCTATTGCTATGGCTATTTTCTAGCCAAGTATCAAAGCACACTACTATGCCAGATGAGATGACACTGAGTTAGTGCCTAATTGAAATCCAACCCCTACTAAATTTTCCCACTTCGGTCTTTGCTATGGATATGTGCGTCACTAAGCGCAGAACACAGCGGTCGCAAGTCTCACTACAAATTGCTCAGAATTGGCTAGTACATGCACTGCAGAAAGTACAGCCACCAGCAGATCAACCAGAAATCAAATATATAGAACGCTACTGTAGGCGTAAGTAAGCTCTTTGTATTCTCCTATGGCTATTTTCTAGCCAAGTATCAAAGCACACTACTATGCCAGATGAGATGACACTGAGTTAGTGCCTAATTGAAATCCAACCCCTACTAAATTTTCCCACTTCGGTCTTTGCTATGGATATGTGTGCCACTAAGAGCTAAACACAACGGTAGCAAGTCCCCCTGCTAATTCCTCACAAAATGGTACTAGATGCAAATTAAAATAAAAAAAGTATAACGTTATTGTAGCCCTAAGAAGGGCTGTTGGGTTCTTGGAGAATCACTCCTGCCTAACAGTAAGCTAATAGAACACCCTAACGCTTTCCCTGACCAGCAGCAGCTCTCTCCCTAGCGGCATCCAGACACAGAATGATCCGAGCAGCGCGGGCAGCGGCTAGTCTATCCCAGGGTCACCTGATCTGGCCAGCCAACCACTGCTATCGACGTGTAAGGGTACCACGTCATGCTGGGTGGAGTGCAGAGTCTCCTGGCTTGTGATTGGCTCTGTTTCTGGCCGCCAAAAAGCAAAACGGCGGGAGCTGCCATTTTCTCGAGCGGACGAAGTATTCGTCCGAGCAACGAGCAGTTTCGAGTACCCTAATGCTCGACCGAGCATCAAGCTCGGACGAGCATGTTCGCTCATCTCTATTCTTAACCCCTTAAGGACGCAGCCTGTTTGCAGGTTAAGGCTCGCAACTTTTTTTTGAAATTTGACCAGTGTCTCTTCCTGTGGTAATAACTTTTGAACGCTGTTACTTATCAAAGCGATTCTGAGATTGTTTTTTCCCCACATGTTGTACTTCATTTTAGTGGTAAATTTTGGCTGATAAGTTTTGCGTTTATTTACAAAAAAAAGAAAAAAATGATGAATTTTTAGAAAAATTTGCCATTTTCGAAATTCTAAATCATTGCGTTTTCAGGCAGATAGATTTACCACCTAAATAACTTGCAGAATAACATTTCCCATTTGTCTACTTTACATTTTCATAATTTCTGAAATGTTTGGATAATTTATTTTGCCGTCACGCGGCCTACAAATCGAATAGCGATTTTCCGTATTTTCGGAATTGACTATTTTGGGGATAAATACTGTTTGAAATCAAATTTTACATATTTAGCAACAAAACCCCCTATATAACCAACCCATTTTCAAATCTGCACCCCTCAAACTATCAGAAACAGCATTTACAAAGATTGTTAACCCCTTGAGATCTTCATAGTAATTGAATCAAAATGGCGGTGAAATTTAGAAATTTCAAATTTATCAAATTTTGTCGGTTATACGTTCATTTAGCCCTAAAATTTACACATTTCCAAAAGATAAAAAGAGAAAACTCACCATAAAATTTGTTCTACAATTTCTCCTGAGTGCAGCGACCCCCCACACGTGGCCGTTACTTGTGTTATGGGGGCACAGCGAGGCGCAGAAGGGAAGGAGCACCCTGCTGCTGCCAGGATTTTAGTTTTCTGGTTGCCCCCTTTTGAAGGCTATAAAATTTTCGCTTTTCCGTTATTTGGGCCATGTGACGGCATTTTTTTTGCGGGACGAGATGCTTTTTCCAGTGTTACCATTTTGGGGTTGGTATCACCTATTGTTGAAAATTTTGGAACTTTTTTTGAGGTCATGAGTAGAAAAGCATCAATTCTGTACTGGATTTTTTTACTTTTTTTTTTTCCGTGTTCACCGTATATCCTAATAATCCTGTTATCTTTATTCTATGGGTCGATACGATTACGGGGATACCAGACATGAATATTTTTTCTTATGTTTTACTAAATTTGCCAAATAAAACCCTAATGTGGGGAAAAATCTATCATTTTTGCATCGCCGTCTTCCAAGTGGCATAACATTGTTACGTTTTTGGCTACAGAGCTGGTTGATGGCTTGTTTTTTGCGGGACATGTTGTTCTTTGCAACAATATCATTCTGGAGTACATATGTTTTGTTGATCACTTTTTATTGCATTTTTAGTGGGATATAATAGGTAAAAATCATAATTTTTGGCGGGTTTTTGACGTTTTTTTTTTACGGCGTTCATCATATGGGTTCAATAGTTATTTCGTTTTATTCTATGGATTGTTACGGATGCGGTGATACTATATATGTTGGGTTTGTGTTATGATTTAGACTTTTTTGAGCGTTATATGTCTCTTTATATGTTTTGGGGCTTATGGGCATTTTTAGTGATTTATAAAGTAATTTTTTATTGAAAAACATTTTTTTTTACATTTTTTACTTGATCCACCATGGGATATGAACAAGCAATCATCTGATTGCTTGTTCTTGATAATACTCTGCAATACTAATGTATTGCAGGGTATTATCAGTGCCAGCCTATGCAGATGCATAGGCTGACACTTTGCCTTTAAGATGACGTCACAGACGCCATCTTAAAGGTAAACCCTCCAGGCTTCTCTGGGGTCCCGATCGGACCCCAGAGGAGCCAAAACAGCGATCGCCCCCCCCCGAAAACGGTGCGGGGGGGCCGATCGTGGGGTAAAGACCCCCAGAAGGCATGTTAAATGCCACGGTCGCGTTGACCGCGGCATTTAACGGGTTAAACACCCGCGATCGGAGCCCACTCCGACCGCGGGTGTTAGCCGGGGATGTCAGCGGTAGATTACCGCTGAAATCCCGCGGCTAGCGATGCCGGTTCGGCTGCTATACAGCGCTGAACCGGCATCGTCTCTGCGCCGTAGCTGTACTGCGCTGAGCGCTAATCGCGGGACTCAGCGCAGTACAGCTACGGCGCAGAGCGCTAAGTGGTTAAAGAACTCAGTTCTGTTATTGCTGTACCGCTGTCTAAAATCTTCAGGGATTCCGTAATGTCTGGTGTGGTGCCAAGTGACTGGCGCAAGGCAAATGTGGTGCCAACATATAAAAAGGGCTCTAGAACTTCGCCAGGCAATTACAGGCCTGTAAGCTTAACTTAAATATTGGAAGGGTTAGTAAAAGACTATATACTGGAGTATGTGACATCTTATGGTTTAATAAGTGACAGCCAGCGAGGGGTTACCAAGAATAGAAGTTGTCAAACTAACCTTATCTGCTTCTATGAAGAGGTGAGCAGGTGCCTGGATGGAGGAGCAGCTGTGGATATTGTGTTCTTGGACTTTGCAAAGGCATTTGACACTGTCCCTCATAGACGCCTGATGGGTAAAATTAGGGCTATTGGTTTGGCAGAAATCATTTGCAATTGGATTGAGAACTGGCTAATGGATCGTATCCAGAGAGTTGTGGTCAATGATTCCTACTCGGAATGGTTACCAGTTATGAGTGATGTACCCCAAGGTTCTGTGCTTGGCCCACTACTATTTAATATATTTATTAATGATATAGAGGTAGGAATTAATAGCACTGCGTCTATTTTTGCAGATGACACCAAACTGTGTAGTGTAATACAGTCTATGGCGGATGTTCATAGGCTGCAGGGTGACTTGGACAAACTGAATGTTTGGTCGTCCACTTGGCAAATGAGGTTCAATGTGGATAAATGTAAGGTTATGCACCTGGGGGCTAATGATCCAAAAGCAAAATATGTCCTTGGGGGAGTAAATCTGGAAGAGTCCCTTGTTGAGAAGGACCTGGGGGTACTAGTAGATCATAAATTGAATAACAGCATGCAATGTCAATCAGCTGCCTCTAAAGCTAGTAGGATCTTGTCATGTATCAGTGGTCTGGACTCTGGGGATAGAGATGTAATATTACCACTGTACAAGGCACTGGTTCGGCCACACCTGGAATATGCTGTCCAGTTCTGGGCACCGGTCCATAAAAAGGATGCCCTGGAGCTGGAGAGGGTTCAACATAGAGCCACAAAAATGATAAGGGGTATGGAGGGTCTTAGTTATGAGAAAAGATTAAAACAACTAGATTTATTTAGTCTGGAAAAGAGACGACTACGAGGGGACATGATTAATTTCTATAAATATATGAATGGTCCATACAAAAAATATGGTGGTAAGTTGTTTCAGATTAAATCAAATCAAAAGACGAGGGGGCACTGTCTCCGTCTGGAGAAAACAAGGTTTAATCACTGGAGGCGACAGGGCTTTTTTACCATGAGAACTGTCAATCTGTGGAATAGCCTGCCTCAGGCGCTGGTCACAGCAGGGACAGCGGAGAGCTACAAGAAGGATCTAGATTAGAGATGAGCGAGCACTAAAATGCTCGGGTGCTCGTTATTCAAGACAAACTTTTCCCGATGCTCGAGTGCTCGTCTCGAATAACGAGCCCCATTGAAGTCAATGGGAGACTCGAGCATTTTTTTTGCTAAAACAGAACAGTAAAAGAACACAGTGCTTAATTACATATTCCAGATGTTTCCTGATGTTTTGCTTGTTAGAACACATTGAAATAACACTATTCCTCACTTTGCAGGTGTGCGCACGTGTCTCCCGCTAGTTTCGGAGATGTCCGTAACATCTGGAATGTGAAGAATAGTGTTCTTTCAATGTGTTCTGCACTTAAATGCTCCTGAATTCACTGTTTTTAATGTTTTAATTCTATTCTTCACTTTGCAGGTGTGCGCGCGTATCTCCGAACCGGAAGACACGTGCAAAAGACACGTGAAGAATAGAATAAAAACATTAAAAACAGTGAATACAGGAGCATTTAAGTGCAGAACACATTGAAAGAACAATATTCCTCACATTCCAGATGTTCCGAACATCTCCGAACTTAGCGGGAGACACGCGCGAACACCTGCAATGTGAAGAATAGTGTTATTTCAATGTGTTCTTACAAGCAAAACATCAGGAAACATCTGGAATATTTTATTAAACAATAAAAACACTGTTCTTCACTTAATTTAATGCTCGATCGCGAGCAGGGGAAATACTTGTCCGAGTAACGAGCCGGTCCGAGTATGCTAATACTCCACCCAGCAGTATACTCACTCATCTCTAGTCTAGATGCCTTTTTACACCTAAATAACATTGATGGTTATGTTATATAGAATTGTTTCCCCTAAATCCCTTCCACATCCAATCCCTTCCCTTCCTTGGTTGAACTTGATGGACATGTGTCTTTTCTCAACCGTATAAATTATGAAACTATGAAGTGTATCTTTACTTTTCACTGTGACTTTTGCTGTCGTTTCTCAGGTACACCTTGGTCTGCACTTTGTGCTCTATGTATCTTTATTTTCCAGATGTTCCATGCACCTTTTCACTAATGTGTCACTTTTTTGCATATTTTTGTGACTTTTAAGATATTTTATATATTTATATATTTTATACTTTTTAAACCTGCGCCTGGTGAAGGGCAGGTGCAGAGGAAGGATTTTTTTCCATGGACTCTGTTTTAACATGTAAATTGTATTTATTATTTTCCATGCTTTAAACGTTTAACATTTTGCACATAAACCTGTTGGGCATTGAAAGTGTGGGCTGTGTTTTTTTTTAATTATTAGATTTTTACTTTCACATTTTATGAAAATGTATTGGTTACTTCTGAGGGTGAGGTCACACGTGGCATTAATGCATGTGCTTTCAAGTGCATCAGTTGAGAAGAGCAGATTTGCCTTATTACATTGCTGTGAACATGGTGTTTACAAATCACATGCATCTACGCAATGTTAACAAATATATTAACACTGTGTTAACACACATGCTTGTTAGTACCCCATTAACAAACTGCACTTTGTAGACACATGCGTTAACACCACGTGTGACCGCAGCCTCATATGTTGTCGTCTCACTGGGGTGTAACTACAGTGCTTAAAAACGCAGGACACAACCTCAAATCCAAAATTTACAGTAGTGTCCACTACATGTCCCCCCATGTGTCCCCCATACATGTCACCCATTGTCTAGTATAAAATATGACATAATGAGGAAAATCTTATTTGAATCTTTTCAGGATCCAAGTCAATGGACGATGGCCAATCAGCTCTTCGGGGATGTGCAACAAAATCTCTCTGTGACTTTGGCAGCCGGTCTAAAACTATTCAAGGCGCAACAATCAGTTCCAATTACATCTGCACCAGTGATGGAATAAGCGTCCATGAGGTCCTCCTGACTCCGGCCATTGTGTGTCTTCTACTGCTGAAAGTCTTCTTCTAACACTTCTCTTGGATGAATGTAGCAAGGGAAATATTTCTTAGCTAAAATATCTATATTCTCATCTAATGATGTTACATTTTACGTGGAATGTTTAACTTGCTTTGCACACAGCTTCATATTTTAAATTTGACACTTTTTATACTTTGGTCCAAAAAAGTTGAGTTTTTTCAGTCACTTTTATTAAATGCATTGAATACATCGGCCAACATTTTTTAAAGACTAGGTGCAGTTTGCCTGTAAAGGGTGCAGGGTACACCGGATTCATGATTTGTGGGGCACGTTCTTCATAAATCAGGCACACCCTGTACTGCACCGACAGCGTGACCGTTCTATTATTGGTGCACCTTTGTGCGTGACACAATTCTGTTGGACTCGGAGCATGCACCGGAATGCAGCTTTAGGTTTTAG
Source organism: Engystomops pustulosus (assembly GCF_040894005.1). Lineage (NCBI taxonomy): Eukaryota > Metazoa > Chordata > Amphibia > Anura > Leptodactylidae > Engystomops > Engystomops pustulosus. The sequence goes on from NC_092416.1 coordinate 13,798,254, forward strand.
AAATTTGTGTTGCGTCGTGTACAGTGTAGACACAGACACTTTATACATACATGTGCAAGCAGTTTGGATGTTCTGTATACAGACGGTCCCCTACTTAAGGACACCCGACTTACAGATGATCCCTAGTTACAGACGGATCCCTCTGCCCCCTGTGACCTCTGGTGACCTCTCTGGATGTTACTATAGTCCCAGACTGCAATGATCAGCTGTAAGGTGTCTGTAATGAAGCTTTATTGATAATCCTTGGTCCAATTACAGCAAAAAAAGTAAAAACACCAATTGTAAGTGGGGCAAAAAAAAATTTGGGCTGGATCTACAATTATAAATTATTCAGTTCGAACAAACCTATAGAACCTATCCTTTATGTAACCCGGGACTTCCTGTAAATATAAATAGGCCTGTAAAATAATAGAATTTTTAGGAAAATCTGGAAAATTGCTGATTGATTTTCAAGCCTCCTAACATCCTAATAAAATAAAATAACACAAATTAAAATATGTCAACGTAAAGCAGATGTATGGGTAATGTTTGTTAGTAACCGATTGGGGAGGTCAGACTAACCGTGTGATGAGCATAACATTTAGAAATCAGAAATTCCCAATTTCTTTTAACAATTTCACCAAATTGAAAAATTTTTCATAAATAAATGCAAAACATTTTAACCAAAAATAAAGCACTAAGGTGAAGTACAACATGTCCCAAAAAGCAATCTGAAAATAACATTGATAAGTTACACATGGCAGATTTGAAATATCAGACCGGGTCCATAAAGGACATCTACCACCACATGGTGGTAGAGTGTCCTAGATAGGCTGCTCGTTACGTCTAGGAGATGGGGAGACTGTGTTTTACATGTATTTTGGCTTCTTTATTGCTGAAATAATAACTTTGTAAAAGTGCTGGAAGTGCTCATACTGATGGCGCCCGACTTTAATATATTCACGCCCCCCCGCTGCAACCCTCCTTCTGCTGTCGGCTGGGGAACTAATAGAGAGCACATGCCCCGGTCTCTCCACGCACCGGCTCTGACATCACCGGCCGGATAATAGTTCCCCAGCAGGTGGCAGGAGGAGGCTTACAGCAGGGGGTTTGCATAAATTAAATTCCGTGGAAGCTGAGAGGTGCTCGGGGCCACCAGCCTGAGAGCCTCCGGCACCTTAACAAGGTCATTATTTTGGCTATAAAGAAGCCTAAATACATGTAAAACATGGTCCCTCCATCCACTAGACGTAAAATGCAGCCTATTTAGGACATTCTACCACCAGTACTCTGGTGGAAGATGTCCTTTAAGGTGAAAACGAGCTGGGTCCTTATGGGGTTTAATAATAATGGGTCGAGCACAGAACCCTGGGGTACACCATTTATAACTGGTGACAAGTGATGAACAGACCCACCAGTATTTGGGTCCAACAGGACCAAAAGTCCGTGTTCATGGACATGGACCCGAATGTGAACACCCATTGTGGGGGATTAAGGAAATCCATCATGAAACCAGGGACATTACATATAGATACAGGCACAGACTGGTAATCTTCTTATATTTGTTATCCATGGGCTCCTTCCTTCTACAATCAACTTTTAAAATTATGCAAATGAGCCAAAAGGCTATGAGTATGTTATCAGAAACCCTCCATGCTGAAGACCCAAAGGCTGTTACACTGTGCAGAGCAGGTTTCACTCTCACAATCCCCATTGCACTTCCTGAAATCAGTAATGAGCATACAGTAAGTGTGTGTGTGTGTGTGTGGGGGGGGGGGGTGGGATTTGTGTAACAGCCTCTAAAGGGGGTCTGGTAACACACACATAGCCCTTCCAAATCATTAGCATAATTTAACTGTTAATTTTAGTAGGAAAGAGGCCATGGATAACAAATATAAGAAGATACTGGATCTAAGAGTAATGTCCCTGGTTTATCAGGATGGATTTTGATGGTAGATTTCCTTTAACCCTTTCAAGGCTAAACCTTGCCTGATGTTTTTCGATGCTATCTTCTGCTTTTAGTTAAGCAAAAACAGAAATTTGGCAAACATGCTAAATTTTCTTCTTTTCAGGCAGATAGGCATAGCAACCGAATAACTTCATAACTAACATCTCCTTGACTAACATAGCCGAACCCTGTAGTTCAAAATATACATCCTCTACTTTCACCAAATTAATCATGTTTTTACTTTGTTTTGTATAGTGAAGATTGGAGGGTCTATACATTTCTTGTTTTTCTGAAATCCTACTGCAAATGTGATGCATCATCAAATCCATCCTCTAATCCTGAGCTATTATAGCCAAATCTTAGTATCTGAGTGGGACCTGAGTGGCTGGATTATCTCACTGCCTAGTGCTAGAATATGTCATGGGTGGCTTAGTCCCGGGGAAAAGCCCCATCAATTCCTGTCAGGGACAGTGAGGAGATACAAGAAGAGGAGGAGGCTGCAGTGTAGTGAAGGGATCCCCCTGGGGCACTTCTGGTGTATGTGTGGTAGCAGATCCCTGGGCAGATGATGAAGGGGAGACCCGTGGTGATAACAGCAGCAGCCAGGGATGACACTTGGAGACAGAAATCTTGAACAAAAACTCACAGGGGGTCATTTACTAAGGGCCCGATTCGCGTTTTCCCGACGTGTTACCCGAATATTTCCGATTTGCGCCAATTTTCCCTGTATTGCCCCGGATTGTGGCGCATCGGCGCTGGCATGCACGCAACGGAAATCGGGGGGCGTGGCCAAACGAAAACCCGACGGATTCGGGAAAAACCGCCGCGAAGCCTGCGCATACCTTCACTCAGCTGGCCTCGGTGTATTCCAGTGCGTTCCAGGGAACTTCAGCGCAGCAGCGCCACCTGGTGGACAGCGGAGGAACTGCCTTAATAAATCCCGGCTGGACCCGAATCCAGCGCAGAGAACGCGCTGCTGGATCGCGAATGCAGCGGGTAAGTAAATCTGCCCCATAGTCTCTTTAATGGCACACAATCAAATGAAGCAACAGGTAACAGTCTTTAAATGTTCCTCTCTACAGAATTCCATGAGGCAGTAGATTGGTCGGATGTAGATTTGTAGCTTTGAAGCATAATTCAGCCCTGGTCCAGTGGTTATAGGCTAGCTAGGAGCCAAGAAGGGCTCTGTTGGACAGCAATCTGGATGTGGTTTCTGCGGTATTGGCACGCAAAGCCTCAGGAGAGAAAGACTTACTCCTGTCACTAGGACTGACAATTTAGGAATATAGAAAGACAGAAATCCAGCCAGAGGGAATATTTTTAAACTTCTACATCTGGAGATTATCAAAGGCTCCAACCAATCACCAGCCTTGAGCTGCAAAAAGGATAACAAACTGCAACATTTGATATCAACATTAACCCTCCAGTTCACAGGCATAGAATATTGCATGCATAGTACACTATTATGGCACTAAATTGCAAAGGATAGTATATAGGGGCAGTCCAGCATTACAAAGATACATTACTAAAGATTAGAATGGGAAGCTGGCCATACTTCCTTCATACAACCAGGAGGAATACTGGAGTTAGATATTTTTAGTAATGACCCATCCGTTGGGCCATTACACAATGCCACCGATGCTTCAGCTTCCTCATGGGAGACGTCATTTTTCAAAAATGTAATGAGAAGCCAATCTTGAACTCCATATGCTTTAGGTTTCCAATCGCAGTGGAGGTCACCCTTAAGCGTTACTGTAGACAAGGCCTTAATTTATACTATGTTGCATTGTTTCTCCAAGCATTCCTTATGTTGTTTCATTGCTCCACAGAATCTTCTGTTACTATAGTTTTAGCATATTGAAGGCATTTTTTCTTATGGTTTTTTTGTCAAGGAGAAGTGTAAGTCTTGGGTATTGACATTCCTAAAATTGACTATGTGTTTACTGCCACCCTAGTCCTTCAGGTATTTTGCCATCACTTGAGGGATTGTGACCTCCTGACTCCCAAGGATTCTAGTGCTATTCACTGTCCTTGAGATGGCACCTGATCCTAATTCTGAGACTGTGAAAGGCATTAAAATGAAATTTACATTCAATATACAGAAACCTCTCATGAACGTAGTTTTGCTGAGTTACTTGCATTGCTTCTGCAAGTTGTAACCCCCCCTGGTAAAAACAGAGACAATTATGGGGCGCAGGTACTCGATAAAAAGGTTTGTTTTATTCAACTAAATAAAGAAACCCTTTATATTGGGTACTTGCGCCCCACAAACATCTCTCTTTTTACCAAGGGGGGTGGGGGGGTGGTATAGCTTGCAAACTACCCTTCCTATTCATTGCTACACTCCCTCGATACCCAACCCTTGGGTGAGGATGAAGACGAGGCAGTGGCCACTCACCACATATGTCTATACCAGTTTTGTGCCTGTAATCAGCACAACCATAAAAGGTAGGTACAAAACCTTACCTACTTACATACCCCCCAACCTACCAAGGATAACCTAGATAGCACTATTTCTCTCTGTATTTCCCCCTTTTTATCCCCCCAATACCTTTACTAAGAGACAGAGAAGTTAGAGGTCCTCAAATGTTGATTTGTTTCTTTTCATATTTATTCATTTATTGATTGAATTAAACTCAAAGTGATCTGGGGCACTCTTTAAATATTTTTCATATAACTTGGAATGTCTGTGTAACTATGACCTAATATTTCGTAATGTTAGGCCATCTGCAATTGACCGTTCTTTGACCATTTACTGGTCAATTTCCATAGTGCTGAGGATGGCGTTTAACATTGATGCAAGGAGTCCCTGCTTGCCAGAGGAACAGCATTACGACAGCTGTCATGAAGACTACAGTGTGTCCCTGGTGATTCACTGGCAAGCGGGGGCTCCTTGTATGATAGTACAATGAAGAAGGTTCCCGGCACGAGTTGTCTTGATAGCAATTCAAACTTTATCTGTTGACCTTGTGATCCTTTTAGTTTAGATTACTATTAGGATGGCCAGAAACTTCCTCGTTGTACTGGATGCTCATCCCTGCAGCCTTGGGTTTCTTCCATCCACCAACATCAGCAGCGAGTTGGCATTTCTTTGAAAGATTTACCCCCCATGGGATCAGGCATGGTCTGGTTTTCACAGACTGGAGTCGGTAATCTCATTTATCAAGCTGTCTAAGAGTAAAAATGTTCTTAGTTGCCCACGGCAACCAATCACAGCTCCCCTGTAAAGGATGATACATGTATGACATACAGACCGTTTTTGCACACATACGGCTCAGAAACTGAGGACATATGGACCACAAAGATGGACCACTGCAGCCGGAGAACAGTACAATTTATTGCGCATGTAGTCAATTTATTACATAAACAGACAGATCAGGCGGGATGTATTAACGCACTTGCACCACAATTCTGGTGGTTTTGCGCCAAAAAAAACTATGTGAAAAGCCTTACCACAGTTATCAAAGCTGTTTTTAGCCATTTTCCGACTTGTCCGACTGAGGGAGCGTGGCCTTCAAAAAAGGGGCTTGGTCTAAAAGGAGGCGTCGTCTATTTTAATGTTCCGTGTGCCAAAAATTGTGGCGCAGAGTTTAGACCACTTTAAATTAGATTTAAACTGGAAACCGACAGTCTTATCCTGCACCAGATACATTAACACAGTGATAAATCCGGAGCAGAAAATGAATAGGGTTTTCCTCCAGTAAACTGATGGAAGTTGGGACACATTGATAAATCCCCCTCATTGGCTTAGCAGAAGACCAGTTGATTCCACTGTGGAGGATATTTATCATACGCTGGCGCTCCGGTGCCAGCGTATGATCGCCCCGCCGCTGCGAATTCGCTTCTGCCTCTTGATGTATTGGGCTGCCAGTAGCGCAGCGTTTATCCTACGCCAGGCAGGGCCTGGAGTAGAAAAAAACGCAGCCGGCGACTTTTCACATATGAAAAGTCGCCGGCAGCAGCGAGTGCGCAGGCGCAGGGACAGTAACGCCCCGCGCCGGCCCACTCCCGTCCGGCCGCGCCCCCCCCCTTCACGCCCCACTGGCGTGAAGGTGGCGGATTGGGGAAAATAATCGCAAAAGCTAGCAATAAGCTAGCATTTGTGATTATTTCAGGGCCTCTGCGCCAGTGGCGGTGCGCAGAGGTCCTGATAAATATGCCCCTGTGAGTCTATGCTCTATGTCAGTGATGGCTAACCTATGGCACTGGTGCCAGAGGTGGCACTCAGAGCCCTTTCTGTGGGCACTCAGGCCATCACCAGAGATGACTCCAGGTATCTTCCTGCAGTCCCAGACAGCCCAGGACTTGCTGTGCACAGAGCTATGTTAAAGTGACAGCGCTACCTGGGACTATTTTCTGCTTTATTGGTGTCCTCAGGGGCTGGTATCAATGAAAGCTGTGACAGAGAAGGGAGTATAAATCACTAATTACATTTCTGTGTTGGCACTTTGCGATAAATAAGCGGGTCTTTGTTGTAGTTTGGGCACTCGGCCTCTAAAAGGTTTGCCATCACTGCTCTATGTGATACATAGCGATTCTTCATCAGTTATGAGGGGCCAAGTAATGGGGGGGGGGGGCACTTTTTTAAGCTAAATGTTGGACGCCATTATTCTCCTTGATGTCCCCCACTTTGACCCACCATGCACCTTTCTCCCAACCTGTGAATATTTTTAAGAAGATTGGTGAATGCTGCCTATTATTTTCCTTCTTCATGTTTAGTAATATCTTTTGTACCTGGAATCCATGGTTGACCTATTTGGAGAAGACATTATTCTGTGCATATTACTTTGTTGTCTGTATTGTTCTTTTACCCAAGCCAATCACAGAACTTGGATTATTAATGACCTCATTAGGGCTTCACTCCTCATCTCTCAGTTTTACACCGGCTCCACTTAGGTGAAAGTAGACTAACAGAATCTTTCCTAACTTCTACTGTGACCTGACACCCACTCTGCTTACAGATGTGCCTTAGGCTATATTCACACTGCCGTTGCCCGCCCGTACCATACCGTAGCGGGCAACGGCAGTGTACGGGGAGAGGAGGAGGAGGTGAGCGCAGCTCACCCCCGCCCCTCTCCATAGCAACCTATGGCGCACGGCGCCGTATTACGGGAAAAGATAGGACAGGTCCTATCTTTTTCCCGGGTACGGAACGGTACGGTGCCGCACGTGTGCGGCACCGTACCGCTCCCGTAGGGTGCCGTGCGCCCATAGAAGTGTATGGGGGACGTATATCGGCCGTATATGCGGCGGCCGTATATACGTCCCCCATACGTTCGTGTGAATATAGCCTTACTCTGACTCTGTTCGGGCCGAGGACCTCCCCCTGTGCGCTTGCGTCGGCCTTATATCCAACATAGCAATAGCATCTCACGTTATGTAAATTAGTCATTATTCATATTTAGCTAGAGGGCTACAAAGGTTGTGCCTTGGCATCTTAACCCCCGAAAATCAGCCCTACCCTACATTTAACTGGACCTCTGATATTATTCTGCAAAGGATCTCTACATTCAAGTACGTCCATTACAGCTTTGAGATTTCCATTTATGGGAACGCAACAATAACATTTTGCACATCCTCCGGTTAATCTTAGTGATCTTAGACGTTGCATAGTTTAGAAACCAAGGAACCCGAGGGATGTAATATTCTTTGTAAGATGTTGTGGTCTATGTCTGCTCATGGGAATGTGGATTGCATTGGCTGAAGAAACCAAAACTATTGAGTCTTTGTAGCCACTTCTCTAGCCTAGAACATCCCACCACTGATGGTGACAAGTTTTATCTCATTATTTGCTAATCATAACCCACATAAAGCCTCAACTTTATTCCCAGGAATTCACTGACTGTCATCTGGTCAGAACATAAAATAGTCAAGACTTTTACTAATCCAACACTGGGTCACTAACAGAGACGATAGATGGAGGAATGAGAGGAGCTGCTGGGACCTATTACCGATAGAAGGCAAGTCTACCAATATCAATGAGGAAGTCAATAATTTGGCTATTTACAAATTATATCAAATCACGTATAGTCAGCTTCCGAATATATATCAACAACTCAGCCAAGTGCTAAATATACTTGATGCTTCGTAAGTCATTAATAACATATTACATGGTCTTCTTTGTCTTCTTCGTCGCCTTCTTCATCATCTTCTTTATCATCATCTTCTTCATCATCATTGTCTTGTTCTTTTTCCTCATCATCATCATATTCTTCTACTTCGTCTTCTTCATCATCTTCTTTATTATCATCTTCTTCTTCATCATCTTCTTCGTCATTTTCTTCTTCTTTTTCCTCATCATCATCATATTCTTCTACTTCGTCTTCTTCATCATCGTCTTCTTAATCTTCTTCTTTATCATCATCTTCTTCTTCATCATCTTCTTCGTCATTTTCTTCTTCTTTTTCCTCATCATCATATTCTTCTACTTCGTCTTCTTCATCATCATCTTCTTCATCATCATAGTATCATCTTCTTTATCATCATCTTCTTCTTCATCATCTTCTTCGTCATTTTCTTCTTCTTTTTCCTCATCATCATATTCTTCTACTTTGTCTTCTTCATCATCGTCTTCTTAATCTTCTTCTTTATCATCATCTTCTTCTTCATCATCTTCTTCGTCATTGTCTTCTTCTCTTTCCTCATCATCATATTCTTCTACTTCGTCTTCTTCATCATCATCTTCTTCATCATCATAGTATCATCTTCTTTATCATCATCTTCTTCTTCATCATCTTCTTCTTCATCATCTTCTTCGTCATTGTCTTCTTCTCTTTCCTCATCATCACATTCTTCTACTTCGTCTTCTTCATCATCATTATCATATTGCCCTTCATCATCTTCTCCTCATTATTATGATAACTATTATTACTATTATTATGATTATTGTTGTTATTGTTGTTATTATTTTTTTTATTCATTTATTTTTTGCTTTTTACAGAAAACTGAATTTAATTAAAAACTTCAATTTATCAGGAGATCATGAAGTTACATATTAATTCCATAATCTTGGTCTTCTGCCTCTTTGTTCTTCAAGGTAATATTAACATAACCAGAAAATGTGTATCCCAGGCCGGGCAGGCCAACGCTACCATCACTATTATCAGTACATAAACCGTTTGACTCTACAAGAACAATAATTAATAATAATAAAAATAAAACGATGCAATTAATAATATGATGATAATCAATAACTTTCTAATATTTTGGTTTGGCTTGTTGATTTTTCTTTTCAGGCTATTTTACTAACTCAAAAAAACAAGTGAATTGGACAGTTACATTATCAAAAACTAAAAAAACAGCAATAAACTCCACAGTGGATATTCCCTGTAACATCACCGGTCCGGATGACCCTGGAAAGTATCATCTGATCTGGTATGAATATGGAGTCACTGAACATCAACAGGTGTATAACAGCGATAACCAGAGTCAGGTCCACCCGGATTATATAAACCGGACCTCCCGTATAGGTGGTGGAGCAAACTGTTCTCTGAGAATCAAAAATATGACAAAAACAGCCTGGTACTTCCCAAAAATCACCGGTGACTCCTATAAGATAAACAAAGAGGAGAATCCGGTCATGATCAGTGTTACAGGTATGTTACACATCAAAGTCATTCGTAATATTTCTTACATTTTTTGGACGTATACTGGAAATTTATATGTTGCTCCTAATATCGTCTGTATTTATCTTCTCTGAGGAAGATGAGGGTTTAAGTCCTGCAGGTTCGGACTCAAAAAAAACTTATATAGCAAAAAGTTGAGGCTTAAAAATAGCAAACACAAACTAAAAGCCGCACAAAAAAAATCCCTTGATTTTCTCAGAAATTAAAGGTGCGCCTTATAGTCCAGTGCGCCTTATATAAGAGCCGTACTTACAGACAACAGCTGCCTTGTAATGTGCACAGGTCTGCCACTTGCTGGTCATTCATCCTTATAATCTGGTGCGCATTATAATCCAGTGCGCCTTATATATATAAATCATACTTACAGACAACAGCCGCCTTGAACTGTGCACAGGTCTGCCACCTGCTGGTCATTTATCCTTATAATCAGGTGCGCCTTATAATCCAGTGCGCCTTATATATAAATCATACTTACAGACAACAGCTGCCTTGAACTGTGCACAGGTCTGCCACCTGCTGGTCATTCATCCTTATAATCAGGTGCGCCTTATATATAAATCATACTTACAGACAACAGCTGCCTTGATCTGTGCACAGGTCTGCCACCTGCTGGTCATTTATCCTTATAATCAGGTGCGCCTTATAATCTAATGAGCCTTATATATGAACCATACTTACAGACAACAGCTGCCTTGTACGGTGCACAGGTCTGCCACCTGCTGGTCATTCATCCTTATAATCAGGTGCGCCTTATAATTCGGTGCGCCTTATATATGAACCTAGACGTTTTAGCAGGCATTTATTGATGGTGCGCCTTATAGTCCGAAAAATACGGTATTAATATTTGCATAGTTCAGAGTAGATTAGGGAGCAGTTGCGTCCTCTGATCTGGAGTAGATCCAACCACATGTATTGTAGGATGCCTGCTCCTGCTCCCCTCGTAGCTCATCCTCACATAGGGTCAAGTCCATCTCCTTCATACTGACCCACAGGTGAATCCCCTCTCAGACCCCTGAGCTAAGTGGCTACCCTGGTGCATAACTGAATACCGTTACTCTGATTTATACAGATATTCGGCATACAGAATCTTTTTCTGGATCACTATTCACTATCAGATGCTCTTTAACTGTCTCTCCACTCCTGCAATAAACCACAAGCCATATGTGATCTGAAAGACGGAATATCTATCTTTAATATGACACCAAAAGCATTGTGCTAGGTGCTATAGAACCAAAAGTATGGATGTCTACAGTCATTCTCCCCCATGGAGGTGTTATGCCTTGATAGTTGTGTAATGGTAGCAGCTGGACTGTAAGAAAATGCATTTATATTCCAGGATTGTAGCTAGACTTGGTGCACTGGGTTGGACCCCTGTTTAAAAAAAACATATTTTCACTTAATACAGCACAGCCCCTTCCTTCTGTAAAAGCTGTACCACGCTCCTGGTTAATTACAACAGCAGTCAATGGGAAACTGTTTAATGTAGAGAACACAGATCACAGCAGTGTGAGGACACACTAGCAATGGATTTTGGAGAAGCTACAATCCTGGAATATAAATCCATATTTCACTGTCCTGTTGCTACCAAAAACAACTTTCTCCAGGTACAATGCATAACACAGGCTGCAGAGAGCACAGAGCACAGTAGTGTGAGGACACTGCCCTCAGTGCACTTAGAGAAATTATATTTCTGGAAAACAGTCCTGCTGCTACTAACATACAAAAGGGAAGGTTTACACATCACTTCAAGGACAAGACCTAACACTGGCTGCGCATTTGTATGGTCTAAACTGCTTCTTTATTACATGATGGAGTAGAGGCAGGCAAATTAACCCCTTTAAGACCAAGATTTATAATTTTTTTTTTTTTAATTTCCGTTTCCTCCACAAGCTGTAAATCTGTAAAACAAAAAGGATAAACTCAGTTTAATTCCTGAATTCTCATTGGCAGGTTGTTTGAACAGAGCGACATGTAGCGACTGGAGCTTCACCTTCCCTACAACCATCGATGCTTTAGAAGGTTCATGTCTGGAGATCCCCTGCACCTTAACCCATCCCGAAAATATCACAGATTTCAACTTAATTTGGTTCTTAAGAACTAAGAAAGGAGACAAAATATTTAATACAACTACAATACACAAAGAGATAAAGCGAGAAGGAATCACGTCTCTGGTGCAAGCGAGGAACAGCAACTGCACCTTGTGGATTGACTATGCCAAAAAAGAGGAGCAATATTATCCGGGAGTCAGCAAGGTGATAACTGCCCCTATTCTGGATGGAAAGCGGTGCAAAGTTTCAGCTACAGGTATACAGAATAATGTCTGGGACAGGTCGTAATGTCTGGGACAGTATAGGGACAGGCATTTACCAACACAAGGACATCTACTACCAGGAGGAAGGACTGTAAACTAAGCACACTGACATACTGGTGTGCGCCCCCTCTGGCAGGATCCGCTCTTTTTAACCTCTGAGCACCACTACGTCGTGTCTCTCTGCCTCTCTCTTGCATCTTCTGCCATTGGTGGCCTGTTCTTCCTCTTGCATCTTCTGCCATTGGTGGCCTGTTCTTCCTCTTGCATCTTCTGCCATTGGTGGCCTGTTCTTCCTCTTGCATCTTCTGCCATTGGTGGCCTGTTCTTCCTCTTGCATCTTCTGCCATTGGTGGCCTGTTCTTCCTCTTGCATCTTCTGCCATTGGTGGCCTGTTCTTCCTCTTGCATCTTCTGCCATTGGTGGCCTGTTCTTCTTCTTGCATCTTCTGCCATTGGTGGCCTGTTCTTCCTCTTGCATCTTCTGCCATTGGTGGCCTGTTCTTCCTCTTGCATCTTCTGCCATTGGTGGCCTGTTCTTCCTCTTGCATCTTCTGCCATTGGTGGCCTGTTCTTCCTCTTGCATCTTCTGCCATTGGTGACCTGTTCTTCCTCTTGCATCTTCTGCCATTGGTGACCTGTTCTTCCTCTTGCATCTTCTGCCATTGGTGGCCTGTTCTTCCTCTTGCATCTTCTGCCATTGGTGGCCTGTTCTTCCTCTTGCATCTTCTGCCATTGGTGGCCTGTTCTTCCTCTTGCATCTTCTGCCATTGGTGGCCTGTTCTTCCTCTTGCATCTTCTGCCATTGGTGGCCTGTTCTTCCTCTTGCATCTTCTGCCATTGGTGGCCTGTTCTTCCTCTTGCATCTTCTGCCATTGGTGGCCTGTTCTTCCTCTTGCATCTTCTGCCATTGGTGACCTGTTCTTCCTCTTGCATCTTCTGCCATTGGTGGCCTGTTCTTCCTCTTGCATCTTCTGCCATTGGTGACCTGTTCTTCCTCTTGCATCTTCTGCCATTGGTGGCCTGTTCTTCCTCTTGCATCTTCTGCCATTTTTGACCTGTTCTTCCTCTTGCATCTTCTGCCATTGGTGGCCTGTTCTTCCTCTTGCATCTTCTGCCATTGGTGGTCTGTTCTTCCTCTTGCATCTTCTGCCATTGGTGACCTGTTCTTCCTCTTGCATCTTCTGCCATTGGTGGCCTGTTCTTCCTCTTGCATCTTCTGCCATTGGTGGCCTGTTCTTCCTCTTGCATCTTCTGCCATTGGTGACCTGTTCTTCCTCTTGCATCTTCTGCCATTGGTGACCTGTTCTTCCTCTTGCATCTTCTGCCATTGGTGGCCTGTTCTTCCTCTTGCATCTTCTGCCATTGGTGGCCTGTTCTTCCTCTTGCATCTTCTGCCATTGGTGACCTGTTCTTCCTCTTGCATCTTCTGCCATTGGTGGCCTGTTCTTCCTCTTGCATCTTCTGCCATTGGTGACCTGTTCTTCCTCTTGCATCTTCTGCCATTGGTGGCCTGTTCTTCCTCTTGCATCTTCTGCCATTGGTGGTCTGTTCTTCTTCTTGCATCTTCTGCCATTGGTGACCTGTTATTCCTCTTGCATCTTCTGCCATTGGTGGCCTGTTCTTCCTCTTGCATCTTCTGCCATTGGTGGCCTGTTCTTCCTCTTGCATCTTCTGCCATTGGTGACCTGTTCTTTCTCTTGCATCTTCTGCCATTGGTGACCTGTTCTTCCTCTTGCATCTTCTGCCATTGGTGGCCTGTTCTTCCTCTTGCATCTTCTGCCATTGGTGGCCTGTTCTTCCTCTTGCATCTTCTGCCATTGGTGACCTGTTCTTCCTCTTGCATCTTCTGCCATTGGTGGCCTGTTCTTCCTCTTGCATCTTCTGCCATTGGTGACCTGTTCTTCCTCTTGCATCTTCTGCCATTGGTGACCTGTTCTTCCTCTTGCATCTTCTGCCATTGGTGGCCTGTTCTTCCTCTTGCATCTTCTGCCATTGGTGGCCTGTTCTTCCTCTTGCATCTTCTGCCATTGGTGGCCTGTTCTTCCTCTTGCATCTTCTGCCATTGGTGACCTGTTCTTCCTCTTGCATCTTCTGCCATTGGTGACCTGTTCTTACTCCTTTCTCTACCTTTTCACTTGGTGGCCTAATTCACATCATGCTCATCCATATCTGATGCTCTAACTGTACCCGCTTGGTGATATATTGATAACCAGGGTAACGAGCATTTCTAAGATACCAAGAATATTGGGGCAGATTTACTTACCCGGTCCGTTCGCGATCCAGCGGCGCGTTCTCTGCGGTGGATTCGGGTCCGGCCGGGTTTCATTAAGGTAGTTCCTCCGACGTCCACCAGGTGGCGCTGCTGCGCTGAAGAGCATCGGAACGCATTCAAGTTCACCGGCCTATCCTGGATGAAGGTAAGTGCAAGCTCCGCTACACTTTTGGTTTTTTAAATGCAGCATTTTTTCTGAATCCGTCGGGTTTTCGTTCGACCACGCCCCCCGATTTCCGTCGCGTGCATGCCAGCGCTGATGCGCCAAAATCCGATCGCGCGCACCAAAAACCCTGAGCAATACAGGGAAAATCGTCGCAAATCGGAAATATTCGGGTAACACGTTGGGAAAAAAGGGAATCGGGCCCTTAGTAAATGACCCCCAATGTGTAGATGCAGGAGACCAGAAAGTCATGGAGGAAGGTGGAAGAGGAAGAACATTACGGTGCTGGGCAAGGCACAAAAGCTAAAGGTATCACATGGTGGTCCTCACACAGCATAGTTTTAATTTTATTAACTGTGCAGACGAAGCTGATTCTAAATATGTACCGGGATTTAGGGGGAGGACTATATGGAAGAGCTTTCACGTGGCAGAAAAATGGAAAAATCTAGAATCAGTTGTATAAAAGTCAACCTATTCACTCTCTCTCTCTTTTTAGGGAAAGTACCGAATCCAAAAATAACGGGGATTGAGAATCTTATAGAGTCAAAAGCCGTCAAAATCATTTGTTCGGTAGCTCACATTTGTGCTTCACGGTCCCTATCGGTAGAAATGAGGATTGATAATATCAGAGTCAATATCACCAGTAAAAACCTGACACAAAATGAGCTGAAAGTGTATCTGCAATATGTTCCTTCCCTCGAGCACAATAACAAGTCCATGGAATGTAAAGCTATATATTCTCCTCCACCAAAAGAGAAGGAAATAATGGTCAAGACCAACGTTATCCTACACATTCATGGTAAGAAATAGAGATGAGTGAGCACTAAAATGCTCGGGTGCTCGTTATTCGAGATGAACTTTTCCCGATGCTCGAGTGCTCGTCTTGAATAACGAGCCCCATTGAAGTCAATGGGAGACTCGAGCATTTTTTTGCTGAAACAGAACAGTAAAATAACAGTGTTTAATAAAATATTCCAGATGTTTCCTGATGTTTTGCTTGTTAGAACACATTGAAATAACACTATTCTTCACTTTGCAGGTGTGCGCGCGTGTCTCCGAACCTATCGGGAGACACACACGAACACCTTCAATGTGAAGAATAGAATTAAAACATTAAAAACAGTGAATACAGGAGCATTTAAGGGCAGAACACATTGAAATAACACTATTCTTCACTTTGCAGATGTGTGCGCACATCTCCGAACCTATCGGGAGACACGCGCGCACACCTGCAATGTGAAGAATAGAATTAAAACATTAAAAACAGTGAATACAGGAGCATTTAAGGGCAGAACACATTGAAATAACACTATTCTTCACTTTGCAGGTGTGCGCGCGTGTCTCCGAACCTATCGGGAGACACACACGAACACCTTCAATGTGAAGAATAGAATTAAAACATTAAAAACAGTGAATACAGGAGCATTTAAGTGCAGAACACATTGAAAGAACAATATTCTTCACATTCCAGATGTTCCGAACATCTCCGAACATAGCGGGAGACACGCGCGCACACCTGGAAAGTGAAGAATAGTGTTATTTCACTGTGTTCTTACAAGCAAAACATCAGGAAACATCTGGAATATTTTATTAAACAATAAAAACACTGTTCTTCACTTAATTTTATGCTCGATTGCGAGCTGGGGAAATACTCGTCCGAGTAACGAGCCGGTCCGAGTATGCTAATACTCCACCCAGCAGTATACTCGCTCATCTCTAGTAAGAAACCATTGGTACATTGTCCACTGCAGAAGGTCTCGAAGACCTGTGATGAGTAAAGGACACAAGACATGCTTAAGCAATGGGCTCAATCATTTAGACATTGGGATAAGCTCCATTAGTGCTGATTATACAGAGGGGCAATAGATGATTCTAGAAAGTGTCCTTCCGGTCTGGAATAAGTCAGTAAACCTCTCAATACAAGTAGGATGATAATTCAAAGTCCACCATACTGTTTATTATGGTGGAATAGAGGAACCTGGTCCAACATGACTTTTTATTGGATAGGTCTATAGTAATTTTAGGCCTCGGGACGAGCACTAACACCATGAGCAATGACCTATTACCATATCGTCTCAGGAGGGAGTTTTTTCTTATTTCAGCTCTAATTAAGGATGAAGGTAAGTACCATATTTATGTCTAACATCCATTACATGAAGGTGTATTCTGAAAGGGCCTATGAGTCCTATCTATGCATCCGTAATGTCGTACAAGACGTTGACATGCTATAGCGTGAGTTCTTACTCTCCGGTACTAATCCGAAAATCAGTATATAGTTTGGGGCTCAATTACTAAGGGTCTGTCGGACGCACTTTCGTCGGGTTTCCCGAATATTTCCATTTTGCGGCAAATTGCCCTGGGATTTTGGTGCACGCGTTCAGATTTTGGGGCATGGGCGCCGGCTTGCATGCAACAGAAATCGGGGGGGGGGCGTGGCTGTCGGACAACCCGATGGATTCGGACAAACCGCAGAATTTAAAAAAGGATTTTTGTCGCAAGATCAAGCACTCACATGCACTGGGAAGAAGCAGGTGAACTCCGGTGACCTCGGCGCAGCAGCGACATCTGCAGGAACTCAGACGCACGATCTTAGTGAATCGCGCCGGACCTGAATCTTCATCGGACAAAGCTCCGCGGGGTAAGTAAATGTGCCCCTATATGTCTATGAGTAATTCATGTCTCTGAGTATTCATTTCCTGGACATATTTGTCTATATGTATAATAATGTAATGTATACGGAAATTACTAGAAAACTGATCACTTAGAGCCAACAGGCATACACAGAGACGGACCTGGGGTCCTTTATTGTGTCCTCGAGCGCCATGTAAAGTCATCATTCTGCGATGGTGTGGAGAGACATCGATGGTTATAGTGAGAGCCACACGTCTGCACATACATTCTGTATTTAGTGAGCTACTACATACGCCCAGGATCTAATGTCCTGACATGTAAAATACTAATAACTCATGACATTTGTTATCTTTTCTTGTTTTTAGATAATCCGCGGTGTTCACTAATAATAGTCATCACTATTATTGTAGTCCTTGGAATCATCTGTTTTCTTTTACTCGTTTTGCTCGTCCTAATGTATAAAAGGTAAAGAATTCAAAAATATTCACAATGTAATTTATGGAGACTTAAAGAATTTTAAAATAATTTAATTTCAAGCCAAAGTAGCTAAAGGAAGCGACCCGGTGGGCGAGTGAAAATTAAAAAAAATCTGTAAAAAAAATTAATAAACAATATAGAAGTTTTTTTAATGAAAAATCTGCATTTTATAGCACTGGTGATGGCACACCTTTTGGAGAGAGAGTGCCCAAAGTACAACCGAAACCCACTTATATGTCGAAAAGTGCCAACATGACAATATAAGCAGTAACTTATTGATCCCTGCTGTATCACAGGTTTCAATCGTATTGGTGTCCCGAGTTCACCAATACAATACGAAAGATGACGGAGAACTTGGATTTAGGGTCCCCTGAAGAGGAACAATCAGGGTTCTCAAAGCAGGAGCTCCAATAGTAATCTATCTCTACCCACACCTTCTCGTTCCTCCTGTAGCCCTGGCAGCCAAGGATGTTGCTTTAAAATTGCTCTGAGCATGGCACGTCCTCAGCTGTATTGGATCACAGGAGGAAACCCTGAGTCCTGTCTGGCAAACTCTATGTTGGGATTAACGCCTAGGTGCCCACAGAAAGGGCTCTGAGTGGCACCCGTGCCATAGCATCGCCACCAGTGCACTAAAGGGTGGTCTATATCAATTTCAAGGACAATTGAAGCAATATTAGTTCGACCAATTCAATTAGGATTTGAATCTCTTGAAAAAATTAAATAAAACTTCAATTAATCAAACTTTGAATGAATTTTCTATGCCAGTGAATAGTGGTTAGTCAATCCATGCACTGAATTCTTGTGATGCTTATGAAATATTCTATATTGGTGGCTTTTACACATTAAAAATGATGTAGATGTTTTTGACCATCTGGCACAATGTGGAGAGGACTTTTGCTTTGGTAGTGTAGCATCTCTCCACATTGCACCAAATACCTATAAAGAAATTTATGCTACAGACTTGGTATCTGAGGAGGCCTGCACTGGTCGAAATATTCACACAATGCTCCGAAACCTCACTAATAAAGAACATTTCATGCTCATCACATTTAAGTATGTGGATTTACTTACCAGTAGTTGCATACGAGTTGGAAACCGACTTCCATATAAAAAAAAATCTCTAGCAATAATTTTTTTTTTACGGTTTTTGAACTTTTTTTTTTTTTAATAGAAAGAAAATATATCACCGTCCGGCAGTAACCAGTGAGGTAGGTAACTGATGCTAGTCCCACTCTAATTCATCTGACATGTGTACTTAGGCTGACTTTGAGGAATATACATATCACCTTTTACCATATGAGCTTTGACACATCTCAATATGTTCGCAATCTACTACGTGCCATCCTGCCATATGCTCAGCAGGAGACCATTGCAGGCAATGGAGGACAGATACAAAATAACGGGGGTCATTTATTCGCGTTTTCCCGACGAGTTACCCAAATATTTCCGATTTGCGACGATTTCCCCTGTATTGCCCCGGGATTTTGTCGCACGCGATTGGATTGTGGCGCATCGGCACCAGCATGCGCGCGATGGAAATCGGGGGGGGGGCGTGGCCGAATGAAAACCCGACATATTCGGAAAAACCGGCGCATTTAAAAACGGAAAATGTGTCGCTCGGGACGCACTTACCTTCACTTGGTCCAGCTCGGTGAATTTCAGGGCATCCGGATGCTTTTCAGCGCAGCAGCGCCACCTGGTGGACGGCGGAGGAACTACCTTAGTGAATTCCGGCTGGACCCGAATCCACCGCAGAGAAGGCGCCGCTGGATCGCGAATGGGCCGGGTAAGTAAATCTGCCCCATTGTGTCTCTCCCCGACCTCCGCTGAGCGTACACTCACAGATGTCAAATAAGGACAGTGGCGTCACTGGAAGAAACATCCTGAACATCAGCAGCAGACAATCACTGCTGCCAATATTCGCTCCTCCGCCCGCTTTAAGGCGTACGGGGAGGAACAGGACAAAGTCTCTGGGGGAGATTTATCAGAAGCCTCTGAGAGCAGAACTGTTTTAATTGCCCAAGGCAACCAATCAGAGCTCAGCTTTCATTTTCCAACAGCTGTTTATAAAATGATTGGTTGCCGTGAGCAACTAGAGCAGTTCTGCTCTCAGAGGCTTCTGATATATCTCCCCAACTATGTGCACACAGTAGGATACGTCCCAGCTCTCCAATTTTAAGAGTTTTTTTTACAAGTCACTTCAAAAACGTGGTGTGAACCTCACCTGTGTTACCTGCAGGATGCATTGCACATTAGGATGTATGTACTGATGGCTGCCCAAAATGGGGTCAAATTGTTTGTGTCGTGTAATTAACATTTTTGTGATTTCTTACATAGACAACAGAGATTCCAGAACCCACATATGCAAGTCTGGATAAGAAAGAGGTGGAAGAAACCTATGACACCTTAAAGGTAACAATCCTGTATAATTTGCAAATCTGGGATACAACTGTCGGTCTCTGCATTCCTCATGATAAAGGGGCGTTCCTATTTCAACAAGTAATGGATACTGTTTGAATAATGCAAAGTTATACATATTTTCCAATATACTTTTCTGTATCAATTCCTCATTGTGTATTTCCAGTGGTCAGAAATCTGACCACGGTCACACGGGTGCACAGCTAGTTAGTATCACAGATGTCAAGGCTTGGGGTTAGTGAACCCCCTGGACCACCATGGACGATGACACAAGCCGACACCTGGGACCAGAATCTAAGTGGCACTCGGTCTTCACCAGAGCCCACCACAAAGCAGGATGCTGTGGTGTGATGCCACCAAGTCGTTCCACAGGTGCGACTTGCCCGTGGTGGCAGCCAAGGTTCGAGGTACAGAATCACTGGGAAGTGTCGTGGTCAAGATGGTCAAGGCAGGCAGCAGTGATGCAAGTTCGGGGACGGAGCAGGAGGTTGAGGATGGCAGCGAAGGAGCAAAGTCAGGGTCAGGTCTGGGGTCACAACAGGAGATCAGAATACAAGGATAACGCACAGAAAACTTTCCCATAGGATAGGAGCACTAAGATCCAGCGGGGATAACCAGGAGAAGTCAGCTTTCACGGAAAATCCATAAGTGGCCAGCGCCTATCCGCTGCGTGCCGGCCCTTTAAATCTGCAAGTGCCGGCGTGCATGCGCCCTAGGGAGCTGGCACGCTCGCGCTGGCCAGCCGGGATAGGAGTAGGAACGCAGAGAGGTGAGTGAGCTAGGGCCCGGGTGCCGCCACTGAGAGGGGCACAAGTTTGCCTGCAATCCAATACGAGGATAGGTCTCCATTTTCTAGTTTTTTGCAGTGTTCCCTGTGGAAGTTGCAACTTTTAAAAAAAGTTTTGGCGCAAATGTTTGGCTGCCCCTGACCAGGCGTAGAAAATAGCTTAAAACTGTTTGCGACTTTTGTAGACCTTTTGCATGTATCAATAAGGAAAACCCACTAAGATACATGTGACCAGCAGGAAGGTCAAGAAAAGTCTAAAAAAAGGGATGGACAAAGCCAGAATTATGATACATGTGCCCCAATACGTCATGGGCAGCGCGTTGGCTGATTGATTAGCATTAGTGTTGCAGTGTTGGGGTCTGAGTTCAAGTCCCTGGGTCAACATCTGCAAAGAATTTGTATGTTCTCTCCGTGTCTGCGTGGGTTTCCTCCGGGTCCTCCGGGTTTTCTCCCACACTCCAAAACATACTGGTAGGTTGATCAGTTTGTGAACCCCATTAAGGATAGGGACTTATTTGGCAAGCTCTGTGTAATCTGTGTGAACTATATAAAGGAATTATTATAAACCCGTGGAAGTGTCAGATTACATAGAAGACCTAAGGGCAAGGAGACAGGAAGTGATTCACCGCCGATAGGTCCCGACTAGAGATGAGCGAGCACTAAAATGCTCGAGTGCTCGAGTCAAACTTTTCCCGATGCTCGAGTGCTCGTTTCGAATAACGAACCCCATTGAAGTCAATGGGAGACTCGAGCATTTTTCAAGGGGTCCAAGGCTCCGCAATAAAATGTGTGATTTTATTGAGAAATAAGGAAGTCAGTCCTGTTTGTTTCTTCGTTTTTTTTATTCAATTAAATATTCGTGGAACTTCAAAAAGGAGAATGACCTGTGTTATACATCTGCAATGTGTTCTTCACACATATTGTTCATACTATTGTGAAGAACACCGTTCGGCACTAATGCCTTCTGATAAATTAGCAGATGGACGGAAACATCTGCAATGTGTTCTTCACTGTGTTCTTCACTTAAATGATCCTTATGTGAAAGCTCGATCTCGAGCAGGGGAAATACTGTATGTTCGCTCATCTCTAGTCTCGACTCAATGATTCGAGGAGAACTGAACATAACACAAAGGAAAATAAACATAATGCAGAGGAAGATAAGCTGCGGAGTAAAAATTTAGCAAGATCCAAATTAATGTTGGTTGAAAGATGTTTAGAGCTCATAATAAAGCAGAAGCAACTTATAAATCTATTTTTTACCGACTTCCTTTTTGTGTGATCTCTGCAGCTTGTTAACAATTTTGCTTTGTTCATTGTATTATTTTCTGTGGTATATAGAAATGTAGTTTTTGTTTCTTGTCTTATTTACAGACTTATGACGGAGGACAATCGTCTACTGGGAATGAATATGGAGCTCCTGGCCATGAAAATATGAAGAAGTGATTTTTTGCTTAGACTTATTGCTATAGGGTTTTTTTAGTTATATTTAAAGGGTCTGACTATCAACAAATGATGTCATAGGACTGGGAGTCATGTAATACCTTATTTCTCATGGCGGGTTCACTTAGTTATAAAAGGTCATAGGTGGGGTGAGAAGCTTTTTTACCCATTGTAAATACTGTACAGGAAGTCCCCGGGTTACGTACAGGATCGGTTTTGTAGGTTTGTTCTTAAGTTGAATTTGTATGTAAGTCAGAACTGTATATTTTATAATTGTAACCCCAGACAAAATTTTTTTGGTCTCTGTGACAATCGGATTTTAAAAATGTTGGATTGTCATAAGAACCAGAATTAACTATAAATCTTCATTACAGACACCTGTGATACCTGTTACAGCTGATTATTGTAGCCTAGGGCTAAAGTACAGTGAATTACCAACAACCAGAGGTCCGTTTGTAACTAGGGGTCGTCTGTAAGTCGGGTGTTCTTAAGTAGGGGACCGCCTATACATGAAACCAGCAAAGGCGTCTTGCGTAGTGGTCGGAAGCTGTAACTACAGCTTCATATCCCACTGAAAGTCTAGGGGGGAAGGACTAGAGTTGAGCTTCAGGCCACTACAGAGGACACGGCACCATGACCAACACATCCCACTGATGGCCTATGCTGTGGTTAATTCCTGACAATCACTTTTAAGGTAGAAAATACAAAAAATAGTTGCCTCCATAACAATGACTGATGACTATGAATTTCAGAAGCTTTACCTATGGTGACCGGCTAATTGTCAGCCACTTCTTCACAAATTACAGAACCAAATGGACCTCATAAACTGAGGTGAGTAAGTCCACAGGGGAGATTCTTAAACTGCGTCCGGATCTGGCCCGAATACTACAACATTTCAGTCTATGGGGAACTTCCAACTGCTAACATGTGATCAGTGCCGGCACAAATCATCACACTAACAGTATTTAATACTATAACAACCACAATTGGTGGCAGCTTTAGCGGATGATCCGGAATACAGAACCCAAACTTGTGGTTAAAGTTCAGGGACTGTTCCGAACATTGCGCTTTGGGTCCGCTCATCCCTAGTCATAACCATTGACCAAATATGTGATTGCTACATTTTGATCCTCTATGCTCAGAATTCTGCGACACTGATGAAACTTAGGTAGGACGATAGACGCAGTTATCTGTCTGGTGGTCTGTAAGGAAGACGTGGCAATACTTGTGGAGACCATCCACAAACTCATCATCCAGCGAGAGGAAATCATGTGATATGTGGAGATTGGAGACTTTCACTTCTGCATTTATCACAGCCTCTTCCATGTCTTCTCATTTCACTTTCTTGGGTTTAAACTGTACAAATAGCACATTTTCATTTCACTTTATTGGGCTGCCAGAACCTGATGACTCCAAGAGGACCAATCACATCTCCCGGAATGGCTATTCTTATAAATTCTCCCCATGAGACATCAGAAGAATATATCCGAGAACACCGAGGAGACCCTCTGTTATTTCTCTTATAAATATATAATTAAAATAAAAAATCAATGTTACCATTCCTCTGGTCAAAGAAGTGTCTCAATATCCAGTGTAAATACAATGGGGGTCATTTACTAAGGGCCTGAATCGTGTTTTTTAAGTTGGATTACCCAAATATTAACGTTTTGCGCCGGTTTTCCCCCAATTGCCAAGGGTTTTTGCGCACTCGATCGGATTGTGGCGCATCGTGGCCGGTGAGCACGCAACAGAAATCGGGGGGCGTGGCCGTCAGAAAACCTGACGGATTCGGAAAAACCACCGTATTTTTTTTAATAAAATGTGTCGCTTGACACGCGCTTACCTGCACCCAGCAACGGATCGTGAACTCCAGTGAACTCCGACGGACTTCAGCCCAGCAGCGACACCTGGTGGACATCGGGCGCACTACCTTAGTGAATCGCCGGAAGACCCGAATCCTTCACACAGAACGCGCCGCTGGATCGCGACAGGACCGGGTAAGTAAATCTGCCCCATTGTATCCAATGTACAGTATACATTGTATCCATCGTGTAAATTGATTTCAAAAGACGGCAGCATTGACATGAGATCTGCAATGTTTTATAGTTTGCTATGTAATGTGCCGCACGTTGTACAGTATATGAGCCGTGGTTGGTTCTGCAACAAAGTCAGTAGAAGGATTGTAAAGATTTACCTTTCAAAATAAAAAAAATCATGCAGCTTACTTATCGATAAACTGGTTTCAATACCCCCAAGGTTAGCTTTATTGTTAATAGACCTTCGCGATTTTACTACATCTCACAGAGTTATAGTGGCCCATCTGCTAATAGCAACAAAACTTGTTATCGCCCGACATAGGAAGTCGCCGACCTGCTCACCAGTGGAGGAAGTTATAGAGAAAGATAACTCCACCTGTGCCTACGAGAGAATGTTTGCCTACCAATCCCACACAATTCTATCTTTCAGAAAGCACTGGTCCACCTGGATAGAAAGCCAGTATTACCGTCCGTGATCACCTTGAGAGGGTTGGACTGCCTACTTAGCCTTTGACCTTGTATCTGCAAAGATACTATCCTTTCTCGCCCAGCAATTAAGTTCAAATCAGTTTGATGCGCCCACGTGATTACCGTATTTTTCAAACTATAAGGCGCACAAAAATTCCTTTGATTTTCTCAGAAATCAAAGGTGCGCCTTATATATGAACCATACTTACAGACAACAGCTGCCTTGTACTGTGCACAGGTCTGCCACCTGCTGGTCATTCATCCTTATAATCAGGTGCGCCTTATATATGAACCGTACTTACAGACAACAGCTGCCTTGTACTGTGCACAGGTCTGCCACCTGCTGGTCATTCATCCTTATAATCAGGTGCGCCTTATAGTCCAGTGTGCCTTATATATGAACCGTACTTACAGACAACAGCTGCCTTGTACTGTGCACAGGTCTGCCACCTGCTGGTCATTCATCCTTATAATCAGGTGCGCCTTATAGTCCAGTGTGCCTTATATATGAACCGTACTTACAGACAACAGCTGCCTTGTACTGTGCACAGCTCTGCCACCTGCTGGTCATTCATCCTTATAATCAGGTGCGCCTTATAGTCCAGTGCGCCTTATATAAGAACCATATTTACAGACAACAGCTGCCTTGTACTGTGCACAGGTCTGCCCCCTGCTGGTCATTCATCCTTATAATCAGATGTGCCTTATAGTCCGTTGCACCTTATATATGAACCGTACTTACAGACAACAGCTGCCTTGTAGTGTGCACAGGTCTGCCCCCTGCTGGTCATTCATCCTTATAATCAGATGTGCCTTATAGTCCGTTGCACCTTATATATGAACCGTACTTACAGACAACAGCTGCCTTGTACTGTGCTCATGTCTGCCACCTGCTGGTCATTCATCCTTATAATCAGGTGTGCCTTATAGTCCAGTGCGCCTTATATATGAACCGTACTTACAGACAACAGCTGCCTTGTACTGTGCACAGGTCTGCCACCTGCAGGTCATTCATCCTTATAAACAGGTGCGCCTTATACTCTGGTGCGCCTTATATATGAACCTAGACGTTTTATAATGCATTAGTCCCGTCTGCGCCCGGAGATATTCTATAACTATGTTATAAGAGACAAAGCTTACATGTCTTTATGTATTATGAATGCTTGAAACAAAAAAAAACTAATAAAATTCCTTGAATTTAAAAAAAATCATGCAGCTCTGATCTACTGTAAGGGAGAAAGAAAGCCCCACCTGTTGGGAGGTAGAAATCATGTAACCTTCCTGCGTGAGTGTTTGATGCATCCAAGATTACCCAAAGTGCAAACTCAGGCAGGAATGTGGCTTGTGGATAATATTATTGGTATCGTTCAGTGAATAGAATAAATAAACATAAAATAACATAACATAATAACATAAAATATGAAAAATTGTACAATATAATACAACAGGACGAAATGGTGAAATGACTGTACATGATGGAGGAGCGGTACTCTGCTGCCTCTACTGTACGAGAGGAGGATTGCGGGCAGATATTCACTGACCAACGAATGAAGAAGGCACTGGTATAAGTTCATCATAATAATAATTTATTTATATGGTGCACACAGATTATGCAGCGCTGCACAGAGTTTGCCAAATCGGTCCCTGTCCCCAATGGGGCTCAAAATCTAATCACCCTAGTGGAGGAAACCGGAGGACCCGGAGGAAACCCACGCAAACACGGAGAGAACATACAAACTCTTTGCAGATGTTGACCTGGATGGGACTTGAAACCAGGACCCCAGCGCTGCAAGGCTGTAGTGCTAACCACTGAGCCACCATGATGCCAAGTTCATAAAACCTTATGCTGCACCCCCCATCAATAACTAATAGCCGCATGTTATTGTTACTGTTATTGGTAATGTAACTTCACCGGAAATTGGTGAAAGAATTATAGAACATTAGAGGAGAAGATTAATAATGTGACATGACGGCAATGCTATACATTTCATCGTATTATGCTGCCTATGACAAGCTATGCACAAGTGATGGGGTACTGTTATAAAAACACTTACTGTGTGTGAATATGGGCCCCTGTGAGTAAGATCCTATTGGATTTTATCTGTCATTGAAAAAACAAAACTTAAAAATAATAATAAAAAAAATAAATAATAATTTTAAATAATTATATTTATATATTGTAAATATCCTATTTTCTTATCATTGCCTTTTCAATTAAGTTAAAAAAAATTATAGAAGATTTAATACTGAATGATAGGAAATCCTGATGGAATCTCAGAAGTGAAAAAGAGAAAAATTGGAAAAAATAAAAAATAAAAAGAAAAGAGAAATAACTTGGGCAAAGAAAGAGAAAAAATAAGGAGTAATTCTGCTACTCAGATATTGATGCTTGTTGTGTATACAGCGCCATCGTGTGGTTTCAATCCCAGCTCTTTCTACTCTAGTTTCTCATTAAATCATTCAGTGATGATACAAAGGGGCTCATTTACTAAGGGTCCGAACACCGCACTTTTGTCGGGTTTCGCGACTATTTCCCTTTTGCGCCGAATTGCCCCACGCACGCGATCGGTTCGTGGCTTATTGGCGCAGGCTTGCATGTGACAGAAATCGGGGGGGCCTGGCCGTCGGACAACCCGACGGATTCGGACAAACCGCGGAATTTAAAAAAGGAAATGTGTTGCAAGATCAAGCACTCACATGCAGGAAGAAGCAGGTGAACTCCGGCGGACCTCGGACAACGCACCGCGGGATCTCGACGGGACCGGATAAGTAAATCTGCCCCAAAAAGTGTCTGTTTAGGTTCTTTTGCAGGGCATAAAACTTACTTTTTGCTCCCTTGGGGCTCATTTACTTACCCGGACCTGTCGCGATCCAGCGGCGTATTCTCAGACGAGGATTCAGGTCTTCCGGCGATTCACTAAGGTCGTGCGCCCCGATATCCACTAGGTGTCGCTTCTGCGCGGATGTCCGCCGGAGTTCACCAACCTATCCCCAGTGCATGTGAGTGATAGATTTTGCGACACAATTCGGTTTTTAAATTCCGAGGTTTTTCCGAATCCGTCGGGTTTTCTGACTTCCACGCCCCCCCCCCCCCCCCCGATTTCCGTCACGTGAAAGCCAGCGCGTTTGCACCCAAATCTGATCACATGCGCCAAAATCCCGGCGGAATTCGGTGCAAAACGAAAACATTTCTGGAAACTCGACGAAAGTGCGGTCGTGGAGCCCTTAGTAAATGAGCCCCATATAATACATCATGAACTGTAGCACCAGCCTGGGTTGTTAGCAGCCCTTCTTGCTCGAGACACTGGAGTACACCAAAGGGTAACCTTATGGTCCAAGCAGAGGACCCTGCCAGCGAATGTTTATTGAGGTCAAAAGGGGCCACCCAAGTACCATAGTGAAATATTACTAATATTAAAATTGAACCAAATTTATCTTAGATTACTCTATAGCACTAGAGTCCCTCAACTGCACCTACACAGAAACACCACAAGGTGGCTGTAGAGTATTTGTTCAACATAAATATATATATCTTTACTTGTATCAAAAAGGAATTATACCACAATGAAAAAACAAATAGTAAACTGAAAAAGTCAAAAAGTTCACAAATGGAGGCAAATAGTAGGAAAGGTACAAAAGACACAAATGACAAATAGAAAAGATTAAAATCTGCCGGGTTATCTCAATTATTGTGATTTTAAAATGAATACGAGGATCTGCAGGTAAAGATACAGATAGTCCTGTCTACGGCTCCTAATTGTATGGATTTTGAACGATATAACTGAAAATGCTTTCCCTTATACAAGGCAAATACAGAGGTATATACTAGAGATGAGCGAGCACTAAAATGCTCGGGTACTCGTTATTCGAGACAAACTTTTCCCGATGCTCGAGTGCTCGTCTCCAATAATGAGCCCCATTGAAGTCAATGGGAGACTCGAGCATTTTTCAATGTGTCGTTTTATTGAGAAATAATGGGGATCATTTACTAAGGGCCCGATTCGCATTTTCCCAACGTGTTACCCGAATATTTCCGATTTGCGCCGATTTCCCCTGTAGTGCCCCGGGATTTTGGCGCACGTGATCGGATTGTGGCGCATCAGCGCTGGCATGCACGCGACGGAAATCGGGGGCGTGGCCGAACGAAAACCCGACGGATTCAGAAAAACCGCCACATTTAAAACCAAAAAAGTGTCGCGTTGCTTGCACTTACCTTCACCAGGTATAGGCCGGTGAACTTGAGCGCGTTCCGATGCTTTTCAGCGCAGCAGCGCCACCTGGTGGACGTCAGAGGAACTGCCTTAATGAATCCCGTCCGGACCCGAATCCAGCGCAGAGAATGCACCGCTGGATCGCGAATGGACCGGATAAGTAAATCTTCTGATAAGTTAGCAGATGTATGGAAACATCTGCAATCTCTTCTTCACTGTGTTCTTCACTTAAATGATCCTGTGTTCACTGAAGATCACATTGCAGATGTTTCAATACATCTGCTAACTTATCGAGCAGTAATCGAGCGGGCGAAATACTCGTCCGAGCAACGAGCCGTTTCGAGTACGCTAATACTCCAACGAGCATCAAGCTCAGACGAGTATGTGTAGACCAGTGTAGTCTAATCGCTTCAGTTTCCTGTTCAATATGTATGTAATAGTGAGGAGGCAGCGTGCAGACCCCGGAGAGAGAACCCGGCGTCCAGAGTAACACCCTGGGAGAATGGTGGGCCCTGTTAAAGAAAGCAGACAAGATGAAGGTCCTACTAAGTCTAATAACCACCTACACAAAAGGAAGATCAAACAAATATTAGAAAAACACTGCCCTATAGTGCGGAATGATCAATATCTGAAACAAGTCCTTCCGAATAAACCCACCATCACTTATAGAAGAGCCCCCACCATAAAAAGCCTTATCGCTCCCAGCCAACTAAAGCGTCACACGAAAATAGCAAAAAAATCCAAAGAGATTATCAAAGGCACTTATAAATGGGCAGTGTGGTGGCTCGGTGGTTAGCATTACAGCCTTGCAGCGCTGGGGACCTGGGTTCAAATCCTGGGGTCAACATCTGCAAAGAGTTTGTATGCTCTCTCCGTATTTGTGTGGGTTTCCTCCGGGTCCTCCGGTTTCCTCCCACACTCCAAAACATACTGTTAGGTTGATTAGATTGTGAGCCCCATTGGGGATAGGGACCGATCTGACAAGATCTGTGCAGCGCTGCGTAATCTGTGTGCGCTATATAAATAAAGAATTATTATTATTATTAAATATGGACATTTCTATGCTGCACAGAAATAACAGTGTCTAAAGAATTCCGGTCTAATGCCACAGGAGAAACATGATAAAACAAAATTTATACTGCCAAAGTAACTATGTAATCTACCTCATCGAATGTAACTGTGGGAAGCAGTAGGTAGGCAGAATGGTAGGTAGGCAGAATGGTAGGTAGGCAGAACGTTCAAAGTTTACACATCCGAATGAACCAATAGATCCAATATCAGACATAAGAAAATCAATCACGGGCCATCGCAACTTTGCATTTCTAGAACACAATCCTACAGATCAGGGAATAGAAGTGACTCCCATCGATCAGATAAACAAACAGATTTGGAGGCCTCATAAAATAGAGATCTATTGGATCTATAAATTAGGAAGTCTAAACCCAAGGGGACTCAATGGGGCTCATTTATTAAGGGTCCGAATCGCGCACTTTTGTCGGGTTTCCCGAGGATTTCCGTTTTGTGCCAAATTGCCCCAGGATTTTGCCGCACGCGATCGGATTGTGGCGCATCGGCGCCGGCTTTCACGCGACAGAAATCGGGGGGCGTGGCCATCGGACGACCCGATGGATTCGGAAAAAATGCGTAATTTAAAAAAGAATTTGTGGCGCGAGATCAGCACTCACATACACCGGGACGAAGAAGGTGAACTCCGGCGGACCTCGGCGCAACAGCGACAACTAGTGGATATCGGGCGCACGACCTTAGTGAATCCCGGCCGGACCCGAATCAACGTCGGAGAACGCACCGCTGGATCGCGACTGGACCGGGTAAGTAAATGTGCCCCAATGTATTATCAGGAACCATCTTACATTAACCACAAAGCTAAATATAAGAAACACCCAAAAGCTCCTTACATAAATATTTCTTTCCACTTCCAACGCTCTCGTCTCTCTTTATCCAGTACTTACCTAATGTTAAATCTACTCCCCCATGCACAGTCACCATCCAGCGAGTTGAAAGAATGTGACAGCCATCCAGGCTTCCGTAGTTTCAAAAATTCAAAAATGGAATAGAGGACATCCTCTGGATGAATTATGATACCACATCCACTAACACAGGTACACCAAGAACATCCTGTGGACAGGCTTAATAACTACTGTCGCTTTTTGTGTAACAAAGCCCAATCTAGGTGTATACGTAAGACCTCTGTTGGACAGAATTGATATGGCACTATCTCCTCTAGATACAGACATATACAATATAATACTATAAACAAATATAACTAAATTGTATATAATGTATTTCTTTTTGCTGTTTTAGTGTTTTGCCATGGAAAGGAATATACAAAAACTGCATGACATCAGTAGGATGCGCCTTAAAGACATCCTCATTGTGATCCCGCGCCAAAAAAATGGCTATTTAAACCAACTGTGATAATGTTAAAATAGATTGGATTGATGACGTGCCCTGTACGTCTACGAAATGCATCTCCATATTTTATAAGACATTATGGGGCTCGTTTACTAAGGGTCCGAGGACCACATTTTTGTGTCGTGTTGCGCCGCATTTAACAGGGGGTTTTGGCACACGCGATTGGATTTACGACTTTACAACAGATGCAGGGTGCACTTTTTGGGCGCCAAACTGAGATTTTGTTTCGTGAGGAGCCATACACTCACAACCCTTGGATTTACTAGACCCACTGAACCCCAGGACAATGGGATTACCGAGAGCCACCCCGTGGATTGATCATCAAAAAAAAGCTTAAAAAGTGGTTGTGATTTTTACACAACCCAAAAAGATGAGCAGACAATTATCGTTATAAAGATTAATCTGATAACCTGAAAATTCTACACATTTGCACTTTCCATCTTTGCTGTTTTTTTTGTTCTTTGCACTCGCGGACAGCACTGATTGTGTCTCCTTGACTCCACACGCCTACACGGTGGCCTAAATGGCCGTCTCTGTAAGGAGAGCTCTTACTTCTCGACCCTAGTCATAAGTCTCTTCCTCAGCCGAACCAGTTCCCTACACTGTACTGAGGAGACCCAATCAGGTTGAAACAGCACTGTCTATAGTTGGGGTCTGTTCCTTCCTAAATAGATATACACTCAGCGGCCACTTTATTAGGTACACCATGCTAGTAACGGGTTGGACCCCCTTTTGCCTTCAGAACTGCCTCAATTCTTCGTGACATAGATACAACAAGGTGCTGGAAGCTCCTCAGAGATTTTGGTCCATATTGACATGATGGCATCACACAGTTGCCGCAGATTTGTCGGCTGCACATCCATGATGCGAATCTCCCGTTCCACCACATCCCAAAGATGCTCTATTGGATTGAGATCTGGTGACTGTGGAGGCCATTTGAGTCCAGTGAACTCATTGTCATGTTCAAGAAACCAGTCTGAGATGATTCCAGCTTTATGACATGGCGCATTATCCTGCTGAAAGTAGCCATCAGATGTTACAGGGTACATTGTGCTCATAAAGGGATGGACATGGTCAGCAACAATACTCAGGTAGGCTGTGGCATTGCAACGATGCTCAATTGGTACCGAGGGGCCCAAACAGTGCCAAGAAAATATTCCCCACACCATGACACCACCACCACCAGCCTGAACCGTTGATACAAGGCAGGATGGATCCATGCTTTCATGTTGTTGACGCCAAATTCTGACCCTACCATCCGAAAGTCGCAGCAGAAATCGAGACTCATCAGACCAGGCAACGTTTTTCCAATCTTCTACTGTCCAATTTCGATGAGCTTGTGCAAATTGTAGCCTCAGTTTCCTGTTCTTAGCTGAAAGGAGTGGCACCCGGTGTGGTCTTCTGCTGCTGTAGCCCATCTGCCTCAAAGTTCGACGTACTGTGCGTTCAGAGATGCTCTTCTGCCTACCTTGGTTGTAACGGGTGGCGATTTGAGTCACTGTTACCTTTCTATCAGCTCGAACCAGTCTGCCCATTCTCCTCTGACCTCTGGCATCAACAAGGCATTTCCGCCCACAGAACTGCCGCTCACTGGATGTTTTTTCTTTTTCGGACCATTCTCTGTAAACCCTAGAGATGGTTGTGCATGAAAATCCCAGTAGATCAGCAGTTTCTGAAATACTCAGACCAGCCCTTCTGGCATCAACAACCATGCCACGTTCAAAGGCCTCAAATCACCTTTCTTCCCCATACTGATGCTCGGTTTGAACTGCAGGAGATTGTCTTGACCATGTCTACATGCCTAAATGCACTGAGTTTCTGCCGTGTGATTGGCTGATTAGAAATTAAGTGTTAACGAGCAGTTGGACAGGTGTACCTAATAAAGTGGCCGGTGAGTGTACTGGTTTGGTTTTAATCCTGCATCATGTCATAAGGCTTCCTGTAGGTCATGCTTGATGTCAAGGGAGCTGCCTTACAAGGTAACTATGGCCGTGGTTTTCCTTATCACAT
Organism: Engystomops pustulosus; assembly: GCF_040894005.1. NCBI lineage: Eukaryota > Metazoa > Chordata > Amphibia > Anura > Leptodactylidae > Engystomops > Engystomops pustulosus. The sequence continues at coordinate 13,831,465 of NC_092416.1, forward strand.
CCTGGAAAACTTGGCATATTTTCCCAGAATCCCCCTAGTGGAGCATCAACGGCTATGAGACTCCACATGCCTACATGGTGGCCTTGAGTGAGGGAATGTGATAGGCCTGTCTGAAACATGGAGAGAACATAAAACCTCTTTGCAGATGTTGTCTTTGATGGAACTTGAACCCATGACTCCAGCGCTGCAAGGTTGCAGTGCTAACCACTGAGCCACCATGCCGCTCGATTAGTAGGGAGTTAGGGTAGAGAGAGAATCTAAGTAAGTATTAGGGTTATAGAGGTTTCCATTGTAGTTAATGGTCAGGTTCTGGAAATCTATTTTGAGGTGCAGGTGAAGTGATTGAACTTCTGATGTAAAAAAGAGGTCAGGGTCAGGCGCAACCCCAAGATAATAGGTCTGTCACGTAAGAGCTATGGTGATGCCACAGATGGAAATGGAGATGTAAGGGTTGGGTTGATTAGTAGTCAGTGCCAATGGGACAGTATAGAGGGAAAAGAGAAGAAGACCTTGGACTGAGCCGTAAGGATCCCTGAAACAAGGGGGGGGGGGAGATATTTTATATTAAACCACCCCTTCCCTGCCAGTTAACCTTGATCCCTTGTTGGACAAGCCTGACCCTAAAACTATTGATTGATGTGTGTAAGGTCTGTTGTTTTTTTCATTAGTTACCCGGGCCCCTTGTGCCTATAAGATGATACAGGCTTTATAGCTGCCTATGAAATCTAATTACACCATAACTGAAGAGATGATCACATTTCATAGGAAAATTACAGAAATATGAAAAAGGAACAGAAAATTCGGAAGGCGAACTTCCACTTTTTGCTTTAATGTTTGTCAGGACCCATAAAGAACCCATTCAAGTGTGTATGTTAATCCCTCTGCCATCATCCTACATCACAGTCAGGGGATGCTGCCTTCTTAACAGGTTCAGGTCCTCAGGTAGTACTAATATTAATAACAAACAAAGCCTCAATTCATTGTTATAGCAAAACATTAAAGTTAATAAATATATACAAAATTGTTACAAATAATTGCAAAAAAAAACATATAGGGGCACAATAACTAAGAACAATGCAGTGTGTACTATGTGCAGTGTGTACTATGTGCAGTGTGTACTATGTGCAGTGTGTGTACTATGTGCAATGTGTACTATGTGCAGTGTGTACTATGTGCAGTGTGTGTACTATGTGCAGTGTGTACTATGTGTAGTGTGTACTATGTGTAGTGTGTACTATGTACAGTGTGTACTATGTGCAGTGTGTGTACTATGTGCAGTGTGTACTATGTGCAGTGTGTACTATGTGCAGTTGCCTGTGTAGTGTGCAGGGGGCGCCAGATTCATGATTTCTGGCACCTGTTCTCCAGGAATCTGGTTCTCCCTGCACTGCTCCAACAGAGTGCACAACTTTCTTTTGGTGCACCTTTAACATGAGGCATGCAACACAATTCTGTCAGACTTTGCATGTTAAATTTGGCACATGGTCCAACTGAGCACCAGAACGACCCCTTCAGTGCATAATTTTTAGTAAATTTGCCCCAGTTTTCCTGGAGTACAAGGCATGAAAAATTCAAAGTTCTCTTTTTTTTACTCCTTTTTCATCGATCTTGACACTATTTGAAAAGTAGGCGTGCCCCATTGTGAGAGAATGAAGAAGTCGGAACCTCTGTTACAACTGGACCTATCAGACGAGCATGATATTTTGTCCTACCTAAGTTCTCAAAGTCCTTTAGCAGTGAATAAAGAGCAGGTTGAGCATATATAGCGACACTTGATTTAATCTCGACTATTCCAGGTATCTCCCACCCCTTGTGCTCCTCATTAGATGGACCCTCAGTGATCAGACCCTCAGTCCATTAGGACCAAATCACAAACAATTTTGGAGTCCAGTTTTCTCTCACTTCCTTATGCTGTGTCTTTTCTTACTAAAGATTGAATTCCAAGTGCAAAAGTCAACGGTGAATGGATAATAAAACCTAAAATCTAATGAGTTTGGGTAAAAAAGGAAGGAAACAGCCATCAATCTACACAACGATTTGCGAATGCAATGAGTCACAAATTGGACAAAAAACAAAACTTACCTCTTTCTACTTCCCTCCAGCTTCAGATCTACATAAATGACTCTTCTAATTGTGATGGGGAAGTAGCAGAAGGTCGGAGGAGGTTCTCCTGAGGAATATACTATCAGGGAGAAAATGACCATAAGGGTCTTTGATTTAACCATCCTTGTCCACGTTGCAAAAGTGAGTTCCGAATTATATAGTCTTTTGTGTTCCAGCGCTGGAGTCTTGACTAACTTGAAAGAAAAGACAAACCTGTCCTTGCAGAAAGTTAGCTCACAACAAGACTGCTTTGTTCTCTTTGGCACTGAAACTCTTATATGGAAAGTCATAACACACTCTGCATGGGGCGTGCTAGTACACAAGCGGGCAATACTATTGGGTGGTTTGACCCTGGAAATGCAACACTATTGGATGTAAGCACACAAAGGAATTGGCTGTCTTCACATAAACAAAATGTCCAGATGTTCACCTGGATACCTTCCCCTAGGTGGTGCTAGCGAGCACTAAGTCTTTGTGTGCTGAGGGGCGAACCCCACCTAAACTTTAGTTTTCACTACACAAAGTTATGTGAAATGAATGCTGAGTCTTTAAAATGTCCGACAGTATGTAAGATGGCATTCAAGACCAGTGTGATATCCTTAACATTTCCCCCCTTTTGAGTCATGCATGGACTGTAACTTTGTCCAGGGTGACCTCCTCAAACTCCAGGTACCCACAGGTAGGCTAAACCCTTACCTGCTGGACTTGTTAACTCTTCACCAGATCCCGTGGAGGCCAGTCACTCGGGGGTTACAGGCCTGCATACTCAAATTACATAATTGTGTTTCCATAGTTTATGGGTTTATTAACAGGCTGGTTCTTAAACAAGACGGTATCCTCCACACCAGGACTTCTCCTGTCATGGTTCTCTTGTCATGGTTCCACCTGGACGGCCATCTGGGACATGGTGGACTTGATGAGGGGGACCACACAACACACAATAAGTGACAAGAGCAAAATCACAATCCCCAATATCACCCCCACTTAAAGGAAACCCTTCCAATCCCCCACCCACAAAGTGAAGGACAAAGTGTCCACTCCAGAGTTTCTCTTGAGTTCCCTGGACAGTTCTTCAATCTCTTCAAGTGCATGGGTAATGGATCCATAGAGGCGATGTCATCTGGGATGTATATGCGACAAGACACTCCCACCATCTTACAGACTCCTCTCTTCTCAGCAAGGATCATGCCCAAAGCCATACGGTTCTGAAAAGCATCTTGGGTATAATTCACAAATCTCTGTTGATTATAATAAAAACAGTTAACCCAGCCAACATCCCTGTTCATAGCTCTCTGGGGAATAATGGACTCTAGACCTGCCCATATCTGATTGAGGGCCTTGTATTCATCTGGGACCCCCCGTGGTGCTCCCATTGTATCATTGTATTATATAAACGTTGTCATCTAGGTGCTTCTCTCAGACCTCCAGAATCCTTTGGGATTCTCTACCTTTACTTTATGTGTCTGATCAAGCTCATCCCTGGGGATCACGAGGAAGGAATGCACAAGTGTTATCACCGTACACTCACCTTCCCAGCCTCTAGGCCTGACCTGACTCTCCTATCCCCACAAGTCCTGTACACATCAGACACTGCTAATACAGGGTTACCTGTGCTGTCAACGTTAAAGAAGGTCATTGTCTTGTTGCACCAACCATAGGTAAAGTCTCCTACCCTGGGGACATCCTGGTCAGCCCTATAGATACAGTGATAGCCATGGTTGGAGTATCCCTGAGCATACAGTCAGTCAGAAGAGACCAGCTAGCAAGAAGAATAAGTAAGTTTGCAATAGAAAGCGTAGACGCATACTGACTTCCCTCTAGCTTCACAGACGTGGCACTGGTCAGCAGGACTTGGAAAGGACCGTTGTAGCGAGGCTCCAGACTCTCTCTCTGGTGTGTCTTCACCACCCGTAGTCTCCAGGCTTCAGGTTATGCATCCTGAGGTCTCTGTCTGGATCTGAAAAAGGAATCAGAAACACTTTTGCCGACCTTTTCCAAGGCCTGGCTCAACTGTGTGGCATGTTCCACCTGGTTTCCTGCCATCAGCTATAGGGTCTGTGGGAAGTAGGGGCCTAGTCTGGGTGTATAGCCAAAAAGTACTTCAAAGGGGGACAATCCCATCTTTCTGTTAAGGGTGGTCCTAACTGAATGGTGGGCAGCAGGAAAGCACTCGTGCCATGATTTCCCTATTACTTCCATGGCCTCCTTGATCTCTAACTTAAGAGTGCCGTTTAGTCTTTCAAACCCACAAATACACAGGTTCTCTCAGGTCTCAAAGAGTTTTATAATCTCACTTTTCAAGGGTCCTTTGTCATCATTACAGTGAACTCGGGTTATAGTGAACAGTTTGAATAAATTGTTTGAACAAACAGACAACCTTACTCTGTCTAACCAATCCAAGGTGACATATCAAGATAATTTGAAATTCCTTACCTCGGGTGCACCATTGTCAGTTCAGTTCACAAGAGCAGCAGAGACTAATATGAAGCTTGCCTCAGTGGTCAGCTGTCCACACCTGAGCCCCGCGTCGGGCGTCAAAATATTAGGGAGGAAATGACCATAAGGGTCTTTGATTCACGAGGCTTTAACCATCCTCGTCCACGTTGCAAAAGTGAGTTCCGAATTATATAGTCTTTTGTGTTCCAGCGCTGGAGTCTTGACTAACTTGAAAGAAAAGACAAACCTGTCCTTGCAGAAAGTTAGCTCACAACAAGACTGCTTTGTTCTCTTTGGCACTGAAACTCTTATATGGAAAGTCATAACACACTCTGCATGGGGCGTGCTAGTACACAAGCGGGCAATACTATTGGGTGGCTTGACCCTGGAAATGTAACACTATGGGATGTAAGCACGCAAAGGAATGTAGAACCATTGGCTGTCTTCACATAAACAAAATGTCCAGATGTTCACCTGGATACCTTCCCCTAGGTGGTGCTAGCGAGCACTAAGTCTTTGTGTGCTGAGGGGCGAACCCCACCTAAACTCTAGTTTTCACTACACAAAGTTATGTGAAATGAATGCTGAGTCTTTAAAATGTCCGACAGTATGTAAGATGGCATTCAAGACCAGTGTGATATCCTTAAGAATACAAAGCTCCAGAAAAGAAAAGCTCCAGAGTCCTGCTCCAGAGCACAGTGATTCATACACAACTGTGTGGGTGAGGACACCCGGATTCCTGGGATATCTGTAGGAGTCCTGGAAGAATTTCACCAGAACTTTACAAAGAAATATCAAATAAATCCCCACGAACAGGTCTACTTTCATCATGTTACACAGATGAGATTTTGTCATCTTTCATATCTTTGTCATCAGATGAAGTGTCGTCTTTCTCTATTTCCAGCACTTCTACATTTGTTTTCGGAGAAGTAACTGCAACGAGGAAACTAGAGATGTGCCGATATCTAGCCACTTCTCTAAATATAATGACAAAGTGATAGTACGGATATTGCAGGTTTTCTTCAGTGCTAGATGTGGCCGGGGTGTAAGGAGGACGTGTGAGTATATATGTGTATAATCCTGAGCCTGTGTGTTACATATGATGTGTATACAGTGTGTAGAAGAGCAGGTGTACAATGTGACCAGCGTCCTAGAGTCAGGAGCCCATGCAACATACAGAATCACCGATTCTATAATCGGGTGAAAATGTGTGATTGTGGGATTACCCTTTCATTGATTTTGTAAGGAATATCCAGTCAGTGTGCAGACAGTTTTTTCTATATATTTTTACTTTTTTTAATATTTGCCTTTACTTTAGTTTTTTCCACAACAAAATAGAAGTTATAAGAGCAAAAACCTTAAATTGACACCATGTTGGAACAATGACCCGGAGCTTTCTAAGAGGATGTTTTCTTCTGCTTCTTACTCTGGGTAGGTGGAATCTTATTGTTTTAAAATATTTATATTTTCATTCTTGATAAAACGCAGTGTAAGTAACTTTATATGGATCATTACTCATTACTCATCACACTCCCTACTCCTCCTTTGTGGTCCGGGGTTCTCTGCTACACCCGGTCCACGCCGCAGTAGAGTTGGTTGGGAACATCTGGCATTTTTCTAATATTTACCAATTTTAACCCCTTAAGGACGCAGCCATTTTGTAGCTTAAGGCTCAGCTCCATTTTTTGGATTCTGACTTGCGTCGCTTTATATGATTATAACTTTTGAACACTGTTACTTATCAAAGCGATTCTGAGAGTTTTTTTCCCCACATGTTGTGCTTCATTTTAGTGGTAAATTTTGGCTGATAAGATTTGCGTTTATTTACAAAAAAAAAAGAAAAAATGATGAATTTTTTGAAAAACTTTCCATTTTAGAAATTCGAAATCATTGCATTTTCAGGCAGATCGATTTACCACCTAAATAAGTTGCTGAATAACATTTCCCATGTGTCTTCATAATTTTTGAAATGTCTGGATAATTTACCCATTTTCAAACTATCAGAAACAGTTTCTAGGAAGATTGTTAATTCATAGTATTTGAATCAAAATGGAGGTGAAATTTAGAATGGTCAAATGTTGTTGGTTACATGTTTATTTAGCCCTAAAATTTACACATTTCCAAAAGATAAAAAGAGAAAACCCATCTTAAAATTTGTTATGCAATTTCTCCCGAGTACAGAGACCCCCCATATACGGCCGTTACTTGTGTTATGGGGGCACAGCGAGGCGCAGAAGGGAAGGAGAGCATTGCAGCTGCCAGGATTTTAGTTTCCTCATTGGCCCCTTTTGAAGGCTATAAAATTTTAGCTTTTTCGTTATTGGGGCCATGTGATGGCATTTTTTTTTGCGGGATGAGATGCTTTTTCCATTGTTACCATTTTGGGGTTGCTATCACCTATTGTTGAAAATGTATGAACTTTTTTGAGGGAAGGAGCAGAAAAGCATCAATTCTGTGCTGGATTTTTTACAGTTTTTTTTGGTGTTCCCCGTATAGCCCAATAATCATGTTATCTTTATTCTATGGGTCGATACCTGGAAGAATTTCAGCACTTTCATCATGTTACACAGATGAGATTTTGTCATCTTTCATATCTTTGTCATCAGATGAAGTGTCGTCTTTCTCTATTTCCAGCACTTCTACATTTGTTTTCGGAGAAGTAACTGCAACGAGGAAACTAGAGATGTGCCGATATCTAGCCACTTCTCTAAATATAATGACAAAGTGATAGTACGGATATTGCAGGTTTTCTTCAGTGCTAGATGTGGCCGGGGTGAGTATATAATGTGTATAATCCTGAGCCTGTGTGTTACATACGATGTGTCTGTGTATACAGTGCAGAGCCGGATTATAGGCGGGGCTCCCGGGGCTCGCGCCCAGGGGCCCCCACCATCCTGTTCCCGGGGTGGGCCTCCACCATATGGCAATTGAACTTTTGTAAAAATCATGCGGGCATTAGATCTGCGGCGCCAGCGGCGGACCGCTGGCGCTCCGGGACACTGAGCTCTCTGAAACTGGGAGCGATGCGCTGCGGCTGTGCTGCAGCGCATCGCTCCCGCCATGCACGGACACTACAGCTATCTGGAGAGCGGTGCGTTTCCACCCCCATCCGGATGCCTACCAGTCCCTGGTAGGAGACGATAAGCTGTCTGTCTCCACCTGGAGCGATGTGCTGCAACAATGCAGCACATCGCTCCTAGACAGAGACTTTCAGCTCCCTTCTTCTTTGTTGTTTCAGCGTCACAGGGTCACGTGCATTTCATTGTCACGTGACCTGCTGTGAGCCCGGGAAATGCCGGCTTCTGTATACTGCCGGCTTATCTACTGTGAGAGGAGGCTTCCCTGCCTGTCATGGGTCAGCGCTTCCCTTCACAACTCGGCTGAAAGGTATTTTCTGAGAGAAGCTAAGTCCTGGACTGGGGGGGGGGGGGGGGGAAGGGGGGGGGGGGGAAGGGGGTGTTCTCTGTCTGTGAAAGAAAAGAAGAAAAGGGGGGGTCATCTGACCTGGGCTGGGGGTCTCTAGCTATGGGGGGGTGACTGTATGTAGATGTACTGCAGGGGGCGAGGAGACTGTATATAGATGTACTGCAGGGGGCGAGGAGACTGTATATAGATGTACTGCAGGGGGCGAGGAGACTGTATATAGATGTACTGCAGGGGGCGAGGAGACTGTATATAGATGTACTGCAGGGGGCGAGGAGACTGTATATTGATGTACTGCAGGGGGCGAGGAGACTGTATATTGATGTACTGCAGGGGGCGAGGAGACTGTATATAGATGTACTGCAGGGGGCGAGGCGACTGTATATGGCTGTACTGCAGGGGGCGAGGAGACTGTATATAGATGTACTGCAGGGGGCGAGGAGACTGTATATAGATGTACTGCAGGGGGCGAGGCGACTGTATATGGCTGTACTGCAGGGGGCGAGGCGACTGTATATGGCTGTGTTACTAGGGATGAGGCGACTGTATATGGCTGTGTTACTAGGGATGAGGCGGCTGTATGTGGCTGTGTTACTGGGGGGTGAGGCGGCTGTGTTACTGGGGGGTGAGGCGGCTGTATGTGGGTGTATTACTGGGGGGTGAGGCGGCTGTATTACTAGGCGGCTGTATGTGGGTGTATTACTAGGCGGCTGTATTACTAGGCGGCTGTATTACTAGGCGGCTGTATTACTAGGCGGCTGTATTACTAGGCGGCTGTATTACAAGGCGGCTGTATTACTAGGCGGCTGAATTACTAGGCGGCTGAATTACTAGGCGGCTGAATTACTAGGCGGCTGAATTACTAGGCGGCTGAATTACTAGGCGGCTGTATTACAAGGCGGCTGTATTACTAGGCGGCTGTATTACTAGGCGGCTGTATTACAAGGCGGCTGTATTACAAGGCGGCTGTATGTGGGTGTATTACTGGGGGGTGAGGCGGCTGTATTACTAGGCGGCTGTATGTGGGTGTATTACTGGGGGGTGAGGCGGCTGTATTACTAGGCGGCTGTATTACAAGGCGGCTGTATTACTAGGCGGCTGTATTACTAGGCGGCTGTATTACTAGGCGGCTGTATTACTAGGCGGCTGTATTACTAGGCGGCTGTATTACTAGGCGGCTGTATTACAAGGCGGCTGTATTACAAGGCGGCTGTATTACTAGGCGGCTGTATTACTAGGCGGCTGTATTACTAGGCGGCTGTATTACTAGGCGGCTGAATTACTAGGCGGCTGAATTACTAGGCGGCTGAATTACTAGGCGGCTGAATTACTAGGCGGCTGAATTACTAGGCGGCTGTATTACTAGGCGGCTGTATTACTAGGCGGCTGTATTACTAGGCGGCTGAATTACTAGGCGGCTGAATTACTAGGCGGCTGAATTACTAGGCGGCTGTATTACTAGGCGGCTGTATTACTAGGCGGCTGTATTACTAGGCGGCTGAATTACTAGGCGGCTGAATTACTAGGCGGCTGAATTACTAGGCGGCTGAATTACTAGGCGGCTGAATTACTAGGCGGCTGAATTACTAGGCGGCTGTATTACTAGGCGGCTGTATTACTAGGCGGCTGTATTACTAGGCGGCTGTATTACTAGGCGGCTGTATTACAAGGCGGCTGTATTACAAGGCGGCTGTATGTGGGTGTATTACTGGGGGGTGAGGCGGCTGTGTTACTAGGCGGCTGTATGTGGGTGTATTACTGGGGGTTGAGGCGGCTGTATGTGGATGTATTGCTGCAAGCATAGTGGATTGTGAGCAGGATAATTTGTATCTTTGTTGCATTCGGTTGGGGCCTCCACCAGATTTTGCGCCCAGGGGCCCCCACCAGCCTTAATCCGGCCCTGATACAGTGTATGGTACAGGAGGTGGACAACGTCCTACAGTCAGGAGCCCCACAGTATCACCGATTCTATGATCGGGTGAAAATGTGTGATTGTGGGATTACCCTATTATTGTTTTTGTAAGGAATATCCAGTCAGTGTGCAGACAGTTTTTTCTACATATTTTTACTTTTTTTAATATTTGCCTTTACTTTAGTTTTTTCCACAACAAAATAGAAGTTATAAGAGCAAAAACCTTAAACTGACACCATGTTGGAACAATGACCCGGAGCTTTCTAAGAGGATGTTTTCTTCTGCTTCTTACTCTGGGTAGGTGGAATCTTATAGTTTTAAAATATTTATTATATTTTCATTCTTGATAAAACGCAGTGTAAGTAACTTTATATGGATCATTACTCATTACTCATCACACTCCCTACTCCTCCTTTGTGGTCCGGGGTTCTCTGCTACACCCGGTCCACGCCGCAGTAGAGTTGGTTGGGAACATCTGGCATTTTTCTAATATTTACCAATTTTAACCCCTTAAGGACGCAGCCATTTTGTAGCTTAAGGCTCAGCTCCATTTTTTGGATTCTGACTTGCGTCGCTTTATATGATTATAACTTTTGAACACTGTTACTTATCAAAGCGATTCTGAGAGTTTTTTTCCCCACATGTTGTGCTTCATTTTAGTGGTAAATTTTGGCTGATAATATTTGCGTTTATTTACAAAAAAAAAGAAAAAAAATGATGAATTTTTTGAAAAACTTTCCATTTTAGAAATTCGAAATCATTGCATTTTCAGGCAGATCGATTTACCACCTAAATAAGTTGCTGAATAACATTTCCCATGTGTCTACTTTACATTTTCATAATTTTTGAAATGTCTGGATAATTTATTTTGATGTCACGTGGCTACAAATTACTACTATTATGGAATAATTACTGTTTTGAATGAAAATTTTTATATTTTGCATTAAAAAAACCCCTATATAATTTACCCATTTTCAAACTATCAGAAACAGCTTCTAGGAAGATTGTTAATTCATAGTATTTGAATCAAAATGGAGGTGAAATTTAGAATGGTCAAATGTTGTCGGTTACATGTTTATTTAGCCCTAAAATTTACACATTTCCAAAAGATAAAAAGAGAAAACCCATCTTAAAATTTGTTATGCAATTTCTCCCGAGTACAGAGACCCCCCATATACGGCCGTTACTTGTGTTATGGGGGCACAGCGAGGTGCAGAAGGGAAGGAGCACCCTGCAGCTGCCAGGATTTTAGTTTTCTCGTTGCCCCCTTTTGAAGGCTATAAAATTTTAGCTTTTTCGTTATTGGGGCCATGTGACTGCATTTTTTTGCGGGATGAGATGCTTTTTCCATTGTTACCATTTTGGGGTTGGCATCCCCTATTGTTGAAAATGTATGAACTTTTTTGAGGGAAGGAGCAGAAAAGCATCAATTCTGTGCTGGATTTTTTACAGTTTTTTTTGGTGTTCACCGTATAGACTAATAATCCTGTTATCTTTATTCTATGGGTCGATACGATTACAAGGATACCAGACATGAATATTTTTTCTTATGTTTTACTACATTTGCCAAATAAAGACCAATGTGGGGAAAAATCTATCATATGTGCATCGCCGTCTTCCAAGTGGCACAACATTTCAAATATTTTTGGCTACGGAGCTGGTTGATGGCTTTTTTTTTTTGCGGACATTCTGGAGTACATATGTTTTTTTGATAACAAAATTTTGTGGGTTTAAATAGGTAAAAATCATCATTTTTGGCAGGTTTTTAACAGTTTTTTTTACGGCTTCATCGGGCGGGTTCAATAATTATTTACTATGCACAGATGTGTATAACAATATGAGAAAAAACAAAAACACCGGCACTGAGAAAATACCATAAGAAAGAACTTCGTATAAAACCTAAACGAGGATGAATATAAGCCTGCCATGATAAAATGCATTACCAAAAAACATTAGAATTCAAAAACAGTGAAAAGTAAAAAAAAAATAATAATAATCAAGAACTCAGCCTTTGTTATGTGACTGCTGTCAGTAATAATATTTTATAATATGACTTTTATTATTCAGGGTGTTCTGGAGATGAAGTGAAATGGACATTTACTTTCCCTCCATCTATAAATGTGGTGAAACACTCGGATGTGGAGATCCCCTGCACATTCACTGCCCCCGCTGACTATAGAGACGACCTGATTGTGTGGTATAAGTACAATAAGCTCAAATATTCAATAGTGTACAGTGAGGACCAACATCAGGTCATCCAGGACTACAGGGGGCGCACATCACTTATAAGAAATGTGAAAAACAGCTGCTCCCTGAGGATCCGAGACGTGAGATATACAGCGCGGTATTATCCGGGGATAAGTGACACCATAAATGCCTTTCATTTAAACACAGAGGAAGAAAAGAAAACTGTCCAAGTCAAAGTATCAGGTATTTATAAAAATGTCCAACCTAAACCAATGTGCTACTTTTTTACAATAATTTATACAGATTTTCTCCCTTCTTAGCAAAATATAGATTTATAGATTTTTTTTCACTTCTAATGCCCCCCCCCCATTTCCCATTTGATTTTAGAAGTAAGGAGACCACAGATTGTTTCTGAAATGATTATTCCAACAGCACCCCCCCCCACCCAGGATTTATAAATCCAGCACCTGATTGTGTGGTGCATTATTGTGATTGGCTGCTGTGTGACGTATACACATGACATATCTTTTTTTCTGGATTCTTTCAGGTTGCTCGGATTTCTCATGCAAGGATTGGGGCTTCACCTTCCCTCGGTCTATAGAGGTGGTAAAGGGATCTTGTGTGGAGATTCCCTGCCGTCTCACTTTTCCCGATGATACCCAGAGTTTTACCTTGTTCTGGTATAAGAATGTGCCCATAGGATACCCGAAGATATTCGATAGTAGGACCCCGAGTGATGTGGTGGACAAATATAGAGGAAGAACTTTCCAGGTCGGAGATTCAATGGACACTTGCGAATCAACAATGTACAAGAAGCAGTGGAGATCTACCCCGGGGTCAATGAAGATATAAACTCTTATCACCTCCATGGAAAAATCTGTAGAGTCTCAGTCATAGGTAAGAGAGGGCATTTTATATACTATGGGGTTTAAGCTTTTCCAGAATACCATTAGCCAACGATCAGAGGTTCTGAGCTGCCATGAGTTCACTATCCTTTCATAATTTGCTCCATGTCCTCAAATAAAAGGGGATCTACCCTCTCCCAAATTCCTTGACACTTTATAATATTTCCATAAAATTTTTCCTATTTCCCTGTAATCTATATTTTTAGAGAAAGTCACATTTGTATCTCAAAGCAATGAGGGCTGGGGTGAGATGGGACGGTCCACCTTGGCTCTCCAGAACCGATTGCTAAATTTGCAGATGTGGAGAGCCACATTAAAAGCAGATTCTGATCCTAAATCCCCTGCAGCTAAAGGATGAGCTTCATGGGCAGTGGCGTAACTGGAAGCCGATGGGCCCCAGTGCCAGGCCCCTGACTATAATGTATGGTTTATAGTAAAAGTTTTCTCATATGGGAAAGTGACACCTTATGGGCCCCATTAGCCTCTTTAGCTCGGTTTTGACCGCACTCTCTGCACCCCCTTATTGTGGCAGAGCACAGGAGCTAATGCCACGCTGCCCCATAGTAAATTATTACAGAGACCATATAATGAGGTCATTATATCTGCATGCTGTGAGTCACAGGTTTTATTTTTTATAAAATTCTCTGGTCCATTTACTATGATGAAGTGGGAGGGACAATATTAATTGTCAGGGTTGGGGAATAGAAGTTTGTTGGGGACCAGAGCACTATGTCAGCACTGTTGCTTTTATCACCACTGTGGGGGGACAGTCAATAACTAGGCCACTTTGGGTGATAACCAATGTTACTGCCACTATGAGGGGGCTACCACTATCATGGCTACTGTAAGGACACTGTCACTATTACGGCTACTGTGAGGGGACTACCACTATTATGGCTACTGTGAGGACACTGTCACTATTACTGCCACTATGAGGGGGCTACCACTATCATGGCTACTGTAAGGACACTGTCCCTTTTACAGCTACTGTGAGGGCACTGCCACTATTACAGGCAATCTTTGTCACTAAAGGTCTTTTACTCTATGGAACAAATTGTATTTCCTAGTGGCATCATTTCATATTCTGTGCCGAGTGACAGAAAATATTTTGGTAAAATTTTTCCACTCGGCACAGAATATAAAAAGAGGCCACTAGGAAGTACAATTTGTTCCATAGAGTAAAAGACCTTGGGGTTTTATAGTGCAAAATGTATACAAAATTTTGACAAATTTTACCATATTATTTTCTGTCACTCTGGACAGAATATGGGTTATACTGGTGTTTCTAAGCTAGGCTGTCTGAGCCTATCAGTGTGCACCTCCAGCCATATACCCCAACATGCCCTGTTCTCAGGGCCGGTTCTAGACAAAGTGAGGCCCTGGGCAAAACTAAAAGTGGGGCCCCAAAATAAAACTATTTTATGGCCAGTCACAGTCAGCAAGAGGCTCCCTTTAGTATGGTAAAACAAACTGTAATTTTGGAGAATTTTATAGGAGATAGATAGATGATAGGGAGATTTATGGGCAGCATGGTGGCTCCGCGATTAGCACTACAGCCTTGCAGCGCTGGTCAACATCTGCAAAGAGTTTGTATGTTCTCTCTGTGTCTGCGTGGGTTTCCTCCGAGTCCTCCGGTTTTCTCCCACACTCCAAAAAATTACTGGTAGGCTGACTAGACTTGTGAGGCCCATTGGGAATAGGGACCAATATTTTCTGAAAGCAGACACATTTTCAAAATAGCATCAAAGAGTTTATAGACATAGGCGCCTTCATGCAACTTTGATTCGAAATGAAACATTTTACAAAAAAATACTTAAAATTTGACTTTGATGGCAAAAAATGTGCTCCAAACAGAAACTATTTCCCTTCACATCTCCTAAATGTAATACATGGACATGTGTACAGTTCACAAATGTGCCCTATTGATATGTTCACATAAATAAATCATCATAATATCACTAACACTGTAATAACTAGAGATCTGCTTTTCAGCTACAAAATTCACACAGATCTATTATTGTACGCTCCCCTACATAATGGTAACCCAAATAAATAACTATATATCCATAAACCTCTCTAATGAGATAATAAAGTCACGTTTAGATGTCGCCGATGTATTATCCGCACAATAACAGAACCCTCCACGGATCATAAGAAGGAGAGTGAGAACCTCATAACATCGGTGTAAGTAATGGAGGATGGTGGGATTAAAAACTTTATTCCAGAACATGTGTGTGTTTTTGGTGTTACATATAACTTTATGGACATGTTCTGGGTTTGAATGTTCATTGTATCAGTTAATTTTCCCAACAACAGAAAACTATCACAAAATAAAAGGCAATAAGAGTGAAAGTGTGCTCTTAGATAGTTCTGCATAGAGAAGGGTTAAAAACATGAATATTAGTTGATATTATCCCTTATCAGAATGTAGTAACATATAAAGTGCATATTTCCATTATCTGTGAGGTGCAGCAGCTCCTGTGCGCAGCAAATGCTCCCTGTAGCCTGATGGCTAAGAATCTGGAGGGGGCTACACTTCAGGGGGCTGTATCTCTGGGGCTGTATCTCTTGTGTTTCTGAGTTTTAGGAAAATGGAGATAATAACTGTTGAACTGCCGTCGGAAGTGATATTTATATATAAAATTGGCACCTGATATTCTCACTTTTAGGCTATATTCACACGAACGTATGGGGGACGTATATACGGCCGATATACGTCCCCCATACACTCCTATGGGCGCACGGCACCCTACGGGAGCGGTACGGTGCCGCACGCGTGCGGCACCGTACCGTTCCGTACCCGGGAAAAAGATAGGACCTGTCCTATCTTTTCCCGTAATACGGGGCCGTACGCCATAGGTTGCTATGGAGAGGGGCGGGGGTGAGCTGCGCTCACCTCCTCCTCCTCTCCCCGTACACTGCCGTTGCCTGCTACGGTACGGTACGGGCGGGCAACGGCAGTGTGAATATAGCCTTATTCTGTGAGTCAGTAAGATAGCAGAGATACCACATTTTTAACAGTGTTGTTTTGCCTTTATATCTTTATATTTTTTTAAAAAATCTTTGGGGTAAAAAGTCTTTGTTATGCCATGTTCTGGAATAACAGAATGAGTGGAAATGTCCAACTTTTTAATCTCTTTTTTTAAAATTTTTACTGGTTGCAGTAGTATGAAAAAAAAGATTGAGGCCTCTCAAGTTATCAGCACATGAAGCATAGCCAGTACGATCCATGTCTGGAAATCTTCTCTTCTCTTTCTTTCAGATTCTCCACCTGCACCATTATTGATGGTATCCAATAAATATAAAGAGAATGAAGCAGTCACTATTTCCTGTTCTGTAAACCACACCTGCGCCTCCAGCCCCCCATCCATTACATGGAATAAGCCTGATATACAAGTTATTAGGAACCATGAGGATCTGGACAGAGGAATTTGGAGGATAACGTCTACATTCACCTTCACCCCTTCATACAGAGATGATAAAACACAGCTTCAGTGTACGGTTACTTTCCCAAATATGAAAATCTCAAGGCAGTCTGTAATCCTGGATATTACATGTAAGTAATCTGCACCTTTCCAGAACTTCTATTACATTTCATAATATGTTTATAAAAAAATTCAGAAATGTTCAACTCCAGTGGTTCTCATAAAAATACCCAGTATATATAATTTATGGTGGACTTGCACATCACAAAAAAAATCTATCACAAAAAAGGGAAGTATATCCTTCAAGTTTAGCCAAAGAACAAGCGCCATGGAAGCTTAATTCTGAAGGCAAATGGAAGATCTTCCTTCCAACCTCTGCTCTGATATTGTGAGATATGGCAGAGCAGATTCGGCCAATATTCCATAAGTAGTAGAGGAAAAAAATTATTTCATGCCTTGTGAGTCGGTTTTCTGGCGAGGAAGGCGTGAAAAAGATTTTGCACAGATTTCGCAACTTTTTACCCCTCTTAAACCAGTGTCTGGAAGCTCTTGATATCCCCGGTCTGCCACTTCACAGGTGTTTGGTGATGATTAAGACTGGTGAACAATGCGCCAGTCTTAGGGGCAGATTTACTTACCCGGTCCATTCACGATCCAGCGGCGCGTTCTCTGCGGTGGATTCGGGTCCGGCCGGGATTCACTAAGGCAGTTCCACCGACGTCCACCAGGTGGCGCTGAAAAGCATCGGAATGCCCTGAAATTCACCGAGCCGGGCTGAGTGAAGGTAAGCGCGTCCCAAGCGACACTTTTTTTGTTTTAAATGCGCCGGTTTTTCCGTATCCGTCGGGTTTTCACTCGGCCACGCCCCCCTGATTTCCGTCACGTGCATGCCGGCGCCGATGCGCCAAAATTCTATCGCATGCACCAAAATCCCGGGGCAATACATGGAAATCGGAAATATTCTGGTAACTCGTCGGGAAAATGCGAATCGGGCCTTTAGTAAATGACCCCCATTGACTCCATTGTTTTTCCACTACAAAAATAAGAAAACGATTTAGAAGCATGTTATACACAGTGGGGGTCATTTATCATAGTTTTTTTGTCTATTTTTGGTGCAGTTGTGGTACAAAATCTGTCTTGTGACTTTCCTTTGTGCCAAATAAGCATAGGACAGTGAAAAATCCCTGGGACATAGACCCTGCTTGAGCTAAATTCATTATTTACATAGACTAGATTTCACAATAGGACTGAATTCATGATTTGATGATTTCCGTTTTTGCGCAAACTAACACCGGCCCCCACCACTATGTTCTGTGACTTTTGATTTTTTTATTTTTTAATTTACCATATATACTCGAGTATAAGCCTAGTTTTTTAGCACAAAAAATGTGCTGAAAACCCAAACTCGGCTTATACTCGAGTAAAAAAAATATAGGTTTTACCAGGTTTTTGGGGCCTCGGCTTATACTCGAGTATATACAGTAGTTTTTTTGAGACTTTTCATACAACTCTTGCAAACAACCCACATAACATAATACACTGGCAGCAGATTTATGAGAGGTCAAAGCAGTGGAGCTCCAAAGACAGACAAAAAACTGCCCTAAGGATCCGGTCTAATGATAAATCACCCCCTAAGAATCTATAAATTTAAGCCTTCCTGATATCTTAAAGGTACACTAGAAAAAAACTGCCTTAAAGCTTTTTTCTTCTTACAGATAAACCACAGAATGTAACTATATCAGTTCTTCAGAAGACAGAAGATAACACGACGTTACGGTGCACAAGCCAAGCCAATCCGGCAGTGACTACATACACATGGCACAAGGTTGGAGAAACTAAGACCTTTATGGGAAGCGGTGAACTGATAACGGTGCAGAACGGGACCTCGGAGAAGTACATCTGCTCTGCCGGTAACGAGATTGGAACCGCCGATTCTCCAGAGTTTTATTTTATGAGTCATAGTGAGTATTAGTAAAAGTGTAGTATATGTGATGGATTTAGAAGACAAACCCCAATGGTCTAAGCCCAAGGTCATCATCAGGACAGAACCAGCAGTACTTCTGTCAGGGGCAACACACTGAGACTATCGATTTTTGGAGAGCTGCAGTAGGGTACTTTCCCTTTCCATGCAGCTATACTTGCAGATAGCATCCTCTGTCCTTCCATTCAGGATGCAGTCAGCCACCAGAGATAACCCTCCCTGCATTCAGGACTTAGGCTACATTCGCACTAACATATGCCCACCCGTCCGTAGATGAATAGGCATACGGGATGTTGGGCCGGAGAGGAGGAGCGGTGAGCACCCCTCCCTTCTCCATTGGGATGCACGGAGCATGGCCGGGGAAAGATAGAACTCTTTTCCCTGTGTACTGTGCATTACCGTGCATAACTATTTAGAACATATTGTATATATATAACCCCCCAGAATTATTATATATATAAAACAGGGTTACAGTGTTCACTTTCAAGATGTACCTGTCCATGTTGGTGGATTTGAGCTGGAAAAAAGTTTGTTCTGTATACTCGTTACGCTCAGGCAAAGTGAGCTCCGTGCTCTCCCCCGCCAGACGCTTTCACACGGTAGGAGCTGAGATCATTTGTGTCATCACAGTGTTCACTGCATGATATATAATTACTGCTTATTTTGGTACCTTAGGTACTTTGGGATGCCCAGATAACTTATATGATTTATTTTTATAGTAATCACTGAATGACAGCTAGAGGGGCCTCATGGAGGGTCCCATCTGTCACAGCAGCCATGTGGGGAGATAATTGGGACCAAGATGTCAGCACCCATGTTATGATGCCATTTTAATGCCATGGTCGGGTTCATTGCTCATCATGTGATATACATTGATATATCTGGACATTTATTGTCAAAAGAACAGAGAATGAATGAAACATCTGAAACAATTATTTCAACTAACATAATGGGATTGATTTTTCCTCTGTCGTTACTAGTTTAAAATGCCCCCTATACCCTTACTAACTAATTTGGGTAGTAAGACTATCATTTTGAAAAACATTTTGAATTTTGAAAATAGTTAATATTTTTCAAAATGTTTGCCAAATTCACCTTTTATTCATAAATAAATGCAAAAAATATCTACCAAAATTTCCCTCTAACTTGAAGTACAACATGTCGGGAAAAAACTATCTCAAAACCAATTGGGTACGTTAAAGCGTTCTAAAGTTATTATGGGATAAAGTGACATATGGCAGTTTTTAGAAATAGGGCTTAAACATAGAGGCACATATGAGCTTGGTCACTATGGGGTTAAAAAGATGCATGAAAAATTACAGTAAGCACCCACTGCCACAAGCTGCACATTATAGTTAGTTTTATTATCACTTTGTAATCCAACATGTGATGTTTTATATTTAAAGCCTTTGTCAGCTTTCTGAATACTGCCACTACTTTTTAAAACTTTATTTCACATTATCTGGCTCCCTGCCAGCAACCTGTGGTGAGTCCCAGGGAGGAAGCAGCTGCAGCCTGTGTGTGCCTGTGTTGTGTCTTAGTCTCCTCTCCTACACACTGATCATCTCCCCCCCCTCCCCAATTACTCTCATGTGTATTGAGCGGGCAGGGGAAGGAGGGGGATGGTGTGGAGTAGAGGAAGAATGTATGAGGAGACACTGGCACACACAGGGTGCAGCTTTCCCTCCCTAGAGACTCACCACATGCTGCAGGAAATGTGAAAAAAAGTTTTATAAAGTAGTAGCAGTCAGTATTCAGTATAGACTATTGGAACCTGTCACCAGCTAAAAATTACTTTCCTGGTACCAGGTTCTCTTTGAAACAATATAATTTTACATTAAATTTGATATAAACTATTGAGAAATCTCATCTTTTTATAATATTCTTTTTTAGCTGCTCCTGAAAATGAGAAACTTAACAATATTTTGATAATTGGAGGAAAAACTGGATTTACACTTTTAGGTATAATTCTTCTAGGAATTTTCTTCATCTTAAAAGGGTAAGTGCCATAAATGATGGTAGTAATTAAATAAAAAAGCGATAGCATGGAAGAAAACAATCACTAAAAATAAGCAGAACAATAAAAGCTCCAAAAAGAAAACAAAGAAGTTATACTTATCTGAGTAGCACCAGTCCCAAGCAGAAAGTCCAAAAAGTTTAACAAGTTTGCAAATTCCGTCCTGGGCTAGATATCTCCAAAGATGAGCAGAGCCGTGATTCACAGCAATTGTCTCCCCACTTCATGCAGTGAACACCACTGTTGTCCTGTTGGAATCTAGGTGAATTAGGGTGAATATAGTGCATATTATCTTAGGGTTTCAGTAAAATGTATTTATTCAAACATACTCGTAAAATCAAGAAATTTGTTCACACATCAATAGTTCAGCCCAACCCTGGGTTTTTCCATGGGTGCACCAGCCATAAGGTGAGTTGAGCCTTTTGCCTCAGGCAGCACCACTTGTAACAAGATGGGGGGGGCAGCATCAGGGGCGCAGTCACCTGCTACAAAACAGGAGCTGACACTTAAAAATAGTGTCTCTTCACACCTTGTCACAGGTGCTCCCGCGACCCATATCGCGGGTCGCTGGCTCACTCGTGTCCCTCGGTGACCGCTGGCACGGCGCCGGCACCACTTCTGTTCCCCGTTCCGGATTCCCATCTGTGGTCCGTGCATGCACGTCCCAGTCTCCTAGGGCGCGCGCGTGCCGGCTTCAGAAAATTTCAAGGGCTAGCACACTGTTAATTGGTGCTGGCCATTTTCCCAGAAGGCTATTTAAACCTGCCTCCTCCATCACACCCTTCCGGATCTTCGTGCCTTAGAGAAAGCTGTGTCTGATGCCTTGTGCTGTTATTGAGATTTCCCGTTGTGACCTTGATTCCGTTTCTGACTTCGCTCCTCTGCTGCCTGCCCTGACCTATTGCTACGTTCCCGACTCCGACCCTGTGCTGCCCGTCTTGACCTCCTGCCTGTCCCTGACTACGAGATTGCCTGCTGTTCCTGTACCTCGACCTTGGCTGCCACCGCGGACAAGTCACACTTGTGGAACGACCTGGTGGTACCACGCCGCAGCAAGTCCAACCCTCTTTGCGGCGGGCTCTTGATGATAACCGGGTGCCACTTAGACTCCGGTCCCAGGTGTCGGCTTGTGTCATCGTCCGTGGTGGTTCAGAGGATCCACAACCTCTAAGCCTGACACACCTAATGGCAGCATGGATGTAAGACACTGCATGGAGAACACACTTACTAAAAAATAACCTCAAATATAACTACTAGATGGGGCAGAGGGAACACCATTCTAAATCTCGCGTCAGGCAGCTTTTAGTTTAAGTTCACCCCTGTCCAGGGCGACAGCGTTGTTCACTGCATGTATTAGGGAGGCTATTACTCTTACCTTGCACATAGGGTTAGGAATATCTCTGATGTGAATACAGGCTTCACTATTGCCCATGCAATTCGGAGAATAGAATTATAGAACTATCTTGCTGAATCTGAGCATCTTAGTCAAGCGCAAAACAGAATTTGCAAATTAAAAATGAACAACCTTTGAAACTCAAGCAATAATATCATTTATAATGACATTAATGTATTGTATTGCATTGCATTATGTATATATTATTACATTTCTATCAGATAATAGAACATATGGTACAAATCTTTCTTCACTATTTATAGCAGAAATACCGTATATACTCGAGTATAAGCCGAGACCCCTAATTTTACCACCAAAAACTGGGAAAACTTATTGACTCGAGTATAAGCCGAGGGTGTAGTATACAGCCAGCAAGCCCCCATGTAGTATACAGCCAGGAAGCCCACATGTAGTATACAGCCAGCCCCATGTAGTATACAGCTAGCCCCCTGTAGTATACAGCCAGCCCCATGTAGTATACAGCCGGCCAGCTCCCTGTAGTATACAGCCAGCCCCATATAGTATACAGCCAGCCCCCTGTATGCCAAGCACATAAAAAAAATAAACTTAATACTCACCCTCCGGCGATATTCACTCACCTCCGATGCTCGGCGCGGCTCCTCTTCTCTCTTCTTTCTTCTCTATTTCTTCTCTAGCCGGCAGAGTCGCGTCCATGCGATCTGCTGGCCGTCGCACACTATGATGCGGCCGGCATCATAGTGTGCGTGGGCCGGCAGATCGCATGGACGCAACTCTGCCGGCTAGACTAGAAAGAAGAGAGAAGAGGAGCCGCTGAGAGCCACGCCGAGGATCGAGAGCGGCGCCAAGGCTCCGGGAGCCTGAGGGTGAGTATTAAGTTTTTTAATTGACTTGTGTATAAGCTGAGGTGAGGTTTTTCAGCTTATACACGAGTATATACGAGTATATACGGTAACTAATTCTTATGGCACATAATATTGATACATTGAATACATAAATGCTTCTGTTATTTGCCCATTTTCCACAAATAAGCTTTTATTTTATAGCAGAACTCCATCAACTCACATCTTTATACTTATGTATCCCTGACTGTATACACTTCTTTTTACCTACCACACTAACTCCAATTGGAGTACTAGAGACACCAACCAGCAAAAGAACGATGCTTGTGTGCTACTACACAGTGGGCGCAGTAATACAGCAACTCCCTATTCCCATATGTGCATAGCAATATTGTCATCGAAAAGGTCACATACCTGAGAGTAATTTAGGTGAGAAGCGATCTGCTGAAGGTGCTGATGTGGTAAGTATTCCTCACGTATAATATAGGTATACACTATCATATGCGCCAATGTAAAAGTAGTAGTAGGGTAGAGGGAGATCACCACGTGTCTGGAATCGAGACAGGGTTTGAGGGAAGCACTCTTACAGCTGTGGAGTGCGGAGTACCCTATCTAACCCTAAGAGGGAAGGGGAGAGGGAAATCCCTAATTGACCCTTGTACCTCAACACGGAGCTGCAGCCCTAACTAGCTGCCACCCCGTCAGGAACCTCACCCTATTGTCGGTCCATTAGCCCTAATTAAGGAGTAGGGAGAAGGGGGGGGGGCAGTTCATAAAAAAAGTCTCAAAATATGGATGTACAGTGTAACAGAAAAAAAGCCTCTATCAATATTGAAGGGACAATGGGCCCTAGACAGTGGAGATAGTAGGCGTGAATAGTCAAAAGGCAGATAGAGAAATATTGTCGGGCTCACACCTGGTCAAGAACCCTACATGTCATGTTTCGCCTCTAAGAGAAGGCTCATCCGGGGGATAGTAGACCAATATAGCCTGCGTCCAAACATTATGTGGGTGTAAGGATTGGAAATGGCAATGGCAGAAAGGTTCTATAAAATCTTGAAAGGGTTAATGGCAGTGGCCGGATGAAATGTCCATTCTGAAATGATAGGAAAACGGACACAGTGCCCAGACAAAAAGACACCGAAATGGGGCGCTATTGTCCGGCGGGGTGCCCAGGATGTCAATGCAACATATGGAGGGGGCACACATAAAAGCATCATGAGCGGGGAAGCGACACATGCAGAATATCGGTGCACGATCTTAGTGACTCCCCGCACAGCGCATTATACACGGACAATGCACTTACATGCACCAGGAAGAAGAAGATGAACTCCGGGGACCTGAGCGGGGAAGTGACACATGCAGGATATCGGGTGCAGGATCTTAGTGACTCCCCGCACAGCACATTATACACGGACAATGCACTTACATGCACCAGGAAGAAGAAGGTGAACTCCGGGGACCTGAGCGGGGAAGTGACACATGCAGGATATCGGGTGCAGGATCTTAGTGACTCCCCGCACAGCACATTATACACGGACAATGCACTTACATGCACCAGGAAAAAGAAGGTGAACTCCGGGGACCTGAGCGGGGAAGTGACACATGCAGGATATCGGGCGCACGATCTTAGTGACTCCCCACGCAGCGCATCATACACGTGCAATGGACTTACATGCACCAGGAAGAAGAAGGTGAACTCCGGGGACCTGAGCAGGGAAGCGACTCATGCAGGATATCGGACGCACGATCTTAGTAACTCCCCGCACAGCGCATTATACATGGACAATGCACTTACATGCACCAGGAAGAAGAAGGTGAACTCCGGGGACCTGAGCGGGGAAGCGACACATGCAGGATATCGGGCGCACAATCTTAGTGACTCCCCGCACAGCGCATTATACACGGACAATGCACTTACATGCACCAGGAAGGTGAACTCCAGGGACCTGAGCGGGGAAGTGACACATGCAGGATATCGGGCACAGGATCTTAGTGACTCCCCGCACAGCGCATTATACATGGACAATGCACTTACATGCACCAGGAAGAAGAAGGTGAACTCCGGGGACCTGAGCGGGGAAGCGGCACATGCAGGATATCAGGCGCACGATCTTAGTGACTCCTCGCACAGCGCATTATACACGGACAATGCACTTACATGCACCAGGAAGAAGAAGGTCAACTCCGGGGACCTGAGCGGGGAAGCGACACATGCAGGATATCAGGCGCACGATCTTAGTGACTCCCCGCACAGCACATTATACACGGACAATGCACTTACATGCACCAGGAAGAAGAAGGTGAACTCCGGGGACCTGAGCGGGGAAGCGACACATGTAGAATATCGGGCGCACAATCTTAGTGACTCCCCGCACAGCGCATTATACACGGACAATGCACTTACATGCACCAGGAAGAAGAAGGTGAACTCCGGGGACCTGAGCGGGGAAGCGACACATGCAGGATATCGGGCGCACGATCTTAGTGACTCCCCGCACAGCGCATTATACACGGACAATGCACTGTCGGTGAACACCGTCGGACGGCTAAGTAAATGAGCCCCAATATTTGTGATGGATATCACACAGATCTCTATAGACCTAAGATTGCCCCCCCGCATAGGGGGCTTGCGGCAATATTCAGGGATCCCAATAGAATTACGTTGGCTTCTGGCCTAAACAGATACAACTTAAGTTTCTTATCCTCTCATGTAAAATGGGAAGGAAACATCTGATTTACAGATGTTGTTTTTTTTCTAGGGAGAAAATATGTTGTAAAATGCAGAAACCTGAGGTAAGTCATAATGTAGAGTAATATCCAGTACTGAACGAGAACAAGTGAAGAAACTCGATTTTGATGATCTAGATTTCTGCTACTGAATGAAATTATCAAACTTTCAAGAACCTGGGGAGCGATCAGTGCATCATTGTTTGTCATGTTATGACTTTCTCTCTCCAGTCTATGGGGGAATTTATCATAGTGCATCTAATAATATTAATCTTTATTTCTATAGCGTCATCAAATTCCATAGCAATTTACACATCAAAGGGGACAAAAACAAATAACATTACAGAGGACAAACAGTCATATGGAACAATAAGAGGGAGGGCCCTTCTCACAAGAGCTTACAGTCTATGAGGATGAGGGGGTGACACAAGAGCTTACAGTCTATGAGGATGAGGGGGTGACACAAGAGCTTACAGTCTATGAGGATGAGGGGATGACACAAGAGCTTACAGTCTATAAGGATGAGGGGGTGACACAAGAGCTTACAGTCTATGAGGATGAGGGGGTGACACAAGAGCTTACAGACTATGAGGATGAGGGGGTGACACATGAGCTTACAGTCTATGAGGATGAGAGGGTGACACAAGAGCTTACAGTCTATGAGGATGAGGGGGTGACACAGGAGCTTACAGTCTATGAGGATGAGGGGGTGACACAAGAGCTTACAGTCTATGAGGATGAGGGGGTGACACAGGAGCTTACAGTCTATGAGGATGAGGGGGTGACACAAGAGCTTACAGTCTATGAGGATGAGGGGGTGACACATGAGCTTACAGTCTATGAGGATGAGAGGGTGACACAAGAGCTTACAGTCTATGAGGATGAGGGGGTGACACAAGAGCTTACAGTCTATGAGGATTAGGGGGTGACACAAGAGCTTACAGTCTATGAGGATGAGGGGGTGACACAAGAGCTTACAGTCTATGAGGATGAGGAGGTGACACATGAGCTTACAGTCTATGAGGATGAGAGGGTGACACAAGAGCTTACAGTCTATGAGGATGAGAGGGTGACACAAGAGCTTACAGTCTATGAGGATGAGGGGGTGACACAAGAGCTTACAGTCTATGAGGATGAGGGGGTGACACAAGAGCTTACAGTCTATGAGGATGATGGAGGACACAAGAGCTTACAGTCTATGAGGATGAGGAGGTGACACGAAAGCTTACAGTCTATGAGGATTAGGGGGTGACACAAGAGCTTACAGTCTATGAGGATTAGGGGGTGACACAAGAGCTTACAGTCTATGAGGATGAGGGGGTGACACAAGAGCTTACAGTCTATGAGTATAAGAGGGTGACACAAGAGCTTACAGTCTATGAGGATGAGGGGGGTGACACAAGAGCTTACAGCCTATGAGGATGAGGAGGTGACACAAGAGCTTACAGTCTATGAGGATGAGGGGGGTGACACAAGAGCTTACAGCCTATGAGGATGAGGAGGTGACACAAGAGCTTACAGTCTATGAGGATGAGGGTGTGACACAAGAGCTTACAGTCTATGAGGATGAGGGTGTGACACAAGAGCTTACAGTCTATGAGGATGAGGGGGTGACACAAGAGCTTACAGTCTATGAGGATGAGGGGTGACACAAGAGCTTACAGTCTATGAGGATGAAGGGGATGATACAAGAGCTTACAGTCTATGAGGATGAGGGGTGACACAAGAGCTTACAGTCTATGAGGATGAAGGGGATGATACAAGAGCTTACAGTCTATGAGGATGAGGGGTGACACAAGAGCTTACAGTCTATGAGGATGAAGGGGATGATACAAGAGCTTACAGTCTATGAGGATGAAGGGGATGATACAAGAGGTATAAGATCTTGTATAATGGTCCAGCCATTCTTTAAAAGGGAATGGAATAAAAATAATTTAATTTAAAAAAACGCTGCTTCTTATACCAGTCTTCATCTTATAACCCCTTACCGATATGTGACGTAATAGCACGCCACATGCCGGGTGCAGGTGCATGGAGAGGGCTCACGGGCTGAGCCCTCTCCATAGCCGGTAAGTTTTTGCAGCCAAAATGCGCTTGTGCCAAAATCCCGGGGCAATGCAGCGCACAACGGAAATCATCGGGAAACCTGGCGATAATGCGCTCCGTTAACCCTTAGTAAATTAGCCCCACTAATGTAGATACTGATTTGGAATGCTGTGTAAACTTTGTATAAGATGTAAAACTTACATAATCTAATATTTGTGTAAATATAACAAACTTTAATAAAGAGAATTCTGGAAAAAAAAAAAAGAATAATAAAACACTGCCACTAGAATTTTTTTTTTTTTAATTCAATAAAATGAAAAATTTCAACTTGGGGAAGTTTGTTTTTAGATTCTTTTAAATGATTTGGTTATTTTTTCTCTAGAGTCAAGAAAACACAGAGCTCACTTATACAAGCCTCCAAAGGGGAGAAGTGGGAGGAGATTATGATACTTTACAGGTAGTAACATCTTATTCAGTCTATAATGTATCTGTAGTCATTGTATTAAGAATACAATTGCAAAACAATATTCTATGATGAAAAATGTTACAAATCACAATGGAGGAGGAAGTCAAAATGGACTAAAAAGAGAACTGGGAAATGTATCTGATTTCTAAAAGTTCTTCTCTCTTTTTAGGTTGGAAACTCAATTAATTCAAGACCTTTTCATGCTGGTTCTGATTATGTCAACGCATAGATGTTCATTTTAAATGTAAAAAAATTCATTCAGAATTGATTGTGAAAACTGGTCAAGAAGAAGATGGAAGAAGTGATGGCTGTGGGCACCATTAGACTGGAAAATAGATCGTGTCACACGGTTTTGGTGATTTATAGACGTTACAATTAAAATATTTGCTTCAGACATTGAGATTCCAGTTTGTGCTGTTATAGGTCCATGGTTTGTGCGACATGTAAGGGACAACACTCGCAATCGGTGCCAGCATGGGAAATGATATCTCCTTGTTATTGGAAAGACATACCATGGGGAAATAACTATTTGGTCTCAAGCCGATTTTGCAAGTCTTCCCACTTACAAAGAATGGATAGGTCTGTAATTTCTATGTTAGGTCACTTCAACTGTGAGAGACAGAATCTAAAAAAAAAATCCAGAAGATCACATTGTATCATTTTTAAATAATTAATTAGTATTTTATTTCATGAAAAAATATTTGATACCTTAGAAAAGCAGAACTTAATATTTGGCACATAAACAAATTACAGAAGTCAAGTTTGCACACACTGCAGCAGAGATTTTGGCCCAGTCCTCCATACAGATCTTCTCCAGGTCTTTCAGGTTTCAAGGTTGTCGCTGTGCAAAATTCAGTTTCAGTTCCCTCCAAAGACCTCTCTTGGACCCTGAAATGTTTCATATGGAGTTGCTCCTTAGGTGCCCTTGCTGTGTTCTTTGGGTCATTGTCATATTGGAAGACCCAACCACGACCCATCGTCAATGTTCTTACTGAAAGAAGGAGTCTTTTGTCCAAAATCCTGTGACACATGGCCCCACGTTTCTTCCTTCCAATAACGTTTCTGCCCCCTTTGCAGAAAACCACCCCCAAAGTATAATGCCCCCATACTTTAGAGATGGTGTTCTTAGGGTTGTACTCATCCTTCTTCCTCCAAACCCAGCAAGTGGAGTTGATACTAAAAAGTTCTATTTTGGTCTCATTTGACCAAGTGACCTTCTCCCATGCCTCCTCTGGATCATCCAGATGTAAATGGGGATGATTTTAATCTATAAAAGGTGTAGTGTGTTACTAATGGTTATCTTTGAGACTGTGTTCCCTGATGATTTTAGGTCATTGACCAGGTCCTCCAGTGTAGTTCTGGGTTGATTCCTGATTAGAGATGAGCGAGCATACTCGTTCAAGCTTGATGCTCGAGAAAATGGCATCTCGCTGCGTTTTGCTTTTTGGTGGCTAGAAACAGAGCCAATCACAAGCCAGGAGACTATTCAGTACACCCAGCATCACGTGGAACACTTACATGTCGATAGCAGTGGTTGGCTGGCCAGATCAGGTGACCCTGGAATAGACTAGCCCCTGCCCGCGGTGCTTGCATCATTCTCTGTGTGGACGTTGTCAGGGACAGAACTGCTGCTGCTGCAGGGATAGCGTTAGGGTGTTATATTAGCTTACAGTTAGGCAGGAGTGATTCTACAAGAACCCAACAGCCCTTGTTAGGGCTAGAACATTTTTTTTTTCTTTGCTTGTGGCTGGGCTTGCTAGTACTAGTAGTGCAGCTACTGCACTACTTTTGCAGGGAGAGGGAGTTGCGCACGTTCATTTTAGCTATTAGTGACACACAGCTAGCTAAGTGGGACAATTTATTGTGAGTTTGATAGAATTAGGCATGGTCTGCCGATTTTTTTTGTCCCCAAAGTGAAAGTCACACAGCGCAATATCCTTTTGTGTGCTGTCAGTGTTGGTTAAACTAGACATAGCAATCATCTTCTGAGGTTGCTGTGCTGTCTGATTTCTTCAGCACATTGTTTTCTATAAAAAAATTAAGAGAACAGGTTGGAAGAGGCAGTGGTGGGGCCAGACGGAGAGGCAGGGCCAGAGCTGGTGCATCAGTGCCAAATGTTTCACATAGTGAAGCTCCCGTGGTGAGGGCTAGATTTTCTGAAGTCTGGAGGTTCTTTAAAGAAACAGCGGATGACCGACGGACTGTGCTGTGCAACCTGTGCCAGACCAGGATCAGCAGGGGTTCCACCACTACTAGCTTAACTACCACCAGTATGCGCAGGCATATGAGTGCTAAAACACCCCACTCAATGGAACGAAGGCCGTTCACCTCCGGCTGGCCACCACTGCTCCTTCCCCTGTGTCATCTGCTGCCTCTGCTAGTCAGCCCCCTGCCCAGGACCCCATCCCAAACACCTTCCATGCGAAAACCACACCTTCGCCTCCACGATCCTCCACAGCATCCAACAATGTCTCCATGCGGAGCGTTCAGCTGTCTTTACCCCAGACACATGAGCGCAAGTGGAAATACAGTTCCACCCACCCACACGCCCAAGCCTTCAACGTCCACATCTCCAAATTACTGAGCCTGGAGATGCTGCCCTATAGGCTGGTAGAGACCGAGGCCTTTCGCAACCTAACGGCGGCGGCCGCCCCTCGGTATTCTGTCCCCAGCCGCCACTACTTTTCCCGATGTGTCGTCCCAGCCCTGCACCAGAACGTGTCAGACAACATCATCCGTGCCCTGACCAATGCCGTTTCTGACAAGGTCCACTTAACCACGGACACGTGGGCGAGTGCTGCTGGGCAGGGCCACAATATATCGCTGACGGCACATTGGGTTAACTTGGTGGAGGCTGGGACCGAGCCTGACCATGGGGCTGCTCATATACTACCGACGCCGAGGATTGCGGGGCCTACCTCGGTCACGGTCTCTCAGGCCTACTATGCCGCCTCCTCCTCACACCCCACCTCCTCCTCCGAATTACCATCCGTGGGCATGGCGCCATCAGTCGGTAGCTCTAGGCGCAGCAGCAGTACCGTCGCTAAGCGACAGCAGGCGGTGCTCAGACTACTGAGCCTAGGCGATAAAAGGCACACCGCTCAACAGCTATTATAGGGCATCACGGCACAGACCGATCTGTGACTGGCACAGCTGAACCTGAAGCCAGGCATGGTTGTGTGTGACAACGGCCGTAACCTGGTGGCGGCTCTGCAACTCGGCAGACTGACACATGTGCCATGCCTGGCCCATGTGTTAAATCTCATAGTTCAGCGGTTCCTCAAGACATACCCCAATCTGTATGATTTGTTGAAAGTCGACCACAGATGCTGCTACTCTCAGGGCAGCGCAGCGCCGCCTCCAACTACCCGCTCACTGACTGTTGTGCGACGTGCCCACGAGGTGGAATTCAACATTAACCATGTTATCCAGAGTTTACCAGCAGCGCAGAGCGATTGTAGACTGCCAGATGTCAACTTCCACCAGAACTGGTAGTCAGGTCAGTCAGCTTCCTCGAGTCTACAATGAGTAGTGGACGTGGATGTCTGATATCTGTCAGGTGCTGAGTAACTTTGAGGAGTCAACACAGATGGTCAGTGGCGATGCCGCCATCATCAGCCTCACCATCCCGCTGCTTGGCCTGTTAAAAACCTCTTTGGTCAGCATGAAGTCGGAAGCTTTGCGCTCGTCACAAGATGTGGGGGAAGAAGATTCCCTTGTTGATAGCCAGAGCACCCTCCGGTCTGTTTCTCAGCGCATATCGGAGGAGGTAGAGGAGGAAGAGGAGGAGAATGTCGGCAAGACAGAAGAGGGGACCACTGCACAGTCCTTAACTGTTCAGCGTGTATGGGCAGAAGAAGAGGAGTTGGAGGAGGAGGAAATGGAGAGTCAGGCCAGTGAGGGGAGTGAATTCTTGCATGATATGCTGCCTGTCCCATGACCCTCGCGTTTAAAGAATTTTTTCAAGCACAGATTACTGGGTATTCACTCTCCTGGACCCACGGTACAAGCAAAATCTTTCCACTCTCATCCCTGTAGAGGAAAGGAGTGTGAGAATGCATGAGTACCAGCAGGCCCTGGTGCACAGGTGCAGAGGGCGTACTTCAGCGGGACAAGTATCGAGGGAGAGTAGGCGAGCAGGCAGCTTGTCCAGCACTGGCAGGGCTACGCTTTACTAGGCCTTTGCCAGTTTTATGTCACCCCAGCAAGACACTGTCACCTGTCCCCAGTCTCGGCAGAGTAGGGCTGATCTTTACAGAAAGATGAGGTGAGGGAGTACGTAGCTGACCATACCATCGTCCTAAATGATCACACAGCTCCCTACAACTACTGGGTTTCAAAGCTGGACGTGTGGCATGAATTGGCGCAGTACGCCTTGGAGATTCTTGCCTGCCCTGCCGCTAGCGTGTTGTCAGAGCGGGTTTTCAGTGCAGCTGGTGGCATCATCACTGATAAGCGTACACGCCTGTCGACTGACAGCGCTGACAGGCTGACGCTTATCAAGATGAATAAAGCCTGGATTTCTCAGGATTTCCATTCTCCACCAGGTGAAAGCAGCTCAACCTGAATAATGTATGCACTCCTCCTCCTCATTGTCCTCCTTCTCCTCCTCTTTGTACACAAAAGCAGCGGAAACTGGCTATTTTTTGCCAGGGCCAACTGGCTCTAGCTATCGTACTCTATGTATTTAATTTTTCTGGAGGGCCACCTACCCGCTCCTCTGTTTTGAAAACTTTTTTGGACTGCCACATACAGGCACTCTATGTATTTAATTTTGCTGGAGGGCCACCTACCCGCTCCTCTGTTTTGAAAACTTTTTTGGACTGCCACATACAGGCACTATCCAAATTTAATTGTCTCCTTAGCAGCCTCCACACGTCCTCTTTATAGCTGCCTCCACACGTTGTCTCCATTGCTGTCTCCAAAACTCGTCCACTCAGCTGCCTCTATACATCGTCCCCTTAGCAAACGAGCTGTGTCCGGCAAAATTTTGGGATGTTTTAACGGCTTCCACATCAAACTTGTTAACTTTGTCGCCACCCTGCTGTGTTAACGACAAAATATCCTGCCCAAATTTTCTCATTGACCGATATTACTTCAGCATAATACTAATAAGAACAGTACTACACTTGATCTTAAACAAAAGGTTTTTAGAAATGCAGGTTGTAGCCCCTGCCTGCTTTGAAAATTAGAATTTTTTCAAAGTAAATGCTTCTGGCTCCCAGGCCCATTTTGGGTGGGGAGGAGCAGAGAGGCAGGGGCTTGGACAGGAGAAAGCTCGCCTGGCAGCAGACCGCCAGCTCCATCCCAAGATCCAACGAACATAGTTTTAACTGCAGCACCTTTAATTTGCTACTACTTGACTGCCTCCATACATCGTCCCCTTATCAAACGAGCTGTGTCAGGCAGAATTTTCGGGTGTTTCACCAGATACATAATGGAACTCGGCCCATCTGTCGCCGCTATGCTGGAGACCTGAAGTTTTTAATCATAGCAGCGCAATATGGATGCCCCATACTGTCACTCTTAATCATGGAACCATTCCTGAAAAAAATACAAAATAGAACCACTATGCTATTCCATTATTCCTAGATGAAATATTCAGACCACCCCGCCTGCTTTGAAAATTAGAATTTTTTCAAAGTAAACGCTTCTGGCCCCCAGGCCCATTTTGGGTGAGGAGGAGCCGAGAGGAAGAGGCTTGGACAGGTGAAAGCTCACCTGGCTGCGTACCACCAGCTCCATCCCAAGATCCAACTAACATAGTTTTAACTGCAGCAACCTCCAACACACGATCTATAACCTTTTACCTCTAAAATCTATCTTTTCACTCCTCTTTTCTCACCTCCTTACGTTCACCTTGGGTGCCATAACGGTCCCCATTGCCTCCACATGTCGTCTCCATAGCAGCCTCCAGATGCCGTCTCCATAGCTGCCTCCACACGTCGTCTCCATAGCTGCCTCCACACGTCGTCTCCATAGCAAACGAGCTGTGTCAGGCTAATTTTTCGGGTGTTTCACCAGATACGTTATGGAACTTAGTCACTGTGTCGCCACCATGCTGTGCTATCGACTAAATATACCGTCAACCTTTTGTTCACATAGTAAATCATTTCAGCGCTCCTTACTCACCTCCTTTGGTTCCTCTCTACCTCCATAACCAGGCCAAATACTGATACGTACAGTGCTACACGTTATCCTCACCAAAAGGAATTTTTAAAATGGGTTTGAAGCCTGAGTCCATTTGGGGTATGTCGCCATGACACTCTCTAGCCTGCCGCTGCTGCCGCTGCCACTGCTTGCCCTCCCCTATAGTGTCAGGGTCAATTATTGGGTGTTTTAGATGCTATCTCACCTCACTCGGTCACTCTGTCATTAGACAGCCTCAGAGGCATCCATGCATGCTGCCCCTGCTGTTTCCTGTCCATTTCCGTGGTGTTTCCATAATTTTCTGAGGTTCCCAGGTGTTTGGCCAAGCTTCCCTGTGCAGACCCTTGGTCCCCTTGAAAAATGCTCGAGTCTCCCATTGACTTCAATGGGGTTCGTTATTCGAAACGAGCACTCAAGCATCGGGAAAAGTTCGACTCGAATAACGTGCACTCGAGCATTTTAGTGCTCGCTCATCTCTATTCCTGATCTATCTCATCCTTACCCAACAAGGTGAGATCTTGCATGGAGCCCCAGACCATGGAAGATTGATGGCCCCCTACTTTTAATTGATGCTACCCTATTTGTACTTGTCTTTTATTTTTTGTTGTGCCCTCTGCTATTATGTAATATGAAATGTGAATAAAATTGATGTTTTTGAGCTCGTTTGTTAAGTTCCTCATTCTCTTTCTTCTTATATGCTTATGTAGCCAGTTACATCACTGAAGGTACATCCAAGGTCTACTTTCAGCTGAGGCTGAGGATAGATGCAATACAGCAACATTCATTTCCCTCAGGCTATTATGACCTCAGCTGAATGTAAACTTTTTCACAGCTGCCAGCAGGATCATATAGCATTTTCTACTATTACTGCCCCGTTTTTGTGTTTCCTGTTGTATGCATTGTATATTGAACAGAAAAAGACCAATAGGATTGCCTCTGTCTGACAGTCAGTGTCTGTCTATAGGCACATTCAGCTCAATATATTTTTCTACAGAAAAATACCTGCAAAGAATTATACATATATCCTTTGACCTCTTTTGTGACAATGGGGCTCATTTACTTACCCGGTCCATTCACGCTCCAGCAGCGGCTTCTCCGGCGAGCGTTCGGGTCTTCCGGCGATTCGTGAAGGTCCTGCGCCCGATGTCCACCAGGTGTCGCTGCTGCGCCGAGGTCCGACGAGGTGCGCCGGAGTTCACCGTCTTCATCCTGGTGCATGTAAGTATGGCTCGTGCAACATTTTTTAAATTTTAAATCCGGCGGTTTTTCCGAATCCGTCGGGTTTTCCGACGGTCATGCCCCCCGATTTCCGTCGCATGCAACCCAGCGCCAATGCGACACATTCCAATTGCGTGCGCCAAAACCCGCGGAAATTCGCAACAAAACGGCGCAAACCGGAAAAAAAGGAAACCCAACGGAAAAATCCGAATCGGATCCTTGATTAATGTGCCTGCAGAGAGATTTCTATAAATATTACAGCTCTACTTCATTTCCAGCAAAAGCAGAACCTAAGGAGAACATATGGGGAAGATTGCCCTTATAATGGTGAACTGGTGAGGAACATGTAGATGTGGACTGCCCTGGGCTGTATCAATATTATGGTCCCTACAAGTCTGGAATTCACTTTCTACATATAGTACTAGAATCAGCTTCATGGGGAATGGAGAATATGTCCTTCTGTCTGCTGTCAATCTGTGATTACAGGACCTTTGGAGGACCTTCATATATTTGGATTAAGAGCAGGAACAGATTACAAGGATTTCATCAATGAAAGTCCTTCTTAGTATAAAATTTGGGGGGGGGGGGGTTTCCATGGGCAACTAGAAGGCCAGGGATGCGGACTACTGCCCAAACTGTGTATATAATAATTCACTACTGGATGTGATTTTTCCATATATACCTTATATACTCGAGAATAAGCCTAGTTTTTCAGCACAAAAAATGTGCTGAAAAACCCAAACTCGGCTTATACTCAAGTCAAAAAAATAAATCAAAACTCACCTTTCCGGCGGCCCCCTTAGATCTTCTGTGCGATCCATCCGCTACAATGGTATTGTTGTGCTGCACAACGGGGGGGGGGGGGGTTATATACACTGGGGCAGGGCCTATCAGGCTATATACACTGGGGCAGGGGCTGGCAGGCTATATACACTGGGGCAGGGGCTGGCAGGCTATATACTGGGGAGGCTGTGACCAATGCATTTCCCACCCCCGGCTTATACTCGAGTCAATAGATTTTCCCATTTTTTTGTGGTAAAATTAGGGGCCTCGGCTTATACTCGGGTCGGCTTATACTCGAGTATATACGGTACATTGCTTGGTTGTTATAATTATCTAATGTGATATATAAATGAGATTTTATACACTATGAAAAGTGTTCCTACTGTTTAAAGAGCTCATAAAGCATAGCCAATTATCCTACAACCATAAAGAGTTTTTGCACAAAGGACAACAAATTGGGGGTCATTTACTAAGGGCCCGAATCGCGTTTTCCCGATGTGTTACCCGAATATTTCCGATTTGCGCCGAGTTTCCTTGAATTGCCCCGGGATTGTGGCGCACGGGTTTGGATTGTGTCGCGCGCGCACCAGCTTCCGTGCGCCACAAATAGGGGGCGTGGTTTTCGAGCAACCCGAATTATTCGGACAAGCCCCTGAATTTAAAAACCGAATTGTGTCGCATAAGGACCGCTTACCTTCACCTGGTCCAGCTCGGTGCATTCCGGCGCGATGAGTTTACTTTCAGCGCAGCAGCGCCACCTGGTGGACGGCGGAAGAACTACCTTATTAAATCCCGGCCGGACCCGAATCCAGAGCGGAGAAGCCGCCGCTGGAACGCGAATGGACCGGGTAAGTAAATGTGCCCCATTGTCTCACTTTCTATATTTTGCTCTTCTATATGTATTGCATATACTCGAGTATAAGCCCAGTTTTTCAGCACAAAAAAATGTGCTGAAAAAACGTAACTCGCCTTATACTTGAGTCTATGAAAAAAAAACTCTGTACTCACCTTTCCGACGCCCTCCGCAGGTCTTCTTCTGTCTTCAGCTCCTGCTCCATCTTCAGGTCCCCCCCAACTGCGTGGAACACACCATGACGTCAGCCGCTTGCCGACACCATAGTGTGTGCGCCGTCATCGGCACACACTATGATGTCAGCAAGCGACTGACGTCATGGTGTGTGCGATGGAGCCCCAGAGACCTGAAGACTGAGCCAGAGCTGAAGACAGAAGAAGACCTGCGGAGGGCGTCGGAAAGTTGAGTACAGAGTTTTATGGGTTTTTTTAGGCTGGGCAGGGGGCTGCTGGCTATATATGGGGGGAGGCAAGCACTGGCTCCGTACGCAAAGACAGACACTGCCTATATACTTGGGGGCAGGCACTGGCTATATACTGGGGGCAGGCACTGACTATATACAAGAGGGCAGGCACTGGCTATATACAAAGGGGCTGCTGGCTATATACTAGGGGGCAGGGGGCTGATGGCTATATACTGAGGGCAGAGGGCTACTGATTTTATACTAGGGGGCTGACGCTGGCTATATACTTGGTGGCAGGGGCTGGCTATATACTGGGGGGCTGCTGGCTATATACTGGGA
Organism: Engystomops pustulosus; assembly: GCF_040894005.1. Lineage (NCBI taxonomy): Eukaryota > Metazoa > Chordata > Amphibia > Anura > Leptodactylidae > Engystomops > Engystomops pustulosus. Next base: position 13,869,056 of record NC_092416.1, read on the forward strand.
AGGCTGTGACTGATGCATTTCCCACCCTCGGCTCATACTTGAGTCAATAGGTTTTCCCAGTTTTTTGTGTTAAAATTAGTTGCCGCGGCTTATACTTGAGTCGGCTTTTACTCGAGTATATACGGTAATTAAATGATCTGATTTCTGTTCTATTCCATTCTTTTACATTCCTTAGGTACAGTAGTTAATTTTCACAGCACCTAGTTCCTTCATGATGTGGTTGCATCACAACTCGTTAACGCGGAATCAATTGCCCTTGTTCAACTCTGATTAATTAGTGACTATTGACAAAGTCCAACCATCTTACGTCAGATGTTGGATTTTGTTAGTGGTTTACGTGGCGGTTGTACATCATGAGTCACTTTAGATAGTTGTTCTATTTCAATGTGAAGTTGTTTCCTTCCTTACTCTTACAGACATTTATCATAACGTGAGTTTTTCTAAACTCAAATAGATTTCTTTAAAAGATGTTTTCCAAATAAACTGGAAGTCCCCTAGCCGGAGGCGAATAGGCAGTAGCACACCTCCTTTTGGTTTCCTGTTCCTGTGGTGTGGCGATTTTTAGAATGACCAACCTCCTTCCAGTGACCATGACATCTCGGGCCGGGCAGGAACTATCAACAAGGCACTGGCACAGCAGGTCACAAGAACCAAGAGCTGCCGAAAGGTAAATTTCCGACATTTCTATCCCCATTTATCCTTGAAAAGAAGTTTAGTAGAAGACAGGGTGCACTTACTGCTGTTATGATTTTTTTATCATGTAGTAAATTGGGTTAATGAAGAACTGTAACCAATCTAAAGTTTTTTTTTAATTTTCTATACAAAAACATTATTTCTATGCACTTTCTATCTAATGTTTGTCCTGTATTCAAATCTACATAATTTATTATTGAATCTAAACATTTGGGGGGGACATTTATCATACGCCTGTGCATTGTGTGTCGGTTTATGATGTAAGCCCTATTTCCGTGTAATTTTTTTTTCAAATCACAAATATGTTTTATATTTTATTTGCACTTATGTCTCATGTGAAAGAAAATGACTCCCCGCACAGCGCATTATACACGGACAATGCACTTACATGCACCAGGAAGAAGAAGGTGAACTCCGGGGACCTGAGCGGGGAAGCGACACATGCAGGATATCGGGCGCACGATCTTAGTGACTCCCCGCACAGCACATTATACTCGGACCATGCACTTACATGCACCAGGAAGAAGAAGGTGAACTCCGGGGACCTGAGCGGGGAAGCGACACATGCAGGATATCGGGCGCAGGATCTTAGTGACTCCCCGCACAGCGCATTATACACGGACAATGCACTTACATGCACCAGGAAGAAGAAGGTGAACTCCGGGGACCTGAGCGGGGAAGCGACACATGCAGGATATCAGGCGCAGGATCTTAGTGACTCCCCGCACAGCGCATTATACACGGACAATGCACTTACATGCACCAGGAAGAAGAAGGTGAACTCCAGGGACCTGAGCAGGGAAGTGACACATGCAGGATATCGGGCGCAGGATCTTAGTGACTCCCCGCACAGCACATTATACACGGACAATGCACTTACATGCACTAGGAAGAAGAAGGTGAACTCCGGGGACCTGAGCGGGGAAGCGACACATGCAGGATATCGGGCACACGATCTTAGTGACTCCCCGCACAGCACATTATACACGGACGATGCACTTACATGCACCAGGAAGAAGAAGCTGAACTCCGGGGACCTGAGCGGGGAAGCGACACATGCAGGATATCGGGCGCAGGATCTTAGTGACTCCCTGCACAGCGCATTATACATGGACAATGCACTTACATGCACCAGGAAGAAGAAGCTGAACTCCGGGGACCTGAGAGGGGAAGCGACACATGCAGGATATCGGGCGCAGGATCTTAGTGACTCCCCGCACAGCGCATTATACACGGACAATGCACTTACATGCACCAGGAAGAAGAAGCTGAACTCCGGGGACCTGAGCGGGGAAGCGACACATGCAGGATATCGGGCGCAGGATCTTAGTGACTCCCTGCACAGCGCATTATACATGGACAATGCACTTACATGCACCAGGAAGAAGAAGCTGAACTCCGGGGACCTGAGCGGGGAAGCGACACATGCAGGATATCTGGTGCACGATCTTAGTGAATCGCAGCACAGGGCATTATACACAGACAATGCACTTACATGCACCAGGAAGAAGGTGAACTCCGGGGGCCTGAGTGGGGAAGCGACACATGCAGGATATCTGGTGCACGATCTTAGTGAATCGCGACACAGTGCTTTCTCGTCGGACAAAGCACTTTCGGGAACTCCTCCGGACCGGGTAAGTAAATGTGCCCCAGTGTGGTAATTTATCTTAGGAATTTCTTTTTTTTTGGCTCAGTGAAAACTTGCATAAAAATTTACGACTTTTTCAACTGCCCAGCAAAGTTTGACACATTTTTTTTACAGTGTTCTACCTAATATATCTTTAAAATCCAGATATGGATGTATGAAAAAAGTTGCACAATTTTGCACAATTGTGGTAAAAAGTCATAATTTTTTGCACAAAAAAACTCCAGTCCCAAGCAGACGTAAGCAATAGAATGGTATAAGTAGCTCGAGACTCTTCTAAGTATGGTCCGCTGCCCTCCTCCACCTCCCCCTCACCTTCCCCACTCACCTTCCCCGCGTCGCCGCGTCTCGTCGGGTCTCGTCTTCGGGTTGCGCCGCGTCTCTTCTCGTCGGGTCTCGTCTTCGGGTCGCGCCGCGTCTCTTCTCGTCGGGTCTCCGCTCCGCCCCCGGACCTCCGCCACGCCCCCGGACCCTGCGCCTTATAGTCTGATGCGCCTTATATATGGAATTATTCCATATATAAGGCGCATCGGACTGATGCGCCTTATATTCCGGTGCGCCTAATGGCCCGGAAAATACGGTACACTGGAGACCAAAATCAACACAAAATGTGAATATATCCTAACATGAGTAAAATAGCAGGATGTTTTATTTCATAAATTTTATTTATTCTAAGACACAGAATAAATATGAAAATAATAATGGTAAAGTGAAACTGATCAAAACTAGAGAACACTCTCAGATACCTTCAAATTATCGGTGTTAGTCTGGCACCTGGTGCTAATTTGCTTAATTATCTGACAAACCCTATTTAACTGGTGCCAAGTTTTCAATGGCTTTGTAATATGTGGGCAGCACTGTGACTCGGTGGTTAGCACTACAACCTTGCAGCACTGGGGTTCAAGTCCCATCCAGGTCAACATCTGAAAAGAGTCTGTAAGTTCTCTCCGTGTTTGCGTGGGTTTCCTCCGGATCCTCCGGTTTCCTCCCACACTCCAAAACATACTGGTAGGTTTGTTAGATTGAGAGCCCCATGCGGAAAGGGACTTATTTGGCAAGATCTGTGCAGCTCTGCGCAATCTGTGTGCGCTATATAAATAAAGGAATTATTATTATTATTGTATAACATTCTAAAGTGACTCAAAGCCTCCGGCAGCAGATTGTCCATATAAAGGGCAAATGGTCCACCCTATAAGCCATAGCAAGAAAAGTTGGTTGTTCCAAGTTTTCTGATTTGTAGAATATTGCATATTTACAACACAACAAACGCATTAAAGTTCCTCCAGGAAGGCTGGACAAGAAAGGACAGGGTGATGTTGAGAATCTCCATGGGTAATCGTTTTAACACTGCAGCTGGACAGGATAAGGATCTGTCTCATCATATAGTGTAATGACATTTGAGATGAAACCAAGTTTAGTTTACATGGATCTAATGGAAAACATGATGTTTGTCGACAAACTGTGGAAAGACTGAACCCAAAGTGTGTAAAGAAGTCAGTGAAACGTGATGGAGGAAGTGTTATGGTTTGGGGAATATTTTCTGCAGCAGGAGTTGGACTTCTCATACAGCTACATGGCAGAGTGAATACAAGTGTGTATCAGAATCATGTTCAACAATATGTGGTTCATTCCTTATGTTCTACCATCCTGCAATTTCCATTCAGGACAATGCCCCATGTTGCTTGAAAGCAGTTCCTTGAAACAGAAAACATTGAAACAATGAAATTGTCGGCCCAGAGCCCTGAAAAATCCTTGGTGACAAAGTTATGGCCAAGAAATCCAAAATAGTCACAGAACTGTGGAAAAGACTAGAAGCGTGGAGCAGAATCCCAGCTGAACCGTGTGAGAGACCAGTGATGTCGTTGGCTGGTGCTGAAGCCGTTCACAGCAGAGGTGGTTGCACTCCTTAGTGATTGGTGACTGGTGGAACTTCCAGATAAATTAATTATAACACAAACCAACAGATTTGAAACTTAGAAAATTCGCAAAATCTTCTGGATATTTAAATTGAAAACTCTACAACCGGAAGGCCTTAATGAATTATCTGAAGCAATACTAATTTAATATAAAAAAAACGCATATTAAGAAATTCATACTTACCATAGAAAAAAAACGCACGGGCGGCAGGCGCTGAGAAGGATGACGAGATGACGGGAAGGTGCAGTTTGCTTTTGTTTCTTTTTTGACCTACGTCGTCCACCGTAGGAAAATCGATCTGTCAAACTCCTACTAAGATATACAACGAGAAATAAGAAAAATAATAAAAACAGAAAGACCCCCATAGGGAGGACATTTATAGGTAGAAACAATCACATACAATATAAAAAAAAAAACTAAAAAACCCTATATAACACGATTACCAAAAGACCATTTGGGATTGGTCACACCCCAAGAGGAGGTAACCAGGACCAGCCTTAAATAGACTAGCACCAACACGAGGAGATCAGATAGCAACTGAGGAAGAGTCCAGGATAGGACTTGAAACGCGTTTTGCTTATTTTATATCTTCACTTATTTTGTTTTTATAACGCTAATGATTTTATGATAGTTTCATTCATTATAAAATAAAACACTTTTAAAAACGGAGAAAAAGTCGAAAATAGTGTCCAGCGCCAATACACCTTTGGGGATTCCTCGGAGACCTCACAGTCTCCACAAGAATTGAAAAATTACCTGGTAACGTAATTCCCTTCGGAAACACAGATTCTTTAAGGCTACAAGCAGAAGCTTATTAAAGTTAACACTTTAATATACAAAAAAAATACAATACACTCAAAAACGAACTTGTCAGGTTACAGTAAAAGAAAAAGGAGTTAAGAAACAACATACATATGATACATACAAACAATTTATGGAATAAAAGAAACAATATTACCCTTACTAGTAGATAGCGAGTGGCAAATTGGCCGGAGGACACGGCACGGAAAGATCCAGTGTCCTAATGTATAGAGTCCTCAGAACTGAACAAGGCCATGTGGCCACTTCACTAATTTAAAGCCAGAGGGTGTTTGACCCCCACCCATGGCTGTGATGTCACCATGAGGGGGAGTTTCTCATATCCTCCCTCCACTTAGGCTGAGTATGGGCTTCTATTAAAACCCCATAAGTTTTGATTGGAAGATGGCACAATTGTGCCATTGCTCCCAATCACAAGGGTACCTTGTTGCCGTTCACCCCATACCAAACTCGGGGTGTCTAGGCCTAAAATTAGGGGTGTTCTGTAATTGGATGGGTTCCCTTGCAGCTATGATTTTGATACTTTGGCCATGTGGGTATCTAGATCTATAACTCTCCCCTGTAACTGGGGACCCATAATTATGAATTATGGTCTTAGCTATGGACAGCTATGATATTTCTTTGTTTCTCAAAGTTTTTTCGGCGGCAAAGCAACACATAGTTTCACTGTTCCTTTGATCTCTTTGTCCCCAGAGATGAGCTAGCAGAGGTGTGAATTTCTGCACTTGCTCATTGGTCACAGAGGAATATCCTGTGGTGTTGGCTCCAGCTAGCCTTCCTGCCAGTTGTCAGTAATGAACATTAGCTCCTCTGGTCAGTCATAAATTTAAGAAGACGCAATGAAAGAGAAAAAAAACCCCACAAACAAATGTACATTTGGTGCAATATTATCACACGAGGGATACTGTAGTCACTATCATGTTGTGTAACATACGAGCGCATCCTGCGCTTTGCTGTACCTGCGTTCACACAGGTACACTGCCATATCCTTGTGGGGTACATTTTTACCAGGCTTTGGTCTGCAATAGAATACAGCCGGCAGTAGCTGGCGTCCCAGCACCGGTATACACGTTACAGCACTGTGGGCTCCCGGTTGGTTGTTACCTCCCAGGCCTTGGAAGCCAACCTACCACCGTCATAATCCCCAGGGAAGAGGAATTATCTATATTATACAATGGGGAGAGTACAAGAAATTCTATTGGGGGACCACTCTTTGTATTTTCCCTGGCGGGCCGGTGGCACAGTATTGCCGTTGTATTTGTGGAAATCTGCGTGACACAGTAAAGTAACAGCAGTGTCAGTAAATATTAAGTATTACTTTTATAACAAGAAGTAAAGGTTACGTATTAATAGTCAAACAATCACAATGTTTCTTTCCCATAACCCAAAACTTTTCCTTTGCAGTAATATAAGTGGCATGGCGACCCCTTACAAAAATGTATCAAATGTTGTGATTAGATTACAGTAGATTATTATATCAATGGAGATTAGATTATTTCTGAAAAAATCAAGTGATCAGGCATTGTTCTCTCATTTTGATTGTCAGTGTATATAAAGTGTTATCTATGTTAACAAGAAACACATCAGACATCTCCAGCATCTATTCCCTCAACTATATATATATATATATATATGTATAACCTATGGTTACGATGGGTTCATCAAACATGACCAATATCTGTACCATGTATTTTATTAATCTATATCTATGGTAACAATACACACATTGTATGTCCCTGTGGTCTGTTCTTTATTTTATAAGATTAAGCTTATGTATCCGTGCGTCGAGCTCAGTGGCGTAACTAGGAGAGACTGGGCCCCATAGCAGATTTCTGCATGGGGCCCCCCTTCCCCTTAAAAAAAATATACATACGTAGGCTGCATTCACATAAACGTGTGTCCGCCCGGCTATAGCCAGGCAGGCACAAGTCTGGCACGCTGGAGAGGTGATCACGGCTCACCCCTCCCCTCTCCATAGAGAATAGAGCCGCATGGTCGTTCTTATGGCCATAGATAGAGGACGCTCTATCTCTGTTGCGGCCACGGCTAGGAACAGTAAGTACTTGTTTTGCTCACTGTACCGAGCCCAGGCACTATAGATGCCTATGAGGGAAGTATATCCGTCAGCGAATTTGCAGCCAGATATACATCCCCCATATGTTCTTGTGAATGCACCCCTACACGGACATATTTATACAATTACACACATTTATACACTGATACATACACACCTTTATATACTTATATACACATAAAGTTCTACACATGTATTGTCGCACCCATATACATACAAGTATACACACACACATTTATGCACTCATATACATTTATACACTAATACAGAGTGTATACAAACTCAGGCTAAATTCACACACATGTATGGGGGACGTATATGCGGCCGATATACGTTCCCCATACAATTCTATGGGCTCACGGCGCCCTACGGGAGCGGTACGGTGCAGCACACGTGCGGCACCGTACCCCTCCGTACCCCGGGAAAAGATAGGACCTGTCCTATCTTTTCCCGTAATACGGCGCCGTGCACCATAACTTCCTATGGAGAGGGGCGGGTGTGAGCAGCGCTCACCTCCTCCTCTCGCCTCGCTGCCGTGAGCCCGCCGTGCTACGGTGCGGCGGGCTCACGGCAGTGTGAATGTAGCCTCATACAGTATATATAAAGCATAGGAGATAAGTGAGTGTAATACATAAAAAATAACTTTTAATCTAATATATTAAAATTCAAGGTATGTCTCAGTTATGACAATGTGTCACAAAAATACCTGCTTGCAGAAATGCTAACATAAAGTGTCAACAGGTAAAGTATTATGCATTAAATACTCTTACCGTGGTTCAGACGTAAGCCCTGCCTAAGGGTGGAGGATCAGGGGTACCAGGAGGGAAAACTTGTCTGACCCTAGACGACCCCTTTAAGACTCCCGCCCTTACAAGGGCAGTCCACAACTGTCCCTGTTGGACTTCAGCATGCCCCCCTATCAAACGCCATTATCCCTGACGCGTTTCGTGGATACTCTTCAGAGGGAATGTAAATGCATTAGATGCTTCAGTCTGCTGTAGTCCTAGCAGACCGAGCACACAGCGGCATGCACAAAAAAGGAGTAGTGGGACTGCTGTTAGCAAATCAACCCACTTGAAAAAGGCTGCAAGTCTCCGATCCTAGTGGTGGATCAGGAGACCGTCATGTTGCAGGCTGGCTCTGTGATCGCGCCGGCCTGAAAGCACTTCCGGTCTTTTAAACCTGAAGCCCCGCCCAGCTACCTTGTGATTGGGCGCGCTGCCATGCTGCAACTCCTATTGGCGCATGCTCCTGGGCCGCGACACACTAGGTGAGGCGGACCACAATGAGAACGCCCGACAGCTGCTGTCATCTGACCGCCCATATTTCTGTCCGGAGTGCGACATAAATTTGGCGCGCATGCGCCGAAAACTGCGGGGAGGTTTAAATAAACAATACATTGCCTTAGCAACGTTCAGCCGCCCGTCTCCAAGGGGGCGGGAAGACCACTCAGAACATAGCGATTCTCTATAGCAGAGAAGAAAGACAAACAGACTAGGACTACAAAAGCATAAGGACATGGAAATAATAAGCACAGAAAGACCAGAGGGAAATATGCAGGTGTCAGTTCATCCATTAACTCCTACCTCACAAGCAGAGAAAGGAGAGGAACCTACTGCCGATCTCTGCTTAGTATATAAGGTCAGTACATCAGTCCAGAGGTATATGTGAACTGGTTTATATATGACCTAGTGTGGGAGGGGGGGTTGTAGTGGGATTTTTATATTGCTGTTATATTTTAGGGAGGTGACGAGTATTTAAAGAAAGGGTGTATAGATTAGTTTTTCATTTAGACCCCCCGGGTGGACAGTATCAAGTGTGTAAATCCACCTCGCCTCTCTCTGCAGGATGGTCTTGTCCCAGTTACCTCCTCGTACTGGGGGGGGGATCCGTTCGATACCCATGAAGTGCAACACTGAGGCGTCACCATTGTGGTACCTTACCACGTGGTTAGACAGTGGCTTGTCCCTCTTGTGCAGGATGTCGCCCAGGTGTTCACCCACTCTTCTGCGCAGTTCCCTAAAGGTTTTGCCCACGTATTCAAGACCGCAGTCACAGGTTACTTTATAAATGACTCCGGTGCTCTTGCAGTTAATGAAGTCCCTCAGTTTGAACGACCTCCCAGTGGCATTACTGTAAAAGAGTTTTCCCGTCTGGATAAAGGGGCAGGCTATGCAGCCACCACACCGGAAGCTCCCTGTGGGCCGTCTGTCAAGCCACGTCCCTTCTGGTTTTGGGGCCACATCATGGCTCTTTACTACTCTGTCCCTAATGGAACGAGTTTTACGGAAGGTGATCTGAGGAAATGACCCCACTAGGTTCTTAATGTCCTGGTCCATCATTAATATGGGCCAGTGTTTTGCCAAGATGGCCCGGGCTTCCTTGGAACCGTTATCAAAGGAGGCTATGATGCGTATTTTCTCAGTTTTATCCGTTTTAACTTCGGGTGACCCCCGTAGAAGGTCAGTGCGATTGGCACCCAGACTATTATGGTAGGCCTCCCTCAGGAACTCATCTGGGTAACCCCGATCATGGAACCTAGCCCTGAGGTCGTTGGCCTGTCTCTGAAATTCTCTCTGGGAGCTACAATTTCTGCGGGCTCGCAGATATTGTCCTTTGGGGATTCCCCTCCGGAGTGGGAAGGGATGGTGACTGTCCCATCTAAGCAGCGAATTTGTCGCTGTTGGTTTCCGATAGATGGAAGAATGAAGTGCCCCATCTTGCGATCTTGTGATGAGGACATCCAGAAAGGGAAGACTAATAGGGTGACTCTCACATGTGAAGCGGAGCCCTATATGGTTGTGGTTCAAAGTATCAACAAACTGTTTGAATTCGGATGCCTCTCCTCTCCAAAGGACGAATATATCATCGATATACCGTAAAAACATATCGATCTGCTCAATGCCTACGGGTGGGTTGTCCCCAAACACACAGGTGGCCTCCCACCAGCCCAGGAGTAGGTTTGCGTATGAGGGAGCACAAGGGCTCCCCATAGCCGTACCCCTGAGCTGGTGGAAGATTAGGCCATCAAACAGGAACACGTTTCTAGTGAGTGTGAAATGTAGTAGGTCACGGACCAATGTGCTGTGTGCCCGGAATTGGGTACCTCTAGTAGAGAGGAAGTACTCCACTGCCTCCAGCCCCTTATCGTGGGGGATGGAGGAGTAGAGCGCCTCCACATCTATACTACAGAGCAAGGTATTAGGTTCCGTTATTACCCCCTCAATATGGCGTAAAAGGTCCGCGGTGTCCCTTAGGTAAGAGGGTAAAGAGGAGACGAAAGGACGGAGCACAGTGTCGATATAGACTCCAACATTTTGACATAGCGAGTTCACGCCTGACACTATTGGTCTCCCCTTTACGGGACTTATCCCTTTATGGACCTTGGGGAGGCAATAAAAGGTCGGCATTACTGGTTTGCTCGCTGACATGAACTCAAGTTCATCGTCGTTGATGAGTCTCTGAGATCTAGCTTTCTCTAGAATACCCCTAAGTTCCATATGATAGCTATTGGTAGGGTTAGATTTCAATTCAAACAGTTTGTTGATACTTTGAACCACAACCATATAGGGCTCCGCTTCACATGTGAGAGTCACCCTATTAGTCTTCCCTTTCTGGATGTCCTCATCACAAGATCGCAAGATGGGGCACTTCATTCTTCCATCTATCGGAAACCAACAGCGACAAATTCGCTGCTTAGATGGGACAGTCACCATCCCTTCCCACTCCGGAGGGGAATCCCCAAAGGACAATATCTGCGAGCCCGCAGAAATTGTAGCTCCCAGAGAGAATTTCAGAGACAGGCCAACGACCTCAGGGCTAGGTTCCATGATCGGGGTTACCCAGATGAGTTCCTGAGGGAGGCCTACCATAATAGTCTGGGTGCCAATCGCACTGACCTTCTACGGGGGTCACCCGAAGTTAAAACGGATAAAACTGAGAAAATACGCATCATAGCCTCCTTTGATAACGGTTCCAAGGAAGCCCGGGCCATCTTGGCAAAACACTGGCCCATATTAATGATGGACCAGGACATTAAGAACCTAGTGGGGTCATTTCCTCAGATCACCTTCCGTAAAACTCGTTCCATTAGGGACAGAGTAGTAAAGAGCCATGATGTGGCCCCAAAACCAGAAGGGACGTGGCTTGACAGACGGCCCACAGGGAGCTTCCGGTGTGGTGGCTGCATAGCCTGCCCCTTTATCCAGACGGAAAAACTCTTTTACAGTAATGCCACTGGGAGGTCGTTCAAACTGAGGGACTTCATTAACTGCAAGAGCACCGGAGTCATTTATAAAGTAACCTGTGACTGCGGTCTTGAATACGTGGGCAAAACCTTTAGGGAACTGCGCAGAAGAGTGGGTGAACACCTGGGCGACATCCTGCACAAGAGGGACAAGCCACTGTCTAACCACGTGGTAAGGTACCACAATGGTGACGCCTCAGTGTTGCACTTCATGGGTATCGAACGGATCCCCCCCCCAGTACGAGGAGGTAACTGGGACAAGACCATCCTGCAGAGAGAGGCGAGGTGGATTTACACACTTGATACTGTCCACCCGGGGGGTCTAAATGAAAAACTAATCTATACACCCTTTCTTTAAATACTCGTCACCTCCCTAAAATATAACAGCAATATAAAAATCCCACTACAACCCCCCCTCCCACACTAGGTCATATATAAACCAGTTCACATATACCTCTGGACTGATGTACTGACCTTATATACTAAGCAGAGATCGGCAGTAGGTTCCTCTCCTTTCTCTGCTTGTGAGGTAGGAGTTAATGGATGAACTGACACCTGCATATTTCCCTCTGGTCTTTCTGTGCTTATTATTTCCATGTCCTTATGCTTTTGTAGTCCTAGTCTGTTTGTCTTCCCGCCCCCTTGGAGACGGGCGGCTGAACGTTGCTAAGGCAATGTATTGTTTATTTAAACCTCCCCGCAGTTTTCGGCGCATGCGCGCCAAATTTATGTCGCACTCCGGACAGAAATATGGGCGGTCAGATGACAGCAGCTGTCGGGCGTTCTCATTGTGGTCCGCCTCACCTAGTGTGTCGCGGCCCAGGAGCATGCGCCAATAGGAGTTGCAGCATGGCAGCGCGCCCAATCACAAGGTAGCTGGGCGGGGCTTCAGGTTTAAAAGACCGGAAGTGCTTTCAGGCCGGCGCGATCACAGAGCCAGCCTGCAACATGACGGTCTCCTGATCCACCACTAGGATCGGAGACTTGCAGCCTTTTTCAAGTGGGTTGATTTGCTAACAGCAGTCCCACTACTCCTTTTTGTGCATGCCGCTGTGTGCTCGGTCTGCTAGGACTACAGCAGACTGAAGCATCTAATGCATTTACATTCCCTCTGAAGAGTATCCACGAAACGCGTCAGGGATAATGGCGTTTGATAGGGGGGCATGCTGAAGTCCAACAGGGACAGTTGTGGACTGCCCTTGTAAGGGCGGGAGTCTTAAAGGGGTCGTCTAGGGTCAGACAAGTTTTCCCTCCTGGTACCCCTGATCCTCCACCCTTAGGCAGGGCTTACGTCTGAACCACGGTAAGAGTATTTAATGCATAATACTTTACCTGTTGACACTTTATGTTAGCATTTCTGCAAGCAGGTATTTTTGTGACACATTGTCATAACTGAGACATACCTTGAATTTTAATATATTAGATTAAAAGTTATTTTTTATGTATTACACTCACTTATCTCCTATGCTTTATTTATATTGATTGTTGTGAGTAAATTGTGTTACCTATTGGTTGCTCTTTTGCTCATACAGTATATACACACATACAGTATACGCTGACCATATATACACATACATGAAGTATAAAAAGACCATATACACATACTGCATATACATACAGAATATACACACATACAGCAAATACACACATTCAGTATATACAGCATATACATACATACTATATGCACAGCATATACAAAAACACATACATACACACACACATATATATATATATATATATATATATATATATATATATACAATAAATACAGCATTTGCATCTATGCATATATACACAGTATATTCATATATACACACAGTATATGCATATATATGCTATATACACAGTACATACACAATATACACAATATATACACAATATACACAGTACATACACAATATACACATATATAAACTGTATATACACAATATATACAATATATACATATATAAACAGTATATACACAATATATACAATATATACATATATAAACAGTATATACACAATATATACAATATATACATATAAAAACAGTATATACACAATATATACACAGTATATACATAGCATATACACAGTATATACACACAGATAAATACATATGAATATATACTTACCTTTTAGGATGCTTGGGGGCTGTTTGGGTAACCACGCGGCCGTGGCGTCAGGCGGGTGTTCCGGTAGTTGTTCGGGCAGGAGGGGGGGGGGTTGGAGCTGTTGGTTGTTCGGGCGGGGGGAGGGGGTTGTGCGCTCGGGCCGAGAGGGAGGGGGTAGGGTGATCCGTTCGCCGGGCGGGAGGGTGAGGGGGGTGTGTTCGCTGGGCGGGAGGTGTGTTCGCTGGGCGGGAGGTGTGTTCGCTGGGCGGGAGGGCGGGGGGCGTGGTCGTCAACTGTGCAGTCCTGTGTAGTGGGGTAGGCGGGCCTCGCTCACCTGTGACGGCGGACTGGTAAGGGAGGTGGGAGGTGGCTGGTGGGCGGGCAGGCGGGCGGGTCGGTCAGCGAGGTGGAGGGGGGGGGTTCAGGGACTGGACGATCCAGGAGAGGTGGGTGCGCCAGGAGAGAGGTGGGCGGTAGCTGGGACAGAGGGAGGGGCCCGGGGGACGCGATCTGCCAGGCACCCGGTAGTGCATTCCCGGACCACTTTGCAAAGCACTGCACACAGGGTCCGTGCACCCCGGGCCCCTGAACCTCATGGGCCCCGTAGCAGCTGCTACGGCTGCTACGGCGGTAGTTACGCCACTGGTCGAGCTCTTGTTACTGCATAACTTGTAATTCTGTCTTTTCTCAATAAAAAAGTTAAAATGAAAAAAAAAAAAAAAAAAACTTATGTATCCAGCATGGCCTCTAAAGGACGTCTACCACCAGGATAAAGAATTGTAAGCCAAGCACATCAACATACTGTTGTCCACCCCCTTTGGTAGGATCTGCTCTTATTATTCCCTGTTTTTTAAAGGATTTTAAAATGATACAAATGAGTCTGAGGGGCTCAGGTGTCATTGGGGCCTGGAGAAACGCATGCTCATTTGCATAATTTTTAAAGCCTTTTATTCTTAGAAACAAGGACATAACATGCTTAAAGAGAAGTGGATCCTGCCAGAGGGGGCACCCCAGTATGTCAGTGCCTGGTTTACAATCCTTCATCCTGGTGGTAGATGTCCTTTAAAGAGGACCTGTCACCCCGGAAAACCCTTTCTCCCTAGCCATTTTTTTTTAAAATTTATGTGCAGTGAATTGATTTAAACCGATCCGACCTCTTACTAAATAAGAGGTCGGATCCTGTATCTGGTGTGCTGGCAGTCGGCGGTATTCATAAGGGGGCCGGCCGACACACCCCCAGCACGCCCCTGCCAGCGGGGACTTGTAGGAGAAGCCGGCAGCATCGCATCGCTCTCTGGCCGGCAATGTGAGTTAGCCAGGCTGCGGCCGCATTGCATCGCTGCCGGCTTCTCCTACAATGTGACCGCTGGCAGGAGCGTTCTGGGGGTGTGTCGGCCGGCCCCCTTATGAATACCGCTGACTGCCAGCACACCAGATACAGGATCCGACCTCTTATTTAGTAAGAGGTCGGATCGGTTTAAATCAATTTACTGCACATAAATTTAAAAAAAAAATGGCTAGGGAGACAGGGGCTGGGGGGAGGATTATGGGGGGCACATTTGGTGGGTGGGTTTTCCGGGGTGACAGGTCCACTTCACCACAGACACCTGTACATAGTACACCACAGACTTACTTCCCGCAACGCAAGAGGAGGCGCAGAAGTGGAATCTGCTGGCGTGAGTCCGATTTGTCTCATCAGACTCAAATCTAGGTAAATATAAATGTTGACCAAATTGACCTGTAGGTGGTTTAGGGTCCCAAATCAACTTGACAGGTTCTCTTTAAAGTTTCTAATGTTTTCTTATTAGGACATTTTTTATTTTATTTTTTTTTTTATACCTGTAATTTTTATTGATAAGGAATTAAAACAAAACATATTAACAATTGTTGAATTTATGGATTATTTTTGTTCCTGTCTACATTTAGATTTTTCTTTTCTTTGCGAAAAAACACTGAATCCACATTAGAATAATGACCCGGCGTTCCTGGTCTCTGAAAGGATTGTTCCTTCTGGTTTTTATACTGGGTAGGTAAGATCTCATTATCTGATTATTATAGATGCAGGTCTTGCTTCCATCAAATATAACTCCTATTATAGAATTTTCAATTTACATATTTTAATGCAGCTTTGCCACACAATGGGGGTCATTTACTAAGGGCCCGATTCGCGTTTTCCCGACGTGTTACCCGAATATTTCCGATTTGCCCGATTGTACCTGAATTGCCCCGGGATTGTGGCGCACGCGACCGGATCGAAGCGCTTACCTTGACTTGGTCCGAGCTGGTGTATTCCGGCGCGTTCAGATGCTTTTCAGCGCAGCAGCGCCACCTGGTGGACGGCAGAGGAACTACCTTCATAAATCCCGTCCGGACCCGAATCCTGTGCAGAGAACGCGCTGCTGGATCGCGAATGGGCCGGGTAAGTAAATCTGCCCCATTATGTGTACCAATTCCATATAAAGCTGTGAGACTGTTATGTTAGCACTCTGGCCACCAAAATTATAAGGGGGATAAAGGATCCAAGATATGTGCAAAAATTACTGAAATTGGATTCCTTTGGTCCTTAGTAGAACATGACTACGTTTGAGTATGTGGGATGACCACGACAAATATGTTTATTGAGGTTTTTTTAATATTTTAAATAAATAAGAAAAATAAATGGTCATTATAATCCCTCTAGTGCTCTGAGATGCTGTGTGCTGACAATGTGCTTAGATTATCAGGGTCCAGGTTTATATACACTTTTATTTAGCTTTTACTTCTACTAGTATCTGACACATAGAAAGAGAGATGAGACAGATCAGAGATGAGATATCAGAGTCATGAGATGGATATAAGACACGATAACACATTCAGCTATGTTGCCTTACCTAATCAATACAGCAGAGTCAGCTCTGCTAACTCACCTATAACACACAGTCTGCTCTGCTGTAAAGATCTGTAGCTTGTAGAGTAAGTATCTGCCAGCAGGAAGTGCCAGTGTCTGAGCTGGTCTTGTAACGCAGGGGGGAGAGGCAGGAGGCATAGAGCACTGCAGTGTGCAGTGAGAAGCTGTTCATGAGAAGAATCCGACTGTAGTCAGAAGATTTACGGTCATATCCAGGGACAACCAAAATTGTGTACATCAGGACTGATAGAGACAGGTTGGACTTATATCTGTGAAATATTGTATTTTTGTTAGAGAATTAGAGTTTTGTTAACCTGAGTATATGTAAGAATCTTGTCTTTGTGGGAGGAAAACCCCTTTAACTGACCAGTGATAATCAGGCCCATTAAAATACAAAATATTTTAAAAATATTTTCTATTATAAAATAAAAATAGAACCCTCCCTGACTGAATAAAAATGTGTACTTTCTCTCAAAATGAAATAATATGAACACTTAATTCCCTTACCCCTTCCACTGCACCTATGCTGCTTCTGGCCTCTGTGGTGAACTATGTCATCATTAGTTATGAGTGGGTCCAAACTCAGACACAAACTTGGTCTGCCTAAATTTAATATCCCTAGTATAGGTGAGCGAACTTCCCATTCGAACTTGGGGTGTGGGTGCACCCCAACTAATGGCAATATGTACGGATCAAGTGGGGTGCACCTGAACCCGGAGCAGGATGTTCAGGTGCACTACTTACACAAAAGTCCTAGAGCCTCTAAGGCAAGAGAACCCATTGTATGAACCCCTTCTGTTAATGTTAAGATGCTGCCCTGATGGTACCCTGTTTAAAACACCTGATGACTATGGACAATTCTATAATATATGGTGTCTGTACAATAAATTATGATTATCTATACCAGTGGTGGTGCACCTATGGCAGGGGAGCCACAGGTGACACTCGGAGCTTTTGCACACACAGTTTGCCAGACTGGACCCAATTCCTCAACCTGCAGTTTGAGGAATCCCAGGATGTGCGGGGCTCAGTGCTCGACAGTACATAGACTCAAATGAAGTCAGATTTGATAAATCTACATGTAACTTCAATTTGGATCCAAACTACATCTTTGTCATGAAAAAAATGTAATATAAAAAATTTAGCCACAAATTCTCAGAACTAGAATAGAATTTGTAATATCTCAAGACATGTCTAGCCAACATAGAACGTTTAGGGATGACTGGTTACTCACCAGGCCACTAGAGCACCAGAGAATCCTCTGGTGAACCCAGGCTCTATTCGACCCTGGAGATTAAACAAAAGACAACCCAATTTCGAGGCTACTAGGGAATGCTTCCTTGGTTTGTGATGGTGGGTAGGCAAAGAATTTCATTTGGTGGGACCAAGAAACCTCATAAACCAGGAAGGGCACATTTGGTGGACATTGTATATTATTATTAAACCTACACATGAATTTATTCTATGCAAACCAATTTTCAGTACATTTTGCCATAACTACTGTTTAGTACCTGATTTCATGTAAACTTTAATTTCTATGACTCTATCACTATTTATTGGTGCGGGGTGAAGGCTGCATATGCATTCATTTTTTTCAGGTTACATCAAATGTTGTTCATGTAAGAATTGGGGGTTCATGTTCCCTGACTCTATAGTAGTTACAAAAGGTTCCTGTGTGGAAATTCCCTGCAAATCCACCTATCCTGAAGACACTCAAAATTTTTAACTTGTTTTGGTATAAGAAGCGATTTGTGGGGTACCCAAAGATATTTAATAGTAGGAACCTGAGAGATGTGAAAAAAAAGTACAGAGGAAGAACATCCCTGGTGGGAGATTCAATGGACACTTGTTCTTTGAGAATTATTAATGTACAAGAAGCAGTGGAGATCTACCCCGGGGATCAGTGATTCTATAAACTCCTATCACCTCCATGGTAAAAAAGTCTGTAGAGTCACCGTCATAGGTAAATGGGGTCATTTTACAAACCTTGCCAATTTTATTTTTCTCTAAAATATTGTCAACCATTAAACAGTGTGTTTTTTATGAGGGGGTGACACAAGAGCTTACAGTCTATGAGGATGAGGGGGTGACACAAGAGCTTACAGTCTATGAGGATGAGGGGGTGACACAAGAGCTTACAGTCTATGAGGATGAGGGGGTGACACAAGAGCTTACAGTCTATGAGGATGAGGGGAGGACACAAGAGCTTACAGTCTATGAGGATGAGGGGGTGACACAAGAGCTTACAGTCTATGAGGATGAGGAGGTGACACAAGAGCTTACAGTCTATGAGGATGAGGGGAGACACAAGAGCTTACAGTCTATGAGGATGAGGGGAGGACACAAGAGCTTACAGTCTATGAGGATGAGGGGGGTGACACAAGAGCTTACAGTCTATGAGGATGAGGGGGGTGACACAAGAGCTTACAGTCTATGAGGATGAGGGGGTGACACAAGAGCTTACAGTCTATGAGGATGAGGAGGTGACACAAGAGCTTACAGTCTATGAGGATGAGGGGAGGACACAAGAGCTTACAGTCTATGAGGATGAGGGGAGGACACAAGAGCTTACAGTCTATGAGGATGAGGGGAGGACACAAGAGCTTACAGTCTATGAGGATGAGGGGGGTGACACAAGAGCTTACAGTCTATGAGGATGAGGGGGTGATACAAGAGCTTACAGTCTATGAGGATGAGGAGGTGACACAAGAGCTTACAGTCTATGAGGATGAGGGGAGACACAAGAGCTTACAGTCTATGAGGATGAGGGGAGGACACAAGAGCTTACAGTCTATGAGGATGAGGGGGGTGACACAAGAGCTTACAGTCTATGAGGAAGATGGAGGACACAAGAGCTTACAGTCTATGAGGATCAGGGGGTGACACAAGAGCTTACAGTCTATTTGGATGAGGGGGAGGACACAAGAGCTTACAGTCTATGAGGATGAGGGGGTGACACAAGTGCTTACAGTCTATTTGGATGAGGGGGATGACACAAGAGCTTACAGTCTATGAGGATGATGGAGGACACAAGAGCTTACAGTCTATGAGGATGAGGGGGTTGACACAAGAGCTTACGGTCTATGAGGATGAGGGGGTGACACAAGAGCTTACAGTCTATGAGGAGGAAGGGGGAACACAGAAGGTGACTAGTAAAATCCTCCAGCTATTTTTTAAGTGACATAATAAATAAATAGATAAATATGAGATATATATGCCGATATTTACAGAAACCAGGGTGCATCAGTCTTCAGAGAAAACTGTTTAATGGAATCAAGTGGTGAGGGATCATATAGACAGGAGGAGAAAGCTTCAGAGCTTTACAGAATAGAGTGAGAGGTACATGCAGTTATGGAATTTGATACGGCTGCCTAAAATGATGGGTTTTTAGGGCATGTTTGAACGTTTGGTAGTTAGGTATTAGCCTGATAGTTCAAGCCAGTGTATTCCAGATGTAACCAGCAGCGGGTTGGGAAGCCACTGTGCTATCTAACTGGTTTGACTTTGGGCCACACACTAAGGGCGTTATCCCTGGACCTCTCTGGTATTCACCCCTTTACTTCTGTACAGGAACCTGAACTTCGCTGTGGTGAGATCGCAAGGCCGCTACCTCTTGTGGTGGATCCAGTATAGACAGCAGCTGGCTCAGCGGGCACAGAGACACCAAGGGGTGAAGCAGAGCAGGTAGTCAAAGTCAGTCCGGAGTCGAGGCAGGCGGCATACAATCAGAGTCAGGAACAGGCAGGAGGTTGTGGCAGGCAGCACAGGATCAGGAAACAAGCCGGGGTCATATACCAAGGAGCACAGAAAAGGTCAGGAGTCAGAGAACAGGCCAGGGTCACACATGAGAAGAAAAGCAGAAACCAATCCCATACAGCAGGGCATGCTGGGTTATATGGCTGGAGGTGCACCCTGATAGGCTGGGGCAGCCTAGCTGGGAAACGCCCTGCTCCTTTAAGAAGGAGAGAGAGGCACTGCCTGCTGAAGCATGGCTGGACACAGCGGCTGAAGGTAAGCCTGCAATGGGGACAGAGCCGGATCATAAGGGGGGCTCCCGGGTCGCAGGCCCCAGGGCCCCCACCACTTTGCCCCCCCAAGGGGCCCCCACCAAATGCAGGTGATTCCAAATG
The DNA here is from genome assembly GCF_040894005.1 of Engystomops pustulosus. NCBI lineage: Eukaryota > Metazoa > Chordata > Amphibia > Anura > Leptodactylidae > Engystomops > Engystomops pustulosus. The sequence goes on from NC_092416.1 coordinate 13,889,563, forward strand.
CCCGCGGCTGTCTTTACTTTAGTCTATGGCAGAGCGAGGGAACAATAAGTTGACTTGAGGAAAAGATGGCGGCGTCCTGCGTGCTGCGGCGCATAGTGTAACGTTGCAGCGTCTGACGTCACGGCGCCGCCTGTAGCAGGGCGCCGCCATCTTTGTTCACATCCACCCTGGCACCGCGAGGGAGGATGAGGACGTCACACATCGGGGGAACGATGGAAGGTGAGAGAACAATTTTATTATTTATACCTAGGACTATATGTATAGTTATTTATTATAGAGTGCTGTATGCAGTTATAGGGGGGCTGTATGCAGTCATGGGGGCTGTGTGCAGTCATAGGGGGGCTGTATGCAGTCATAGGGGGGCTGTATGCAGTCATGGGGGGCTGTATGCAGTCATGGGGGGGCTTTATGCAGTCATTGGGGGCTGTATGCAGTCATGGGCGGGCTGTATGCAGTTATAATAGGGGGCTCTATACAGTTATAATAGGGGTGTGTATATAGTTATAGGCTGTGTGTATAATTATAGGGGGACTGTATATAATTGTTATAGGGGGTGTGTGTATAGTTATAGGGGTCTGTATGTAGTTATAGGAGGTGTATATAGTTATTATAGGGGGACTCCATATAGTTTATTATATGGGGACTGTATATACTTATTAAAATGGGACATATGTAGTTATAGAGGGACTGTATATAGTTATAGGGGGAGCTGTATGTAGTGATTGCTGGGGGGCTGTATGTAGTGATTGCTGGGGAGCTGTATACAGTGATTGCTGGGGGAGCTGTATACAGTGATTGCTGGGGGAGATGTATATAGTGCTTGCTGGGGGGCTGTATATAGTGATTACTGGGGGCTGTATATAGTGATTGCTGGGGGAGCTGTATACAGTGATTGCTGGGGGAGCTGTATATAGTGATTACTGGGGAGCTGTATATAGCGGTTGCTGGGGGAGCTGTATATAGTGATTGCTGGGGGAGCTGTATATAGTGATTGCTAGGGAGAGCTGTATACAGTGATTGCTGGGGGAGCTGTATATAGTGATTACTGGGGGCTGTATATAGTGATTGCTGGGGGAGCTGTATACAGTGATTGCTGGGGGAGCTGTATATAGTGATTACTGGGGAGCAGTATATAGCGGTTGCTGGGGGTGCTGTATATAGTGATTGCTGGGGGAGCTGTATACAGTGATTACTGGGGGGCTGTATATAGTGATTGCTGGGGGAGCTGTATACAGTGATTGCTGGGGGAGCTGTATATAGTGATTACTGGGGGCTGTATATAGTGATTGCTGGGGGAGCTGTATACAGTGATTGCTGGGGGAGCTGTATATAGTGATTACTGGGGAGCAGTATATAGCGTTTGCTGGGGGAGCTGTATATAGTGATTGCTGGGGGAGCTGTATATAGTGATTGCTGGGGGAGCTGTATATAGTGATTACTGGGGGCTGTATATAGTGATTGCTGGGGGAGCTGTATACAGTGATTGCTGGGGGAGATGTATACAGTGATTGCTGGGGAGCAGTATATAGTGATTACTGGGGGCTGTATATAGTGATTGCTGGGGGAGCTGTATATAGTGGTTGCTGGGGGAGCTGTATATAGTGAATGCTGGGGGAGCTGTATATAGTGAATGCTGGGGTAGCTGTATATAGTGATTGCTGGGGGAGCTGTATATAGTGATTGCTGGGGGAGCTGTATATAGTGGTTGCTGGGGGAGCTGTATATAGTGAATGCTAGAGGAGCTGTATATAGTGAATGCTGGGGTAGCTGTATATAGTGATTGCTGGGGGAGCTGTATATAGTGATTGCTGGGGGAGCTGTATATAGTGATTGCTGGGGAGCTGTATATAGTGATTACTGGGGGCTGTATATAGTGATTGCTGGGGGAGCTGTATACAGTGATTGCTGTTCCCTGTCTGCACTACATTTAATGGGGGCCCCCACCAACCTTAATCCGGCCCTGAATGGGGAACGCGACCAAGGACAGAACCTGTTGCCAGCGTTACACCGGAGAATAGGTGCAGCTCAGGAAAAGTCCTAGAGATGAGAGTAGGAGGTTCAAATTAAGGAAGAAAGTAATCTTGGATCACTAGAAGATCATGGACTGGGCCATAAGTATGAGACTATGTTATACTTTGCACCTCCTATTTGTCTAGTTTATCCCAGAAAACTGCTGCAAAATTTTGGCGCACAGGCTTTTTCTAAAGAGGCCACACCTTCTCCGTCCTGCCCTCTTGTTTTACTAAGACATTTCAAACAGATTTGTTTGGGCATAAATTACACGATAATTATATTTCTTTCTTCTACCAGCAATGGAGTTTGTACATGTAGTAGGAAGTGAGAAATTACTTTAGTGAATAGGCCCAGCTGCTCCACCAAACTACCAGCCCCCTCATGTAGGGTATGAAGTATATTTCTACCCTACATACCCTTCTATATTTGTTTACCTGTAAAAAATGACCTAAAAATCATATGCAAATGAGCTTTTTGGCATAGAGGCTGGTGTGGGAGTGTCATTTTAGACATTCCAATATTGACTTCTACAAATACATCTGACAGAATTTTTATCAATAAATTTGAATATTAATTTCTTTTTTTTTTTTTTTTTCATTTCTATTTTTTTGCTTTTTTTTTTAGACTAAAGAAAACCTAAAACGTACTTACACAAGTCTTATAAAACAAGAAGTTTCAGGAACTTATTTCACCTTAAAGGTAATAGTATTTTTATTTCTATAATCTTTTTATTTCTTTTACATAATTTTTTTAACTGAAAATTTAATGCAAACCCCAAATGATAATATTTTACTGTAAAGACTTAAAGCAAAACAGTGATCATGTTAATATGTAATGACATTTTCAATAACCTTTCTTGTGTTTTTGTATTTTTTTCTAGGTTAAAAATTTTACTCAAGACATACAGATGCAACATGGAAAACATGGAAATAAAGAAGGTTGTGTAGGGAAGAGCTGGACACAGAATGCAAATTATTGTGTAACATTCTATATACTGGGATTAAATTGCAAGGCAAAAACAAGTATATACTCGTGTATAAGGCGAGTTTTTCAGCACAAAAAATGTGCTGAAAAACGTCCCCTCGGCTTATACACGAGTCACAACGAGTTAAAAAATACTTAAAAAATAATAAACTTATATACTCACCCTCCGGTGGCCCCGATCTGCAGCGCTGCTCCCCCGATGTCCTCTTCTGGCTTCCTGGCGCCTGTTCTGCCTCCTGTACATCACGCTGGGCGCCGCCATTGCTGTCTCCCGGGTGCCGCTGATGACGTCATACTAGGCGGCGCCCAGCACGATGTACAGAGGACGGGCACGGAAGCCAGAAGAGGACATCGGGGGAGCAGCGCTGCAGAACGGGGCCACCGGAGGGTGAGTATATAAGTTTATTTTTTTTTTTAATGCTGGGCTGGGCTGTATACTACTGGGGGCAAGCTGGGCAGTGCTGTATACTGCTGGGGGCAAGCTGAGCAGTGCTGTATACTACTGGGGGCAAGCTGGGCAGTGCTGTATACTACTGGGGGCAAGCTGGGCAGTGCTGTATACTACTGGGGGCAAGCTGGGCAGTGCTGTATACTACTGGGGGCAAGCTGGGCAGTGCTGTATACTACTGGGGGCAAGCTGGGCAGTGCTGTATACTACTGGGGGCAAGCTGGGCAGTGCTGTATACTACCGGGGGCAAGCTGGGCAGTGCTGCATACTACTGGGGGCAAGCTGGGCAGTGCTGTATACTACTGGGGGCAGGCTGTATACTACTGGGGGCAGGCTGGGGTGGCTGTATACTACTGGGGGCAGGCTGTATACTACTGGGGGCAGGCTGGGATGGCTGTATAATACTGGGGCCAGGCTGTATACTATAAGGGGCTGGCTGGCTATATACTGGGGGGGGGGGTCTGTGACCAATCCATTTCCCACCCTCGGCTTATACTCGAGTCAATAGGTTTTCCCAGTTTTTGGTGGTAAAATTAGGGGTCTCGGCTTATACTCGGGTCGGCTTATATTCGAGTATATACGGTATCTATTGGAGGCTGTATGATACAATTGAAAAAAAATATTGCATCACATGAAATAAATTTTCTCTTTTTCTTTTCATGAAATTAGCTTTTTTTTCTATTTTTATTTATCAGCCGTCACCATCTATATGAAAAGAGTCAATGGTGTATGAGCCATCATAAGCTGCCATCTTTAAGTACAGAGGATTGAAAGACATTGGGGCAGATTTATTTACCCGGTCCATTTGGCGTCGGCGCGTTGTCCGACGTGGATTCGGGTCTGCCGGGATTCACTAAGGTCTGTGCGCCCGATATCCACCAGGTGTCGCTGCTGCGCCGAGGTCTGCCCGAGTTCACCTTCTTCTTCCCGGTGCATGTGAGTGCGTGTCTTGCGACACCTATCGTTTTTTAAATTCCACGGTTTGTCCGACGGCCACGGCCCCGATTTCTGACGCGTGCCAATGTGACACAATTCAATTGCGTGTGCCAAAACCAATTCGGCGCAAAACGGAAATATTCGGGAAAACCCGACGGAATCACGGCCGCAGAACCCTGTATTACTGATGATTGTAGACAAGAGATCTCAGGAAGTGGACTATCGATTAATAATTCCTTTATATAGTGCACACAGATTACGCAGCGCTGCACAGAGCTTGTCAAATCGCTCCCTGTCCCAATGGGGCTCACAACCTAATCAACCTACTGATATGTTTTGGAGTGTGGGAGGAAACGGCAGGACCCGGAGGAAACCCACACAAACACGGGGAGAACATACAAACTCTTTGCAGATGTTGACCTGGATGGGACTTGAACCCAGGACCCCAGTGCTGCAAGGCTGTAGTGCTAACCACTGAGCCACCATGCTTCCCAATTACAGTAGTTACAGTAGTCAAGATGAGAGAGAATCTAAGTAAGAATTAGGGTTTTAGAGGTTTGTACTTTATGGTCAGGTCACGGAAATCTATTTTGAGGTGCATAAGAAGTGATTGAACATATGATGTAAAGAAGAGGTCAGGGTCAAGCGCAACCCCAAGACAATGGGCCTGTTACCCCAGAGCTACGGTGATACCAAAGATGGAAATGGAGATGTAAGGGTTGGGTTGATTAGTAGTCAGTGCCAATGTTGTATATCTGGACTTTTCAAAGGCATTTGACACCGTGCCACATAAAAGGTTGGTATATAAAATGAGACTGGTGGGAATAGGAGAAAATCTGTGTATCTGGGTAAGTAATTGGCTTAGTGATAGAAAACAGAGGGTGGTCATTAATCCCTTCTAGGGTCCCGGTGCATGGAGAGGGCTCGCGGGCCGATCCCTCTCCATAGCCGGTAAGTCTTTGCTGCATATTGCAGCAAAGGCTTACCGGTAACACCCGCAATCGGTGCTAGCACCGTTCGCGGGTGCTTTCACGGGGTGCTTTCACTGCCGGAGGCTTCAAAAAGATGGCGCCGCATGGACGCCACCATCTTGCCGCGGATCTTCACTCCCCGATGATTTCATGGGGAGCGGTGATCCGTTGCCATGACAGCTTCGGGTCTCACGAAGGCCTGAAGCTGTCTCGTTTTAACCCATTCATTACAATGTGCTATCAGCACATTGTAATGAATGAGGAGTAAAATCCCCATATACTGCCATATTGCAGTATGGCAAAATATGGTAGGATCGATCAGACAACCTAGGGTTAAAGTACCCTTGGGAGTCTGAAAAATAGTAAAAGTAAAAGTAAAAAAAAGTTTAAAAAAAAAAAATTATAATAAAAAAACCTAAAAATTCAAATCACCCCCCTTTCCCTAGAACTGATATTTAATATTATTAAACAATAAAAATCATAAACACTTTAGTTATCGCCGCGTCCCAAAATGTCCAATCTATCAGAATATAATAACGGGTTTTCACTGCCTTTAACCCCCTAACGGAAAATAGCGTCTAAAGTCAAAAATGACATTTTTTGCCATTTTGGAAAATATAAAAAAATTAATAAAAAGTGATCAAAAGGTCGCACAGTCCTAAAAATTATAGCAATGAAAACGCCATCGAAAGTCGCAAAAAATGACATCACCCACAGATCCGTACACCAAAGTATGAAAAAGTTATTGCCGCCAGAAGATGGCAAAATAAAAAAAAAATATTTTGTACAGGAGGTTTTAATTTTTTAAATGTATGAAAACATTATAAAACCTATACAACTTTGGTATCCTTGTAATCGTAGAAACCCAAAGAATAAAGTAGACATGTGATTTGGGGCGCTCAGTGAAAGCTGTAAAATCCAAGCCCACAAGAAAACATTGCAAATGTGTTTTTTTACCATTTTCACTGCATTTGGAATTTTTTTCCCGCTTCCTAGTACGCGCCATGGAATATTAAATACCGTCAACACGAAGTGCAATTTGTTATGCAGAAAATAAGTCATAACAGAGCTCTTTATGTGGAAAAATAAAAAAGTTATAGATTTTTGAAGGTGGGGAGTGAAAAATGGAAGTGAAAAAACTAAAAAAGGCCAAGTCGTTAAGGGGTTAATGGCACATTCTCAGATTGGGTTGATGTTACCAGTGGAGTACCACAGGGGTCAGTATTGGGGCCACTTCTTTTTAATATTTTTATTAATGACCTTGTAGTGGGTTTACACAGTCAAGTTTCAATATTTGCAGATGATACTAAGCTGTGTAAAGTAATAAATACTGAGGTCGATAGTTTAGCATTACAGAGGGATTTGTGGAAGCTTGAGGGATGGGCAGAGAATAATAATAATAATAATAATAATAATCTTTATTTATATAGCGCCATAAAATTACGTAGCGCTTTACAAATCATAGGGGACATATACAACTATATTACACTACAAAGAACAAACAGTCATATGGAACAATAGGAGTGAGGGCCCTGCTCACAAGAGCTGACAGTCTATGAGGATGAGGGGGTGACACAAGAGGTTGTATAATGGTCCAGCCATTCTTTATAAGGGAACAATATAAAATAATTTAATAAATAATTTACTAAACAACGATGTTGCTGCTTGAACCAGCCATCAGCCGCCATCTTATTTACAGGGTCCTAGGTGAAAACGACTGCAGAGAATCCTGGAGCTTGGTATATATCTGCTGTTTGCCCGATAACAGATAGGATAGTACATAGGATGGATTAGTAAAGGGAGAGTTGACATTTCATGCAGTTAGCGAGAGTGATAGGCTTGCCTAAAGAGATGGGTTTTAAGAGCACGTTTGAAGCTTTGGAGGGTGGGTATTAGTCTCAGAGTCTGGGGAAGGGCATTCCAGAGAATTGGTGCAACTCGGGAGAAGTCCTGGAGACGTGCATGGGAGGTTCGAATTAAGGTAGAGATTAATCTAATGTCACTGGCAGATCGAAGAGCACGGGAAGGGCGATAGACTGATATGAGAGAAGAGAGATAGGGAGGTGCAGCATTATTCAGAGATTTGTGGATGAGGGTTATTATTTTAAAGTGAATACGGAAGGAGACAGGTAGCCAGTGCAGTGATTGGCACAAACTGGAGGCATCTGTGTAGCGTTTGGCCTGAAAGACGAGCCTGGCTGCTGCATTTAGAATAGATTGAAGAGGAGAGAGTTTAGAGAGTGGAAGACCAATTAGTAGGGAGTTACAGGAGTCTAGTCGAGAGTGAATAAGTGCAACAATTAGCATTTTAGAAGTTTCAAATGTCAGAAACGGCCGGATTCTGGAGATGTTTCTGAGATGCATCCGGCAAGAGCGAGCAATAGATTGAATATATGGTGAAAAAGAGAGGTCGGAGTCCAGCACAACCCTAAGACAGCGGGCCTGCTGCCTCGGTGCTATAGTGACCCCACAGACCGAGATGGAGAGGTCAGGGGTGGTTAGGTTAGTTGATGGTGGAAAGACAAGAAGTTCAGTCTTAGAAAGATTAAGTTTCAAGAAGAGAGAGGACATGATGTTAGAGACAGCAGAGAGACAGTCACTAGTGTTCTGGATTAAGGCAGCGGTGATGTTACGTGCAGAAGTATACAGCTGGGTGTCATCAGCATAAAGATGATGCTGGAAACCAAATCTGCTGATGGTTTGTCCAATGGGGGCAGTATAGAGAGAGAAGAGAAGAGGACCTAGGACTGATCCCTGAGGAACCCCGACACTGAGAGGAAGATGAGAAGAGAAAGATCCAGAAAAGGAGACACTGAAAGTGCGGTCAGAGAGATAGGAAGAAAACCAAGAGACTGCAGTGTCCTTTAGGCCAATAGAGTGAAGCATCCTAAGGAGGAGCTGGTGGTCCACAGTATCGAACGCTGCCGATAGATCCAGGAGAATGAGGAGAGAATAGTCACCTTTGGATTTTGCAGTGAGGAGATCATTGGAGACTTTAGAAAGAGCAGTTTCAGTGGAATACATAGAGCGGAAACCAGATTGTAGGGGGTCAAGGAGGGAGTTCGCTGAGAGATAGCGGGTTAGTCGAGAATAGACCAAGCGTTCCAGGAGTTTGGAGATGAAAGGGAGGTTAGAAACTGGTCGGTAGTTAGTAGCATTGGATGGGTCCAGTGAAGGTTTCTTTAGTAAAGGAGTAACAATAGCATGCTTGAAAGAAGAGGGGACGACACCAGAAGAGAGAGAGAGATTGAAAATTTTAGTTAGGTGAGAAGTGACTGCTGGGGAGAGAGACTGTACCAGATGTGAGGGGATGGGGTCACTGATGCAGGTAGTGGGGCGAGCAGAGGAAAGGAGCCGGGACACTTCTTCCTCTGTGACTGGCTCAAAGGAAGAGAGTGAACAAGATAAGGTATGGGAGGGAAGGGGATTGGAGGGGTGAGTGGATTGAGCAATTATTTCCTGGCGGATACAATCAATTTTATCCTTAAAATAGGCGGCCAGATCTTCAGCCCCAAGGTCTGTGACAGGTGGCTGCACCTTTGGTGTTAGTAAGGAGTGAAGGGTATCAAAGAGCCTTTTGGGAGAAATGGTTGATGAGGTTTAATGTAGAGAAATGTAAAGTTGTGCACTTGGGCCATGGAAACAAAACGTATAATTATGTTCTAAACGGTCAATTACTTGGTAAAACTGGAGCTGAAAAGGACTTGGGGGTATTGGTGGATGGTAAACTTAATTTTAGTGACCAGAGCCAGGCGGCTGCTGCTAAAGCAAATAAAATTATGGGATGTATCAAGAGAGGAATAGATTCTCATTATAAAGACATAGGGGGATATTTATCATACGCTGGCGCTCGTGTGCCAGCGTATATGATCGCCCCGCCGCTGAAAATTCGCAACCCGATACATCAAGAGGCTTCTACCTCTTGATGTATCTGGCTGCCAGTAGCGTTTATCCTACGCCAGGCAGGGCCTGGAGTAGAAAAATATGCAGCCGGCGACTTTTCACGCTTGAAAAGTCGCCGGCAGCAGCGAGTGCGCAGGCGCGGGGACAGTAACGCCCCGCGCCGGCCAACTCCCATCCGGCCGCGCCCCCCGCTCGGCCGGCCGCGCCCCCCCTTCATGCCCCACTAGCGTGAAGGTGGCGGATTGGGGAAAATAATCGCAAAAGCTAGCAATAAGCTAGCATTTGCGATTATTTCAGGGCCTCTGCGCCAGTGGCGGTGTGCAGAGGTCCTGATAAATATGCCCCATAGTTTTGCCCTTATACAAATCCCTGGTCAGACCACACATGGAATATTGTGTACAGTTTTGGGCACCAGTGTATAAAAAGGATATAGTAGAGATGGAACGGGTGCAGAGGAGAGCAACCAGGATAATTAGGGGAATGGGGGAACTAGAATACACTGACAGATTACAAAATTTTGGATTATTCAGTTTAGAAAAAAGACGACTGAGGGGAGACCTCATTACAATGTACAAATACCTGAACGGACAGTACAAGGATCTCGCCAAAGATCTTTTTATACCTCGGCCTGTGACCAGGACAAGGGGGCATCCTCTACGCCTAGAGGAGAGGCGATTCTACCATCACTATAGACAGGGGGCATCATCTACACCTAGAGGAGAGGAGGTTCTTCCATCACCATAGACAGGAGGCATCCTCTACACCTAGAGGAGAGGCGATTCTACCATCACCATAGACATGGGGCATCCTCTACACCTAGAGGAGAGGCGATTCTACCATCACTATAGACAGGGGGCATCATCTACACCTAGAGGAGAGGAGGTTCTTCCATCACCATAGACAGGAGGCATCCTCTACACCTAGAGGAGAGGCGATTCTACCATCACCATAGACATGGGGCATCCTCTAGGCCTAGAGGAGAGGCGATTCTACCATCACCATAGACATGGGGCATCCTCTACACCTAGAGGAGAGGCGATTCTACCATCACCATAGACATGGGGCATCCTCTAGGCCTAGAGGAGAGGCGATTCTACCATCACCATAGACATGGGGCATCCTCTGCACCTAGAGGAGAGGCGATTTTACCATCACCATAGACAGGGGGCATCCTCTAGGCCTAGAGGAGAGGCGATTCTACCATCACCATAGATATGGGGCATCCTCTAGGCCTAGAGGAGAGGCGATTCTACCATCACCATAGACATGGGGCATCCTCTGCACATAGAGGAGAGGAGGTTCTACCATCACCATAGACAGGGGGCATCCTCTACACCTAGAGAAGAGGAGGTTCTACCATCACCATAGACAGGGGGCATCCTCTACACCTAGAGGAGAGGAGGTTCTACCATCACCATAGACAGGGGTCATCCTCTACACCTAGAGGAGAGGCGATTTTACCATCACCATAGACATGGGGCATCCTCTGCACCTAGAGAAGAGGAGGTTCTACCATCACCATAGACAGGGGGCATCCTCTACACCTAGAGGAGAGGCGATTCTACCATCACCATAGACAGGGGGCATCCTCTACACCTAGAGGAGAGGAGGTTCTACCATCACCATAGACAGGGGGCATCCTCTACACCTACAGGAGAGGTGGTTCTACCATCACCATAGACAGGGGGCATCCTCTAGGCCTAGAGGAGAGGCGATTTTACCATCACCATAGACAGGGGGCATCCTCTACACCTAGAGGAGAGGAGGTTCTACCATCACCATAGACAGGGGGCACCCTCTACACCTAGAGGAGAGGAGGTTCTACCATCACCATAGACAGGGGGCATCCTCTACACCTAGAGGAGAGGAGGTTCTACCATCACCATAGACAGGCTTCATCCTCTACACCTAGAGGAGAGGAGGTTCTACCATCACCATAGACAGGGGACATCCTCTATACCTAGAGGAGAGGCGATTTTACCATCACCATAGACATGGGGCATCCTGTACACCTAGAGGAGAGCAGGCTCTACCATCACCATATACAGGGGGCATCCTCTACACCTAGAGGAGAGGCGATTTTACCATCACCATAGACAGAGGGCACCCTCTGCACCTAGAGGAGAGGAGGTTCTACCATCACCATAGACAGGGGACATCCTCTACGCCTGGAGGAGAGGCGGTTCTACTATCACCATAGACAGGGGGCATCCTCTACGCCTAGAGGAGAGGCAATTCTACCATCGCCATAGACAAAGGTTCTCTCCTGTAAGAGCAGTGAGACTATGGAACTCTCTGCCGCAGGAGGTTGTTATGGCCGACTCTATGTTCATGTTCAAGAGAGGCCTGGATGACTTTCTGGAGAGAAATAATATCACGGGTTATGGGGATAAAACATTTATTTAATTCTTAAAGGTTGGACTTGATGGACTTGCGTCTTTTTCCAGCCTTATATACTATGATACTATGATACTATGACAGTATAGAGGAAAAAGAGAAGAAGACATCGGACTGAGTCCCAAGGATCCCTGAAACAAGTGGGAAGGGATGAAAAGAGAGAACCAGAGAAGTAGACACTAAAAATGTGGTCATAGGGAATGTAATAAAACCAAGATACTACAATTGTCTTAAGATCTGAGGCGGAGCTGGTGGTCCACAATGTCAAACACTGCAAAGAGATCAGAAATAATACTGTACTATAGCACTTGCTATTATTATTTGTTTTATTATTTTCTGTTTTGTTGCATTCTGTAATATTCCGCAAATGCTTGTATTGCTTATTCTGTAATCAACTCAAAATGCATTCGAAGAAAAAAAAAAAGACTAAGAAGAAAATAGTCAGTTTTGATATTACAATGTGGAGATCATTGGAGACTTTAAAAGGAGCAATTTCCATGGAGGGCAAAGTGTGGAAACCAGATTGTAAAGGGTTGGAGAGGGAGATGGAAGATAATGGGTTAGGAAACAAGATAAGATGATCTCAGACTTTGGAGATGATAGGGAGGATAGAGATTGTTTGGTTATTGGACATGTCCAGGGAAGGGGTTAATAATGTGGTTATGTAGTTACGGCAGAATGTTTAGAAGAGGAGGGAAAGACACTTGAAGCCAAAATGTGTGCCAAACTTTTGGTGCCTAATATTTTGTATTAGACCACAACCCTTCCCTGCCAGGCCTCATGTCAGTTAGCCTAATCCTAACCCTAAAACTATTGATTGATGTGTGTAAGGTCTGTTGTTTTTTTCATTAGTTATCCGGGCCCCTTGTGCCTATAAGATGATACAGGCTTTATAGCTGCCTATGAAATCTAATTACACCATAACTGAAGAGATGATCACATTTCATAGGAAAATTACAGAAATATGAAAAAGGAACAGAAAATTCGGAAGGAGAACTTCCACTTTTGGCTTTAAGGTTTGTCAAGACCCAAAAAGAACCCATTCAAGTGTGTATGTTAATCCCTCTGCCATCATCCTACATCACAGTCAGGGGATGCTGCATTCTTAACAGGTTCAGGTCCTCAGGTAGGACTAATATTAATAACAAAATATATAAATATGTAAATAAATATATACAAAATTGCTTAAAATATTAGCAAAAAAAACATATAGGGGCACAATAACTAAGAACAATGCAGTTTTTACTATATGCAGTGTATACTATGTGCAGTGTCCTGTTTGCTATGTGCAGTGTCCTGTGTACTATGTGCAGTTTGTACAATGTGCAGTGTGTGCTATGTGCAGTGAGCAAAATGTGCAGTGTGTACTATGTGCAGTGTCCTGTGTACTATGTGCAGTGTGTACTATATGCAGTGTGTACTATGTGCAGTGTGTACTATGTGCATTGTGTACTATTTGTAGTGTGTACTATGTGCAGTGTCCTGTGTACTATGTGCAGTGTGTACTATATGCAGTGTGTACTATGTGCAGTGTGTACTATGTGCAGTGTGTACTATGTGTAGTGTGTACTATGTGTAGTGTGTACAATGTGCAGTGTGTACTATGTGAAGTGTCCTGTGTACTATGTGCAGTGTGTACTATGTGTAGTGTGTACAATGTGCAGTGTGTACTATGTGCAGTGTCCTGTGTACTATGTGCAGTGTGTACTATGTGTAGTGTGTACTATGTGCAGTTTGTACAATGTGCAGTGTGTACTATGTGTAGTGTGCAGTGTGTACAATGTGCAGTGTTTACTATGTGCAGTGTCCTGTGTACTATATGCAGTGTGTACTATATGCAGTGTGTACTATGTGCAGTGTGTACTATGTGCAGTGTCCTGTTTGCTATGTGCAGTGTCCTGTTTGCTATGTGCAGTGTCCTGTGTACAATGTGCAGTGTGTATAATGTGCAGTGTGTACAATGTGCAGTGTGTACTATGTGTAGTGTGCACTATGTGCAGTGTGTACAATGTGCAGTGTTTACTATGTGCAGTGTCCTGTGTACTATGTGCAGTGTGTACTATATGCAGTGTGTACTATGTGCAGTGTGCACTATGTGCAGTGTGTGCTATGTGCAGTGTGTACTATGTGTGGTGTGTACTATGTGCAGTGTGTACTATGTGTGGTGTGTACTATGTGCGGTGTGTACTGTGTGCAGGATGTACTATGTGCAGTGTGCACTATGTGCAGTGTGTACTATGTGCAGTGTGTGCTATATGCAGTGTGTACTATGTGCAGTGTGTACAATGTGCAGAGTGTACTATGTGCAGTGTGTACTATGTGCAGTGTGTACTATATGCAGTGTGTACTATGTGCAGTGTGTACTATGTGCAGTGTGTACTATGTGCAATGTGTGTACTATGTGCAGTGTGTACTATGTGCAGTGTGTGCTATATGCAGTGTGTGATATATGCAGTGTGTACAATGTGCAGTGTGTGCTATGTGCAGTGTGTGCTATGTGCAGGGTGTGTGCTATGTGCAGTGTGTACTATGTGCAGTATGTACTATGTGTACTGTGCACTATGTGCAGTGTGTACAATGTGCAGTGTGTGCTATGTGCAGTGTGTACTATGTGCAGTGTGTGCTATGTGCAGTGTGTACTATGTGCAGTGTGTACTATGTGCAGTGTGTGCTATATGCAGTGTGTACTATGTGCAGTGTGTACTATTTGCAGTGTGTACTATATGCAGTGTGTACTATGTGCAGTGTGTACTATGTGCAGTGTGTGCTATATGCAGTGTGTGCTATATGCAGTATGTACATTGTGCAGTGTGTACAATGTGCAGTGTGTACTATGTGCAGTGTGTGCTATATGCAGTGTGTACTATGTGCAGTGTGTACTATTTGCAGTGTGTACTATGTGCAGTGTGTGCTATGTGCAGTTTGTACTATGTGCAGTGTGTGCTATATGCAGTGTGTGCTATATGCAGTGTGTGCTATATGCAGTATGTACAATGTGCAGTGTGTACTAGGCGCAGTGTGTACTATGTGCAGTGTGTACTATGTGCAGTGTGTGCTATATGCAGTGTGTACTATGTGCAGTGTGTACTATTTGCAGTGTGTACTATATGCAGTGTGTACTATGTGCAGTGTGTACTATGTGCAGTGTGTGCTATATGCAGTGTGTGCTATATGCAGTATGTACATTGTGCAGTGTGTACAATGTGCAGTGTGTACTATGTGCAGTGTGTGCTATATGCAGTGTGTACTATGTGCAGTGTGTACTATTTGCAGTGTGTACTATGTGCAGTGTGTGCTATGTGCAGTTTGTACTATGTGCAGTGTGTGCTATATGCAGTGTGTGCTATATGCAGTGTGTGCTATATGCAGTATGTACAATGTGCAGTGTGTACTAGGCGCAGTGTGTGCTATGTGCAATGTGTACAATGTGCAGTGTGTACTATGTGCAGTGTGTACTATGTGCAGTGTGTATACTATGTGCAGTGTGTACTATGTGCAGTGTGTACTATGTGTAGTGTGTACTATGTGTAGTGTGTACAATGTGCAGTGTGTACTATGTGAAGTGTCCTGTGTACTATGTGCAGTGTGTACTATGTGTAGTGTGTACAATGTGCAGTGTGTACTATGTGCAGTGTCCTGTGTACTATGTGCAGTGTGTACTATGTGTAGTGTGTACTATGTGCAGTTTGTACAATGTGCAGTGTGTACTATGTGTAGTGTGCAGTGTGTACAATGTGCAGTGTTTACTATGTGCAGTGTCCTGTGTACTATATGCAGTGTGTACTATATGCAGTGTGTACTATGTGCAGTGTGTACTATGTGCAGTGTCCTGTTTGCTATGTGCAGTGTCCTGTTTGCTATGTGCAGTGTCCTGTGTACAATGTGCAGTGTGTATAATGTGCAGTGTGTACAATGTGCAGTGTGTACTATGTGTAGTGTGCACTATGTGCAGTGTGTACAATGTGCAGTGTTTACTATGTGCAGTGTCCTGTGTACTATGTGCAGTGTGTACTATATGCAGTGTGTACTATGTGCAGTGTGCACTATGTGCAGTGTGTGCTATGTGCAGTGTGTACTATGTGTGGTGTGTACTATGTGCAGTGTGTACTATGTGTGGTGTGTACTATGTGCGGTGTGTACTGTGTGCAGGATGTACTATGTGCAGTGTGCACTATGTGCAGTGTGTACTATGTGCAGTGTGTGCTATATGCAGTGTGTACTATGTGCAGTGTGTACAATGTGCAGAGTGTACTATGTGCAGTGTGTACTATGTGCAGTGTGTACTATATGCAGTGTGTACTATGTGCAGTGTGTACTATGTGCAGTGTGTACTATGTGCAATGTGTGTACTATGTGCAGTGTGTACTATGTGCAGTGTGTGCTATATGCAGTGTGTGATATATGCAGTGTGTACAATGTGCAGTGTGTGCTATGTGCAGTGTGTGCTATGTGCAGGGTGTGTGCTATGTGCAGTGTGTACTATGTGCAGTATGTACTATGTGTACTGTGCACTATGTGCAGTGTGTACAATGTGCAGTGTGTGCTATGTGCAGTGTGTACTATGTGCAGTGTGTGCTATGTGCAGTGTGTACTATGTGCAGTGTGTACTATGTGCAGTGTGTGCTATATGCAGTGTGTACTATGTGCAGTGTGTACTATTTGCAGTGTGTACTATATGCAGTGTGTACTATGTGCAGTGTGTACTATGTGCAGTGTGTGCTATATGCAGTGTGTGCTATATGCAGTATGTACATTGTGCAGTGTGTACAATGTGCAGTGTGTACTATGTGCAGTGTGTGCTATATGCAGTGTGTACTATGTGCAGTGTGTACTATTTGCAGTGTGTACTATGTGCAGTGTGTGCTATGTGCAGTTTGTACTATGTGCAGTGTGTGCTATATGCAGTGTGTGCTATATGCAGTGTGTGCTATATGCAGTATGTACAATGTGCAGTGTGTACTAGGCGCAGTGTGTACTATGTGCAGTGTGTACTATGTGCAGTGTGTGCTATATGCAGTGTGTACTATGTGCAGTGTGTACTATTTGCAGTGTGTACTATATGCAGTGTGTACTATGTGCAGTGTGTACTATGTGCAGTGTGTGCTATATGCAGTGTGTGCTATATGCAGTATGTACATTGTGCAGTGTGTACAATGTGCAGTGTGTACTATGTGCAGTGTGTGCTATATGCAGTGTGTACTATGTGCAGTGTGTACTATTTGCAGTGTGTACTATGTGCAGTGTGTGCTATGTGCAGTTTGTACTATGTGCAGTGTGTGCTATATGCAGTGTGTGCTATATGCAGTGTGTGCTATATGCAGTATGTACAATGTGCAGTGTGTACTAGGCGCAGTGTGTGCTATGTGCAATGTGTACAATGTGCAGTGTGTACTATGTGCAGTGTGTACTATGTGCAGTGTGTATACTATGTGCAGTGTGTACTATGTGCAGTGTGTACTATGTGTAGTGTGTACTATGTGTAGTGTGTACAATGTGCAGTGTGAACTATGTGCAGTGTCCTGTGTACTATGTGCAGTGTGTACTATGTGCAGTGTCCTGTTTGCTATGTGCAGTGTCCTGTTTGCTATGTGCAGTGTCCTGTGTACTATGTGCAGTGTGTATAATGTGCAGTGTGTACAATGTGCAGTGTGTACTATGTGTAGTGTGCACTATGTGCAGTGTGTACAATGTGCAGTGTTTACTATGTGCAGTGTCCTGTGTACTATGTGCAGTGTGTACTATATGCAGTGTGTACTATGTGCAGTGTGCACTATGTGCAGTGTGTGCTATGTGCAGTGTGTACTATGTGTGGTGTGTACTATGTGCAGTGTGTACTATGTGCGGTGTGTACTATGTGCGGTGTGTACTGTGTGCAGGATGTACTATGTGCAGTGTGTACTATGTGCAGTGTGTATTATGTGCAGTGTGTGCTATATGCAGTGTGTACTATGTGCAGTGTATACTATGTGCAGTGTGTACAATGTGCAGAGTGTACTATGTGCAGTGTGTACTATGTGCAGTGTATACTATGTGCAGTGTGTACTATATGCAGTGTGTACTATGTGCAGTGTGTACTATGTGCAGTGTGTACTATGTGCAATGTGTGTACTATGTGCAGTGTGTACTATGTGCAGTGTGTGCTATATGCAGTGTGTGATATATGCAGTGTGTACAATGTGCAGTGTGTGCTATGTGCAGTGTGTGCTATGTGCAGGGTGTGTGCTATGTGCAGTGTGTACTATGTGCAGTATGTACTATGTGTACTGTGCACTATGTGCAGTGTGTACAATGTGCAGTGTGTGCTATGTGCAGTGTGTACTATGTGCAGTGTGTGCTATGTGCAGTGTGTACTATGTGCAGTGTGTACTATGTGCAGTGTGTGCTATGTGCAGTGTGTACTATGTGCAGTGTGTACTATGTGCAGTGTGTGCTATATGCAGTGTGTACTATGTGCAGTGTGTACTATTTGCAGTGTGTACTATGTGCAGTGTGTACTATGTGCAGTGTGTGCTATGTGCAGTGTGTGCTATGTGCAGTTTGTACTATGTGCAGTGTGTACTATATGCAGTGTGTACTATATGCAGTGTGTACTATGTGCAGTGTCTACTATGTGCAGTGTGTGCTATATGCAGTATGTACAATGTGCAGTGTGTACTATGTGCAGTGTGTGCTATGTGCAGTGTGTACTATTTGTAGTGTGTACTATGTGCAGTGTCCTGTGTACTATGTGCAGTGTGTACTATATGCAGTGTGTACTATGTGCAGTGTGTGCTATATGCAGTGTGTGCTATATGCAGTATGTACAATGTGCAGTGTGTACAATGTGCAGTGTGTACTATGTGCAGTGTGTGCTATATGCAGTGTGTACTATGTGCAGTGTGTACTATTTGCAGTGTGTACTATGTGCGGTGTGTGCTATGTGCAGTTTGTACTATGTGCAGTGTGTGCTATATGCAGTGTGTGCTATATGCAGTGTGTGCTATGTGCAGTGTGTACTATGTGCAGTGTGTACTATGTGCAGTGTGTACTATGTGCAGTGTGTACAATGTGCAGTGTGTACTATGTGCAGTGTCCTGTGTACTATGTGCAGTGTGTACAATGTGCAGTGTGTACTATGTGCAGTGTCCTGTGTACTATGTGCAGTGTGTACTATGTGCAGTGTCCTGTGTACTATGTGCAGTGTGTACTATGTGCAGTGTGTACTATGTGCAGTGTTGGACGAGTATCTCGCCGGCTCGAGTTCGAGCATTAAATTAATAAAAGACAGTGAAGAATAACACATTACATGTTTACAGATGTTTTGCTTGTAAGAACACATTGAAATAACACTATTCTTCACATTGCAGGTGTGTGTGCGTGTCTCCCGATAGGTTCGGAGATACGCCCGCACATCTGCAAAGTGAAGAATAGAATTAAAACATTAAAAACAGTGAACACAGGACCATGTAAGTGCAGAACACATTGAAAGAACGCTATTCTTCACATTCCAGATGTTCCAAACATCTCCGAACCTAGCGGGAGACACGCGCGAATACCTGGAAAGTGAAGAATAGTGTTATTTCAATGTGTTATCACAAGTAAAACATCTGCAAACATCTGGAAACATCTGGAAACATCTGGAAACATCTGTAATGTGTTCTTTAGTGTTCTTCTTTTAATGTGTTCTGTCAGTGAAAAAATGCTCGAGTCTCCCATTGACATCAATGGGGTTCGTTATTCGAGACGAGCACTCGAGCATCGGGAAAAGTTCCTATTGAATAACGAGCACCCGAGCATTTTAGTGCTCGCTCATCTCTATTAACCACACATATAGCAGTGGTGATACCCATCTCTCGTCAGTAGATGTCAGTCTTGTTCATCATCTCATATGGGATATCGTAAGATTGTATCACTGTTGTGATTGTATTATAAATAGACTGAGTGCCAGGTTGACTGACTTGTATCAGGTCTAATGCACTCTGTGCTATTCAGTGTCGCTCTGTTAATGGTCAGTACTCTAGGCACTAATGTCTATATATGATACTATTAGATATTATATCATGTCCCGATCACGGGTCTGTAATATCCCTGTACATCTGTTTTAGTAATTACTTAATGACAGTTCTATTCACTGTCAAATTATCAGTGTGTACTGATGCTCTATATACACTGTCCTGTCACTTGGTATTGCACTTAGCCTCGGATACTTGCAATAGTGCTAATTCGTAATGAACAACACTCATATTCCTCACTGGACTTAGCTGTCATGCACTCATTTATATATCCACACACACACTTTGCCTACTAACTAAAATCATTGTATCACACTAACACCCCCTGACATGTTTGTGGCGTCCTCAGGGGTGCCAGGGCTAGAGTGTGCTCGTGTTCACTCGGCTCAAGGTTATAATACTTCTGTTTGTGATGTCACAATGCCGTTCCCATTTTTCTTACCCAATAGCACTCTTTGTCTCAAATGGACCAATAGTATACTATATCTCCTGCTGCTCCTATTGGTCACAATCTACCCAAACACAACCTTCTCATCACGCATGCAGGTAGACTCGAAGTCCGTCAAACATTATGGGGCAGATTTACTTACCCGGTCCATTCGCGATCCAGCGGCGCGTTCTCTGCGGTGGATTCGGGTCTGGCCGGGATTCACTAAGGTAGTTCCTCCGCCGTCCACCAGGTGGCGCTGCTGCGCTGAAAAGCACTGGAGTTCACCGAGCCGGGCTGAGTGAAGGTAAGTGCAAGCTCAGCGACAGATTTTTTTTTTTAAATGCGGCGGTTTTTCCGAATCTGTCGGGTTTTCGTCGGGAAACTGCGAATCGAGCCCTTAGTAAATGACCCCCAATGAGTTAGTAAGTGCGCTTGCGTGAATTACAACACCTGACCGATCATCACAGATTGTGAATCCAGGAACTGCGGCCCCGCGCATGCGTGTGGACTTAGAGTACTTTTGCTCTCCGCTTCCTCAACTCCGCGCGTGCGTGGGAACTTAGAGTTCTATCACTCTCTGCTCCACCACTCATTTGTCTAAAGCGCTGGACTTTCTACCTTTGCGCTTTGTAAGTGCGCTTACAATTGAGGAATTTGCGGATTGTCCAAACCTTCCCATTTACAGTGAATTGTTTCACTTTTGGCATATACTTACAGAAACTACAGTCTCCACAAGGATACGATCCCATTATTGATGTTGTCAGCCAGGACTGTTTTTTGATACGTTTTGGTTCATAGTAGCTATGCACCAATGTATCTTTTATATTCCTTCCCCGGCGGTAGGTTATACTGGGTCTATTGCTGATTATTTCTTTCAGATCCTCATCTGACTGTAGTATAGGCCAATATTTGTTCAAAATATTAATGATGTTTTTGGTACGTGAATCGTAAGTCCCTATACATTGTACCATTTTCGAACTCTGCTGCCTACGCACCGACTCTGAAATTAAGGTATCTCTGTTGGTAAATTTGGCTCTCCTTTATGCCCTCAAATATTGACCAATGGGAATTCCTCTTTTTAGGGGTTTTGGGTGCCAACTTTTCCAGTTTAATAAACTGTTCTTAGATTTAACCTTCCGTTAGACTGCGGTCTCTAGGTCTCCCTGGTGATTTATACTTATTGTCAGATCCAGAAAACTAATCTCGGTGTAAATTTCATGCCTATGCCATTTTTGTTCAATATACCAACCAGCCTGGAGAATG
This sequence comes from Engystomops pustulosus, assembly GCF_040894005.1. Taxonomy (NCBI): domain Eukaryota; kingdom Metazoa; phylum Chordata; class Amphibia; order Anura; family Leptodactylidae; genus Engystomops; species Engystomops pustulosus. Next base: position 13,910,899 of record NC_092416.1, read on the forward strand.
AGTCCTTGTCCCCACCCCAGAGGACAAGGACATCGTCTATATAACGGCCCCAAAATAATATGTGATCTGTGTATTGTGTGTTTTCATCATTAAAAACATAAACAGATTCCGACCACCCAAGAAAAAGGTTTGAGTAAGTAGGTGTGCAAATAGTGCCCATGGCAGTACCTTTCACCTGGTGGTAAAAGGTACCACCAAACAGAAAATAATTGTGGGAAAGTAAAAAAACAAGTAATGTCAGGGTAAAGTAATTGTGGTCTGCAAACTGTGTGCCTTTTGTGTCTAGGAAGCTCTTGACTGCAGTCAATCCCAAGTGATGTCTGATATTTGAGTACAAACCCTCAACATCAGGACTGGCCAGAAACGTTCCTGGGGGTACCCTCATGTCTTGTATTTTATTAATAACATCCTTTGTATCTTTTAAGTAAGATGGTAAGGTGGACACAGCTGGATGCAAAATATTGTCAACGTACTCACTGATGCCCTGGGTCAGGTTGTTAGTACCTGACACTATAGGACGACCCGGTATGGGGGAAACTTGTGTGTGAACCTTTGGGAGGGCATACAGGGTTGATATGGTTGCTTTTTTTTAATTAAAGATATATTTGTATTCCTCTGATGTTATGAGATTTCTACAGAGGCCATCGTCTAAAATGCTTTTAAGATCACTCAGATACTGACCAGTCGGATCATGTGGTAATATTTCATATGTATCCCTATCCTCCAAAATTCTTCTTACCATGCCCGCATACTGTTCACAGTCCATTACAACTGTATTACCCTCCCTTATCGGACGGTTTCAGAATGATACTGTTATTTTCTTGTAACCTTCGTAGAGCCTGTTGTTCTTGTGGGTTTAAATTAGTGTTACTTCCACTTCTATAAAATTAAATTTTTTTTATGTCTTTAGTGACTAATTGTATGAAGGTTTCAATCATGGGGTATTGGGAAAATGGTTCTTAGATTTAGGCTTCAGAGGTGTAAAGGGTGGATTGATTCCCTGTGGACATTTTATGTTTTCCTCCTCCTGATCTTAAAGGATTTGTCATCCCTCTGATTTTCTGTATTGCATTCATTATCCCATTTTATATGCTGTTTGTGTAATGCAAGCTTGCGTGCAAATAAATTGATGTCCTTTACCCAGGTAAAGGCATCAAAAGGTGGCGTAGGGCTAAATGATAGGCCTTTTCTCAGTAGTCTTAATTCATCATTATCCAGATCATAGGGGGAGATGTTTATTACCAACTAATCTCTCTCATTTTGTGTTTTAATATCAACATTCCCTTGGGTTGAATTTAATTTCCGTTGAACCCCCATTTCTCTCGGTCCCACAATTGCATATTCGGGACTGGTGTCCCTAAAAAAGAGGTCTTGGGCATAGTGTTTATATTTGTAGTAGTTGAGATTGAGGGATTTGTCATCATTGTTTGGTTCATTCCAACATTGATATTGGGCGCGCCCAATGGTTCCGATGGCATGAACACTGGCACATTTCCACAGGGGATTAGTTCCCTCGGTGTATGGTGGTATGATTCATTCCAGTCGAGGTTTGAATGGATGGTCTTTGTGTGTTCGGAATTAACACAGGTGTGCCTGATGTCTGTATATGCTGTGAATATCCCATCGATGGGTATGAGCTGTGGGTATATGAGACAGTAGATAGGCTGAGAGGGCCATTTCTCTATTTTCCTGTTCTGAGATCTTTTTGTCCACCTTTATGGTGGTTAATTTTCCGTTTAATACTGCCCCCTTGCCTAGACTGGTTGGAATCTTCTGATTCTGAGATGTCAGTGTTTGTAATCGTTCTGCCCCTGAATTGGTTAGAGTTTCTTTGGGCATAAATTTGACCTGTCTCAAAATCTTTAACGTCGCATAGGAACCTCTTATGTTTACATTCCTTTATATCATTGGTAAGGGAGGTTACATTTTTTTGTAATTTGTTTTCAAGAATAAGAAATTCTGAGTTTGTATTGAACGCTTGAATCTCTTTAATTCCTTCATCTAGTAAACTGAGATATGTTTTCTCATAAAGGTAATTATTGAGTCAAAAAGAGTTTTCAGTGAGGAGACTGGAGCGGCTCTTGGCACGTCGGAGACTGGAGTGACTCTTGGCACACCGGAAACTGGAGTGGCTCTTGGCTCACTGGAGACTGGAGTGACTCTTGGCACACCAGAGACTGGAGTGGCTCTCGGCACACCGGAGCAGCCTCTGAGAAGGCCGGAGACTCTGGAGCGGCCTCTAGGAAGGCCGGAGACTCTGGTGTAGCTTTTGGGAAAGTCGGAGACTCTGCAGCGATTTCTGGGAAAGGCAGGGACTCTGGAGCGAATTCTGGGAAAGTCGGAGACTCTGGAGCGGCTTCTGGGAAAGGCGAAGACTCTGGAGCGGCTTCTGGGAAAGCTGGAGACTCTGGAGTGGCTTCTGGGAAAGTCGGAGACTCTGGAGCGATTTCTGGGAAAGGCAGGGACTCTGGAGCGGCTTCTGGCAAAGCCGGAGACTCTGGAGTGGCTTCTGGGAAAGATGGAGACTCTAAAGTGGCTTCTGGGAAAGCCAGAGACTCTGGAGCGGCTTCTGGGAAAACCAGAGGCTCTGGAGTGGCTTCTGGGAAAGCCGGAGGCTCTGGAGTGGCTTCTGAGAGAGCCGGAGACTCTAGAGCAGCTTCTGGGATCAAGCAGGGCAGGCATGGAAGCCAGGCTTGAGGTTGTTCGAACCTGGACCGAATCTTTGCCAGAAACATGGTATGGGTAGCCATGTCCGGATCACCACTATCCAACAGAGGAGCAGCCCAGGCCAGGGCCTCTCCAGAGAGCAGGGAGAAGACAAACGCCAGCTTAGAGCATTTGGTGGTGGTCTGGGAGGACATCAGTTTAATGTGCAGTGAGCAAAGGAAAACAAAGCTCCAGCAAAAATTGGGGTCGCCATCGAATTTGTTAGGCATTAAAAATTTGTGTCCAGAGTCTACTGCTGGAAAACACAGTGGGGTGACTGGAGCAACAGGAGGCGGAGTTGTGGGAGCCTGCTGCTGGGAGGCAATCATCCATCGAAGGGTGGCAGTGAGTTTGACCAGGAGTTCTTCTTGGACAGCAATCTCTTGAGACTGCTGGGCGAGAATGCTTGGAAGATCATCCAGCAGCCGATGTGGATCCTTAGCATAGTCCATGGCTTTAGCAGGATACAAGACCTTGGCGGAGTCCATGGCCGGATCTTACTGTCACAGTTCGAGAGGGACGAACTGTCAGAGTCTCTTTGTTTTAAATTGACCAATGGGTTTTAGAAAGATTGAATTCCATATAAGTGTAAAGGTCAAAGGTGAAATCAAAATGGATAATAAAACCTAAAATGTAATAAGTTTGGGTGAAAAAGGAAGGAAACAGCCATCAATCTACACAATGATTTGCAAATGCAATGAGTCACAAATTGGACAAAATACAGAACTTAACACTTTCCACTTCCCTCCAGCTTCAGATCTACAAAAATGACTCTTCTTATTGTGATGGGGAAGTAGCAGAAGGTCGGAGGAGGTTCTCCTGGGGAATATACAAAGCTCCAGAAAAGAAAAGCTCCAGAGTTCTGCTTCCTCTCCAGAGCACAGAGATTTATACACAAATGTGTGGGTGAGGACACCCGGACTCCTGGGATTTCTGTAGGAGTCCTGGAAGAATATCACCAGAACTTTAAGAAATATCAAATAAATCCCCAGGAACAGGTCCACTTTCATCATGTTACACAGATGACATTTTACCACAATGGGGCACTTTTACTAAGAGTCTGAATCACGCATTTCCATCGGGTTTTCCAAATTTTACCATTTTGCGCCGTTTTGCACCGAATTGCCCCAGATGTTTGGCGCACGCATTTACATTGTGTCACATCGGCGCCGGCTTGCATGCGGCGGAAAACGGGGGCCGTGGCCATCAGAAAACCTGACGGATTCGGAAAAACCAAGTATTTAAAAATAAAATTGTGTTGCTTGACCCACACTTAGGCCCCTTCCACACTAGCGAGTGTGATGCGATGAACTCGCATCACACTCGCAACGCAAGCTGCCGGGAACGCACGGCCCGAACGCTGCACCGCGGGAGTGAACTCAGCATGTCAGTTCACTCCCGCGGTGCAGCGTTCGGGCCGTGCGTTCCCAGCAGCTTGCGTTGCGAGTGTGATGCGAGTTCATCGCATCACACTCGCTAGTGTGGAAGGGGCCTTACATGCACCAGGAAGAAGAAGGTGAACTCCGGCAGACCTCGGCGCATCAGCGACACCTAGTGGATATTGGGCGCACTACCTTAGTGAATCCCGGCAGGATGCAAATCCACGTCGGACAACGCGCCGCGGGATTGCGAATGGTCCGGGTAAGTACATGTGCCCCACTGTGTTTTTTTTTTTAACTTGTCAGATATAGTTATACATGAAGTGTCTCTTTCTCTATTTCCAGCACTTCTACATTTGTTTTTGGAGAAGTAACTGCAACGAGGAAACTAGAGATGTACCGATATCTAGCCACTTCTCTAAATGTAATGACAAAGTGATAGTACGGATATTGCAGGTTTTCTTCAGTGCTAGATGTGGCCGGGGTGTAAGGAGGACGTGTGAGTATATATGTGTATAATCATGAGCCTGTGTGTTACATATGATGTGTATACAGTGTGTAGAAGAGGGAGGTGTACAATGTGACCAGCGTCCTAGAGTCAGGAGCCCATGCAACATACAGAATCACCGATTCTATAATCAGGTGAAAATGTGTGATTGTGGGATTACCCTTTAATTGATTTTGTAAGGAATATCCAGTCAGTGTGCAGACAGTTTTTTTTTTACATTTTTACTATTTTTAATATTTGCCTTTACTTTAGATTTTGCCACAACAAGAAAGAAATTATTAGAGCAAAAACCTTAAACTGACACCATGTTGGAACAATGACCGGGAGCTTTCTAAGAGGATGTTTTCTTCTGCTTCTTACTCTGGGTAGGTGGAATCTTATTGTTTTAAAATACCATATATACTCGAGTATAAGCCTAGTTTTTCAGCACAAAAAAAATGTGCTGAAAACACAAACTCGGCTTATACTCGAGCAAAAAATATAGGTTTTACCAGGTTTTTGTGGTAAAACTAGGTTTAATTTATGCACTGATGCAGGGGTAGAATTCCTATTGGGATCCTCCACCCCGAACAAGGTGGTAGCACATGTTTATAGATATTTGATCTATGGGTTCTTAAAGGGAATCACTCATCCTTCCAAAAGAAAATGGCATGATCAAGTGGGGTCTCTGTCTGAGACAGATTGGGAAAAATGCTACAGGGGCATTAGGCTGTCCTCCCTCTCTTGGAATCATAGAATGGTGCAATTTAATTTTGTGCACCAATTGTATTATTCCCCTCACAGTTTACTTAGAATAAAACTTAAAGACAATTTCAAGTGTCTGCGGTGTAGCCTGGAGAATGCGGATTTCGAACATGTGGCATTCGCCTGTAATAAAGTTAAGTTTTTCTGGTCTAGGGCTTTTCTATATTTGGAAGAAACATTTAAAGTAAAGATGCCCCACACTATTCAGGTTGCCCTGCTTAGTTGTCATCAATTTAGTAATGGGGAAAGGGGAAAAAAGTCCGTGGTTAACAAGGTTCTCTTGGTGGCAAGACTGGTCATTGCACGGAAGTGGGGGTGTCCGACCGCCCCGTCCCCGGAAGAATTCCAGGGAGAGGTGAAGTGTAAAAAGTATGAGAAATGGATGGCGGTCAAGGGAGGATATCTTGAGAAGTGGAAAAAGGTTTGGTGTATAGAGTCGGAGAATGACGGATGAAGTAGAGTAAGATGGGCATAAAGTTAGAAAGTTAGTAAAATTCTGTGCATTACTACTACTAAAAATTAGCAAAATGTTGTGTATTAGTTTCATTACATTTTCGTGTTTTTTTAATGATTTATTTATTTATTTATTTTCTTCTTCTTCTTTCCTCACGGCATAGGGGTTGGGTTGGCGGGGTGGGAGGGCGGATGCTGGGGCTATTATAGTATTTACTCGGGTTACAATTCCTGTATTTTCTCCGTGTGCTTTTGATAAATGTGGATATAATATTTTATAATGTTTTGTAACCCTTGCTGTCAATGTTAATGTATTATCATAAAAAATAAAATCTTAAAAAAAAAAAAAAGGCAGGCGGCACCAAGCTGTATGTATTTTACACTACATGTCGGTGCTCTATATGCATCTTATACTACATGACAGCATGCTGTATGCATTTTATACTACATGGTGGTATACTGTATGCATTTTATACTACAAGGCGGTACGCTGTATGTATTTTATACTACATGGTGGTATACTGTATTCATTTTATACTACATGGTAGTACGCTGTAAACATTTTATACTACATGGCAGTACTCTGTATGCATTTTATACTTTATGGCGGTACGCTATATGCATTTTTTATTACATGGCGGCACGTTGTATGCATTTTATACTACATGGTGGTACACTGTATGCATTTTATACTACATGGCGCATGCTGTATGCATTTTATACTACATAGCAGCACGCTGTATGCATTTTATACTACATGGCGGTATGCTGTATGCATTTTATACTACATGTCCATACACTGTATACATTTTGCATTGCTTTATGGCTCACCTTGGGCAGCAGAAAGGCTTGGTTCACCCCTGTTTACTATGAACCCATTTCTGTTTCTTGGCAAATGGAGATGTAATCCAGCAAGTCTAGATATGCATTATACATTTCAATTTATTCGGAGACTTATTTTTTTTACTCATGAAATACAAAAATGCATATTAATTGTTCACATTCTTTATAAGTCAAAGGAAGTCGCCATCTAATTGCTTTCTATTTTTGTGCCAAAGTTAGGGTGCCATAGCCGGACTCAAAAAATATTACAATTCAAAAACACTGAAAAGTAAAAAAAAAAAAAGAACTCAGCCTTTGTTATGTGACTGCTGTCAGTAATAATATTTTATAATATGACTTTTATTTTTCAGGCTGTTCTGGAGATGAAGTGAAATGGACATTTACTTTCCCTCCATCTATAAATGTGGTGAAACACTCGGATGTGGAGATCCCCTGCACATTCACGGCCCCCGCTGACTATGGAGACGACCTGATTGTGTGGTATAAGTACAATAAGCTCAATTATCCAATTGTGTACAGTGAGGACCAACATCAGGTCATCCAGGACTACAGGGGGCGCACATCACTTATAAGAAATGGGAATAACAGCTGCTCCCTGAGGATCAAAGACGTGAGATATACAGCGCGGTATTATCCGGGGATAAGTGACACCATAAATGCCTTTCATTTAAACACAGAGGAAGAAAAGAAAACCGTCCAAGTCAAAGTATCAGGTATTTATACTGTAGAAAATAATATTATCATTTATCAGTTTTATAGAAACTTTCTCCAAGCATCAAAAATGAAATTAATTTAAACCACATGACCTGCTGAAGCCTATCACTAGGAGGCTTCTATCAACTGAAAGACGTTCCCAATTTCAAGTGTCACAGCTCCACCCACAGGACGTGTGACTCCACCACATGATCTATTGTTAGATTGGCTGCAGCTACTCACATGACACACCATTAGCCACACCCACCCCACATCCTTTAAATCTCTTTGGATGCAGCCAGTATATTACAGGGTTACAGGACTATCATAACACAAAAATTGTAATACAGCGCCAAGCAAAAGTCTTCGCCCTTGAACCTTTCTACCTTTTGCCACATTTTAGACTTCAAACTTGAAGATATAAAATTGTAATTTCCTGGTGGAGAATCAACAACAAGTGGGAGACAATTGTGAAGTGGAACCAAATTTATTGGATATTTTACACTTTTGTAAAAATTAATAAACTTAAAAGTGGGGGGGTGCAATATTATTCGGCTCCTTTACTTTCAGTGCAGCAAACTCCCTCCAGAACTTCAGTCTCTGAATGATCCAATGTCGTCCTAAATGACTGATGATGATGAATATAACCCCCTGTGTGTAATCAGGTCTCCCTATAGATCCCCCTGCTCTGTGATATTTCAAGGTTCTGCATCATGAAGGAACACACCAGGCCGGTCCGTTCTGGAGAAGTTTAAAGCCGGATTTATATACAAAAAGATTTCACAAACTTTAAACCTCCCAAGAAGCCGAGTACAATCGTCATATTGTACTGGAAGGAGCATCAGACCCTGCAAATCTACCAAGACCCGACCGTCCCCCTAACCTTCATCTCACACAAGAAGAAGACGGATCAGGGATGCAGCCAAGAGGCCCATGATCACTCTGGATGATCTGCTGAGATCTACGGCTGAGATGAGAGAGTCTGTCCATAGGACAACAATCAGTCTTACACTGCACAAATCTGCTCCTTATGGAAGAGGAGCAAGAAGAAAGTCATTTCTCAAGGAAATCCATAAAAAGTCTTGTTTAAAATTTACCACAAGCCACCGGGGAGACACCAAACATATGGGAGAAGATGCTCTGGTCGGATGAAACCAAAATCAACCTCTGTGGCCACTATGACAAACGATAAGTAACATACCTCATCCCCCTGAATACACCATCCCCACTGTCACACATGATGGGGGCACCATCCCCACTGTCACACATGGTGGGGGCACCATCCCCACTGTCACACATGGTGGGGTGCCCTTCCCCACTGTCACACATGGTGGGGCACCATGTCCACTGTCACAAATGGTGGGGGCACCGTCCCCACTATCACACATGGTGGGGTGCCCTTCCCCACTGTCACACATGGTGGGGCACCATGTCCACTGTCACAAATGGTGGGGGCACCGTCCCCACCGTCACACATGGTGGAGGCACCATCCCCACTGTCACACATGGTGGGGTGCCCTTCCCCACTGTCACACATGGTGGGGTGCCTTCCCCACTGTCACACATGGTGGGGCACCATGTCCACTGTCACAAATGGTGGGGGCACCGTCCCCACCGTCACACATGGTGGGGGCACCATCCCCACTGTCACACATGGTGTGGGCAGCATCATGGAAAAAAACCTGTTGGTGTCTGCAAAAGACCTGAGACTGGGATAGAGATTTATCTTCCAACAAGACAAAGATCCCAAACATAAAGCAAAATCTGCAATGGAAGGTTCACAAATAAACATATCAAGGTGTAAGAATGGCCAATTCCCATCCAGACCTGAATCCAACCGAGAAACTGTGGAAAGAGCTGAAAACTGCAGCTCACAAACGCTTCATCCAACCTCACGGAGCTCCAGCTGTTCTCCAAGGAAGAACGGGAAGAATTTCAGCTAGAGATGAGCGAGCACTAAAATGCTCGGGTACTCGTTATTCGAGACGAACTTTTCCCGATGCTCGAGTGCTCGTTTCGAGTAACGAGCCCCATTGAAGTCAATGGGAGACTCGAGCATTTTTCAAGGGGACCAAGGCTCTGCACAGGGAAGCTTGGCCAAACACCTGGGAACCTCAGAAAAGGATGGAAACACCACGGAAATGGACAGGAAACAGCAGGGGCAGCATGCATGGATGCCTCTGAGGCTGCTTAAATGCACCATTATGCCAAAATTATGGGCAACAGCATGGCCATGACAGAGTGACAGAATGAAGCTAGATAGCATCTAAAACATCCAATAATTGACCCTGACACTATAGGGGACGGCATGCAGAGGCAGCGGCAGCAGCGGAAGGCTAGAGAGTGGCATGGCGACATACCCTAAATGGACTCAGGCTTCAAACCAATGGGTAGCAGAGAGGAACCAAAGGAGGTGAGCAAGAAGCGCTCAAATAATATCGGTACATGATAAAAGTTTGCCAGTATATTTTGTGGATTACACAGCAGGGTGGCGACAAAGTTAACATGGAAGCCATGAAAACAATCCAAAATTCTGCCTGACACAGCTCGTTTGATAAGGGGACGATGTATGGAGGCAGTGAACTAGTAGTAGATTAAAGGTGCTGCAGTTAAAACTATGTTAGTTGTTTCTTGGCATGGAGCTGGCGCTCTGCTGCCAGGCGAGCTTTCGCCAATCCAAGCCCCTGTCTCTAGGCTACTCCCCAAACAGCACTTCTAAGAACCTTTCGGATAAGATCAAGTGTAGTAGCGTTCTTATAAGTTTGGGATATGGCGGGTGAGGGGAATGTAAACATCTGCGCAAGAAGCGCTGAAATAATATCCGTAAATGAAAAAAGTTTTCCAGTATATTTTGTGGCTTACACAGCAGGGTGGCGACAAAGTTAACAAGTTTGATGTGGAATGCCCTGCAATAGCTCTTGGGCGGTGTGCCTTTTATCACCTAGGCTCAGCAGTTTGAGCACCGCCTGCTGTCGCTTAGCGACGGCACTGCTGCTGTGCCTAGAGCTACCGACTGATGGCGCCATGCCCACGGATGGTAATTCGGAGGAGGAGGAGGTGGAGGAGGGGTGGGAGGATTTGGAGGTATAGTAGGCCTTTGAGACCTGGACCGAGGTAGGCCCCGCAATCCTCTGCGTCGGCAGTATATGACCAGCCCCAGGGTCAGACTCGGTCCTAGCCTGCACCAAGTTAAGTGTAGTAGTGTTCTTATAAGTTTGGGATATGGCGGGTGAGGGGGATGTAAACAGATGCGCAAGAAGCGCTGAAATAATATCCGTAAATGGTAAAAGTTTGCCAGTATATTTTGTGGATTACACAGCAGGGTGGCGACAAAGTTAACAAGTTTGTTGTGGAAGCCATGAAAACAACCCAAAATTCTGCCTGACACAGCACGTTTGATAAGGCGGGCATGTATGGAGGCAGTGAACTAGTAGTAGATTAAAGGTGCTGCAGTTAAAACTATGTTAGTTGGTTCTTGGCATGGAGCTGCCACTCCGCTGCCAGGCGAGCTTTCGCCAATCCAAGCCCCTGTCTCTAGGCTACTCCCCAAACAGCACTTCTAAGAACCTTTTGTATAAGATCAAGTGTAGTAGCGTTCTTATAAGTTTAGGATATGGCGGGTGAGGGGAATGTAAACAGATGCGCAAGAAGCGCTGAAATAATATCCGTAAATGGTAAAAGTTTGCCAGTATATTTTGTGGATTACACTGCAGGGTGGCGACAAAGTTAACAAGTTTGTTGTGGAAGCCATGAAAACAACCCAAAATTCTGCCTGACACAGCACGTTTGATAAGGCGGGCATGTATGGAGGCAGTGAACTAGTAGTAGATTAAAGGTGCTGCAGTTAAAACTATGTTAGTTGGTTCTTGGCATGGAGCTGCCGCTCCGCTGCCAGGCGAGCTTTCGCCAATCCAAGCCCCTGTCTCTAGGCTACTCCCCAAACAGCACTTCTAAGAACCTTTTGTATAAGATCAAGTGTAGTAGCGTTCTTATAAGTTTGGGATATGGCGGGTGAGGGGAATGTAAACAGATGTGCAAGAAGCGCTGAAATAATATCCGTAAAAGGTAAAAGTTTGCCAGTGTATTTTGTGGATAACACAGCAGGGTGGCGACAAAGTTAACAACTTTGATGTGGAATCCATGAAAACAACCCAAATTTCGGCCTGACAAACCTCGTTTGATAAAGGGACGATGTATGGAGGCAGCTATATGGACGACTTTTGGAGGTAGCAATGGAGACAACGTGTGGAGGCTGCTATGGAGACAATTCAATTTGGATAGTGCCTGTATGTGGCAGTCCAAAAAATTTTCAAACCAGAGGAGCAGGTAGGTGGCCCTCCAGAAAAATAGAATAGATTGAGTGCCTGTATGTGGCAGTCCAAAAAACTTTTTAAACCAGAGGAGCAGGTAGGTGGCCCTCCAGAAAAATGGAATAGATTGAGTGCCTGTATGTGGCAGTCCAAAAAAGTTTTTAAACCAGAGGAGCAGGTAGGTGGCCCTCCAGAAAAATTGAATAGATTGAGTGCCTGTATGTGGCAGTCCAAAAAAGTTTTTAAACCAGAGGAGCAGGTAGGTGGCCCTCCAGAAAAATGGAATAGATTGAGTGCCTGTATGTGGCAGTCCAAAAAAGTTTTCAAACCAGAGGAGCAGGTAGGTGGCCCTCCAGAAAAATGGAATAGATTGAGTGCCTGTATGTGGCAGTCCAAAAAAGTTTTTAAACCAGAGGAGCAGGTAGGTGGCCCTCCAGAAAAATTGAATAGATTGAGTGCCTGTATGTGGCAGTCCAAAAAAGTTTTCAAACCAGAGGAGCAGGTAGGTGGCCCTCCAGAAAAATGGAATAGATTGAGTGCCTGTATGTGGCAGTCCAAAAAATTTTTCAAACCAGAGGAGCAGGTAGGTGGAGCTCCAGAAAAATTGAATAGATTGAGTGCCTGTATGTGGCACTCCCAAAAATTGTTTAAAACAGAGGACCGGGTCGGTGGCCCTCCAGAAAAATTAAATGCATAAAGTACTATAGGTAGAGCCAGTGGGCCCTGTCAAAAAATAGCCAGTTTCCTCTGCTTTACTGTACAAAGAGCAGGAGAAGGAGGAAAATGAGGAGGAGGAGGAGGAGGAGTGGATAAATTATTCAGGTTGAGCTTCCTTCACCTGCTGGAGATTGGAAATTAGGAGAAATCCATGCTTTATTCATCTTGATAAGCGTCAGCCTGTCAGCGCTGTCAGTCGACAGGCGTGTACGCTTATCGGTGATGATGCCACCAGCTGCACTGAAAACCCGCTCGGACAAGACGCTAGCGGCAGGGCAGGCAAGAACCTCCAAGGCGTACAGCGCCAGTTCGTGCCACATGTCCAGCTTTGAAACCCAGTAGTTGTAGGGAGCTGTGTGATCATTTAGGACGACGGTATGGTCAGCTACGTACTCCCTCACCATCTTTCTGTAAAGATCAGCCCTACTCTGCCGAGACTGGGGACAGGTGACAGTGTCTTGCTGGGGTGACATAAAGCTGGCAAAAGCCTTGTAAAGCGTACCCTTGCCAGTGCTGGACAAGCTGCCTGCTCGCCTACTCTCCCTCGCTACTTGTCCCGCAGAACTACGCACTCTGCCGCTAGCGCTGTCAGAAGGGAAATACTGTTTCAGCTTGTGCACCAGGGCCTGCTGGTATTCATGCATTCTCACACTCCTTTCCTCTCCAGGGATGAGAGTGGAAAGATTTTGCTTGTACCGTGGATCCAGGAGAGTGAACACCCAGTAATCGGTGCTGGAATAAATTCTTTGAACGCGAGGGTCACGGGATAGGCAGCCTAGCATGAAATCTGCCATATGCGCCAGAGTACCAACGCGTAAGAATTCGCTCCCCTCACTGGCCTGACTGTCCATTTCCTCCTCCTCCAACTCCTCCAATTCCTCTTCTTCTGCCCATACACGCTCAACAGTGAAGGACTCAACAATGGTCCCCTCTTGTGTCTCGCCAACATTCTCCTCCTCTTCCTCCTCATCCTCCTCCACCTCCACCTCCTCCGATATGCGCTGAGAAACAGACCTAAGGGTGCTTTGGCTATCAACAAGGGAATCTTCTTCCCCCGTCTCTTGTGAGGAGCGCAAAGCTTCCGACTTCATGCTGACCAGAGAGTTTTTCAACAGGCCAAGCAGCGGGATGGTGAGGCTGATGATGGCGGCATCGCCACTGACCATCTGTGTTGACTCCTCAAAGTTACTCAGCACCTGACAGATATCAGACATCCACGTCCACTCCTCATTGTAGACTTGAGGAAGCTGACTGACCTGACTACCAGTTCTGGTGGAAGTTGACATCTGGCAGTCTACAATCGCTCGGCGCTGCTGGTAAACTCTGGATAACATGGTCAGTGTTGAATTCCACCTCGTGGGCACGTCGCACAACAGTCGGTGAGCGGGCAGTTGGAGGCGGCGCTGCGCTGCCCTGAGAGTGGCAGCATCTGTGCTGGACTTCCTGAAATGCGCACAGATGCGGCGCACCTTCGTGAGCAAATCAGACAGATTGGGGTATGTCTTGAGGAAACGCTGAACTATCAGATTTAACACATGGGCCAGGCATGGCACATGTGTCAGTCTGCCGAGTTGCAGAGCCGCCACCAGGTTACGACCGTTGTCACACACAACCATGCCTGGCTTCAGGTTCAGCGGTGCCAGCCACAGATCAGTCTGCGCCGTGATGCCCTGTAATAGTTCTTGGGCGGTGTGCCTTTTATCGCCTAGGCTCAGCAGTTTCAGCACCGCCTGCTGTCGCTTAGCGACGGCACTGCTGCTGTGCCTAGAGCTACCGACTGATGGCGCCATGCCCACGGATGGTCGTTCGGAGGAGGAGGTGGAGGAGGGGTGGGAGGAGGAGGAGGCATAGTAGGCCTGAAACAACTGGACCGAGGTAGGCCCCGCAATCCTCGGCGTCGGCAGTATATGACCAGCCGCAGGGTCAGACTCGGTCCCAGCCTCCACCAAGTTAACCCAATGTGCCGTCAGCGATATATAGTGGCCCTGCCCGGCAGCACTCGTCCACGTGTCCGTGGTCAGGTGGACCTTGTCAGAAACGGCGTTGGTCAGGGCACGGATTATGTTGTCTGACACGTGCTGGTGCAGGGCTGGGACGGCACATCGGGAAAAGTAGTGGCGGCTGGGGACCGAATACCGAGGGGCGGCCGCCGCCATGAGGCTGCGAAAGGCCTCGGTCTCTACTAGCCTATAGGGCAGCATCTCCAGGCTTAGCAATCTGGAGATGTGCACATTAAGGGCTTGGGCGTGCGGGTGGGTTGCACTATATTTGCGTTTCCGCTCCAGCGTCTGGGGTATGGAGAGCTGAACGCTGGTGGATGCTGTGGAGGATCGTGGAGGCGACGATGGGGTTTTTGTGGCAGGGTCCTGGGCAGGGGGCTGACTATCAGCTGACACAGGGGAAGGAGCAGTGGTGTGCACGGCCGGAGGTGAACGCGCTTGTTGCTACTGAGTGGGGTGTTTAGCATTCATATGCCTGCGCATTCTGGTGGTAGTTAAGCTAGTAGTGGTGGAACCCCTGCTGATCCTGGTTTGGCAAATGTGGCACACCACAGTCCGTCGGTCATCCGGTGTTTCCTTAAAGAACCTCCAGACTTCTGAAAATCTAGCCATCGCCGCAGGAGCCCTTGCCACGGGAGCTTCACTAGTTGACACATTTGGCGCTGATGCACCAGCTCTGGCCCTGCCTCTCCGTCTGGCCCCACCACTGCCTCTTCCAACCTGTTCTGCTATAGGACTCTCCTCCGTCTCAGAAGCACTGTGTTCACCCGGCCTCTCAACCCAGCTTGGGTCTGTCACCTCATCATCCTCCGATCCCTCAGTCTGCTCCCCCCTCGGACTTCCTGCCCTGACAACAACTTCCCCACTGTCTGACAACCGTGTCTCCTCATCGTCGGACACCTCTTTACACACTTCTTCCAGTACGTCAACAAGGTCATCATCACCCACAGACTGCGACTGGTGGAAAACCTGGGCATCGGAAAATTGCTCATCAGCAACCGGACAAGTGGTTTGTGACTGTGGGAATGGTCCAGAAAACAGTTCCTCAGAGTATGCCGGTTCAAATGGCAAATTTTGCTGGGAGGGGGCAGACTGGGGGGGAGGAGGCTGAGGTGCAGGAGCTGGAGGAGTGCCGATTTCGGTGACATGGGTGGACTGCGTGGAAGACTGACTGGTGGACAAATTGCTCGAAGCATTGTCGGCAATCCACGACATCACCTGTTCGCACTGTTCTGGCCACAACAGTGCTCTACCACGATTCCCAGTAACTTCAGACATGAACCTAGGGAGTGTAGCTCTGCGGCATTCCCCTGCTCCCTCATAAGCAGGTGGTGTCTCACCCCGCCCAGGACCACGGCCTCTGACCCCTGCAGTAGTTGGACGCCCACGTCCCCGCCCTCGTCCTCTACCCCTAGCCCTCGGGTTAAACATTTTGAAAATGAGAGTTATAACTTGAATTTTTTTTTTTACTTTTTTTTTTTGTTTTTGTTTTTTTTGTGTTTTTTAGTTTTTAAAACCAAACGATGCTATCCTATTGCTATGGCTATTTTACAGCCAAGTATGAAAGCACACTGCTATGCCAGATGAGATGACGCTGAGTTATGAAAAAAATAAACGTAAAATAAAAAAGGAAATGGCAGACTGTGCCTAATTGAAATACAACCCCGGGCCCTAATAAATTTTCCCACTTCGGTCTTTGCGATGGATATGTGCGTCACTAAGCGCAAAACACAGTGGTCGCAAGTCTGACTCCAAATTGCTCACAATTTGCTAGTAGATGCACTGCAACAACTATAGCCACCAGCAGATCAACCAGAAATCAAATATATATAACGCTACTGTAGGTGTAATTAAGCCGTTTGTATTCTCCTATGGCTATTTTCTAGCCAAGTATTACAGCACACTACTATGCCAGATGAGATGACGCTGAGTTATGAAAAAAATAAACGTAAAATAAAAAAGGAAATGGCAGACTGTGCCTAATTGAAATACAACCCTGGGCCCTAATAAATTTTCCCACTTCGATCTTTGCGATGGATATGTGCGTCACTAAAACACAGTGGTCGCAAGTCTGACTCCAAATTGCTCACAATTTACTAGCAGATGCACTGCAACAACTACAGCCACCAGCAGATCAACCAGAAATCAAATATATATAACGCTACTGTAGGCGTAATTAAGCCGTTTGTATTCTCCTATGGCTATTTTCTAGCCAAGTATTACAGCACACTACTATGCCAGATGAGATGACGCTGAGTTATGAAAAAAATAAACGTAAAATAAAAAGAAACTGGCAGACTGTGCCTAATTCTACTCAAACCCCTAATAAATTGTCCCACTTTGGTGTTTGAGGTGGATATTTGTGTCACTAAGAGCTAAACACAACGGTAGCAAGTCCCCCTGCTAATTCCTCACAATATGGTACTAGCTGCAAATAAAAAAAAAAAAAAATTATAACGTTATTGTAGCCCTAAGAAGGGCTGTTGGGTTCTTTTAGAATCACTCCTGCCTAACAGTAAGCTAATATAACACCCTAACGCTTTCCCTGAGCAGCAGCAGCTCTCTCCATAGCGGCATCCAGACAGAGAATGATCCGAGCAGCGCGGGCAGCGGCTAGTCTATCCCAGGGTCACCTGATCTGGCCAGCCAACCACTGCTATCTACGTGTAAGGGTACCACGTCATGCTGGGTGGAGTGCAGAGTCTCCTGGCTTGTGATTGGCTCTGTTTCTGGCCGCCAAAAAGCAAAACGGCGGGAGCTGCCATTTTCTCGAGCGGGCGAAATACTCGTCCGAGCAACGAGCAGTTACGAGTACACTAATGCTCGATCGAGCATCAAGCTCGGACGAGTATGTTCGCTCATCTCTAATTTCAGCGTCTCCATGGGCAGAACTGATATCCCCAAGCGACTGCAGCTGTAACTGCAGCAAAAGGGGGCGCTACAAGGTATTAACTTGCACCCCCACTTATCAGTTTATTAACTTTTTTACAAAAAAGTTTAAAATATCCAATACATTTTGTTCCACTTCACAATTGTCTCCCACTTGTTGTTGATTCTTCACCAAAAATTAGAAGCCTGAAATGTGGCAAAAAGTTTTCAATGTTCAAGGGGCCGAATTCTCTTGCAAGTCAATGTTTGTTGGTGATTTACAGAATTAAAGTTACAAGTAAATAATTTTCTACAATTTCATATTTTTTTCAGGTTGCGCTGAGTTCTCATGCAAGGATTGGGGCTTCACCTTCCCTCGGTCTATAGAGGTGGTAAAAGGTTCTTGTGTGGAGATTCCCTGCCGTCTGACTTTTCCCGATGATACCCAGAGTTTTACCTTGTTCTGGTATAAGAATGTGCCCATAGGATACCCGAAGATATTCGATAGTAGGACCCCGAGTGATGTGGGAGACAAATATAGAGGAAGAACTTTCCAGCTCAGAGATTCAATGGACACCTGTTCCCTGCGAATTAATAATGTACAGGAAGCAGTGGAGATCTACCCCGGGGTCAATGAAGATATAAACTCCTATCACCTCAGTTATGAAAAATTCTGTAGAGTCTCAGTCATAGGTAAACTGTAGGGGATTATAATATAGGGGGATTGGGTGGTACCCGAGCCTCAAGCCTTCTAAGGGGCCCATGGCCACACAAAACACCCACCAATTTTTTACTGAGAACGACCTTCACCCACGAAATCCTCAAAAATCTGTTCCTTCTCTCAATGTACACAAGAGCCATTTCAGGACCTTTGGAGGTCCAAAGGTCCTGAAATAGCAGATTTGAAAGCAGCAGAAGGTACACGTCCTCCTTTCCCCAAGAAGCTGATTCTAGTACCAGATGTAGGAAGTGATTCCTGATTTGTAGGGGCTATAATATGCATACAGCCCTGGGCCCATGGCTTGCTTATCCACCCCTGTAGGTAAATGAGGGGCATTTAATAATTCCTGGCCATTCCATTATTCTTCTATATTATTTGCAATCCAAGGTCTCTTGTCCACAAACGATTTTCACGTACAAGTGTGAGGGCTATCATAGTCTACAAATGACAGCCCTCAGACAGTAGCTGCTGACCACATGGAGGAAGTTCACAGCAGGAAGTAGAGATTAAAGGGGTTATCCGGGTTTAAAAATTTTTTTATGGCCGGGCTGGGGAGGCCTATTTAAACATAATAAACATGAACTTACCTCCTCCGGTGCTGCCGAGGTCCCGCGCCGCGGCCCGTCTTCTCCGTGCGCCGGTTTCAGTACAAGGGCGCACAGGGAGCTTCCGGCCGGCCGGAAGCTCCCATGCGCACCATCTCCCAGCGCTTACAACGCTGAGAGATAGGGACGGATGGGAGGAGCCGTCCACAACGCGGACCGGAAGCTCCCTGTGCGCGGCTTCCGTGCCCCTGTTTGTTTACAGGGACACGGATCGAAGTGACCGCGGCGCGGGACATCGGCGGCGCCGGAGGAGGTAAGTGCATGTTTATTATGTTTAACTAGCCCTCCCCAGCCCGGCCATAAAAAAATTTTTAAGCCCGGATAACCCCTTTAAAGGAAATCTACCATTTGTTTTTATCCATTCATACCTTAAGAATATTGTAGCTACACTGATGCAGAAACATATCTTGTTTAATCCCTGAGCTCAGTGGTTTTAAACAATTATAAAATTCTGCATCCTGGGTGCCCTGGCTACAGTACATAAATACATTACTTCCACATACACAGGAGCTGCCTGAACTGTACAGACAGGACTAATCAACCTGAGATGGATGACTCATTCACAGTAGATGGGGGATGCTGCAGCTATTGATTACTTCTGCCTGTTAGAGACAACACAATGATGATGTATTCTCAGCTTATTATGGGCAGGACAAGGCTAGAGCAGTGCATAATTAAGGAGAGGAGAAGCGCCAAGGCAGCCACATTGGGGGTCATTTACTAAGGGCCCGATTCGCGTTTTCCCGACGTGTTACCCGAATATTTCCGATTTGCGCCGATTTCCCCTGAATTGCCCCAGGATTTTGGCGCACGCGATCGGATTGTGGCGCACCGGTGCTGGCATGCACGCGACGGAAATCGGGGGGCGTGGCTGAACGAAAACCCGACAGATTTGGAAAAACTGACTCATTTAAAAAAAGAAAAGTGTTGCGGAGCTTGCACTTACCTTAACTAGGAATAGGCCAGTGAACTTGAGTGCGTTCCGATGCTCTTCAGCTCCGAAGGACGTCGGAGGAACTGCCTTAATGAATCCCGACCGGACCCAAATCCACCACTGTGAAAATCTGACAGAAGTAGGATTATACTTGGGTCACCAAAACATATGGTCAAATACCACCAGGATATAATGGAAACATGGAAAAATCCTTTAATTAATTACCCCTGGTCATGTCGCTAGGCTTCCTGAAAGTTATACATTGATGTAGACTGAGTTGTATTTTTTAAGGGAGCACTTTTCACATCCTGCAAAAAAATATTTGCCTAAGTAAAACTTTTCTTATCCATTTTTTTCAGATTCTCCACCTGCACCATTATTAATAGTATCCAATAAATATAAAGAGAATGAAGCAGTCACTATTTCCTGTTCTGTAAACCACACCTGCGCCTCCAGCCCCCCATCCATTACATGGAATAAGCCTGACATACAAGTTATTAGGAACCATGAGGATCTGGACAGAGGAATTTGGAGGATAACGTCTACATTCACCTTCACCCCTTCATACAGAGATGATAAAACACTGCTTCAGTGTACAGTTACTTTCCCAAATATGAAAATCTCAAGGCACTCTGTAACCCTGGATATTACATGTAAGGAAGCCTGCAATTATTATTATTATTATTATTATAATTATTATTATTATTATATCTCTGTTTAAAGTGCTGAACTCTCCAATGATTTTTTTCCCAAAAATTTGAAAAGATAAAATAAAATTGGAATTCAAAATTTAACAAAAAGTAAAGGAACTATTAGTATTAGCAACATTGTATCTCATGTAAGTACCAAAACATAGTAATGGAATCCAGTGAGCTCTCAGTTTAAACTGATTGTTAAACCTTTGAACCTCTCGATCACCTTCATCTCAGAACATTTTTTTAAAATTTTAACCACACCCCCACCAAGTCTGCAATCAGTCTAGGGGAAAACAGGATACAAACTTGGCTGAACTTTGATCTTGGAAGTTCATTGGCATGTTCTTCTGATGACCAGTCTAGGTTCTCCTGCACACGAATGTTGTTTGTGGACAGGTTTTTGGCCTTTGCTTCAATGGTTAATCTACTGCCCCAAGTATTTCAAAGGGCTCCCACACACGACCTGTTTATGAGCCGATGGCCCGAGTAGTCTTTTTTCTTGTATCTATGACACACAGGACCCCCACAGCACACTACAGGCCTATTGTTTTTGGCCTAAGGTCCGTTCCACACTTGCGAGTGTGATACGGTGAACTCGCATCACACTCGCAACGCATGCTGCCCGGATCTCCCGACCCGAACCCTGCAAACCGGAACGGAACTCAATGGGGCAGATTTACTTACCCGGTCCGTTCGCGATCCAGCGGCGCCTTCTCTGCGGTGGATTCATGTCCGGCCAGGATTCACTAAGGTAGTTCCTCCGCCGTCCACCAGGTGGCGCTGCTGCACTGAAAAGCATCTGAACGCACTCGAATTCACCGGGTCGGACCAAGTGAAGGTAAGCGCGTCCCAAGCGACACTTTTTTTGTTGTAAATGCGGCGTTTTTTTCCGTATCCGTCGGGTTTTCGCTCGGCCATGCCACCCGATTTCCGTCGCGAGTATGCCAGCGCCGATCCGCCACAATCCGATCGCATGCGCCAAAATCACGGGGCAATACAGGGAAAATTGGCGCAAATCGGAAATATTCGGGTAATACGGGTAATACGTCGGGAAAACGCGAATCGGGCCCTTAGTAAATGACCCCCAGTATGTCAGTTCAGTTTGGGCCGGGAGATCCGATCAGCATGCGTTGCAATTGTGATGTAAGTTCATAGGATCACACTCGCAAGTGTGGAACAGCCTAAGGGAGATACTAGGCTAAACCGATAATTTAGGTGCCTCAATCTGATCCTATTAATTTTATTTTTTAGCTATTTGTTAACTTGTGAAATGTATTCACAAAAATAAAACAAAAATCCTCCAAATAAGAAATACATAAAACAAAAATAAAAAAAAAACTGCTTTTAAGCATCTGCTATCTTATAAGTTAGGGCTTTGACTAATAATAATCGTTTTCACCTTGAAACGTGCCACATTTTCATTTTGTAATGTTACAATTCTGAAGAAGTTTTTTTTTTTAAATATATAAATGGAAAAACCACTTTAATAAATTATTATTAACATGATAAATAAAAGACAAAGTTTAATGAGTGGAAAGGAACTACAAAAGAATTATTTTCTTCTTACAGATGAGCCAAAGAATGTAACAATATCAGTTCTTCAGGCGATAGAAGAAGACAACATGTGGTTACGGTGCTCAAGCCAAGCCAATCCGGCAGTGACTACATACACATGGTATAAGGTTGGAAAAACAAAGACCATTATGGGAAGTGGAGAACTGATAACGGTGCAGAACGGGACCTCGGAGAAGTATATCTGCTCTGCCGGTAACGAGATTGGAACCACCGATTCACCAGAGTTTTCCTTCGTAAATCAGAGTGAGTCTTAGCGACAATACAAAAGATGGTTTTCACAGAACAACCTCTAGGTGTTGTATATTATTACGTCTGTGGATTGATATATTATAGTTACATAGGTTGAAAAAGAATGCAGGTCCATGAACTTTTTACGTTTAATGTGTGGATCCAGAAGAAAGGGGGAAAAAACCCCTACAGGGTTAGAGGGGGATTTAGCATTTTTGCATTTTGGGGGCCACAAGCAAAGTTATGTATATACTCTGCCACTCGGTGGGGTGAGGAGCAGCCCTGAACCAATTTCCTCCACCTCTACTTGGTGTAATTTCTTCCCTGCCAGCACTCGAGATTTCAGCACCATGTGGAGGGGGAAGAAACAACACTGAGAAGAGGATGAAAGCAGTGCAGGGTCACACCAAGTGGTGGACATGGAGGATGTAGATCTTCATCCTGCGCTGTCAGGCTTCCCAGAATTGGTTGTCATTTTATCAGCTGCTCCCAGTAGTGGATTATTGCCCAGAGCCCAAGCCTTCTAGGGGGCCCATGACCACCCAAACCACCCCCCACATTTTATACTGAGATGGACCTTCACCCATGAAATCCTCATACACCTGTTCCTGCTCTCGATATATATTTACACCATTTCAGGACTTATAAAGGTTCTCCAAAGGTATTGAAACCACAGATTGAAAGCAGCAGAAGGGACACATCCTCCATTCCCCAAGAAGCTGATTCTAGTACCAGATGTAGGAAGTGATTCCAGCCTTGTAGGGGCCCATGGAGGTCA
Organism: Engystomops pustulosus; assembly: GCF_040894005.1. Lineage (NCBI taxonomy): Eukaryota > Metazoa > Chordata > Amphibia > Anura > Leptodactylidae > Engystomops > Engystomops pustulosus. The sequence goes on from NC_092416.1 coordinate 13,933,656, forward strand.
TAATCCGCCTCTGGCTGCTCCTGTATAGTTCTGACACCAATTATTCCATATTAGTGAAATACATTCCCTACTTCACAATAATCTCTGGATCAATTACACTTTCACTTACAGAAGTTTGAATCCCATGGCTTGTAGAATTATTGTAATATATCACAAAAAGGGCAAAGCATATTCACTTAATTTGTGCTTTATGATGAGACCTACACAATGCTCCATGAGGTCTATGTATAAACTTTTTAGCATTTTAGTAGGGGTTATTATTGAAAATATTTGTTTAGAATGTATCATTTATTATTATTATTATTATATGTATCAATATGACAGTGCCGGCTGTAGACGCTTGAGTCCTTCCGAAATTAAAAGGCTTTATGATTGGGGTTTCTTACTGGATGGTCGGAACCCAATTATTTGGCAGATCCCCGTCATTACTGCCAAGATTCCTATTTAGCAAAGGGGCAGAATAGGTTCCCTTCTGCTCAGTCTTTATGCTCTATGGCAGTGGTGGCGAACCTATGGCACGGGTGCCAGAGGTGGCACTCAGAGCCCTTTCTTTGGGCACTCAGGCCATTGCCCCAGGACAGAGTTCATCATGTGGAAGAACAGGTAGCAATAAGTTACTGCATCAAATGCCATGTTGGCACTTCATGGTAAATAAGTGGATTTTGTTTGGGCACTCGGTCCTTAAAATGTTCGCCATCACTGCTCTATGGTATATATTGCTAGTAATAGAGGGGCTTTTATTTTATCCTTAATTCTGATGACTTTTATTTCTGGACCAGTATTGGATGTGCTCCTTTTTTTGCAATTCCCTCCCCACTCCCTGTAGAGTTTTCCTGTGTTGTGCCTGATTTCTAGTCAGAATACAGATGTTGAAGTCTCTAAATTGCTTCTGGGCTTTAAAAAAAGTTGCACGTTTTTGCATGAAAAAATAGAATCCACAGCTGGCAAAGGGAAAATTGTTGCACAAAAATTTTGTGACTTTTAGAAAAATAACTTAGACTGAGATCCCAGATTTACCGGCCTCTAAAATAGTTAAAAAAAAAATAAAAATACAAAAAAATAACAGACGGCTGCAGATCTCCAGACTAAAAAAAAGTGATCCTATTAGTCCTTCCACTATTATCATCACAGTTTGTCTCACATCTCAGTTTTTTTTTTTGCCAGATCCATCTAAAATTGATAAACGTCTGAATATTTCCATAATTGGAGGTACGGCCGGGCTCGTGGCTCTGATTATTATCGTCCTGGTGATAACTTTCTGCATCTTAAAGAGGTACAAGAATAAGTACATGATATATAATTGATTTAATTTAGAATTTGTATATTTCACTTCCTCTTTATGTCTTTCACCATCTTCCACTTTACTTTTCTTCCTTCTATTCTTTCTCCTCATTCATTTTAAAACCCTCCTTCCTTCCTTTCTGTGCCCTTTTTCCCTCCTTATCATTAACCACTTTCTCCTACTTCCTTTTTCAATCCCTCTCCCATAGCCTCTCCTTGTTCTTATTTTACCTTCCTCGCTCTTTCTTAACCCTTCCTACCTTCTTTGTCTCTTTTCTGTCTCTCTTTATCTCTTCACTTCTTCTCCTTTCTAGTCTATAACAAATGTCCTCATTACCAGTAATACATACTGCACCATTGTTCTTTTCTAGAAGAAAACAAACCCAAGCACTAGCAGAAGATAAAGGAACTGAGGAGGATGTTAAGGTATTTTTATAATACTACTACTACTAATAAATATAATAATAATAATAATAATAATAATAATAATAATAAAATAATAATTAAATAATAAGAAGAATGATAATAATAATTCTAATTATTATTATATTATCATTATCATTGTATTTGTTAATTTTTATTCAGAATAGTAGTTATTAATAATAATAATAATAATAATAATAATGATAACTATTACTACTTTTATTATTAATACTACTATTATTATCATTACTTATTATTATTATTATTACTACTATTATTATTATTATTTTTACTACTACAGGCGGTCCCCTACTTAAGGACACCCGACTTACAGACAACCCATAGTTACAGACAGACCCCTCTGACCTCTGGTGAAGTTCTCTGAATGCTTTACTATAGTCCCAGGCTGCAATGATCAGCTGTAAGGTGTCTGTAATGAAGCTTTATTGATAATCCTTGGTCCCATTACAGCAAAAAATTATTTTGTCTGGATCTACTATTATTAAATATACAGTTTCAACTTACATACAAATTCAACTTTAGAACAAACCTCCGGACCCTATCTTGTACGTAACCCGGGGACTGCCTGTACTACTTTTATTGTTATCAGTAGTCCGGCTACTTTTCTTACATCTCAGTAAACATTGTATTCATAGCACCAACATATTCCATAACATTCCTATTTTAGAAAATACACATAATCCTACTTTACATTGTAACTAACAATTCAAACAAGAGGAATCTAGTCACAAGAGCTAACAATCTATGAGAAAGTAAGCGCTTCTTTTGTGCAATGGTCAACTCATCTTTTATACAAAAATAAAGAGTCAGTGAATGTACATGTTAATAAACGCTGGTAATATTTCGGCATTTGCATGTTACCGCACTTAGTATACAGGTTAGAGCCGGATGAAGGGATCACATTTTTATGAAATACAATAATAGTGGGGTTCATAGGCAGTGGGATTAGGAAATGTGACAGCTCAAGCTAAAATAAATAGTTTTAGAAAAGGAAAATAAGTGAAATGTTAGTTAGGGATCTGATTGTAGTCAGGCTTCAGAGGTAGTGGACCCATTGGACCACCACGGACGATGACGTAAGCCAACACCTGGGACCGGAATCTAAGTGGCACCGGTTTTCATTGTGTTTTACCAATAAAAGAATCAACTGATACAAGAACACTCTTCCTTCATTGATACGACGCAGTGTCAACGTCATCGAGGCATCTCCTTGTGGATCTCCTATATTTCGTACGTTTAATATCCCCCATCGGCCGAATCCCAACTGACTGCGCCACTTTTGTGGAATTGAAATCCTGATAAATACCCTCCATTACACAATTATCTATTGCCGCTCGGCTACATTAATAAAAAAAACTCTAGGTCCTTAGTTACATTTTTATCAAATTGCAAAAGCCACTAACCACTTCACTGTGACCTATTTTTAGTGGGTCCCAACACTCTATGGTGCAGCATCACGTGGTGTCTACCATCACCACAAAACACATTGGGGCAGATTTACTTACCAGGTCTATTCGCCATCCAGCGGCGGGTTCTCTTCTGGCGATTCACGAAGGTAGTGCGCCCGATGTCCACCAGGTGTCGCTGCTGCGCTGAATTCCGCCAGAGTGTACTGAAGTACACCAAGCCAGGCCGTGAGCAGGTAAGTGCGTGTCAAGCGACACTTTTTTTTAAAAAATACGGCGGCTTCTCTGAATCCGACGGGTTTTCCGACGGCCACGCCCCCCGATTTCCGTCACGTGCATGCTGGCGTCGTCGTAAAACGGTAAAATTCGTGTACCCCAACGTAAAAACACGATTCGGGCCCTTAGTAAATGACCCCCATAGCCAACAGGGACCAAGACCTAGTTGCCCCCCAACACACATAATGTCAAGCTAAGCCCCCATGGCTCTGGGCCTCGGGTCTACACCAGCACCGCACCACAAAAACAGCAGAAGCCAAACAATACTGCACCATGGGAACAGGTCTTAAATGCTCACCATTCCATGTGGTCTCAGACACTAGTCGGGGGGAGGAGGGGCCACTATATGCAGTCTCCTGCTAAATCTCTGGGTCATATGGGGCGGAGTACTGGTGTCTGGCAAAAAACAAAATAAATGAGGGGATGGAATTGAAACTATAATAACATTTGGAGAGAAATAAGAACTGGTCCTCACATCTACTCATCATAACAGAATGATCTATTGCCTCTAGGCTTCATTAACAAAAGGAACTCAAAGTTCTTAGTTACATTTTGATCAAATGTTGGTGTGTATCAGTTACAATATTTATCTCAAAATCAATGAATACCTACATGAGTTTACTTATCTCTAACCCATTATCTCCATATTGATACAGATAGTGATGGAAAATATTGTATATGAAAATATGGATGTTGGGGCAAAGTCCAACTCTCCGAGATTGCGGTATGTTGTAACTTTCGTTGTAAAGAACAATCCTCAGGGCCCTTGATTTCTAAAAAAAAAGAAATCTACTAATACTACATCTTATAACTAGTGACCTCTGAAGGATATTCTACATGTATTTTTTTCTAAATTTTTATTATACGAGTATCTTGAATCTACTGAGGAAGTATAGCATCATACATATGTAATTCATTTCTGTATTTTCAGGAGCTCTCACAATGAACTGAATGACAATATAGAGGGAAGAAATAAGGTAAGGACGGATTATACCGTGTATATAGTTTCATGTACCTTAGCACCAGAGATGAGCCAATAATTCAGGAGTCAATTCACTAAAGTTTTGCTGAATGTCTAAAAAGATTTTTTGGGAAATTTATCATCAGGCGGCTCCTTACGACTCTTCTATGTCTGTCCATGTAGTTCCGCTGCAGTCAGATTCATTAAAGGAAACCTACCACCATGGATCTACCTATTAATGTAGATCCGGTGGCAGGTTCCTCTAATGTAGAGTAGTATAGTCCTTTTTAGGGCTTATTCTTTCATGGCCTAGAACTTTTATAAATTTTAATCCCCCCAATATGCAAATTTCCTAAAGAGGCTACTGGGGCGTGGAGTAGCGGGAGCTGAGGCTACACTGCACGGCTACTCCCCGCCCCAGTAGCCTCATAGCTCCTCATAGCTGAACGCTGAAGATGCATTGGTAGGCGGAAAGCTAGAGGCTACTGGGGCGTGGAATAGCCGTGCCGTGCAGCCTCAGCTTTGGCTACTCCCCACCCCAGTAGCCTCTTTAGGAAATTTGCATGTTGGGGGAATTAAAATTTATAAAAGTTCTGGGCCACAAAAGAGTTATCCCTAAAACGGGCTCTACTGCTCTACATTAGAGGAACCTACCACCGGATCTACCTAATTAGGTAAATCCAACGTGGTAGGTTTCCTTTTAAAGTGGCTGTGGCCCTGTGGATAAATCTGCTGGCAGTGTTTTATGCTATGGGGGTTGTTTGCGACAAAATAAGATCAACGATAAAATCAAGAGTCGCAGCACATAGACTGGTGTCAATTTGCACCTAAACGGAAAGTCAAAATTTCATGAATTCAATCCAATTGTGAAACATTTCCATAAACAAAATTTTTCCATAATTTTCTGCTCCGTAATCTGCATCAATATGGAAATTAGCAAATTAATAAATTAATAAGTGTGTTAAATTATTTTGAGAAAAAATTTGAGAAAATATTAAAGCAGAGGATTATAGTTTAGTGCAAATATTGGGGTGCATTTGGAATTTCTGGGGCCCCAATCAAAATGATGTCTGTGGAGTCTATTGTTTCCTGATCTATAATTTCTAGAGTGTTTTTAGTGATAAGAGAATCAATTTGGTGGTTTGTAGAATAATTCAGGCACCAAATCGAAGCCTATTTTTTATGATTCATTTTGGACACACTGATGTTGCTCCAATTGTCTTAAAAAAATTCTAGATAACCTCCTGTAGTTCTTTTAAACACAGTTTTTTTTAATAAAAATGTATTTTTTATCCAATTTTGTTCATTTTTTAATATTTTTTTTCATTAGGGTTAGGATTAGCACTAGTATATTTGTTAGAGTTAGCATCAAGGTTATTCAAGCAAAATTGGTTTATACTGATTTTGACCCGAACCAAGGGCAAAATGTATCAGAAACTAGAAAAGGGTCATTGGTCATTGCTGAGGCGAACTTAAGGCTGCAGCGGTGACATAACCATCAACACTGCTTGTCAGAAAGAAGAAGACAAGGAGGTCACACTAATGGGTCGCTGGAGAAGTAGATTTTATGGATAAGTGAATTTTATTTTTAGGGCTTACTCGGATGGGCGTGTCCGCTGCACATCCGCAAACAATGCAGACGTGTGATGTCGCTATTGTAGCCACACCCGTTTTTTCACGTCTGTATGTCATCTGTTTTTTTTTCACATCTGCGGATGGGTTTCTAATCTACTTTTTACCTTGCCATTTGTGCAATTGAGAAAAAACTGACCAAATATGGATGTCATCTGTTTTTCGTCCATTTTTTTAAATCTTTGAAGGTCCGTGTTCTGTGTCTATGAAAAAAATTGTGCACATCTGTGAAAAAAAAAATTGATGTGTGAACAGACTTGTAGGAATCGGTCAGTATGCCATAAGCAAAAAAAACAAAAACGGATAGCATATGGACCTCTAAATACCCATCTGAATGAGCCCTTAGACTGGAAAGCAACTTTAAGAAAAGATTTGAATATGTTAAATGTCAACAGTTTTCAAAAATTGATGCTATTTTTATAGGGGAGGAAGTCTGAAGACTCTGTAATGTACACATCGGTGGAGCTGCTTCCAGGAAATTCCATTTTGAGGCCTTCAAGACAAACTGAAGAAACAGAATATGCAGAACTGAATATATAGACATCTGCTGCTACACGTTCTACAGATCCAAGTCATCCTCAAATCCCCACACATGGACATTGTTACAGTAATTGTCTACACTGTGCCACAGAATCTTCATTGTATCCATGAAGATCATGGAGTTACTACGGAATATGGTCTCAGCTAGAATTCATCTATCCATGGATTGGGATCATCCAACCAAAAGTGATCTTCATGCCGCAATACTTTCAATTTATCTTTCGTTGCCAATTCTGAAGGAACCATGGTCAAGAGTTGAGTGGCTACAGAAGAGCACAGGGAGATAAAATGTGAGCTCATGCAGTCTGCATAGACACACCCTATACAGGCAAGAAAACTCATTTCCAAGGAGGGAGTTGCTTGATTTAAAAAAAAAAAACTAAGAAGAATTTGTGAAGAACTGAGCCTTTGGTCGTCCACTTGGTTAACGAGGTTCAATGTGGATAAATGTAAGGTTATGCACCTGGGGTAATAATCCACATGCAACATATGTCCTTGGGGTAAATGTTGGAGAGTCCCTTGTTGAGAAGGACCTGGGTGATAAATAGATCATAAATTAAATAACAGCACAATGTCAATCAGCTGCCTCTAAAGCCAGTAGGATCTTGTCATGTATCAGCAGTGGTCTGGACTCTCGGGATAGGGACGTAATATTACACTGTACAAGGCATTGGTTCGGCCTCACCTGGAATATGCCGTCCAGTTCTGGGCTCCGGTCCATAAAAAGGATGCCCTGGAGCTGGAGAGGGTTCAACGAAGAGCCACAAAAGTGAAATGTCTCTGACTGGAGAAATCAATGCTTAAAGGAAATCCTCCACTTTGAAAAACTTAAAAACCTATTAATACACCTCAGCTCCTCTTCATCTTAAACCTAGTGCTGTCCGTTGCTAATCTTGACCTAGAAAACAAAGTTATGATTAGCAGCCCGGATGTCCGACTCTACGGGCTGCTAATTATACATGCCCTCGCCACCTCCCTCTCCCATGCTGGGAGCATGAATTTGCGCCTCTTATAAGGGAGGTGCGGGGGTGTTCAAAATTAGTAGCCTGTAGTGTAAGGCATCTTGTTCAGCGCTCCATGCTGCAAATTCTGACTTTCTTTTCTAGGTGATCCCAGCATGTCAAGATTAGCGGTAAACAGCATTGGGGTCAAGATAAATAGAAGCGGAGGTGAGTATTAATCGTTTTTTTATGTTTTTTAAGTGGTTGATTTACTTTAATCACCAGAGGAGAAAAAGCTTTTTTACAGTAAGAATTGTGAATCTCTAGAATAGCTGAGCTCAGGCGCAGATCACAGCAGGGACAACAGAGAGCTTCAAGAAGGGCCATGCTTACAGATTATAACTCTGTGGAGTCTGGTTCTTCAGTTATAAGTTGCACCCATCCAATGGTGTTTCAGCCCTTGTAGGTTAACAAAAGAGAGCCCGGGGGGGGGGGGGGAGGGTTGGAGTTACAAATACAGTTAATGATAAAATGTGATACATCCCCCAGCTGCTGTGTATGAGTCATCCAGCTCAGGTTGATTAGTCCTGTCTGGATAGTACAGGATGCTCTGTATAATGTGTTTATGAACGGCAAAACAGCAAGCAACCCAGCTTTCCCAAGGGCCTGAATTTTATAATAGTTTTTTGAGCAAAACCACTTAAACCGGGGATTAAACAAGATATGTTTCTGCATCAATGTAGCTACAGCATTCTTAAGGTATATTTGGCTCACAATGCATGAAAACAAATTCCTTTAAGTTGGGCGGCACGGTGAATGGGTGAGCAGTGCTGGGGTCCTGGGTTCAAATCCCACCAAGGTCAACATCTGCAAAGAGTTTGTATGTTCTCTCCGTGTCCTCTGGTTTCCTCCCACACTCCAAAACATACTGGTAGGTTGTTTAGATTGTGAGCCCCATGGGGACAGGGACTGATCTGGCAGCTTTGTGCAGTGCTGTGTAATCTGTAGGCGCCATATAAATAAAAGAATTATTATTTAAGTGGATTTGTGAATTTTTGTTTTATATTTACATGTAACAGGTATTTTATGATTTATGACAATTTGTATCATTTTATTTTTATACTTTATTTGTAATGTAATTTAAAAAGATTTTCTAGGCCAAACACATTGATTAACTATTCTAAAAGTCAATGCTCTCTTTGGTGCCCTGGACCCCCACAGTTCCACTTTCTTTGTAGTGGCTGAACCACAGAAGGCTACCTGCAATTCAAATGAACGAGAGCTGATTTGCAGTAACCTGGCTAGACCACAATGCAGAGAATGGCGCTGTCTGTTTTCTGTATTATTCTCAATTTATCGGCAAGGAGTTGGGTGTTGGACTTCCACCAGTCTGATTTTCAGTATCTATTCTATGGATGTTATGAAATGTTTAGCCTAGAAAAAACTCTTTTTATAAGATTTGACTCTTTTATGCTTCAGTTTTGGTTTGAGGGTATTTATACATATTATATTTTTCTTTACTGTTCATAAAACATGTTATTTTGCAATAAAAATATATTATTTTGGATTTTAAACATGATTATTTAATAATTTTATATAACTTCTCCCTGAGCCCGTCGTGACATGAAAAAAACCTACCATTAGGAATCTACCTATTAAGGTAAGTCTGGTGGTAGGTGCAGCAAAACATCTGGATTGGTAGAATAAATTCGTAAAACATGGTTATTTTTGCTGCACAGCTAGTTTGGCGTTTAGGCGCAAAACTGGCACAAAAACAGTGCAACATTATGAAAAGGCCAAGAAAAGGTGAAACTCTTGGCACCATCCAATGGTGCGTCTGGCGAGGACGTCATAGAAGTGGAGCGACCCCGTCACAATATGCACGTTGCCGGCAGTGCTCAGCCGAAGGCAAGGCCTTTACGAAATTATAAGCGTGAGAAGAAGAAGCAATGACCGTCATTGGCTCGAAAATACGCTAGACAAGCATGAAGCGGCCTGTCGCCAGGCCCCGCTGCGTTGATGTATCGCACCGCAATGAAGGATCTTGCACTCATCGGTGATTGCTGCTACTTCTTCTCTGTGCTTACTATGAAAAGATAACAGAAAAAAACAAGTAATACATCTGGCCTGTAGACTGGCTTGATGAATTCAGATATAACAAAAATGGAATTGAACATAGACGACCAAGTCAAAGACAAATTGAAATGGTAGATTACACCATGTGTCCATATGTAAACATGAAATGTCAGGGAATTGAAGATTAAGGAGTCTTAATATTTCAGACAGGTTAAAGAAAGTGCAGTGAAAGTGTTTATGTACAGGACTTCACAGATACTTTAGGATTTTGCACTGATATCTGATCCCAAAGGATTATCTTTTAATTTGTTAGCATCAGCACAATAAATCTACATCATATTACCTGTATCCTTTATTCTCACATGTCGGGAAGGGGTTAAAGTTTGTTGAATCAAAGCCATAAGCAACTTATTTTCATTAAAGGGGTTATCCGGGTTTAAATTTTTTTTTATGTCCGGGCTGGGGAGGGCTAGTTAAACATAATAAACATGTACTTACCTCCTCCGGTGCTGCCGATGTCCCGCGCCGCGGCCCGTCTTCTCCGTGCGCCGGTTTCATTACACCGGCGCACAGGGAGCTTCCGGCCGGCCGGATGCTCCCATGAGCACCATCTCCCAGCGCTTACAACGCTGAGAGATAGGGACGCATGGGAGGAGCCGTCCACATAGTGGACCGGAAGCTCCCTGTGCGCGGCTTCCGTGCCCCTGTAAACAAACAGGGGCACGGATCGAAGGGACCGCGGCGCGGGACAACGGCGGCGCCGGAGGGGGTAAGTACATGTTTATTATGTTTAACTAGCCCTCCCCAGTACGGCCATAAAAAAATGTTTAAACCCGGATAACCCCTTTAAGTTATTCATTTTAATAAAAGATACAATAACCATAGCGCACGTCTATTTATTTAATTATTTTTTTTATATTTATTTTGAATGTTTTCATTAGTATTTTAACTTACGGTACACCTCGTATCATTTTGACCACAAGAGGCAGCATTGCTGATCTAGTAGAAGTCACACATTGCAGTTACACCACATTGCAATGTAATACTGTACATTAGGCGATCACAAAGTGAAAGTAAACCTAAAAGACTCTTCTTCAGGCAGAGTTTAGCTAGTGATAGTTTCCACCTGATTATTACTGTTCATCCATTTTTTGTTTTTTTCAACATCACCATTAGATGCTGGTAATTTAATATAATTGCATCTTCTATATGAAAGGGTCTTCAAAGCCACCGCATAATGTGGGTGTTTTCTTTTGAATAGCAAAGAGGGGCAATGGGGAGATATAGAAATGTTTTAATCTTTAGACCATTGCAGAATAGAACCAGACGGTTCTCCAGTTGGTTGATGCATCTGGTGGAGGATAAGGCTGGTGAGTCCTACTTTGCGCCTCCTATTGGTTGGTCTAGTTTGCTGCACCACATTATTGAATTTTCTGGCACATGGGTAATTTTCTGTCCAGTCACGCCCCCTGGGTACCAAGGACACGCCTCTTTTTCTTGGTCTAAAACCTTCAGTAAATGTGGTGTAGGGCATTTCAGGGACAAATTACTCCAGTTTTCTGGTGTAGACAGATTGATACATGTCCCCAAATTTTAAAATAAGATGGAAAAAGCTGTCAACACCCTTTAGATGCCACAGTTACAATTGACTCCATTATCGCTGGGGCTAAAGAGCTGCGGATTGTCTTTTTGCTGGTCATGTTATGTATTCTAAGAACGGTAATCCAGGGAGACTAATAATTTTTGGTGGGGGGCTTCAGTATTCAACCAAAATCCTAAGCAATAATTCAGCCTTAGGTTCAGTAGAAGAGGGCAACTGGCAACAAGGTAGAATCCTCCACAAGGTTTGCATAGAAATTCTTACAGATAAATAACCAGCAGTAGCTACAGAGCAAACCCTATAGACTTCCAGGTTCCATTTTTTTTAGTTTGTGCACTGAGATTTATGATAAAAGCTTTCAGAAATAAACCTTTTAATGGCATAAGTAGCAGTAGAATAGTGTATAGTAAGTAACTGAGGCTACAGAGAAATATGCAGCTGCAAGAGTCACACAAGTCTCACTAGATTCAGTAAAATCAACACTAGATAGAACTGGAGTATGATCACTGCAGATGTTTCATATACAATATTATAGAGGCATCTAACATACATATAGCCATCATATAGGATTCCACCTTGCATAAATATACAATGTCATATCTAAAATTTCTTGTTATTTATATATTTCAAAAACGTAAAGAATTTTAGGGGGGCAGGGAAAACATATGTTTGTGCTGTACACACAATTTTGTATTACCTTGGCAATGAACCTGACTCCTCGAGAGAAGCATGCATGGAAGACAACCGGAGGAACCAAGCCACAGTTTGGCAGTATATGGCATGTCTTAAGTACCAGTACTGAAGGGTTACTCCAGTAGAGAGGAAGATGAGTTGATAATAACATTTCAATAATTGATACAAGGTCTCTCTCTCTCTCTCTCATATATAGATATTTATATATATCTTGCTGAAAATATTACCGTGAGTTGGAAATTGGAGTTGAATTGGGGTCATGGTCTGATTCTGTAGACCTCTGTTGCATCATGGCCCCTCAGTTCCCCCTTAGTGGGCAAATTTGTGACATTTTATATAGTTTTCGTCTGAAGCCTGGAACTATCTTTAGTAGAGATGAGCGAACATACTCGTCCGAGCTTGATGCTCGTTCGAGCATTAGCGTACTCGAACCTGCTCGTTGCTCTGACGAATACTTCGCCCGCTCGAGAAAATGGCAGCTCCCGCCGTTTTGCTTTTTGGCGGCCAGAAACAGAGCCAATCACAAGCCAGGAGACTCTGCACTCCACCCAGCATGACGTGGTACCCTTACACGTCGATAGCAGTGGTTGGCTGGCCAGATCAGGTGACCCTGGGATAGACTAGCCGCTGCCCGCGCTGCTCGGATCATTCTGTGTCTGGATGCCGCTAGGGAGAGAGCTGCTGCTGGTCAGGGAAAGCGTTAGGCTGTTCTATTAGAATAGTGTTAGGCAGGAGTGATTCTACAAGAACCCAACAGCCCTTCTTAGGGCTACAATAACGTTATACTTTTTTTTTTTATTTGCTTGTGGCTGGGCTTGCTGGCACTAGTAGTGCAGCTAGTACCATATTGTGAGGAATTTGCAGGGGGACTTGCTACCGTTGTGTTTAGCTCTTAGTGACACGCATATCCACCTCAAACACCAAAGTGGGAAAATTTATTAGGGGTTTGATTTCAATTAGGCACAGTCTGCCATTTACTTTTTATTTTACGTTTATTTTTTTAATAACTCAGCGTCATCTCATCTGGCATAGCAGTGTGCTTTCATACTTGGCTAGAAAATAGCCATAGGAGAATCCAAACGGCTTACTTACGCCTACAGTAGCGTTATATATATTTGATTTCTGGTTGATCTGCTGGTGGCTGTCCTTGCTGCAGTGCATCTACTAGCAAATTGTGAGCAATTTGTAGTGAGAGTTGCGACCGCTGTGTTTTGGGCTTAGTGACGCACATATCCATCGCAAAGACCGAAGTGGGAAAATTTATTAGGGGTTGGATTTCAATTAGGCACAGTCTGCCATTTCCTTTTTTATTTTACGTTTATTTTTTTAATAACTCAGCGTCATCTCATCTGGCATAGCAGTGTGCTTTCATACTTGGCTAGAAAATAGCCATAGCAATAGGATAGCATTGTTTGGTTTTAAAAACTAAAAAACACCAAAAAAAAACTAAAAAACACAAAAAAAAGTAAAAAAAAAATTAAAGTTATAACTTTCATTTTCAAAATGTTTAACCCGAGGGCTAGGGGTAGAGGACGAGGGCGGGGACGTGGGCGTCCAACTACTGCAGGAATCAGAGGCCGTGGTCCTGGGCGGGGTGAGACACCACCTGCTGATGAGGGAGCAGGGGAACGCCGCAGAGCTACACTCCCTAGGTTCATGTCTGAAGTTACTGGGACTCGTGGTAGAGCACTGTTGAGGCCAGAACAGTGCGAACAGGTGATGTCGTGGAATGCCGACAATGCTTCGAGCAATTTGTCCACCAGTCCATCCATGTCACCGAAATCGGCACTCCTCCAGCTCCTGCACCTCAGCCTCCCCCCCCCCAGTCTGCCCCCTCCCAGGAAAATTTGGCATTTGAACCGGCATACTCTGAGGAACTGTTTTCTGGACCCTTCCCACAGTCACAAACCACTTGTCCGGTTGCTGCTGAGCAATTTTCCGATGCCCAGGTTTTCCACCAGTCGCAGTCTGTGGGTGATGATGACCTTCTTGACGTAGTGGAAGAAGTGTGTAAAGAGGTGCCCGACGATGAGGAGACACGGTTGTCAGACAGTGGGGAAGTTGTTGTCAGGGCAGGAAGTCCGAGGGGGGAGCAGACTGAGGGATCGGAGGATGATGAGGTGACAGACCCAAGCTGGGTTGATAGGCCGGGTGAACACAGTGCTTCTGAGACGGAGTAGAGTCCTCGACCAGAACAGGTTGGAAGAGGCAGTGGTGGGGCCAGACGGAGAGGCAGGGCCAGACCTGGTGCATCAGCGCCAAATGTGTCAACTAGTGAAGCTCCCGTGGCGAGGGCTCCTGCGGCGAGGGCTAGATTTTCAGAAGTCTGGAGGTTCTTTAAGGAAACACCGGATGACCGACGGACTGTGGTGTGCAACATTTGCCAAACCAGGATCAGCAGGGGTTCCACCACTAATAGCTTAACTACCACCAGTATGCGCAGGCATATGAATGCTAAACACCCCACTCAGTGGCAACAAGCCCGTTCACCTCCGGCCGTGCACACCACTGCTCCTTCCCCTGTGTCAGCTGATAGTCAGCCCCCTGCCCAGGACCCTGCCACAAAAACCCCATCGTCGCCTCCACGATCCTCCACAGCATCCACCAGCGTTCAGCTCTCCATACCCCAGACGCTGGAGCGGAAACGGAAATATAGTGCAACCCACCCGCACGCCCAAGCCCTTAATGTCCACATCTCCAGATTGCTCAGCCTGGAGATGCTGCCCTATAGGCTAGTAGAGACTGAGGCCTTTCGCAACCTCATGGCGGCGGCCGCCCCTCGGTATTCGGTCCCCAGCTGCCACTACTTTTCCCGATGTGCCGTCCCAGCCCTGCACCAGCACGTGTCAGACAACATAATCCGTGCCCTGACCAACGCCGTTTCTGACAAGGTCCACCTGACCACGGACACGTGGACGAGTGCTGCAAGGCAGGGCCACTATATATCGCTGACGGCACATTGGGTTAACTTGGTGGAGGCTGGGACCGAGTCTGACCCTGCGGCTGGTCATATACTGCCGACGCCAAGGATTGCGGGGCCTACCTCGGTCCAGGTGTTTCAGGCCTACTATGCCTCCTCCTCCTCCCACCCCTCCTCCACCTCCTCCTCCGAACTACCATCCGTGGGCATGGCGCCATCAGTCGGTAGCTCTAGGCACAACAGCAGTGCCGTCGCTAAGCGACAGCAGGCGGTGCTCAAACTGCTGAGCCTAGGCGATAAAAGGCACACCGCCCAAGAACTATTACAGGGCATCACGGCGCAGACTGATCTGTGGCTGGCACCGCTGAACCTGAAGCCAGGCATGGTTGTGTGTGACAACAGCCGTAACCTGGTGGCGGCTCTGCAACTCGGCAGACTGACACATGTGCCATGCCTGGCCCATGTGTTAAATCTGATAGTTCAGCGTTTCCTCAAGACATACCCCAATCTGTCTGATTTGCTCACGAAGGTGCGCCGCATCTGTGCGCATTTCAGGAAGTCCAGCACAGATGCTGCCACTCTCAGGGCAGCGCAGCGCCGCCTCCAACTGCCCGCTCACCGACTGTTGTGCGACGTGCCCACGAGGTGGAATTCAACACTGACCATGTTATCCAGAGTTTGCCAGCAGCGCAGAGCGATTGTAGACTGCCAGATGTCAACTTCCACCAGAACTGGTAGTCAGGTCAGTCAGCTTCCTCAAGTCTACAATGAGGAGTGGACGTGGATGTCTGATATCTGTCAGGTGCTGAGTAACTTTGAGGAGTCAACACAGATGGTCAGTGGCGATGCCGCCATCATCAGCCTCACCATCCCGCTGCTTGGCCTGTTGAAAAAATCTCTGATCAGCATGAAGTCGGAAGCTTTGCGCTCGTCACAAGAGACGGGGGAAGAAGATTCCCTTGTTGATAGCCAAAGCACCCTTAGGTCTGTTTCTCAGCGCATATCGGAGGAGGTGGAGGTGGATGAGGAGGAAGAGGAGGAGAATGTTGGCGAGACACAAGAGGGGACCATTGTTGAGTCCTTCACTGTTCAGCGTGTATGGGCAGAAGAAGAGGAGTTGGAGGAGTTGGAGGAGGAGGAAATGGACAGTCAGGCCAGTGAGGGGAGTGAATTCTTACGCGTTGGTACTCTGGCGCATATGGCAGATTTCATGCTAGGCTGCCTATCCAGTGACCCTCGCACCGATTACTGGGTGTTCACTCTCCTGGACCCACGGTACAAGCAAAATCTTTCCACTCTCATCCCTGGAGAGGAAAGGAGTGTGAGAATGCATGAATACCAGCAGGCCCTGGTGCACAAGCTGAAACAGTATTTCCTTTCTGACAGCGCTAGCGGCAGAGTGCGTAGTTCTGCGGGACAAGTAGCGAGGGAGAGTAGGCGAGCAGGCAGCTTGTCCAGCACTGGCAAGGGTACGCTTTACAAGGCTTTTGCCAGCTTTATGTCACCCCAGCAAGACACTGTCACCTGTCCCCAGTCTCGGCAGAGTAGGGCTAATCTTTACAGAAAGATGGTGAGGGAGTACGTAGCTGACCATACCATCGTTCTAAATGATCACACAGCTCCCTACAACTACTGGGTTTCAAAGCTGGACATGTGGCACGAACTGGCGCTGTACGCCTTGGAGGTTCTTGCCTGCCCTGCCGCTAGCGTCTTGTCCGAGCGGGTTTTCAGTGCAGCTGGTGGCATCATCACCGATAAGCGTACACGCCTGTCGACTGACAGCGCTGACAGGCTGACGCTTATTAAGATGAATAAAGCCTGGATTTCTCATAATTTCCAATCTCCACCAGGTGAAGGAAGCTCAACCTGAATAATTTATCCACTCCTCCTCCTCCTCCTCATTTTCCTCCTTCTCCTCCTCTTTGTACAGTAAAGCAGAGGAAACTGGCTATTTTTTGACAGGGCCCACTGGCTCTAGCTATAGTACTTTATGCATTTAATTTTTCTGGAGGGCCACCGACCCGGTCCTCTGTTTTAAACAATTTTTGGGAGTGCCACATACAGGCACTCAATCTATTCAATTTTTCTGGAGGGCCACCTACCCGGTCCTCTGTTTTAAACAATTTTTGGGAGTGCCACATACAGGCACTCAATCTATTCAATTTTTCTGGAGGGCCACCTACCTGCTCCTCTGGTTTGAAAACTTTTTTGGACTGCCACATACAGGCACTCAATCTATTCCATTTTTCTGGAGGGCCACCTACCTGCTCCTCTGGTTTGAAAACTTTTTTGGACTGCCACATACAGGCACTCAATCTATTCCATTTTTCTGGAGGGCCACCTACCTGCTCCTCTGGTTTGAAAACTTTTTTGGACTGCCACATACAGGCACTATCCAAATTAAATTGTCTCCATAGCAGCCTCCACACGTTGTCTCCATTGCTACCTCCAAAAGTCGTCCATATAGCTGCCTCCATACATCGTCCCTTTATCAAACGAGGTGTGTCAGGCAGAAATTTGGGTTGTTTTCATGGATTCCACATCAAAGTTGTTAACTTTGTCGCCACCCAGCTGTGTTATCCACAAAATACACTGGCAAACTTTTATCATTTACCAATATTATTTCAGCGCTTCTTGCGCTTCTGTTTACATTCCCCTCATCCGCCATATCCTAAACTTATAAGAACGCTACTACACTTGATCTTATACAAAAGGTTCTTAGAAGTGCTGTTTGGGGAGTAGCCTAGAGACAGGGGCTTGGATTGGCGAAAGCTCGCCTGGAAGCGGAGCGCCAGCTCCATCCCAAGATACAACTAACATAGTTTTAAGTGCAGCACCTTTAATCTACTACTAGTTCACTGCCTCCATAATAATAATAATAATAATCTTTATTTATATAGCGCCATCATATTCCGTAGCGCTTTACAAATCATAGGAAACAAATACAAATGTAATGTAACAGAGCACAACATTTGTATGGAACAACAGGAGTGAGGTCCCTGCTCGCCAGAGCTTACGGTTTATGAAGATGATGGGGTAACACGAGGTAAAAGAATTTTTAATGGTCAAGCCATTCTTCTTAGGGAATAGAACAAAATATAATAAATGGAATTGCTGTCGCTTGAACCACTCAGCCGTCACCAGGTCCAGGGTGAATGGGACTACATAGAAGTCTGGTGCCTGTTGGTTGCTGGATAACAGATGGGAGGACGACACAGGACGGGTTAGTAGAAGAGTTAAAACTTCATGCAGTTAATGAGTGTTATAGGCTTGCCTAAAGAAATGGGTTTTAAGAGCACGTTTGAAACTTTGGAGGTTAGGTATTAGTCTGATAGTCCGGGGCAGAGCATTCCATAGAATTGGTGCAGCTCTAGAGAAGTCTTGGAGACGCGAGTGGGAGGTCCGCACTAGGGTAGAGGTTGATCTAAGATCACTGGCGGATCTAAGAGCACGGGTTGGGCGATAGACTGAGATAAGAGAGGAGAGGTAGGGGGGTGCAGCATTATACAGAGCTTTATGGATGAGGGTTATTATTTTAAACTGTATTCGAAAGGAGACTGGCAGCCAGAGCAGCGACTGGCATGAACTGTAGGCATACATGGTCCCCTTATCAAACGAGCTGTGTCAGGCATAATTTTGGGTTGTTTTCATGGCTTCCACAACAAACTTGTTAACTTTGTCGCCACCCTGCTGTGTAATCCACAAAATACACTGGCAAACTTTTACCATTTACGGATATTATTTCAGCGCTTCTTGCGCATCTGTTTCCATTCCCCTCACCCGCCATATCCTAAACTTATAAGAACGCTATTACACTTGATCTTATACAAAAGGTTCTTAGAAGTGCTGTTTGGGGAGTAGCCTAGAGACAGGGGCTTGGATTGGCGAAAGCTCGCCTGGCAGCGGCGCGCCAGCTCCATGCCAAGATCCAACTAACATAGTTTTAACTGCAGCACCTTTAATCTACTACTAGTTCACTGCCTCCATACATGGTCCCCTTATCAAACGAGCTGTGTCAGGCAGAATTTTGGGTTGTTTTCATGGCTTCCATGTTAACTTTGTCGCCACCCTGCTGTGTAATCCACAAAATATACTGGCAAACTTTTATCATGTACCGATATTATTTGAGCGCTTCTTGCTCACCTCCTTTGGTTCCTCTCTGCCACCCATTGGTTTGAAGCCTGAGTCCATTTAGGGTATGTCGCCATGACACTCTCTAGCCTGCCGCTGCTGCCGCTGCCTCTGCATGAAGTCCCCTATAGTGTCAGGGTCAATTATTGGATGTTTTAGATGCTATCTAGCTTAATTCTGTCACTCTGTCATGGCCATGCTGTTGCCCATAATTTTGGCATAATGGTGCGATTAAGCAGCCTCAGAGGCATCCATGCATGCTGCCCCTGCTGTTTCCTGTCCATTTCCGTGGTGTTTCCATCCTTTTCTGAGGTTCCCAGGTGTTTGGCCAAGCTTCCCTGTGCAGAGCCTTGGTCCCCTTGAAAAATGCTCGAGTCTCCCATTGACTTCAATGGGGCTCGTTATTCGAGACGAGCACTCGAGCATCGGGAAAAGTTCGTCTCGAATAACGAGTACCCGAGCATTTTAGTGCTCGCTCATCTCTAATCTTTAGTCTTTTTCCATTGGTTTCACTGGAAGTAGCGCAATGGAAGAAAGGCCCATTAGCACATATCTGCTTCTCTAAAATGAAAGACCGCATCGTTGAGGATATTGTACAATTATTTCCTTCTCATTGACTAATTATTCCTTATATAAAGCTCTGAATTTGTATCAGGCACCTACCAGCTGTCTTCTCCGGGGGCCACCATAAGGTACTGTGTACTTTTACTATATACAATTTTAGGTAGTGTGCCAAACCTGTAGACAACTGCGGTTAGTAGAAGGTACAAAGAAGAAATGTAGATCAAACATGTAGCAAAGTTGAGGTCATCATTAACTTTTTCTACAGAGTACATAATGGGACACTGAGAGAAGTGAGGAATTGAGGTATAAGAGGACATCTAGGAGATCATGGAGAATTAACAAGTCCATTTGGTAATTTAGGTCACCTTCCCAGGAGACTCTTCATGTCTAAGTCTCTATAACGGTGGGCAGATTTATTTGACTCTTCTGGGAAATATCTGGTGAACCAGACATGTCTAGGGCCAGTGGAGATATTCATTGGGTATTTGTTGATGCAATGTTGTGGCCCCCAATCACTAATGTACAATTTTACTTTCCCGAGAGCTTGTGACCAGAATTGTCAGAAGAAAAGAAGGAAATAGCATTAGGGCTTCCACACACAACATCGCATAACATGATGAGCAGTGGAGATGTGATGGCCCATATCTCCACTGCTCATATCTCCAGTGGCCCGGATCAATCATTTTGGCTGTGCCAGTTTTCTGTCTGACTTTGTACTCAAGCGAACGTGCAAACTGCTCTTACATGTATATATGAAATCTTTGGGCTCACTGGGCTCATTTACTAAGGGTCCACGGAGCGCATTTTCGTCAAGTTTTCCGACAATATCCATTTTGCGTTGCATATAACAGGGGATTTTGGCGCACGCATCGGCGCCGGCCTGCACTCCATAGAAATCGAGGGGCAGGCTGTCGGACAACCCGACGGATTCGGACTATGCGCGGGATTTAACTATTCGAATTGTGTCGCACGCATTTACAAGCACTGGGAAGAAGAAGGTGAACTCCGGTGGACTTCAGCGGGAAAGCGCCAGATGCAGGAACTCGGGTGCACGAGCTACGTGAATCGCAACGGACTTCATCTTCGTCGGACCGTCTGAAATGGGGATAGCGACAGGACCAGGTAATTAAATTTGCCCCACTGTGTCCACACAACAAATGTGCACCTAAATGGACATATAAGTGCTTTGTCGAAGTTTGCAACAGAGTTATTACTGTGACTCAACAGAACTAAAGGTGCACCAAAAAATGATGGTGCAAACTTCCCGAGCAGTGCAGGGGGACCCGATAATTAAAGATCTTGCACCAGTTTTCAATAATCTGCCCCACCCTGCACATTCATGAGGCAAACTGGACTAAGGCAGAATGCACCCGTTTTTTTTATATCTCTGTATATTGGCTCGGCACTGGTTAGACCCAAGGGTTTGCTGACCGAGATCTATTGTCTATTATGAAAAGAATTTTCGACTTTACAAACTAGTTGGTTCCACACCAGCTCATTTTCCCAACACTTCCACTTATGTTGACTAAGTATAAGAAGGGCAACTTTTACAATATTTCTGGACCCCTGTATCTTGTCTCTTCATTAGTCTTTCTGCAGTAATAAATCTCCCGCACTGGTATTGGATGTTGGGTTATATGTAGAGGTTTTTACCCAGAATTTGCTACAAAACTGGAAAAGTTTTTGACCTGGTCTTCATTTTAGAAAGAAGTTCTGCTTCTACATCTACACAGTCAGGGAGTTAGTCTACAGATGCACTGTACCTCATACAAGGCTATTCTTACTACACTACGGATACATGAGTTAGAGGAGCTACAGATACAGTAGTTGTCAAGCTACAGGTGACGGGAGATGAAATTACATGAGAAGGTCCAATGTGAAGCCACAGGCGGGAAAATGTCACCGTGGCTTAGGTAGTATGACCAACACAGCCACGGGCCACGGTACATCTCAGAAGCTGTAAATATCATGAATGTTGTCTCATAACCTACAAAACTTTGGTCCTGTATTTTGATTCTTGCAGAAAAATGAACTGAAACAACAAAATAGCCCAAATCTTACAGGAGACAATGATGTCACATTTTGATTCTTTGCAATGGACCTTTTGCTTATTTGTACTTCCAGGTAACATTAATATTATTATTATTCATAATACTAAACCCCTTTAGTAGAAAGTGGATGACTCAAGATAAAATTATAGCACCAAGTATGAAGTTTAAAATCAAAGGGGATTTCTACGGTAAATCTTCTAAAGAGCTAACTATAGGCGATTGTTGAGGGTTACTTACGTGAGACCAGGGGCGTAACTACAGCAGTAGCAAACATAGCAGCTCTTATGGGGCTCGCAGTGTCAGGGGGCACCGGCATCCGACCTGACACACTTAAGAATGGAGGATGTGCGCCATAATATACATAATATGCTGCACATTGTACAGTACAATATGTATGTAACACTATGGAAGGATTCGGATGCAGACAATTCCATCTGTAGTGTCTGAGCTCATTACAGTGACTGATCCTACTCACTTAGCTAAACCAGTTCCCTACACTGTACTGAGGAGACGCTACCATCACTGTACACAGTTGTCCCTTCAGGAATAGATATACTGCTCTGGCTTTAAATCCCACATCATGTAATTAGGTTTTCAGAAAATCATACTTGATTTTAAGGGTTCTTCCTTACAAAGTAGCAAAAAGAGGTGTTGTTTTCCTTGTTCCATCCCGGAGAATGTATTTGTGTATTTACCAAAATCTCCTAGTGGAGCATCAGTGGCTCTAAGTCTCCACCCAACTGCAAGGCAGCCTTAATTGGCAAAGTCTCCGTAAGGAGAACTCTTACTTCCCGACCCTACTCACTTTATTGAGAGCTGCGCCTGCAGTGAGCCTGACCAGCGGATACACTATGGATGGAGTTGTCTACTTCCAGCTAAGTCTGTAGTT
Organism: Engystomops pustulosus; assembly: GCF_040894005.1. Lineage (NCBI taxonomy): Eukaryota > Metazoa > Chordata > Amphibia > Anura > Leptodactylidae > Engystomops > Engystomops pustulosus. Next base: position 13,956,061 of record NC_092416.1, read on the forward strand.
TCAAAGAGCAGGTTTTCTGGCTTTACGGTTTCTGGACTCTGCTTTCAATTACCTATTAATGACCTATCCTATGAGGTCATTAATATCCTATGCGGTCTGGATAGCCCCGCCCCACATAGCCATGGAGTATAATTTAGAAGTTATTTGTGTGTATTTTATTCCAAAGTTTCATTCAAAATTTGGAAGGTTGGAAATGATTTTTTTTTTTTTGTGTACTACATTTTCCAGTGTGTATACAGAGAGTGAAGAAATCAGATATACTGACAGATTTGAGTCGAGTAACTTACAGAATCAAGAATACAGCTCAGGGTAACATTAGGCTTAAAGGGAACCAACCACCACGAATCTACCTATAAAGGTAGATCGGGTGGTAGGTGAATGTACGGGACGTGAGGATAGCCCTTTTTAGAGCTAATCCTCACGTCCCCGCTAGCGTAGCATAAACTTTATTGCCCTAATATGTAAATTTTATTAAGCGGCTACTGGGGCGTGGAGTAGCCGGACACGAGGCTACACGGCGCGGCTACTCCATGCCCCAGTAGCCGCTTTCCCCCGCCTACCCTGTGATCTTCGGCGCACAGCTCCTGGCAGCTGCGCGCCCTCGTCCGAGAAGCCGGAGTTCTGCGCATGCGCAGTAACTCCGGCCTCGTTCCCAAGATCGCGCATCCTCGGGCCTGCGCTCGGAGCCCGAGGATGCGCGATCTCGGGAACGAGGCCGGAGTTACTGCGCATGCGCAGAACTCCGGCTTCTCGGACGAGGGCGCGCAGCTGCCAGGAGCTGCGCGCCGAAGATCACAGGGTAGGCGGGGGAAAGCGGCTACTGGGGCGTGGAGTAGCCGCGCCGTGTAGCCTCGTGTCCGGCTACTCCACGCCCCAGTAGCCGCTTAATAAAATTTACATATTAGGGCAATAAAGTTTATGCTACGCTAGCGGGGACGTGAGGATTAGCTCTAAAAAGGGCTATCCTCACGTCCCATACATCCACCTACCACCCGATCTACCTTTATAGGTAGATTCGTGGTGGTAGGTTCCCTTTAAAGAGCGACTCTAAAACAGCATAAAAACTTTAATATTACTAATAAATATTAATTATCATGAGATAAATTTATGGATCTCCCCAAATCTTGTGTTTATATTTCATTTTATAATTCTTTTGTATTCCTGTAATTTATTTAGGGTATTTCACTGATTCGCAACAAGGTAATTGGACGTTTACATTCCCACACTCCATAAAAACAATGATACATTCCACAGTGGATATTCCCTGCTCATTCACTGGTCCCAATGACCCTAAAAAGTATCATCTGATCTGGTATGAATATGGAGTCAACAGGTCAACACATCAACAGGTGTATAACAGCGATAACCAGAGTCAGGTCCACCCGGATTATATAAACCGCACCTCACTTATAGGTGGTGGAGCAAACTGTTCTCTGAGAATCAAAAATATGACAAAAACAGCCTGGTACTTCCCGGAAATAACTTCTAGCAACTCAAACAATGAGCAGAAGCCAATCAAGGTCAATGTTACAGGTAAGTTATATATGTATGTATCTATCTATCTCCTATCTATCTATCTATCTCCTATCTATCTACCTATCTATCTATCTCCTATCTATCTATCTATCTCATATCTATCTATCTATCTGTCTCCTATCTATCTATCTCCTATCTATCTATCTATCTATCTATCTATCTATCTCCTATCTATCTATCTATCTATCTATCTATCTATCTATCTATCTCCTATCTATCTATCTATCTATCTATCTATCTCATATCTATCTATCTATCTATCTGTCTCCTATCTATCTATCTATCTATCTGTCTCCTATCTATCTATCTATCTATATATCTATCTATCTCCTATCTATCTATCTATCTCCTATCTATCTATCTATCTATCTATCTATCTATCTATCTCATATCTATCTATCTATCTATCTCATATCTATCTATCTATCTATCTATCTATCTCCTATCTATCTATCTATCTATCTATCTATCTATCTATCTATCTATCTATCTCCTATCTATCTATCTATCTATCTATCTCCTATCTATCTATCTATCTATCTATCTCATATCTATCTATCTCCTATCTATCTTCTATCTATCTCATATCTATCTATTTATCTAAAGTAAAGTTTCAAAAACTGGCAGCACTCCGGATTGGTATCAAAAAAGTGACGGGGTGTCTTTTATTCCATGTGCAACGTTTCAGCTCACAAGGAGCCTTTGTCAAGCATCTATTTATCTATCTATCTATCTATCTATCTATCTATCTATCTATCTATCTATCTCCTATCTATCTATCTATCTATCTATCTATCTATCTCCTATCTATCTATCTATCTATCTATCTATCTCATATCTATCTCCTATCTATCTATCTATCTCATATCTATCTCATATCTATCTCCTATCTATCTATCTATCTATCTATCTCATATCTATCTATCTATCTATCTATCTATCTATCTATCTATCTATCTATCTCATATCTATCTATCTCATATCTATCTATCTATCTATCTATCTACCATAGCAGAGTGACTTTTTTATATTTCCTATAATGTCATTCCTGCCCTAAGCACAAAACATCATTGGGGGAATTCATTAAGACTGGCGTTTTAAAATTCCCCCCCACTGGCGCTCCAGCATCCATATCTACTAGTAGATACGAGCACAATCTCAGGCAGTTTGGACCTAAGACCAGGTGTGATCGTCTGGTTGTCCAGCAGAGACTATAGGAAATACAGTGGGAGGGTACATTTACACTCCTAAAAGAAACCTTGCTCGTATTCTCCCACTTAACCACTAGATCTGGAGTTTTTTGCTATTTTCTGTCTCGTCCCCTGGCTTCCCAGCTCCCTGCCCCAAAACGCCCATAGGGCCACATTTATCACTTTTGTGCGCCTAAGTGTAGTAGTTGCGCCTAAATTCTGGCGCACTGTTTGCCAAGAATTATCACAAGCTACAACCATCTGTGATAAGTATATTTTCTGCCTCTTATTAATCACTTTACTTTAACACAGTTTAGGCGCAATGTTAGATTCAGGCAGTTACATGTCATCCTGCTACAAGCTCCTCTCTGCTTCTCCCACAGCCCAGAATGAAGATAACACTCACAGCAGCACCCAGGTGTGTGACACCCAGCACCCAGTGACCTCCTCAGCAGCACCCAGGTGTGTGACACCCAGCACCCAATGACCTCCTCAGCAGTGGCTTCTCCTGGAGGGGATCCCCCAGTGCTGGTCTCCTGCTGCACCCCTGTAATTCTGCACAGTATCCCCCTCAGACACACTGGTGATACTGTGCAGAATTACATGGGGGACACTTGTATGAAGTTTCTGCAAACTTCTGCAAACTTCTGCAAGCTTCTGCAAACTTGTGCAAACTTCTGCTTTGAGCTCAGGTTTTGCAGAATATTTTGTAAATAGAAGTGATGAACTGTAAATAGAGTCTGCAGCTCCTGTCTGTAATGTATCTAATGTATCTATTATATGTCCTAGTGTCTGGCTGAGCTCTGCTGCTAGAAATGAGCTCTTCTGCAAAGGGGCTCAGTGTTACTTCTCAGATAACGCCACCTTCGGGCTGGAGTGTTTTTGCGCCCGTTTTTGCGCCTAAATGAAAACGTTGCAAGTGATGAATATCATTAGGCGGAGCAAAACATCTGGATTGGTAAGATAGATGAGGGAAAGCTGCTTATTTTTTCTGCGCGGCTAGTTTGGCGTTTAATCGCAAAAATGGCGCAAAAACGGTGCGCCTGAATGAAAAGGCGCAAAAACAACAGAAAAAACGAGTGATACATGTGGCCCATAGTCGTAGAAGGCCAACGACTGTCAGGGAGGTATAGATTCATGTGCGTTCTCTGCCAGAAAACTGTCTGAGGAGGCATAATGAATTTCCCCCACAATGTTACTACCTACAATACAAAGGATCCTGAGATCAAATACCATATGTGACACATTGTAATAGTTGTCTTCAATATTCATAGACAGGAGCAGTGAGAGTACATAGCAGAGACTTCTCCCAGTGTCAGAAGGGTGGGGGAGCATTTCCTGCTAAATGATAGATTTTTGTCAACTTCCTTTCAACAAAATTGATGCTAAAATATTCATGTAAGATGTCAAAGAGTTAATAACATTGATGCATTTGGATGTTATATAATAAAAGTTTATATTTTTTTCACCATATTATCTTTAATATGTAACTGGATTCTCATTGGCAGGTTGCTTGAATAGACCAACATGCAGTGACTGGAGCTTCTCCTTCCCGAGAACCATCAAAGCTTTGAATGGTTCTTGTGTGCATATTCCATGTACCTTAACCTCTCCAGAAAATGTCACAGATTTCAACTTAATTTGGTTCTTAAAAACTCCGACAGGAGATATACCAGTCTATAACAACAGAACACGCCTTAGAGTAGACCGCAGGTACAGAGGACGCACATCTCTGGTCAGGATGAAGTGGAGCAGCTGCTCGTTGAGGATTAATGATGTCACGGCTGAAGGACAATTCTACCCGGGAATAAACAGAGTGATAAATGCCTTCAACCTGGATGAAAAATTCTGCACAGTTAAAGTCACAGGTGAATAATGACTAGAACTGGATATGTGGCTGGGTCTTCTCTTATGGCTGGGGTCGTAGAAAAACAATATACTCATCTTCTCCATTGATCCTTGTCACCTGCGACAACTGCTGATGCTGACGGGGCGCTGCTGACGTCGGTGCCTTCCCGACTAGTGCCGCACAACTGCTACAGTATGAGTTTTTGTCAATTTTCGACATTTCTTGAATCAGGGTACATTGACTACCACTTAGAAATCAACCAACATTCAGGTCTCTCGGTGTAAGAACCTCCTCCAACTCTTGCACACTCCATATATAACCCAAAACAGATAAGTTTTCCAATCATTGACAAATTTTACTCTCTTTTTCTGCAGATCTCCCAATGAATCCAGAAATAACTGGAACTGAGAACCTCACAGATTCATCTCCGGTCAACCTCACTTGTTCTGTAACTCACACTTGTCTCTCAAACCGCCCATCGCTACGATGGAATATCCATAACAATCAAAACAACAGCCACAAAGTATACCTGACTCAAGGCAACTGGAAAGAGCAGTCTGACATTCTCTATATTCCCTCCATCAAGGACCATAACACATCCCTGGAATGTAAGGCAACTTTCCCAAATGGCCTCTCCATAGTCCAGAGAGTGACCTTGTTCATTGAAGGTGAGTAACTTGCGCTGTGGATGAGGAGGATCTCCCAGACTTCACTGTTGGGACTTAGACTTAATTTATATGGGACAATTCAGTTGAGGGTTCAACTCTAAGGAATGTAACTGGACTTTGTCACTAGACCCAACTACTGATATAGAGATGCAGGACTGGGTGATATGGAGCGTCTTTGTTGTCTGGCATTAATGAGTAAAAAAATTCAACAATCTAAACAGTGTTTTTATCACATTCTGCTATGTTTTTCTCATTTCAGACCCACAGAGTGATTCAGGTCCAGGTAAGGTCATCTACTTTATGTCACGCTATTCCAATCCAATTATTTTAAAAGTAACTTGTGTGCTTTAACTCGTCTGGGACCCCCGCTGATGTCTGTAGACGAGCTGCAGGCACTGCCGCCAGCTCCATAGGCTTGGTGGTCACGGGACTGCCAGGTCTAAAGTTTGAGTTAATTTGAAAATTAAAAAAAATAACTATAAATAACAAAAAAAAGTCTTTTTTCACTTTTAACCCCAAATAAAAATGAAAATGAAAAAAAAAAAAGTTAAAACTTTTAGTACCTTTTTAACTAGCTCTATGTGTCCCGAAAAAAAACACGGCAAAAAATGTCAAGGTAGCATGCAAAAAAAAAAGTTATGGCCCTTAATGCGCCGCTTATGAAGATTTGCTAAAAATGCCCGGTCACTAGAGCCTTTTCAGGCCGCGGCACTAAGGGGTAAAACAGTTGACTTAGCATGGAACAAGCTTCTAATATCCTGAAACAACACAATCATCAGTAGGGGACGACATCCAGGACCCCCACTGGTTATCTGTCCTCAGCAGCTGATGAACAGACAATGGATCAGGAAGCTGACAAGTGAATGCAGGTCGGTTGCCATTAATTTCAATGTCTGATATGTGGGGGTTCTGGCTGTTATACCCCCTCAAATCAGATATTGAAGACTTTCCAATGGAAAGGTCGTCAATATTTTGAGCTCGGATGAAAGAGACTTCGACCAAATTTATTAACTTGAAAAATATACATATATACTGGCAGCCCCCGGGTTACAAACAAGATAGGTTCTGTAGGTTTGTTCGTAAGTTGAATTTGTATGTTAGTTAGAAAACTGTATAGTTTATTATTGTAACCCCAACCAGAAATTTTTTTGGTCTCTGGGGCAATTGGATTTTAAAAATGTTGGGTTGTCATAAGAACCAGAATTAACAATAAAGCTTCATTGTAGACGCCTTTTATAACTCCCACAGATGATTATTGTATGGAGATGAGCGAGCACTAAAATGCTCGGGTGCTCGTTATTCGAGACAAACTTTTGCCGATGCTTGAGTGCTCGTCTCGAATAACGAGCCCCATTGAAGTCAATGGGAGACTCGAGCATTTTTCAAAGGGACCATGGTTCGGGAATAAAATGTGTTATTTAATTGAAAAGGAATGTCTTCTGATAAGTTATCAGATGTATGCAAACATCTGCAATCTATTCTTCACTGCTCCGTGTGTATATTATATCCCGACAAGTTAGCAGATGTGAAGTACAGTGAAGAATAGAATAAAAACAGTGACCACAGGATCATTTAAGTGAAGAAGACAGTGAAGAATAGATTGCAGATGTTCCGTACATCTGCTAACTTGTCGGGAGATAATATACGCGCGGAACAGTGAAGAATAGATTGCAGATGTTTGCATACATCTGCTAACTTATCAGAAGACATTCTTTTTCAATTAAATAACACATTTTATTCCTGAACCATGGTCCCTTTGAAAAATGCTCGAGTCTCCCATTGACTTCAATGGGGCTCGTTATTCGAGACGAGCACTCAAGCATCGGGAAAAGTTCGTCTCGAATAACGAGCACTCGAGCATTTTAGTGCTCGCTCATCTCTAACTGCATCTAATCCCTAGTTCCTAACTACTGATTCCTAATGAGATATTCTAATATTTTTTCTCTGCTTTTAGATAACCTACAAAACTCAGTCATCGCGGTTACCGTGTTTAGTGGGATCATCTGTCTTCTTTTGCTTCTTTTAGTCGTCTTCATTTATAAGAGGTAGAGTATCGTATGGTGATACTTCAAGATCGGCCTTTCAGCAAGGCGGTGGGATTTATTATGGTTCTTATGGCATAAAAATAGTGACATGAAGATGGAGATTGATCTTTGTACATTACCATAGAAAGGAGTGGAGCACCGGTACCACACGTGCATCGGTCGTTTCTATGCAAAAGGAATTTTTCGTCCCTCTTACCCAATCACTGTAGTCTTTCTCTATGAATGCCTCCCAAAAATTAGTGAGGATAGTCCACCCTGCCACTCACGTCATAGAGATGCCTGGTCTTCATAGCCGATCTCTACAGGCCAAATGTTGAAACGAACATTTCTAAAGTGGAATTCAGTCAAGTTTATTTTTATATTTTTATATTTTTTTTATTATCATATTATATTTAATACATTTGCAGTAAACATTTTTATACCCCTCTCCAAGTCCTAGAATTTTAAGTTGGTGTACAAATTTGTTTGCCTGTAGAGCAGTCAAATGCAGTGCAAACTCAACATGAGATTATGTGTCAATCTCATAAAATGTTAGACTATCAATAAATTTCTTCATGCCTCCTGTAGCTATCTTTTAGAGTTGAATTTTGTTTATCTGTGACACCTGTCCAGCTTGAGTTAGGGACAATCCCATAAATATTTTCAAAGTGATCCTTATACGAGGATCTTCCCAAAACTTCCCAGAGTAGTCCAGGTACTAAGCTGGCCCAGATAAAGGAGATTAGAGATGAAATTGGCCAAAGCCAAAGAGGCGAAGCTTCCAATGATACAGTCCAAGGTATAAGGCAGGCAGCTATGCTTCAGACTCAGGTCACATGGGGTCATTACCAATAATTGTATACAGTCATAAACACAAAGTCAGGTTCTCATTAGCATCTTCCTGCAAAAACATGTTTTCAAACACCAAGGTGGCCATGGACACTGTAGGGATGGCAGACAATCCCTTTAAACTCTTGCAGGAAGTGATTGCATCCCTTAGTACCCAGGGGAGTGTTATGTTGGTCAGAGTGTCCAGAGGAAAGGTGACCTACCAATGGGCATAAACTGCAGGAATTACAGCTACCACTATGGATTTGTGAGAAATTACGGTAGACTTTCTTCAATGTTACCAATTTTATGTGGGTTCTTTAGGGTTATATATTACTTATGTTTGTATATTTTATAGAATGAAAAGACAGCGCACAACTGTGATGAGAAGGGTAGGTACTAGAAATTAGCCTTATTAAGATAGCTACAAAATGTCCACTTTTCCATGGTTGTCCAAAATTTAAGATGATAATTAAAACATTGTAATTGGGTTTATAACTCACAGGAATGAGATAATTAAGATAACGACCATTAGATTTTTTTTTTGTTTAATATAATATGAGTTCTGTGGTTCTTGTACAGATGGGAGAAACCCAAGAACCCACTTACGCAGATCTCGAAAGGAGCACAATGGAAGAAGATTACGCAATGTTGAAGGTACTAGTACGATTCACAATCTCTCATGTGGAATCAACACTTTAATAAGTGTTGATATTGTGAATAATCTGATTAGAGAATAAAAGATATTTCTGATATGATTGTTATTTAATAATATGTGATATGGATCTATCTAAATATGTGGGTTTCACTTATCAGAACAAAATGAGACCAATATCTGGTCCATAGAAGGTTTGTAAATTTGGTAATTACAAACTCCATTGAGGAGCAACTCAGTTTCTTTCTGCTATTATAGAAATAGGGAGGGTAAGTAGTAGACAGGTGCTTATGGTAGGTTACTAGAGGTAAGTGATTGCCTCTCAGACTATAATTGAGCCACCATGAGCTTTTTAAGGAGAACTTAAGACAAACAAAACGAAGGGCAAGGAACTCAGACAAGCACTGAACTGTATCTCCGTAATGTTGTTGTGGAAAGTCAGGCAAAGAGTTTGGGGTCTCACACATAAGTCCAAAAAGTGTTCTCCAGCCAGGAGATTTTAAGTGCAATTAAACTTTTTTAGAACATCAAACAAGGCACCCGAAGTTACAAAAACGTAAAAGTCATGAGTGCCATGGGTTCCCCTGCGATCCACGTATCAGATCGCAGGCACACCCGTGTCCCTCTCCATGGCGGCACCTGTCCCCGGTTCTCACTTACCTCTCCATATTCCTACTCCCGTCTCAGCTGGCCAAAACTTTATTCCGGCTCCTGCACGCACCGACACTCGCAGGTTTACTTCCAGGTTTTCCATAAAGGGTGGCTTCTCCCAGCAACCCCTGCCAGATCTTTACGCTCATATGCCTCAGAAAAAGCTTTCCTTGCTATTCTCCTATGTTTCTTGCGTTCCTAATCTGATCTCCCATTGTGACCCCGGACCTGACCCTGACTCTGCACCTCTGCCTCCTGCCTTGAACGTTCCTGTACCTTGACCATGGCTGCCTTTGGAATGGCCTGGTGGCACCATACAAAACCATACTGCTTTCCGGTGGGCTCTGGTGTGCCACTTAGATTCTGATCCCAGGTGTCGGATAGTGTCATCGTCCACGGTGGTCCAGGGGGTTCACTGACCCCGAGCCCTGACATGAGTAAGGGCTGTGGATAGCCTGTATCACAAGATCTTTTATGTTTTTGTAACTTCAGATGTCTTGTTTGATGTTCTAATAAAGTTCAGCCCTGATACCCCCAGGCTGGAAAACACTTTTTGTACTTATGCTATCAACTCTATGGGAGCTCTCTGTGCCGAGGTAGGAAAACAACAGCGGTGAGCTGATTTTTCCACTTACAAGTCCCACACATAATACCTTAAAAAATTCCAGATCCAAGACCAATGCTGTTTTTGTATTATATATATCACAGTATAAAAGTAGCTTAGATCACATAAAAGTGAAATAAAGTCAAACCTATAATCCGAGTGTTGATCTAGAACTCCATAAGGCTGATGCCTATTGGCCAATACAATGGGGGAAAAAATCTGGCAGTCGTTACAACTCTCTGGATCAATTTTGTATCCAAAGAATATAGTGGCAATAGCATGTGATAATTTTGCTTTCGAGAAATGCATCCGAGCTCAAAGTCTGATGTATCACAACATCCGGTTGCATCAAGCGTCTAGCCCCTTGATCTACTGCTCTCTCTTTATGATAATGTGGGATGGTGAGCAGCAGACCAAGGCGCTTGACGCTTTTGTGTCTTGAGAAAATATTTAAAAAGGTTCCTGATTGATGTCCCGATTGCGCTTGATTCATCTTTAACATTGGGGCCCACCCAACCACTGCAGACCCTTTGGCCATCATAAGCCAACCAGTTAATCACTTCCAGTTTAGATGTAGTGTCTTATTAGATAATATACAGGCAGTGCCCGAATAAAGAACACCCAACTTACCGATGACCCCTAGTTACAAATGGAGCTCACTGCCCCCTGGTAAAATTCTCTGGAAGCTGGTAATTTAATGATCTGTAGTCCAAGGCTTTAATGATCAGCTGTAAGGTTATTACAATAAAGCTTCATTGTTCATCTCAAAATTTTTTAAATCCAATTGTCACAAGCACTAAAAAATAATCTGTCTGGGGCTATCCTGTACGTGACTCTGGGACTGTCTGTATTGCAATTGCAATTTTTTTGCTCTATTTTTGTTCTTCTGATGTATAAATAAAGTCTTGATCTCCGTCCTTATTCACAGACTAATTGTAGGGGAGATTCAGCGATGGGACACGAGACGGAACCTCCTGACTACGAAAACATCCTGAAGACTTCTGAAGACTGATATATCTTTTATAGTTTTTTTAAACAAGACTGACTATTAATGAGAAAGGCTGGCTTTGTGGAAAGGCTATCCTCTTCTTCTTTTTCATATATTTTACAATTGTGGCCACTGTATTTGAAGCAGATCTCTACTAGAAGATATGGTTTAGGAAGCTGTGATTTAAAAAATGTGGTTGTCCATTCAAGAGGAAAAATCAAGAACTTCTTACATAGTGTTGAGTGGGTCTAAAACGCAAAGTTTGGGTCTGTAACATACAAGTTTGGGCTCCTAACTCGGACATGACCCAACAGAAGAAGTCTTGAAGAGCTGAGATGTATGTTGGGCAGCAAACTGTTGTATCGCCCAGGTAACACAATGGGGCACATATACTTACCCGTCCTGATGGGTTCCCCAAAAGTGCATTGTCCGACCGGAATGCAATCTGTACTAAGATCGTGGGCCCGATTTCCTGCATGTGTCGCTCCCCACTCAGGTTCGCCGGAGTTCATTCTTAAATCCTGCGCTCAGTCTAAATCAGTTGGATTGTCCGACCGTCCAACCCCGATTTCTGTTGCATGAAAACCAGAGAGGCCGTGACACAATCTGATCACTTGCGACACAATCGCAGCGCAAACCCCTGTTAAATACCTGTCTTAGCTGAGCAAATCCCAAAAACGGTGAAAAGTCCAACGAAAGTGCGATCCACGACCATTAGTAAATAAGCCCCAATATAGAAATTTCTGTTATCTTTAACTAGTTAACTAGTTTAACTAATCTTTTTCTAGTAATTCTAATACCACAGATTAATTATGTAGTAAACTGTTGTTTATATAATTCTATTTTACCTACATCTTTCATCCTGCGCTTGTGTCTATACTATTACATACACATCGCATAGTGATAGCCCAACACCCCGGTGCGCTTGAGATGCTGTGTTGTGCACGTGACAATTTCATTTTTAGGGATATTTTTGTGTTGTGAATAAAGATACAATTTTTTACATCAAACTTTTGGTGATAGTTACATATTTTCTATTGGATGTATGAGCTTCAGTCTGTCCAGTGTAACATGGCCACCAATAGCACCGATCACTGGTATTATGCTTGCCGCCATATTGGGGAGGATCGGCTCTCACTTTTGACATCATGTTAAAAGACGATCCTCACCAAAATGGCGATGTGCATGCACTGCAGCTGTAAGAGACGTTGTAACAGCATGTAAATGCTGCTGACGGTATGTAAATAGATAAGACCCGCAATCAGTACCAGCACCAATTGTGGGTGTTACTGTTTGGGCTTTTCAAATTTGGCCTGAACTCAGCCAACACAGAATTTAATGGGGTCTGCTCCCCCCTATTCATAAATAATAATGTTATTACATGCACAGACTGTTATTCTAGTTACCCCCTGCTTTACATTGCAGCTCTGTGTGTTCACATTTTATTCTGTGTCACCACAGCCATAGGGGCCATCACGGCTACAATGGGGTCAGCGCTGCTCAGGGGCTCGGTATGGATGCCGCAACCAAAATGCCGTTATCCCAGGCCATCTCTCTCTGCTGATGGCTACCTTCTCCAAGCCAAGCTGTCCACCCTACAACCTGCCGGGTGACTGATCCAGCCGAACTCCACTCCCTCCCCCCCTGCCACTGATGGCACAGACTTCTGAACACCCGCCATCATCACAGCCGCCCGAGGCAAATGCTGTATGAATGTACATGGTGTGTACGTATATGCACTGTATGTGTGTAAATGCTGTATATACTGTATGTACAGTATGTGTGTATTTGCTATATGTTTGTGTGTATTTACTATATGTATGTGTGTATGGTGTATTAATACTGCATGTATGGGTATATACAGTGAGTGTATACCGTATGCATAAGTATATGATGTATATATACTTTTTGTATGTATATAATGTGTATGTTGTGTACAGTATGTGTGTATAAATGTATGGGTGTACACATACTGTATGAGTTAGTATTTTCTGTATGTATTAGTGTATAAATGTATATTTGAGCACATAAATGTGTACGTATAAGTGTATACATGTATGTATATGTGTGCAAGTATAATAACAAGAGTAACAAAATGTATGTACAAATGAGCGTAGAAATATGTGTGTGTGTGTGTATGAGTTTGTGAATATGTATGTGATTGTATAATCATGTCTGTACAAATATGGATTTTTTTAAGGGGAAGGGGGCCCCATACAGAAATCCGCTATGGGGCCCAATCTCTCCTAGTTACACCCCCTGTTCACCTATTCAAGTATCCGGGCAAAACATGTATAAAAATAAGTGAACATGGAGAATAAATGTATTATTTTATATGATGAACAAAACAAACATCGGTTCTAAGAATAAGTTTTAAAACATTATTTTGAAATGAGTATAAGGGAAGCAGCCGCGGCCTTTCCCTTTGCATCACTAAAGGTTCCTGATTTTCATTAAGAGGAAATTGTTATTTTTATGTGGTGGAGATATCGGTCCCCACACACATGGGATTGTGTAGAAATGAATTAAAACTTGACTTTTATTAGACGTATTAGAAGTGATTTTACCACAAAAAACGTTTTGAAGATATTGGGGCAGATTTACTTACCCGGTCCATTCGCGATCCAGCTGCGCGTTTTCCGACGCTGATTCGGGTCTTCCGGCGATTCACTAAGGTAGTGCTCCCGATGTCCACCAGGTGTCACTGCTGCGCAGTCCTCCAGGCAGTCCCCTAATTAAGAACACCCAACGTACAGCAGACCCCTAGTTACAAACGGACCTCCCGATGTCGGTTATTACTGTACGTTAGCCTTTTAACTGGTACATTCCGTCGGCTTAATAATCAGCTGTAACAGTTATCACAGGTGTCTGTAATGAAGCCTTACTGTTAATCCTGGTTCTTATGACAACCCAACATTTTTAAAATCCAATTGTCACAGAGAACAAAAAAAAAACTTCTGTCTGGGGTTACAATTATAAAGTATACAGTTCCGACTTACATACAAATTCAACTTAAGAACAAACCTACAGAACCTATCCTGTACATAACCTGGGGACTGCCGGTGCTACCCCACACAATGGGGGGAAATTCATCATTACAATTTGTCTTTGACTCGGTCGTCTTTGTTCAATTCCATTTTTATTTTATCTCAATTCATCAAGTGAGTCAATGGGGCAGATTTACTTACCCGGTCCAATCGCGATCCAGCGGCGCATTCTCTGTGGTGGATTCGGGTCCGGCCGGGATTCATTAAGGTAGTTTCTCCAATGTCCTCCAGGTGTCGCTGCTGCGCTGAAAAGCATCTGAACGCACTGGAGTTCACCGGCTCGGGCTGAGTGAAGGTAAGTGCGTCACGAGCGACACATTTTCCGTTTTTAAATGCGGCAGTTTTTCCGAATCCGTCAGGTTTCCCTTCGACCACGCCCCCGATTTCCGTCGCGCGCATGCCAGCGCCGATGCGCCACAATCCGATCGCGTGCGCCAAAATCCCGGGGCAATTCAGGTACAATCGGCGCAAATCGGAAATATTCGGGTAACACGTCGGGAAAACGCGAATCGGGCCCTTAGTAAATGACCCCCAATATCTGTTGTTGTATTTGTTTTGTTTGGTTTGTCTTAAAATGTTCTCTTTTGGTGCACATGACGGCTGTTTTGCGCTTAGGCTACATTCACACGATGTGCACCTGCCGTACCGTAGCACTCCAGGCACACTTTGGCGCCACGGAGAGGAGGAGGAGATGAGCGCCGCTCTCCCCCGACCCTCTTCATAGTGATATATGGTGCACGGCGCCGTATTACGGGGAAAGATAGGACATGTCCTATCTTTCTCCCGGCTACAGTATAGTACAATACTGCACGTGTGCTGCACCATACCGCTCCCGTACGGCGCCGTGCGCCCATTGTCGTCCATGGGGATGTATATACAACGAATATACATCGGCTGTATGTACGTCCCCCATACGGTTTGTGGATGTAGCCTTAGTTGTACTTCATCCGCCTCCTGTCAGCCTAGTGACTACTCCTAGGGATCACATTATACATATTACATTCTCATTGGTGGCTTTGTGGCACACTTATGGATGCTCACGATGGGCCCTGTGAGAACATCGGGTTACCAGTGGTTGTACCTCCCCGTAGTCCTGTCCACTTCCTGTCTGCTGCCAGATTGTTCCATCGCAACATTCGGGCGCCGGCGTGAGTGACCTTGGTGCCGTAAGAACGTGTTGCCCTGGAAATGCATCTCCCGGGTGCCTATATATCCTTTTTACTTCTTGTTTTATGTCTTCTTGGCCTGTGTTTTGTTGATTTATAGCAAAGGAAACCTATGGTAAAAAAATATTGTTTTCCCACTATTATTGATGTTTATTATCAATTGATTTTTTGCTTGGTTGCGACATAAATTATTTCAAGACTTTTTAATGCAAGTTCTTGGTTAAGCTGGAGATACTGTAGTGCTTCAGCATGGTGGCTCAGTGGTTAGCACTACAGCCTTGCAGCGCAGGGGTCCTGGGTACAAGTCCCACCCAGGTCAATATCTGCAAAGAGTTTGTATATTCTCTCCATGTTTATGTGGGTTTCCTCCCGGTCCTCCGGTTTCCTCCTACACTCCAAAACATACTGGTAGGTTGATTAGATTATGAGCCCCATTGGGGACAGGGACTGATTGGACAAGTTCTGTGCAGCGCTGCGTAATCTGCTTGCGCTATATAAATAAAGGAATTATTATTATTAATTTTTAGTTATCAATTCAGTTTCAAGCTGCAATTTTGTGGGTTTAAAAGCCTGTAGTCACGTGAGTTTTTGCGCAGCCGTTATCTATCTTGTATCATAATGTTTACATGTATAATTCATCCACCGGTGTCCCTTGGGTCACCTTCCACCTGTCCTGTCACTGCAGATCACAAGCTTTTATGTAAACATTATGTCTATGAGTAACTTATTGCTGTGCTGTTTAATACTGTAACCTTCCGATTGCTGTGTTATGGATATGTGGCGCCATCTGTAGGTCAAAATGCAGATTCCAGCCCTTTAAAGGAAGTCTACCGCTAGAATCAGTCGTTATAGACCGTGAACATTTTGGTGTGAGCACCTAAGGTGACGATCAGTTTAATTATGCAGATGAGCTTGAGGGGCTCTGGGAGCATCACTGGGCACTGTTGTCTGGTATTTAACCACACTTCTTGAGGTGAAGATATTGGGGGTCATTTACTAAGGGCCCGATTCGCGTTTTCCCGACGTGTTACCCGAATATTTCTGATTTGCGCTGAATTGCCCCGGGATTTTGGCGCAAGCGATTGGTTTGTGGTGCATTGGCGCTGGCATGCAGGCGACCGAAATCGGGGGGCGTGGCAGAACGAAATCCCGACGGATTCGGAAAAACCGCCGCATTTAAAAAAAAAAAAAGTGTTGCAAAACTTGCACTTACCTTCACTAGGAATAGGCCGGTGAACTTGAGTGCATTTCGGCGGACTTCAGCGCAGCAGCGCCACCTGGTGGACGTCGGAGGAACTGCCTTAGTGAATCCCCACCGCAGAGAACGCGCCGCTGGATCGCGAATGGGCCGGGTAAGTAAATCTGCCCCATTGTGGTTGTTACAACTGTAGCCAGAGGCAGATTGAGACAAAAAATCGACTTGATTGTACCAAACCAAAGAATAAAGCATGCATACTTGAGTAAAAGCAGACAAAGCAGGTATAAGCCGATGCCCCCATAAATGTGACGTAATTTTACCATTTGTAAAGACACAACTTTCTTTCAGTAGTAGTTTTCTTCTTATCTTATCTTAAACCGTTATGGTCCTGGCAGGAACCTGCTGACTGGATTTTGCGGTCAACTCAGTTCTTCTTAGATGAGCCA
This sequence comes from Engystomops pustulosus, assembly GCF_040894005.1. Taxonomy (NCBI): domain Eukaryota; kingdom Metazoa; phylum Chordata; class Amphibia; order Anura; family Leptodactylidae; genus Engystomops; species Engystomops pustulosus. The sequence goes on from NC_092416.1 coordinate 13,972,911, forward strand.
GGAACACATGACCCAGCAAAACGCTCTAACCAAAGGGTTGTGAAGGACTGAGAAGTTGTGCCCAAAGGAAGAACAATACTGGTTGGCTTGATATTGGATCTAGGTGTCATCCTAGTCATCCATAGTTTACCATTTTATTAAGATTCATAGGATGGTTGAGATGTTGTATGCCGAATACAAAGTAGAGTGAGTGCACCCTGTCATGCATCACTGATCCAGGGGATGGTGTCCCATCAGTGGATTCATCTCATTATCTTTGGGCCACTTTGGGCCTGGAGTTCCAGTCTCCTATCTGTGCCAGTCGTATAAGTTGCATATAACTGCATGATGCACCATCCATCGTTCTCTGCTGAGTGCCCCTGTTTGTTACAGGGGTACAGAAGCTCCACTGAGTTGACTTCTGACTGTCGGAGGTGGCCAGCCACGCCCACGCTTCCTCATATTTTAGCTCATGACACAGCGCTGGGAATAGGGATGGTTGGGCGTGGCTGGCCACCTTGGCCGGCTGGAAGCTGGACTCAGGGGAGCTTCCTTGCCCCTGTAAACAAACAGAGGTACGGACCGGACAAAGGGCAGCACAGGACACCGGGAAAGACTGTGGAGGTAAGTAAATGTAAAATTTTTTAGTGCAGTCCATGCCGGCCACACATAATTTTTTTTCAACATCTCGCGACAACCCCATTAAGACCTGAACATGTTAATATAGGAAGAATTTAGGAAAAACAATTTTTTTTCAGGAACCCACTGAAAACCAATGTTTTTTTGCCCAGATTATGTCTGATGGGATGTCCTGCTTGTCTGATGGCATGTAGTCCCTAAGCTTGTCTGATGGGATGTAGACCTCCTGATTGTCTGATGGGATGTAGTCCTCCTGCTTGTCTGATGGGATGTAGTCCTCCTGCTTGTCTGGTGCGACGTAGTCCTCCTGCTTGTCTGATGGGATGTAGTCTTCCTGTATGTCTAATAGGATGTAGACCTACTGCTTGTCTGATGGGATGTAGACCTACTGCTTGTCTGATGGGATGTAGTCCTCCTGCTTGTCTGATGGGATGTAGACCTCCTGCTTGTCTGATGGGATGTAGACCTCCTGATTGTCTGATGGGATGTAGACCTCCTGATTGTCTGATGTGATGCAGTCCTCCTGATTGTCTGATGGGATGCAGTCCTCCTGCTTGTCTGATGGGATGTAGCCCCCCTGATTGTCTGATGGGATGCAGTCCTCCTGATTGTCTGATGGGATGTGGTCCCCCTGATTGTCTGATGGGATGTAGTCCCCCTGCTTGTCTGATGGGATGTAGTCTTCCTGATTGTCTGATGGGATGTAGTCCTCCTGCTTGTCTGATGGGATGTAGTCTTCCTGATTGTCTGATGGGATGCAGTCCCCCTGATTGTCTGATGGGATGCAGTCCCCCTGATTGTCTGATGGGATGCAGTCCCCCTGATTGTCTGATGGGATGCAGTCCCCCTGATTGTCTGATGGGATGCAGTCCCCCTGATTGTCTGATGGGATGTAGTCCCCCTGATTGTCTGATGGGATGTAGTCCTCCTGCTTGTCTGATGGGGAGTAGTCCCCCTGATTGTCTAATAGGATGTAGACCTCCTGATTGTCTGATGGGTTGTAGTCCTCCTGCTTGTCAGATAGGATGTAGTCCCTCTGCTTGACTGGTGGGATGTAATCCTCCTGATTGTATGATGGGATGTAGTACCTCTCCTTGACTGATAGGATGTAGTCCTCCTGCCTGTCTGATGGGATGTAGTCCTCCTGTCTGTCTGATGGGATGTAGTCCTCCTGCTTTTCTGATGGGATGCAGTCCTCCTGCTTGTCTGATGGGGAGTAGTCCCCCTGATTGTCTGATGGGATGTAGTCCCCCTGCTTGTCTGATGGGATATAGTCCTCCTGCTTGTCTGATGGGATGTAGTCCTCCTGCTTGTCTGATAAGAAGTAGTCCCCCTGATTGTCTAATAGGATGTAGACCTCCTGATTGTCTGATGGGTTGTAGTCCTCCTGCTTGTCAGATAGGATGTAGTCCCTCTGCTTGACTGGTGGGATGTAATCCTCCTGATTGTATGATGGGATGTAGTACCTCTCCTTGACTGATAGGATGTAGTCCTCCTGCCTGTCTGATGGGATGTAGTCTTCCTGTCTGTCTGATGGGATGTAGTCCTCCTGCTTTTCTGATGGGATGCAGTCCTCCTGCTTGTCTGATGGGGAGTAGTCCCCCTGATTGTCTGATGATGTGTAGTCCCCCTGCTTGTCTGATGGGATGTAGTCCTCCTGCTTGTCTGATGGGGAGTGGTCCCCCTGATTGTCTGATGGGATGTAGTCCTCCTGCTTGTCTGATAAGAAGTAGTCCCCCTGATTGTCTAATAGGATGTAGACCTGCTGATTGTCTGATGGGTTGTAGTCCTCCTGCTTGTCTGATGGAATGCAGTCCTTCTGAATGTCTGATGGGATGTAGTCCTCCTGATTGTCTGATAGGATGTAGTCCTCCTGCTTTTCTGATGGAATGCAGTCCCTATGCTTGTCTGATGGGATGTAGTCCACCTGATTGTCTGATGGGATGTAGTCCTCCTGCTTGTCTGATGGGATGTAGACCTCCTGATTGTCTGATGGGATGTGGTCCTCCTGCTTGTCTGATGGGATGTGGTCCTCCTGATTGTCTAATAGGATGTAGTCCCCTGAGTGACTGATGGGATGCAGTCCCTCTGCTTGAATGATAGGATGTAGACCTCCTGCTTGTCTGATGGGATGTAGTCCTCCTGATTGTCTGATGGGATGTAGTTTTGCTGCTTATCTGATAGGATTTAGTCCTTCTGATTGTCTGATGGGATGTAGTCCTCCTGATTGTCTGATGGGATGTAGTCCTCCTGATTGCCTGATAGGATGTAGTCCCTCTGTTTTAATGATAGGATGCAGACCTCCTGCTTGTCTGATGGGATGTAGACTTCCTGCTTGTCTGATAGGATCTAGTCCCTCTGCTTGAATGATAGGATGTAGACTTCCTGCTTGTCTGATAGGATCTAGTCCCTCTGCTTGAATGATAGGATGTAGACCTACTGCTTGTCTGATGGGATGTAGTCCTCCTGCTTGTCTGATGGGATGTAGACCTCCTGATTGTCTGATGGGATCTGGCCTCCTGATTGTCTAATGGGACGTAGTCCTCCTGCTTGTCTGATGGGATGTAGTCCTCCTGCTTGTCTGATGGGATGTAGACCTCCTGATTGTCTGATGGGATGTAGACCTCCTGATTGTCTGATGTGATGCAGTCCTCCTGATTGTCTGATGGGATGCAGTCCTCCTGCTTGTCTGATGGGATGTAGCCCCCCTGATTGTCTGATGGGATGCAGTCCTCCTGATTGTCTGATGGGATGTGGTCCCCCTGATTGTCTGATGGGATGTAGTCCCCCTGCTTGTCTGATGGGATGTAGTCTTCCTGATTGTCTGATGGGATGTAGTCCTCCTGCTTGTCTGATGGGATGTAGTCTTCCTGATTGTCTGATGGGATGCAGTCCCCCTGATTGTCTGATGGGATGCAGTCCCCCTGATTGTCTGATGGGATGCAGTCCCCCTGATTGTCTGATGGGATGCAGTCCCCCTGATTGTCTGATGGGATGCAGTCCCCCTGATTGTCTGATGGGATGTAGTCCCCCTGATTGTCTGATGGGATGTAGTCCTCCTGCTTGTCTGATGGGGAGTAGTCCCCCTGATTGTCTAATAGGATGTAGACCTCCTGATTGTCTGATGGGTTGTAGTCCTCCTGCTTGTCAGATAGGATGTAGTCCCTCTGCTTGACTGGTGGGATGTAATCCTCCTGATTGTATGATGGGATGTAGTACCTCTCCTTGACTGATAGGATGTAGTCCTCCTGCCTGTCTGATGGGATGTAGTCCTCCTGTCTGTCTGATGGGATGTAGTCCTCCTGCTTTTCTGATGGGATGCAGTCCTCCTGCTTGTCTGATGGGGAGTAGTCCCCCTGATTGTCTGATGATGTGTAGTCCCCCTGCTTGTCTGATGGGATATAGTCCTCCTGCTTGTCTGATGGGATGTAGTCCTCCTGCTTGTCTGATAAGAAGTAGTCCCCCTGATTGTCTAATAGGATGTAGACCTCCTGATTGTCTGATGGGTTGTAGTCCTCCTGCTTGTCAGATAGGATGTAGTCCCTCTGCTTGACTGGTGGGATGTAATCCTCCTGATTGTATGATGGGATGTAGTACCTCTCCTTGACTGATAGGATGTAGTCCTCCTGCCTGTCTGATGGGATGTAGTCTTCCTGTCTGTCTGATGGGATGTAGTCCTCCTGCTTTTCTGATGGGATGCAGTCCTCCTGCTTGTCTGATGGGGAGTAGTCCCCCTGATTGTCTGATGATGTGTAGTCCCCCTGCTTGTCTGATGGGATGTAGTCCTCCTGCTTGTCTGATGGGGAGTGGTCCCCCTGATTGTCTGATGGGATGTAGTCCTCCTGCTTGTCTGATAAGAAGTAGTCCCCCTGATTGTCTAATAGGATGTAGACCTGCTGATTGTCTGATGGGTTGTAGTCCTCCTGCTTGTCTGATGGAATGCAGTCCTTCTGAATGTCTGATGGGATGTAGTCCTCCTGATTGTCTGATAGGATGTAGTCCTCCTGCTTTTCTGATGGAATGCAGTCCCTATGCTTGTCTGATGGGATGTAGTCCACCTGATTGTCTGATGGGATGTAGTCCTCCTGCTTGTCTGATGGGATGTAGACCTCCTGATTGTCTGATGGGATGTGGTCCTCCTGCTTGTCTGATGGGATGTGGTCCTCCTGATTGTCTAATAGGATGTAGTCCCCTGAGTGACTGATGGGATGCAGTCCCTCTGCTTGAATGATAGGATGTAGACCTCCTGCTTGTCTGATGGGATGTAGTCCTCCTGATTGTCTGATGGGATGTAGTTTTGCTGCTTATCTGATAGGATTTAGTCCTTCTGATTGTCTGATGGGATGTAGTCCTCCTGATTGTCTGATGGGATGTAGTCCTCCTGATTGCCTGATAGGATGTAGTCCCTCTGTTTTAATGATAGGATGCAGACCTCCTTCTTGTCTGATGGGATGTAGACTTCCTGCTTGTCTGATAGGATCTAGTCCCTCTGCTTGAATGATAGGATGTAGACTTCCTGCTTGTCTGATAGGATCTAGTCCCTCTGCTTGAATGATAGGATGTAGACCTACTGCTTGTCTGATGGGATGTAGTCCTCCTGCTTGTCTGATGGGATGTAGACCTCCTGATTGTCTGATGGGATCTGGCCTCCTGATTGTCTAATGGGACGTAGTCCTCCTGCTTGTCTGATGGGATGTAGTCCTCCTGCTTGTCTGATGGGATGTAGTCCTCCTGATTGTCTGATGGGATGTAGACCTCCTGATTGTCTGATGGGATGTGGTCCTTCTGATTATCTAATAGGATGTAGTCCCCTGAGTGACTGATGGGATGCAGTCCCTCTGCTTGAATGATAGGATGTAGACCTCCTGCTTGTCTGATGGGATGTAGACCTCCTGCTTGTCTGATGGGATGTAGTCCTCCTGCTTGTCTGATGAGATGTAGTTTTGCTGCTTGTCTGATAGGATTTAGTCCTTCTGATTGTCTGATGGGATGCAGTCCTCCTGCTTGTCTGATGGGATGTAGTCCCCCTGCTTGTCTGATGGGATGTAGTCCTCCTGCTTGTCTGATGGGATGTAGTCCTCCTGATTGTCTGATGGGATGTATTCCTCCTGCTTGTCTGATGGGATGTAGTCCTCCTGCTTGTCTGATAGGATGTAGTCCTCCTGCTTTTCTGATGGAATGCAGTCCCTATGCTTGTCTGATGGGATGTAGTCCTCCTGCTTGTCTGATGGGATGTAGTCCTCCTGCTTGTCTGATGGGATGTAGTCCTCCTGATTGTCTGATGGGATGTAGTCCTCCTGATTGTCTGATGGGATGTGGTCCTCCTGATTATCTAATAGGATGTAGTCCCCTGAGTGACTGATGGGATGCAGTCCCTCTGCTTGAATGATAGGATGTAGACCTCCTGCTTGTCTGATGGGATGTAGTGCTTCTGATTGTCTGATGGGATGTAGTCCTCCTGATTGTCTCATGGGATGTGATCCTCTTGATTGTCTGATGGGATGTAGTCCCCTTGATTGTTTGATGGGATGTAGTCCTCCTGATTGTCTGATAAGAAGTAGTCCTCCTGCTTGTCTGATGGGATGTAGTCCACCTGCTTGTCTGATGGGATGTAGTCCTCCTGCTTGTCTGAAGGGATGTAGACCTCCTGATTGTCTGATGGGATGTAGTCCTCCTGATTGTCTGATGGGATGTAGTCCGCCTGCTTGTCTGATAGGATGTAGTCCTCCTGCTTGTCTGATGGAATGCAGTCCCTCTGCTTGACTGGTGGGATGTAGTCCTTCTGATTGTCTGATGGGATGTAGTCCCTCAGCTTGACTGATAGGATGTAGTCCTCCTGATTGTCTGATGGGATGTAGTCCTCCTGCTTGTCTGATGGGATCTAGTCCCTCTGCTTGCCTGATAGGATGTAGTCCTCCTGATTGTATGATGCGTTATAGTCCTCCTGCTTGTCTGATGGGATGTAGTCCTTCTGAATGTCTGATGGGATGTAGTCCTCCTGATTGTATGATGCGTTATAGTCCTCCTGCTTGTCTGATGGGATGTAGTCCTTCTGAATGTCTGATGGGATGTAGTCCTCCTGCTTGTCTGATGCGTTACAGTCCTCCTGCTTGTCTGATGGGATGTAGTCCTTGTGATTGTCTGATGGGATGTAGTCCTTCTGAATGTCTGATGGGATGTAGTCCTCCTGCTTGTCTGATGGGATGTACTTTTGCTGCTTGTCTGATGGGATGTAGTCCTCCTGATTGTCTAATAGGATGTAGACCTCCTGATTGTCTGATGGGTTGTAGTCCTCCTGCTTGTCAGATAGGATGTAGTCCCTCTGCTTGACTGGTGGGATGTAATCCTCCTGATTGTATGATGGGATGTAGTACCTCTCCTTGACTGATAGGATGTAGTCCTCCTTCCTGTCTGATGGGATGTAGTCTTCCTGTCTGTCTGATGGGATGTAGTCCTCCTGCTTTTCTGATGGGATGCAGTCCTCCTGCTTGTCTGATGGGGAGTAGTCCCCCTGATTGTCTGATGATGTGTAGTCCCCCTGCTTGTCTGATGGGATGTAGTCCTCCTGCTTGTCTGATGGGGAGTGGTCCACCTGATTGTCTGATGGGATGTAGTCCTCCTGCTTGTCTGATAAGAAGTAGTCCCCCTGATTGTCTAATAGGATGTAGACCTGCTGATTGTCTGATGGGTTGTAGTCCTCCTGCTTGTCTGATGGAATGCAGTCCTTCTGAATGTCTGATAGGATGTAGTCCTCCTGCTTTTCTGATGGAATGCAGTCCCTATGCTTGTCTGATGGGATGTAGTCCACCTGATTGTCTGATGGGATGTAGTCCTCCTGATTGTCTGATAGGATGTAGTCCTCCTGCTTTTCTGATGGAATGCAGTCCCTATGCTTGTCTGATGGGATGTAGTCCACCTGATTGTCTGATGGGATGTAGTCCTCCTGCTTGTCTGATGGGATGTAGACCTCCTGATTGTCTGATGGGATGTGGTCCTCCTGCTTGTCTGATGGGATGTGGTCCTCCTGATTGTCTAATAGGATGTAGTCCCCTGAGTGACTGATGGGATGCAGTCCCTCTGCTTGAATGATAGGATGTAGTCCTCCTGCTTTTCTGATGGAATGCAGTCCCTATGCTTGTCTGATGGGATGTAGTCCACCTGATTGTCTGATGGGATGTAGTCCTCCTGCTTGTCTGATGGGATGTAGACCTCCTGATTGTCTGATGGGATGTGGTCCTCCTGCTTGTCTGATGGGATGTGGTCCTCCTGATTGTCTAATAGGATGTAGTCCCCTGAGTGACTGATGGGATGCAGTCCCTCTGCTTGCCTGATAGGATGTAGTCCTCCTGATTGTATGATGCGTTATAGTCCTCCTGCTTGTCTGATGGGATGTAGTCCTTCTGAATGTCTGATGGGATGTAGTCCTCCTGATTGTATGATGCGTTATAGTCCTCCTGCTTGTCTGATGGGATGTAGTCCTTCTGAATGTCTGATGGGATGTAGTCCTCCTGCTTGTCTGATGCGTTACAGTCCTCCTGCTTGTCTGATGGGATGTAGTCCTTGTGATTGTCTGATGGGATGTAGTCCTTCTGAATGTCTGATGGGATGTAGTCCTCCTGATTGTATGATGCGTTATAGTCCTCCTGCTTGTCTGATGGGATGTAGTCCTTCTGAATGTCTGATGGGATGTAGTCCTCCTGCTTGTCTGATGCGTTACAGTCCTCCTGCTTGTCTGATGGGATGTAGTCCTTGTGATTGTCTGATGGGATGTAGTCCTTCTGAATGTCTGATGGGATGTAGTCCTCCTGCTTGTCTGATGGGATGTACTTTTGCTGCTTGTCTGATGGGATGTAGTCCCCCTGATTGTCTGATGGGATGTAGTCCTTCTGAATGTCTGATGGGATGTAGTCCTCCTGCTTGTCTGATGGGATGTACTTTTGCTGCTTGTCTGATGGGATGTAGTCCTCCTGATTGCCTGATAGGATGTAGTCCCTCTGCTTGTCTGATAGGATTTAGTCCATTTGATTGTCTGGTGGGATGTAGTCCTCCTGCTTGTGTCATGGGATGTAGTCTTCCTGTATGTCTGATAGGATGTAGACCTACTGCTTGTCTGATGGGATGTAGTCCTCCTGATTGTCTGATGCGTTATAGTCCTCCTGCTTGTCTGATGGGATGTAGTCCTCCTGCTTGTCTGATGGGATGTAGTTTTGCTGCTTGTCTGATGGGATGTAGTCCTCCTGATTGTCTGATGGGATGTAGTTCACCTGATTGTCTGATAGGATGTAGTTCACCTGATTGTCTGATGGCATGTAGTTCACCTGATTGTCTGATGGGATGTGGTCCTCCTGATTGTCTGATGTGATGCAGTCCTCCTGATTGTCTGATGTGATGCAGTCCTCCTGCTTGTCTGATGGGATATAGTCCTCCTGCTTGTCTGATGGGATGTAGTTCACCTGATTGTCTGATGGGATGTGGTCCTCCTGATTGTCTGATGTGATGCAGTCCTCCTGCTTGTCTGATGGGATGTAGTCCACCTGATTGTCTGATGGCATGTAGTCCACCTGATTGTCTGATGTGATGCAGTCCTCCTGCTTGTCTGATGGGATGTAGTCCTCCTGCTTCTCTGATGGGATGTAGTCCACCTGATTGTCTGATGGCATGTAGTCCACCTGATTGTCTGATGTGATGCAGTCCTCCTGCTTGTCTGATGGGATGTAGTCCTCCTGCTTGTCTGATGGGATGTAGTCCACCTGCTTGTCTTATGGGATGTAGTCCTCCTGCTTGTCTGATGGGATGTAGTCCACCTGCTTGTCTTATGGGATGTAGTCCTCCTGTCTGTCTGATGGGATGTAGTCCACCTGATTGTCTGATGTGATGTAGTCCTCCTGATTGTCTGATGGGATGTGGTCCCCCTGCTTGTCTGATGGGATGTAGTCCACCTGATTGTCTGATGTGATGCAGTCCTCCTGATTGCCTGATGGGATGTAGTCCCCCTGATTGTCTGATGGGATGTAGTCCTCCTGCTTGTCTGATGGGATGGAGTCCTCCTGCTTGTCTGATGTGATGTAGTCCTCCTGCTTGTCTTATGGGATGTAGTCCTCCTGCTTGTCTGATGGGATGTAGTCTTCCTGATTGTCTGATGGGATGTAGTCCCCCTGATTGTCTAATAGGATGTAGTCCTCCTGCTTGTCTGATGGGATGTGGTCCTCCTGCTTGTTTGATGGGATGTAGACCTCCTGCTTGTCTGTTGGGATGTAGTCCTCCTGCTTGTTTGATGGGATGTGATCCTCCTGCTTGTCTGATGGGATGTATTCCTCCTGCTTGTTTGATGTGATGTTGTCCTCCTGATTGTTTGATGTGATGTTGTCCCCCTGATTTCTGATGGGATGTGGTCCTCCTGCTTGTGTGATTTGATGTGATCCCCCTGATTGTCTGATGGGATGTAGTCCTCTTGCTTGTCTGATGGGATGGGATCCCCCTGATTGTTTGATGGGATGTAGTCCTCCTGATTGTCTGATGGGATGTAGTCCTCCTGCTTGTCTGATGGGATGTGGTCCCCCTGCTTGTCTGATGGGATGTAGTCCTCCTGATTGTCTGATGGGATGTAGTCCTCATGCTTGTTTGATGGGATGTAGTCCTCCTGCATCTCTGATGGGATGTAGTCCCCCTGATTGTCTGATGGGATGTAGTCCCCCTGCTTGTCTGATGGGATGTAGTCTTCCTGATTGTCTGATGGGATGCAGTCCCCCTGATTGTCTGATGGGATGCAGTCCCCCTGATTGTCTGATGGGATGCAGTCCCCCTGATTGTCTGATGGGATGCAGTCCCCCTGATTGTCTGATGGGATGCAGTCCCCCTGATTGTCTGATGGGATGTAGTCCCCCTGATTGTCTGATGGGATGTAGTCCTCCTGCTTGTCTGATGGGGAGTAGTCCCCCTGATTGTCTAATAGGATGTAGACCTCCTGATTGTCTGATGGGTTGTAGTCCTCCTGCTTGTCAGATAGGATGTAGTCCCTCTGCTTGACTGGTGGGATGTAATCCTCCTGATTGCATGATGGGATGTAGTACCTCTCCTTGACTAATAGGATGTAGTCCTCCTGCCTGTCTGATGGGATGTAGTCCTCCTGTCTGTCTGATGGGATGTAGTCCTCCTGCTTTTCTGATGGGATGCAGTCCTCCTGCTTGTCTGATGGGGAGTAGTCCCCCTGATTGTCTGATGATGTGTAGTCCCCCTGCTTGTCTGATGGGATATAGTCCTCCTGCTTGTCTGATGGGATGTAGTCCTCCTGCTTGTCTGATAAGAAGTAGTCCCCCTGATTGTCTAATAGGATGTAGACCTCCTGATTGTCTGATGGGTTGTAGTCCTCCTGCTTGTCAGATAGGATGTAGTCCCTCTGCTTGACTGGTGGGATGTAATCCTCCTGATTGTATGATGGGATGTAGTACCTCTCCTTGACTGATAGGATGTAGTCCTCCTGCCTGTCTGATGGGATGTAGTCTTCCTGTCTGTCTGATGGGATGTAGTCCTCCTGCTTTTCTGATGGGATGCAGTCCTCCTGCTTGTCTGATGGGGAGTAGTCCCCCTGATTGTCTGATGATGTGTAGTCCCCCTGCTTGTCTGATGGGATGTAGTCCTCCTGCTTGTCTGATGGGGAGTGGTCCCCCTGATTGTCTGATGGGATGTAGTCCCCCTGCTTGTCTGATAAGAAGTAGTCCCCCTGATTGTCTAATAGGATGTAGACCTGCTGATTGTCTGATGGGTTGTAGTCCTCCTGCTTGTCTGATGGAATGCAGTCCTTCTGAATGTCTGATGGGATGTAGTCCTCCTGATTGTCTGATAGGATGTAGTCCTCCTGCTTTTCTGATGGAATGCAGTCCCTATGCTTGTCTGATGGGATGTAGTCCACCTGATTGTCTGATGGGATGTAGTCCTCCTGCTCGTCTGATGGGATGTAGACCTCCTGATTGTCTGATGGGATGTGGTCCTCCTGCTTGTCTGATGGGATGTGGTCCTCCTGATTGTCTAATAGGATGTAGTCCCCTGAGTGACTGATGGGATGCAGTCCCTCTGCTTGAATGATAGGATGTAGACCTCCTGCTTGTCTGATGGGATGTAGTCCTCCTGATTGTCTGATGGGATGTAGTTTTGCTGCTTATCTGATAGGATTTAGTCCTTCTGATTGTCTGATGGGATGTAGTCCTCCTGATTGACTGATGGGATGTAGTCCTCCTGATTGCCTGATAGGATGTAGTCCCTCTGTTTTAATGATAGGATGCAGACCTCCTGCTTGTCTGATGGGATGTAGACTTCCTGCTTGTCTGATAGGATCTAGTCCCTCTGCTTGAATGATAGGATGTAGTCCTCCTGCTTGTCTCATGGGATGTAGTCTTCCTGTATGTCTGATAGGATGTAGACCTACTGCTTGTCTGATGGGATGTAGTCCTCCTGCTTGTCTGATGGGATGTAGACCTCCTGATTGTCTGATGGGATCTGGCCTCCTGATTGTCTAATGGGACGTAGTCCTCCTGCTTGTCTGATGGGATGTAGTCCTCCTGCTTGTCTGATGGGATGTAGTCCTCCTGATTGTCTGATGGGATGTAGACCTCCTGATTGTCTGATGGGATGTGGTCCTTCTGATTATCTAATAGGATGTAGTCCCCTGAGTGACTGATGGGATGCAGTCCCTCTGCTTGAATGATAGGATGTAGACCTCCTGCTTGTCTGATGGGATGTAGACCTCCTGCTTGTCTGATGGGATGTAGTCCTCCTGCTTGTCTGATGGGATGTAGTTTTACTGCTTGTCTGATAGGATTTAGTCCTTCTGATTGTCTGATGGGATGTAGTCCTCCTGATTGTCTGATGGGATGTAGTCCTCCTGCTTGTCTGATAGGATGTAGTCCTCCTGCTTTTCTGATGGAATGCAGTCCCTATGCTTGTCTGATGGGATGTAGTCCTCCTGCTTGTCTGATGGGATGTAGTCCTCCTGCTTGTCTGATGGGATGTAGTCCTCCTGATTGTCTGATGGGATGTAGTCCTCCTGATTGTCTGATGGGATGTGGTCCTCCTGATTATCTAATAGGATGTAGTCCCCTGAGTGACTGATGGGATGCAGTCCCTCTGCTTGAATGATAGGATGTAGACCTCCTGCTTGTCTTATGGGATGTAGTGCTCCTGATTGTCTGATGGGATGTAGTCCTCCTGATTGTCTCATGGGATGTGATCCTCTTGATTGTCTGATGGGATGTAGTCCCCTTGATTGTTTGATGGGATGTAGTCCTCCTGATTGTCTGATAAGAAGTAGTCCTCCTGCTTGTCTGATGGGATGTAGTCCACCTGCTTGTCTGATGGGATGTAGTCCTCCTGATTGTCTGATGGGATGTAGTCTTCCTGATTGTCTGATGGGATGTAGACCTCCTGATTGTCTGATGGGATGTAGTCCGCCTGCTTGTCTGATAGGATGTAGTCCTCCTGCTTGTCTGATGGGATGTAGTCCTCCTGCTTGTCTGATGGGATGTAGACCTCCTGATTGTCTGATGGGATGTAGTCTTCCTGATTGTCTGATGGGATGTAGACCTCCTGATTGTCTGATGGGATGTAGTCCGCCTGCTTGTCTGATAGGATGTAGTCCTTCTGATTGTCTGATGGGATGTAGTCCCTCAGCTTGACTGATAGGATGTAGTCCTCCTGATTGTCTGATGGGATGTAGTCCTCCTGCTTGTCTGATGGGATCTAGTCCCTCTGCTTGCCTGATAGGATGTAGTCCTCCTGATTGTATGATGCGTTATAGTCCTCCTGCTTGTCTGATGGGATGTAGTCCTTCTGAATGTCTGATGGGATGTAGTCCTCCTGATTGTATGATGCGTTATAGTCCTCCTGCTTGTCTGATGGGATGTAGTCCTTCTGAATGTCTGATGGGATGTAGTCCTCCTGCTTGTCTGATGCGTTACAGTCCTCCTGCTTGTCTGATGGGATGTAGTCCTTGTGATTGTCTGATGGGATGTAGTCCTTCTGAATGTCTGATGGGATGTAGTCCTCCTGCTTGTCTGATGGGATGTACTTTTGCTGCTTGTCTGATGGGATGTAGTCCTCCTGATTGTCTAATAGGATGTAGACCTCCTGATTGTCTGATGGGTTGTAGTCCTCCTGCTTGTCAGATAGGATGTAGTCCCTCTGCTTGACTGGTGGGATGTAATCCTCCTGATTGTATGATGGGATGTAGTACCTCTCCTTGACTGATAGGATGTAGTCCTCCTGCCTGTCTGATGGGATGTAGTCCTCCTGCTTTTCTGATGGGATGCAGTCCTCCTGCTTGTCTGATGGGGAGTAGTCCCCCTGATTGTCTGATGATGTGTAGTCCCCCTGCTTGTCTGATGGGATGTAGTCCTCCTGCTTGTCTGATGGGGAGTGGTCCCCCTGATTGTCTGATGGGATGTAGTCCTCCTGCTTGTCTGATAAGAAGTAGTCCCCCTGATTGTCTAATAGGATGTAGACCTGCTGATTGTCTGATGGGTTGTAGTCCTCCTGCTTGTCTGATGGAATGCAGTCCTTCTGAATGTCTGATAGGATGTAGTCCTCCTGCTTTTCTGATGGAATGCAGTCCCTATGCTTGTCTGATGGGATGTAGTCCACCTGATTGTCTGATGGGATGTAGTCCTCCTGATTGTCTGATAGGATGTAGTCCTCCTGCTTTTCTGATGGAATGCAGTCCCTATGCTTGTCTGATGGGATGTAGTCCACCTGATTGTCTGATGGGATGTAGTCCTCCTGCTTGTCTGATGGGATGTAGACCTCCTGATTGTCTGATGGGATGTGGTCCTCCTGCTTGTCTGATGGGATGTGGTCCTCCTGATTGTCTGATGGGATGTAGTCCTCCTGATTGTCTGATAGGATGTAGTCCTCCTGCTTCTCTGATGGAATGCAGTCCCTATGCTTGTCTGATGGGATGTAGTCCACCTGATTGTCTGATGGGATGTAGACCTCCTGCTTGTCTGATGGGATGTGGTCCTCCTGATTGTCTAATAGGATGTAGTCCCCTGAGTGACTGATGGGATGCAGTCCCTCTGCTTGAATGATAGGATGTAGTCCTCCTGCTTTTCTGATGGAATGCAGTCCCTATGCTTGTCTGATGGGATGTAGTCCACCTGATTGTCTGATGGGATGTAGTCCTCCTGCTTGTCTGATGGGATGTAGACCTCCTGATTGTCTGATGGGATGTGGTCCTCCTGCTTGTCTGATGGGATGTGGTCCTCCTGATTGTCTAATAGGATGTAGTCCCCTGAGTGACTGATGGGATGCAGTCCCTCTGCTTGCCTGATAGGATGTAGTCCTCCTGATTGTATGATGCGTTATAGTCCTCCTGCTTGTCTGATGGGATGTAGTCCTTCTGAATGTCTGATGGGATGTAGTCCTCCTGCTTGTCTGATGCGTTACAGTCCTCCTGCTTGTCTGATGGGATGTAGTCCTTGTGATTGTCTGATGGGATGTAGTCCTTCTGAATGTCTGATGGGATGTAGTCCTCCTGCTTGTCTGATGGGATGTACTTTTGCTGCTTGTCTGATGGGATGTAGTCCCCCTGATTGTCTGATGGGATGTAGTCCTTCTGAATGTCTGATGGGATGTAGTCCTCCTGCTTGTCTGATGGGATGTACTTTTGCTGCTTGTCTGATGGGATGTAGTCCTCCTGATTGCCTGATAGGATGTAGTCCCTCTGCTTGTCTGATAGGATTTAGTCCATTTGATTGTCTGGTGGGATGTAGTCCTCCTGCTTGTGTCATGGGATGTAGTCTTCCTGTATGTCTGATAGGATGTAGACCTACTGCTTGTCTGATGGGATGTAGTCCTCCTGATTGTCTGATAGGATGTAGTCCTCCTGATTGTCTGATGCGTTATAGTCCTCCTGCTTGTCTGATGGGATGTAGTCCTCCTGCTTGTCTGATGGGATGTAGTTTTGCTGCTTGTCTGATGGGATGTAGTCCTCCTGATTGTCTGATGGGATGTAGTTCACCTGATTGTCTGATGGGATGTAGTCCTCCTGATTGTCTGATGGGATGTAGTTCACCTGATTGTCTGATAGGATGTAGTTCACCTGATTGTCTGATGGCATGTAGTTCACCTGATTGTCTGATGGGATGTGGTCCTCCTGATTGTCTGATGTGATGCAGTCCTCCTGATTGTCTGATGTGATGCAGTCCTCCTGCTTGTCTGATGGGATATAGTCCTCCTGCTTGTCTGATGGGATGTAGTTCACCTGATTGTCTGATGGGATGTGGTCCTCCTGATTGTCTGATGTGATGCAGTCCTCCTGCTTGTCTGATGGGATATAGTCCTCCTGCTTGTCTGATGGGATGTAGTCCACCTGATTGTCTGATGGCATGTAGTCCACCTGATTGTCTGATGTGATGCAGTCCTCCTGCTTGTCTGATGGGATGTAGTCCTCCTGCTTCTCTGATGGGATGTAGTCCTCCTGCTTGTCTGATGGGATGTAGTCCTCCTGCTTGTCTGATAGGATGTAGTCCTCCTGATTGTCTGATGGCATGTAGTCCACCTGATTGTCTGATGTGATGCAGTCCTCCTGCTTGTCTGATGGGATGTAGTCCTCCTGCTTGTCTGATGGGATGTAGTCCACCTGCTTGTCTTATGGGATGTAGTCTTCCTGTCTGTCTGATGGGATGTAGTCCTCCTGATTGTCTGATGTGATGTAGTCCTCCTGATTGTCTGATGGCATGTAGTCCACCTGATTGTCTGATGTGATGCAGTCCTCCTGATTGCCTGATGGGATGTAGTCTCCCTGATTGTCTGATGGGATGTAGTCCTCCTGCTTGTCTGATGGGATGGAGTCCTCCTGCTTGTCTGATGTGATGTAGTCCTCCTGCTTGTCTTATGGGATGTAGTCCTCCTGCTTGTCTGATGGGATGTAGTCTTCCTGATTGTCTGATGGGATGTAGTCTTCCTGATTGTCTAATAGGATGTAGTCCTCCTGCTTGTCTGATGGGATGTGGTCCTCCTGATTGTTTGATGGGATGTAGTCCTCCTGCTTGTTTGATGGGATGTAGACCTCCTGCTTGTCTGTTGGGATGTAGTCCTCCTGCTTGTTTGATGGGATGTGATCCTCCTGCTTGTCTGATGGGATGTATTCCTCCTGCTTGTTTGATGTGATGTTGTCCTCCTGATTGTTTGATGTGATGTTGTCCCCCTGATTTCTGATGGGATGTGGTCCTCCTGCTTGTGTGATTTGATGTGATCCCCCTGATTGTCTGATGGGATGTAGTCCTCTTGCTTGTCTGATGGGATGGGATCCCCCTGATTGTTTGATGGGATGTAGTCCTCCTGATTGTCTGATGGGATGTAGTCCTCCTGCTTGTCTGATGGGATGTGGTCCCCCTGCTTGTCTGATGGGATGTAGTCCTCCTGATTGTCTGATGGGATGTAGTCCTCATGCTTGTCTGATGGGATGTAGTCCTCCTGCATCTCTGATGGGATGTAGTCCTCCTGATTGTCTGATGGGATGTAGTCCTCCTGCTTGTCTGATGGGATGTAGTCCTCCTGCTTGTCTGTTGGGATGTAGTCCTCCTGCTTGTTTGATGGGATGTAGTCCTCCTGATTGTCTGATGGGATGTGGTCCTCCTGATTGTTTGATGTGATGTTGTCCCCCTGATTGTCTGATGGGATGTGGTCCCCCTGCTGTCTGATGGGATGTGGTCCCCCTGCTGTCTGATGGGATGTGGTCCCCCTGCTGTCTGATGGGATGTGGTCCTCCTGCTTGTGTGATTTGATGTGATCCCCCTGATTGTCTGATGGGATGTGGTCCCCCTGCTGTCTGATGGGATGTGGTCCCCCTGCTGTCTGATGGGATGTGGTCCCCCTGCTGTCTGATGGGATGTGGTCCCCCTGCTGTCTGATGGGATGTGGTCCTCCTGCTTGTGTGATTTGATGTAGTCCTCCTGATTGTCTGATGGGATGTAGTCCTCTTGCTTGTCTGATGGGATGGGATCCCCCTGATTGTTTGATGGGTTGTAGTCCTCCTGCTTGTTTGATGGGATGTAGTCCTCCTGCTTGTCTGATGGGATGTAGACCTCCTGATTGTCTGATGGGATGTGGTCCTCCTGCTTGTCTGATGGGATGTGGTCCTCCTGATTGTCTGATGGGATGTAGTCCTCCTGATTGTCTGATAGGATGTAGTCCTCCTGCTTTTCTGATGGAATGCAGTCCCTATGCTTGTCTGATGGGATGTAGTCCACCTGATTGTCTGATGGGATGTAGTCCTCCTGCTTGTCTGATGGGATGTGGTCCTCCTGATTGTCTAATAGGATGTAGTCCCCTGAGTGACTGATGGGATGCAGTCCCTCTGCTTGAATGATAGGATGTAGTCCTCCTGCTTTTCTGATGGAATGCAGTCCCTATGCTTGTCTGATGGGATGTAGTCCACCTGATTGTCTGATGGGATGTAGTCCTCCTGCTTGTCTGATGGGATGTAGACCTCCTGATTGTCTGATGGGATGTGGTCCTCCTGCTTGTCTGATGGGATGTGGTCCTCCTGATTGTCTAATAGGATGTAGTCCCCTGAGTGACTGATGGGATGCAGTCCCTCTGCTTGCCTGATAGGATGTAGTCCTCCTGATTGTATGATGCGTTATAGTCCTCCTGCTTGTCTGATGGGATGTAGTCCTTCTGAATGTCTGATGGGATGTAGTCCTCCTGCTTGTCTGATGCGTTACAGTCCTCCTGCTTGTCTGATGGGATGTAGTCCTTGTGATTGTCTGATGGGATGTAGTCCTTCTGAATGTCTGATGGGATGTAGTCCTCCTGCTTGTCTGATGGGATGTACTTTTGCTGCTTGTCTGATGGGATGTAGTCCCCCTGATTGTCTGATGGGATGTAGTCCTTCTGAATGTCTGATGGGATGTAGTCCTCCTGCTTGTCTGATGGGATGTACTTTTGCTGCTTGTCTGATGGGATGTAGTCCTCCTGATTGCCTGATAGGATGTAGTCCCTCTGCTTGTCTGATAGGATTTAGTCCATTTGATTGTCTGGTGGGATGTAGTCCTCCTGCTTGTGTCATGGGATGTAGTCTTCCTGTATGTCTGATAGGATGTAGACCTACTGCTTGTCTGATGGGATGTAGTCCTCCTGATTGTCTGATAGGATGTAGTCCTCCTGATTGTCTGATGCGTTATAGTCCTCCTGCTTGTCTGATGGGATGTAGTCCTCCTGCTTGTCTGATGGGATGTAGTTTTGCTGCTTGTCTGATGGGATGTAGTCCTCCTGATTGTCTGATGGGATGTAGTTCACCTGATTGTCTGATGGGATGTAGTCCTCCTGATTGTCTGATGGGATGTAGTTCACCTGATTGTCTGATAGGATGTAGTTCACCTGATTGTCTGATGGCATGTAGTTCACCTGATTGTCTGATGGGATGTGGTCCTCCTGATTGTCTGATGTGATGCAGTCCTCCTGATTGTCTGATGTGATGCAGTCCTCCTGCTTGTCTGATGGGATATAGTCCTCCTGCTTGTCTGATGGGATGTAGTTCACCTGATTGTCTGATGGGATGTGGTCCTCCTGATTGTCTGATGTGATGCAGTCCTCCTGCTTGTCTGATGGGATATAGTCCTCCTGCTTGTCTGATGGGATGTAGTCCACCTGATTGTCTGATGGCATGTAGTCCACCTGATTGTCTGATGTGATGCAGTCCTCCTGCTTGTCTGATGGGATGTAGTCCTCCTGCTTCTCTGATGGGATGTAGTCCTCCTGCTTGTCTGATGGGATGTAGTCCTCCTGCTTGTCTGATAGGATGTAGTCCTCCTGATTGTCTGATGGCATGTAGTCCACCTGATTGTCTGATGTGATGCAGTCCTCCTGCTTGTCTGATGGGATGTAGTCCTCCTGCTTGTCTGATGGGATGTAGTCCACCTGCTTGTCTTATGGGATGTAGTCTTCCTGTCTGTCTGATGGGATGTAGTCCTCCTGATTGTCTGATGTGATGTAGTCCTCCTGATTGTCTGATGGCATGTAGTCCACCTGATTGTCTGATGTGATGCAGTCCTCCTGATTGCCTGATGGGATGTAGTCTCCCTGATTGTCTGATGGGATGTAGTCCTCCTGCTTGTCTGATGGGATGGAGTCCTCCTGCTTGTCTGATGTGATGTAGTCCTCCTGCTTGTCTTATGGGATGTAGTCCTCCTGCTTGTCTGATGGGATGTAGTCTTCCTGATTGTCTGATGGGATGTAGTCTTCCTGATTGTCTAATAGGATGTAGTCCTCCTGCTTGTCTGATGGGATGTGGTCCTCCTGATTGTTTGATGGGATGTAGTCCTCCTGCTTGTTTGATGGGATGTAGACCTCCTGCTTGTCTGTTGGGATGTAGTCCTCCTGCTTGTTTGATGGGATGTGATCCTCCTGCTTGTCTGATGGGATGTATTCCTCCTGCTTGTTTGATGTGATGTTGTCCTCCTGATTGTTTGATGTGATGTTGTCCCCCTGATTTCTGATGGGATGTGGTCCTCCTGCTTGTGTGATTTGATGTGATCCCCCTGATTGTCTGATGGGATGTAGTCCTCTTGCTTGTCTGATGGGATGGGATCCCCCTGATTGTTTGATGGGATGTAGTCCTCCTGATTGTCTGATGGGATGTAGTCCTCCTGCTTGTCTGATGGGATGTGGTCCCCCTGCTTGTCTGATGGGATGTAGTCCTCCTGATTGTCTGATGGGATGTAGTCCTCATGCTTGTCTGATGGGATGTAGTCCTCCTGCATCTCTGATGGGATGTAGTCCTCCTGATTGTCTGATGGGATGTAGTCCTCCTGCTTGTCTGATGGGATGTAGTCCTCCTGCTTGTCTGTTGGGATGTAGTCCTCCTGCTTGTTTGATGGGATGTAGTCCTCCTGATTGTCTGATGGGATGTGGTCCTCCTGATTGTTTGATGTGATGTTGTCCCCCTGATTGTCTGATGGGATGTGGTCCCCCTGCTGTCTGATGGGATGTGGTCCCCCTGCTGTCTGATGGGATGTGGTCCCCCTGCTGTCTGATGGGATGTGGTCCTCCTGCTTGTGTGATTTGATGTGATCCCCCTGATTGTCTGATGGGATGTGGTCCCCCTGCTGTCTGATGGGATGTGGTCCCCCTGCTGTCTGATGGGATGTGGTCCCCCTGCTGTCTGATGGGATGTGGTCCCCCTGCTGTCTGATGGGATGTGGTCCTCCTGCTTGTGTGATTTGATGTAGTCCTCCTGATTGTCTGATGGGATGTAGTCCTCTTGCTTGTCTGATGGGATGGGATCCCCCTGATTGTTTGATGGGTTGTAGTCCTCCTGCTTGTTTGATGGGATGTAGTCCTCCTGCTTGTCTGATGGGATGTAGACCTCCTGATTGTCTGATGGGATGTGGTCCTCCTGCTTGTCTGATGGGATGTGGTCCTCCTGATTGTCTGATGGGATGTAGTCCTCCTGATTGTCTGATAGGATGTAGTCCTCCTGCTTTTCTGATGGAATGCAGTCCCTATGCTTGTCTGATGGGATGTAGTCCACCTGATTGTCTGATGGGATGTAGTCCTCCTGCTTGTCTGATGGGATGTGGTCCTCCTGATTGTCTAATAGGATGTAGTCCCCTGAGTGACTGATGGGATGCAGTCCCTCTGCTTGAATGATAGGATGTAGTCCTCCTGCTTTTCTGATGGAATGCAGTCCCTATGCTTGTCTGATGGGATGTAGTCCACCTGATTGTCTGATGGGATGTAGTCCTCCTGCTTGTCTGATGGGATGTAGACCTCCTGATTGTCTGATGGGATGTGGTCCTCCTGCTTGTCTGATGGGATGTGGTCCTCCTGATTGTCTAATAGGATGTAGTCCCCTGAGTGACTGATGGGATGCAGTCCCTCTGCTTGCCTGATAGGATGTAGTCCTCCTGATTGTATGATGCGTTATAGTCCTCCTGCTTGTCTGATGGGATGTAGTCCTTCTGAATGTCTGATGGGATGTAGTCCTCCTGCTTGTCTGATGCGTTACAGTCCTCCTGCTTGTCTGATGGGATGTAGTCCTTGTGATTGTCTGATGGGATGTAGTCCTTCTGAATGTCTGATGGGATGTAGTCCTCCTGCTTGTCTGATGGGATGTACTTTTGCTGCTTGTCTGATGGGATGTAGTCCCCCTGATTGTCTGATGGGATGTAGTCCCTCTGCTTGTCTGATAGGATTTAGTCCATTTGATTGTCTGGTGGGATGTAGTCCTCCTGCTTGTGTCATGGGATGTAGTCTTCCTGTATGTCTGATAGGATGTAGACCTACTGCTTGTCTGATGGGATGTAGTCCTCCTGATTGTCTGATAGGATGTAGTCCTCCTGATTGTCTGATGCGTTATAGTCCTCCTGCTTGTCTGATGGGATGTAGTCCTCCTGCTTGTTTGATGTGATGTTGTCCTCCTGATTGTTTGATGTGATGTTGTCCCCCTGATTTCTGATGGGATGTGGTCCTCCTGCTTGTGTGATTTGATGTGATCCCCCTGATTGTCTGATGGGATGTAGTCCTCTTGCTTGTCTGATGGGATGGGATCCCCCTGATTGTTTGATGCGATGTAGTCCTCCTGATTGTCTGATGGGATGTAGTCCTCCTGCTTGTCTGATGGGATGTAGTTTTGCTGCTTGTCTGATGGGATGTAGTCCTCCTGATTGTCTGATGGGATGTAGTTCACCTGATTGTCTGATGGGATGTAGTCCTCCTGATTGTCTGATGGGATGTAGTTCACCTGATTGTCTGATGGGATGTAGTTCACCTGATTGTCTGATGGGATGTGGTCCTCCTGATTGTCTGATGTGATGCAGTCCTCCTGATTGTCTGATGTGATGCAGTCCTCCTGCTTGTCTGATGGGATATAGTCCTCCTGCTTGTCTGATGGGATGTAGTTCACCTGATTGTCTGATGGGATGTGGTCCTCCTGATTGTCTGATGTGATGCAGTCCTCCTGCTTGTCTGATGGGATATAGTCCTCCTGCTTGTCTGATGGGATGTAGTCCACCTGATTGTCTGATGTGATGCAGTCCTCCTGCTTGTCTGATGGGATGTAGTCCTCCTGCTTCTCTGATGGGATGTAGTCCTCCTGCTTGTCTGATGGGATGTAGTCCTCCTGCTTGTCTGATAGGATGTAGTCCTCCTGATTGTCTGATGGCATGTAGTCCACCTGATTGTCTGATGTGATGCAGTCCTCCTGCTTGTCTGATGGGATGTAGTCCTCCTGCTTGTCTGATGGGATGTAGTCCCCCTGCTTGTCTGATGGGATGTAGTCTTCCTGTCTGTCTGATGGGATGTAGTCCACCTGATTGTCTGATGTGATGTAGTCCTCCTGATTGTCTGATGGCATGTAGTCCACCTGATTGTCTGATGTGATGCAGTCCTCCTGATTGCCTGATGGGATGTAGTCTCCCTGATTGTCTGATGGGATGTAGTCCTCCTGCTTGTCTGATGGGATGGAGTCCTCCTGCTTGTCTGATGTGATGTAGTCCTCCTGCTTGTCTGATGGGATGTAGTCCCCCTGATTGTCTAATAGGATGTAGTCCTCCTGCTTGTCTGATGGGATGTAGTCCTCCTGCTTGTTTGATGGGATGTAGACCTCCTGCTTGTCTGTTGGGATGTAGTCCTCCTGCTTGTTTGATGGGATGTGATCCTCCTGCTTGTCTGATGGGATGTATTCCTCCTGCTTGTTTGATGTGATGTTGTCCTCCTGATTGTTTGATGTGATGTTGTCCCCCTGATTTCTGATGGGATGTGGTCCTCCTGCTTGTGTGATTTGATGTGATCCCCCTGATTGTCTGATGGGATGTAGTCCTCTTGCTTGTCTGATGGGATGGGATCCCCCTGATTGTTTGATGGGATGTAGTCCTCCTGATTGTCTGATGGGATGTAGTCCTCCTGCTTGTCTGATGGGATGTGGTCCCCCTGCTTGTCTGATGGGATGTAGTCCTCCTGATTGTCTGATGGGATGTAGTCCTCCTGCATCTCTGATGGGATGTAGTCCTCCTGATTGTCTGATGGGATGTAGTCCTCCTGCTTGTCTGATGGGATGTAGTCCTCCTGCTTGTCTGTTGGGATGTAGTCCTCCTGCTTGTTTGATGGGATGTAGTCCTCCTGATTGTCTGATGGGATGTGGTCCTCCTGATTGTTTGATGTGATGTTGTCCCCCTGATTGTCTGATGGGATGTGGTCCCCCTGCTGTCTGATGGGATGTGGTCCCCCTGCTGTCTGATGGGATGTGGTCCCCCTGCTGTCTGATGGGATGTGGTCCTCCTGCTTGTGTGATTTGATGTGATCCCCCTGATTGTCTGATGGGATGTAGTCCTCTTGCTTGTCTGATGGGATGGGATCCCCCTGATTGTTTGATGGGTTGTAGTCCTCCTGCTTGTTTGATGGGATGTAGTCCTCCTGCTTGTCTGATGGGATGTAGTTTTGCTGCTTGTCTGATGGGATGTAGTCCTCCTGATTGTCTGATGGGATGTAGTCCTCCTGATTGTCTGATGGGATGTAGTCCTCCTGATTGTCTGATGGGATGTAGTCCCCCTGATTGTCTGAGGTTCATGTTAGGCACATTATACTGACATACATGCTGGGGTGTATACTACAATTCACTGTAGTTGTGTCTATACCCAAAATACTTAAAATTCTTTACTATTAATTTTACCAACTAAAGTGTGTTCCAGGATATTCCAGGACTTTTCCGATTAGCGAGAAGCTATTCTCGCCCTACACATGTTGGAATGTCGGTGACTTTCACCCATTTAATTACTCAGATGAAAGTTTTTAAACAAATAAACTACATTTTTAGCCACAAAGTCAGGAAATACTCTAAAAAACGACTATTGTTCGGCTGACGACTCACACACGATCAAACGTCTCAGACCCAGGACGTGACCAGATCCCGTGGAGATTAAATGCCTTCACTGCACAAGAAGATAAATACATTACACATCAGAGCAAAGGAATCAGACAAACACAAGTGAAGCAGCAAAACTGCAGCGATAAGTCACCGTATCATCTCAACTATTCAGACAATCTATTTTTGTATACAGGATGGCCACTAGGGATTTTGGGGTCATATATACAGATGAACGGACCTAACTTTCCAAAGCCCTGTATATAGATAGCCCCAGCACATGCCCCCCTCTGTGCATAGATAGCCCCAGAAAATGCCCCCTCTGTATATAGATAGCCCCAGTAAATGCCCTCTCAGTATATAGATTGCTCCAGCACATGCCCCCCTCTGTGCATAGATAGCCCCACCGATGCCCTCTCAGTATATAGATTGCCCCAGTACATGCCCCTTCAATATGTGGATAGCCCCAGCATATACCCCATCAGTATATAGAGAACTCCAGAACATGCTCCTTCAGTATATAGATAACCCAAGCACATGCCCTCTCAGTATATATGTAGCTCCAGTACATACCTCCTCAGTATATAGATAGCCCCAGTACATAACCTCTCAGCATATAGATAGTCCCAGCACATGTCCCCTCAGTAAATATATAGCCCCAGCACATGCTCTCTCAGTATATATGTAGCCCCAGCACATACCTCCTCAGTATATAGATAGCCCCAGTACTTAACCTCTCAGCATATAGATAGTCCCAGCACATCCCCTCAGTGTACATAGCCCCAGCCCATGCCCCCTCTGTATATAGATAGCGCCAGCACATGCCCCCTCAGTATACAGATAGCGCCAGCATATGCCTCCTCAGTATATAGATAGCCTCAGCACAGTTCCCTCAGTATATATATATATAGCCCTAGCACATGCCCTCTCAGTATATATATATATATATATATATATATAGCCACATGACAAGTACCCTCAGTGTATACATAGCTCTAGTATGCTGTTTCAGTATGTAGAAAGCTCCAACACATGCCCATTCAGTACAGAAAAAAATAAATTAAAAAATGTTTACTTACCTTCCTGCACTCCCTGCAGGCTCCCCCACAATTCACTTTTTTCCAAAGTGCTGATGGATGCAGGCATCCTCCTCTATGACCCAAGCGCCATCGCCAAAGTGTGTAACCATCAGCGCTGTGTGTGTCTTTACTACTATCGGGGTTGGGGCAATTCTGTGGGGAATGTGGGTACTGTGAATCCTGGAGCCCCCCTTTAGATTGCAAAATGGGGCCCCATTGAAAACAGCCCTACTAAACCCACCATGATGGCAGCATTTTTGTATGTAAAATGTACATTCACCCAAAAAGATTTTGTTCTCATGCTTAGGGATGATACCATTTCAATAACAGCAATCCACAGCAGTCAGACACATGTGGACGGGGATCAGCTGGTTAATCGATCATCACTTCATCTCTTTTTTTTGTTACCTAGTTGACGATCATCATGGAAACATCAAGTCTATTGTTTCAGAAAATCCAACTATGAGATTATAACAATATCCTTTAATACACCATATCACATTACTCAGAGTAATCATAAGCCGGGCACACACTGGCACCATGCCAGGCATCTACGTGCCAAGGTATCTCACCCTCCAAACCAAACACTTTCCCTGTTTCTCTAGCTGTGATAATAGAATAATGAGTAATGGGACCCAGCCGCATCCATGTGGTCATCAATCAATGTTTGGACAGTTTGTTTTTGAGGTCCTTACATTAATCTGATGAGTTTTTAGGACCTGTATGTAGAAGGTGCCCACCCCCCCCACCACCCAATTCCAGTCCGTCCTGATTTCTGCCCCTTCACATCTGATGTGCATGCAGAGTAGAGAGCGGAGCAGGAGTGGGGCAGGCTGGAGGTGGGTCTGAACGCCCCGACCTGCCATATTTACTATAGTCTGTGCCCAAAAACTGGTGGAGACTATAGAAGAACTCTTGGTGAGCTCTAAAAAAGGTCCAACCTGGTGGAGATCCCTTCCACATCCACTAAGAAGCTGGAGCCTCTTATTAGTTTTGGGACCCAATGAGACGGCAGGGTCCCAAATGAATGAATGCCAGTCTTATGCTGCTATGGGGCCCACAGTGTCAGGGGGCTCCGGCATCCTCTACAATCTTTTTGGAAAGATACAGTATCATCCACCTGATTTTGGCGGTGTTTTGTACCCCCTGTAACTTCTTTTCCTACTGCACTATTATTGGCAGACAAATTTCCAGGGCTCCAAAACCAAATTAATAAACCCAGCCAATGTATCTGTACAGCCGCAGGAATTCATGTGGCGGCTATTTGGAAGTCGCCGTTACTGTCAGTAACTCAGGTTAAGGCCAAGGGTCACCAAGATAATGAAATTTGAAAAGATATCGGCAATTAGGGAAGATGGTATGGAGGCTTCTCAGAAAACATGACCTCCCCGGATCGATTATATACAATTACCGAATCAGGCGGCTGGACTGACGCCATAACATGTAGGTATTGGGAAGATCAGAACTTCTTTATGCTTAATGTGTGTGTGTGACATAGCAGCTAAGACTGACTTAATTTATCTGAACACCCCCCCACCACCACCCTTTTGTGCTGTCCCCTTGTCTAACGTCTTTGTATTATTATATTATGTTGTTCGCAGGTTAGATCCAGTGATAATATAACCCTTATTACTTCCCCTGCGCAGGATGATGAACTACGTATCTTCTGCATCTTCCACGACAGTTCGGGGAATAGTATTATGTGACATATTTGTACATCTACCCCATGTGTGGGGTAAACCTGACATAATGGGAGACATTTACTTACCCATCCGGAGGAGTTCACCCGAAGTGCATTGTCCATGTATAATGCGCTGTGCGGCGATTCACTAAGAGCATGCGCCCGATATCCTGCATGCGCAACTTCCCCCACCGAGGCCTGGCCTTTTCTTGGGGGCTTGAGGCAGCCGGGGCCCAGGATACCGTTGTGGCTGGCGGTTGCGGCCTAGGCACGGCAGTGTTGCGGTGCTTGGTATGGGGACCGGAGGGCTGTCCTACAGCCTGGCAGCTCTCCAGCAGGTGGTGTGTGCAAGAAATATGGAGGAAGAGGCTGAAGTACTGGTTCTCCCTGGGGCAACCCTTAGAGTCTGTAGTGTGTGTCCCTCGTAGATAGATGGGGCGCCCTTGATGGTGATACAGCTGTAGCAGGGACCAGACGGAGGCAACAATGTGCAAAAATAACCGACAGTTCTTTATTTGAACCAAGAGCAGGCAACGGCCAAAACGTCCGGATTACTGGGAAGGATCCGGAGTGCTGGATGTGCAGGTGCAGGCTGGGATGGAGCTGTGTCCAATGCTGGAAGCTGCAGCTTTGGCCTGGGTCTTCTGTGTGTCTGTGCTAGTGGTGCACTAACACTCTGTAAGCTCTATAGTGAGAGCTGAGGCCTAAGAGGTCTGTAGTGAGAGCATGTGCTCTGAAGTCTCTCTGGTAAGAGAGCTTGCTGGAAAGAGAGCTTGTCTCTTCCTGTCTGGAGGTTTGGTTACTCCCTCTGGTCAGGTGGTGGCTCACTCTCCAATCACACTCCAGTTTACAATGAAGCATGTAATTGGACAATAACAGTATGCAATAATATTAACTCTTGCCTATCTAGGCAGAATCTACCACTGCATAATTACCTCTAGATGTACTGAATGGTACAAGGGGCTTATTCACAACCACTACTCTGCCCATGCATTGGCAGGGGTGATGCATATGTGTCGCTTCCCCACTCAGGTCCGCCGGAGTTCACCTTCTTCTTCCTGGTGCATGTAAGTGCTTGATCTTGCAGCACAATTTGAATATTAAATCACACGCTCAGTCCAAATGAGTTGTATTGTCCGACGGCCACGCCCTGATTCCTATTGAATTAAAACCGCCAAAATATGATCGTGTGCAACACAATCCCCTTCTAAATCCCTGTCCCAGTGGTGCAAATCCCGAAAACCATGAACAATGCAACGGAAATGCGATCCGCGGACCCTTAGTAAATACACCCCAATGTGCCTTGAGCGACTATTCGTTCTCTCCCAAATAAAACCTGGTAAAATTAAAAATGGCGCTTGGAAACAGCGGAACTCTGTGTGCTGTGGATACTGCTTTAAAGCTGTTTTAATGCAGCAGCTCAGCCATAAATATGATGATTAGTTTTTATTATTATACATTATTCATAGGCTTAGATATATAGCTCCGGCTTCATGTATAGTCCTACCTCTAATACTAACACCATAACCCTGACATGGGATCATAGGTTTTTGGACCCCAGTGTCACTCACTGTCTGGAGTGGAGCAGTGTCCGATAGATGTGTCATACATGAGACAAGATATCCCTTTAAGTGTTCTCCTGGGGTCCAGGGATGTAGCCTTACCTCTAGGATCCCACCAGGGGAGACATGTATTAGGGTCTACACTAGAGATGAGCGAACACTAAAATGCTCGGGTACTCGTTATTCGAGACGAACTTTTCCCGATGCTCGAGTGCTCGTCTCGAATAACGAACCCCATTGAAGTCAATGGGAGACTCGAGCATTTTTCAAGGGGACCAAGGCTCTGCACAGGGAAGCTTGGCCAAACACCTGGGAACCTCAGAAAAGGATGGAAACACCACGGAAATGGACAGGAAACAGCAGGAGCAGCATGCATGGATGCCTCTGAGGCTGCATAATCGCACCATTATGCCGAAATTATGGGCAACAGCATGGCCATGACAGAGTGACCGAATGAAGCTAGATAGCATCTAAAACATCCAATAATTGACCCTGACACTATAGGGGACGGCATGCAGAGGCAGCGGCAGCAGGCTAGAGAGTGTCATGGCGACATACCCTAAATGGACTCAGGCTTCAAACCAATGGGTGGCAGAGAGGAACCAAAGGAGGTGAGCAAGAAGCGCTCAAATAATATCGGTACATGATAAAAGTTTGCCAGTATATTTTGTGGATTACACAGCAGGGTGGCGACAAAGTTAACATGGAAGCCATGAAAACAACCCAAAATTCTGCCTGACACAGCTCGTTTGATAAGGGGACCATGTATGGAGGCAGTGAACTAGTAGTAGATTAAAGGTGCTGCAGTTAAAACTATGTTAGTTGGATCTTGGCATGGAGCTGGCGCTCCGCTGCCAGGCGAGCTTTCGCCAATCCAAGCCCCTGTCTCTAGGCTACTCCCCAAACAGCACTTCTAAGAACCTTTTGTATAAGATCAAGTGTAGTAGCGTTCTTATAAGTTTAGGATATGCCGGGTGAGGGGAATGTAAACAGATGCGCAAGAAGCGCTGAAATAATATCCCTAAATGGTAAAAGTTTGCAAGTATATTTTGGGGATTACACAGCAGGGTGGCGACAAAGTTAACAACTTTGATGTGGAATGCCCTGTAATAGCTCTTGGGCGGTGTGCCTTTTATCGCCTAGGCTCAGCAGTTTCAGCACCGCCTGCTGTCGCTTAGCGACGGCACTGCTGCTGTGCCTAGAGCTACCGACTGATGGCGCCATGCCCACGGATGGTAATTCGGAGGAGGAGGAGGTGGAGGAGGGGTGGGAGGAGGTATAGTAGGCCTTTGAGACCTGGACCGAGGTAGGCCCCGCAATTCTCTGCGTCGGCAGTATATGACCAGCCCCAGGGTCAGACTCGGTCCCAGCCTGCACCAAGTTAAGTGTAGTAGCGTTCTTATAAGTTTGGGATATGGCGGGTGAGGGGAATGTAAACAGATGCGCAAGAAGCGCATGATGCGCATGGAGCTGGCGTTCCGCTGCCAGGCGAGCTTTCGCCAATCCAAGCCCCTGTCTCTAGGCTACTCCCCAAACAGCACTTCTAAGAACCTTTTGTATAAGATCAAGTGTAGTAGCGTTCTTATAAGTTTAGGATATGCCGGGTGAGGGGAATGTAAACAGATGCGCAAGAAGCGCTGAAATAATATCCCTAAATGGTAAAAGTTTGCCAGTATATTTTGGGGATTACACAGCAGGGTGGTGACAAAGTTAACAACTTTGATGTGGAATCCATGAAAACAACCCAAATTTCTGCCTGACACACCTCGTTTGATAAAGGGACGATGTATGGAGGCAGCTATATGGACGACTTTTGGAGGTAGCAATGGAGACAACGTGTGGAGGCTGCTATGGAGACAATTTAATTTGGATAGTGCCTGTATGTGGCAGTCCCAAACATTTTTCAAACCAGAGGAGCAGGTAGGTGGCCCTCCAGTAAAATGGGATAGATTGAGTGCCTGTATGTGGCAGTCCCAAAAATGTTTCAAACCAGAGGAGCAGGTAGGTGGCCCTCCAGTAAAATGGAATAGATTGAGTGCCTGTATGTGGCAGTCCCAAAAATTGTTCAAACCAGAGGAGCAGGTAGGTGGCCCTGCAGTAAAATGGAATAGATTGAGTGCCTGTATGTGGCAGTCCCAAAAATTGTTCAAACCAGAGGAGCAGGTAGGTGGCCCTGCAGTAAAATGGAATAGATTGAGTGCCTGTATGTGGCAGTCCCAAAAATTGTTCAAACCAGAGGAGCAGGTAGGTGGCCCTGCAGTAAAATGGAATAGATTGAGTGCCTGTATGTGGCAGTCCCAAAAATTGTTCAAACCAGAGGAGCAGGTAGGTGGCCCTGCAGTAAAATGGAATAGATTGAGTGCCTGTATGTGGCAGTCCCAAAAATTGTTCAAACCAGAGGAGCAGGTAGGTGGCCCTGCAGTAAAATGGAATAGATTGAGTGCCTGTATGTGGCAGTCCCAAAAATGTTTCAAACCAGAGGAGCAGGTAGGTGGCCCTCCAGTAAAATGGAATAGATTGAGTGCCTGTATGTGGCAGTCCCAAAAATTGTTCAAACCAGAGGAGCAGGTAGGTGGCCCTGCAGTAAAATGGAATAGATTGAGTGCCTGTATGTGGCAGTCCCAAAAATGTTTCAAACCAGAGGAGCAGGTAGGTGGCCCTCCAGTAAAATGGAATAGATTGAGTGCCTGTATGTGGCAGTCCCAAAAATTGTTCAAACCAGAGGAGCAGGTAGGTGGCCCTGCAGTAAAATGGAATAGATTGAGTGCCTGTATGTGGCAGTCCCAAAAATGTTTCAAACCAGAGGAGCAGGTAGGTGGCCCTCCAGTAAAATGGAATAGATTGAGTGCCTGTATGTGGCAGTCCCAAAAATTGTTCAAACCAGAGGAGCAGGTAGGTGGCCCTGCAGTAAAATGGAATAGATTGAGTGCCTGTATGTGGCAGTCCCAAAAATGTTTCAAACCAGAGGAGCAGGTAGGTGGCCCTCCAGTAAAATGGAATAGATTGAGTGCCTGTATGTGGCAGTCCCAAAAATTGTTCAAACCAGAGGAGCAGGTAGGTGGCCCTGCAGTAAAATGGAATAGATTGAGTGCCTGTATGTGGCAGTCCCAAAAATTTTTTAAAACAGAGGACCGGGTAGGTGGCCCTCCAGAAAAATGGAATAGATTGAGTGCCTGTATGTGGCACTCACAAAAATTGTTTCAAACAGAGGACCGGGTAGGTGGCCCTCCAGAAAAATTAAATGCATGAAGTACTATAGCAAGAGCCAGTGGGCCCTGTCAAAAAATAGCCATTTTCCTCTGCTTTACTGTACAAAGAGGAGGAGAAGGAGGAAAATGAGGAGGAGGAGGAGGAGTGGATCAATTATTCAGGTTGAGCTTCCTTCACCTGGTGGAGATTGGAAATTCTGAGAAATCCAGCCTTTATTCATTTTAATAAGCGTCAGCCTGTCAGCGCTGTCAGTCGACAGGCGTGTACGCTTATCGGTGATGATGCCACCAGCTGCACTGAAAACCCGCTCGGACAAGACGCTAGCGGCAGGGCAGGCAAGAACCTCCAAGGCGTACAGCGCCAGTTCGTGCCACATGTCCAGCTTTGAAACCCAGTAGTTGTAGGGAGCTGTGTGATCATTTAGGACGATGGTATGGTCAGCTACGTACTCCCTCACCATCTTTCTGTAAAGATCAGCCCTACTCTGCCGAGACTGGGGACAGGTGACAGTGTCTTGCTGGGGTGACATAAAGCTGGCAAAAGCCTTGTAAAGCGTACCCTTGCCAGTGCTGGACAAGCTGCCTGCTCGCCTACTCTCCCTCGCTACTTGTCCCGCAGAACTACGCACTCTGCCGCTAGCGCTGTCAGAAGGGAAATACTGTTTCAGCTTGTGCACCAGGGCCTGCTGGTATTCATGCATTCTCACACTCCTTTCCTCTCCAGGGATGAGAGTGGGAAGATTTTGCTTGTACCGTGGGTCCAGGAGAGTGAACACCCAGTAATCGGTGCTGGAATAAATTCTTTGAACGCGAGGGTCACGGGATAGGCAGCCTAGCATGAAATCTGCCATATGCGCCAGAGTACCAACGCGTAAGAATTCACTCCCCTCACTGGCCTGACTGTCCATTTCCTCCTCCTCCAACTCCTCCAACTCCTCTTCTTCTGCCCATACACGCTGAACAGTGAAGGACTCAACAATGGTCCCCTCTTGTGTCTCGCCAACATTCTCCTCCTCTTCCTCCTCATCCTCCTCCACCTCCACCTCCTCCGATATGCGCTGAGAAACAGACCTCAGGGTGCTTTGGCTATCAACAAGGGAATATTCTTCCCCCGTCTCTTGTGACGAGCGCAAAGCTTCCGACTTCATGCTGACCAGAGAGTTTTTCAACAGGCCAAGCAGCGGGATGGTGAGGCTGATGATGGCGGCATCGCCACTGACCATCTGTGTTGACTCCTCAAAGTTACTCAGCACCTGACAGATATCAGACATCCACGTCCACTCCTCATTGTAGACTTGAGGAAGCTGACTGACCTGACTACCAGTTCTGGTGGAAGTTGACATCTGGCAGTCTACAATCGCTCTGCGCTGCTGGTAAACTCTGGATAACATGGTCAGTGTTGAATTCCACCTCGTGGGCACGTCGCACAACAGTCGGTGAGCGGGCAGTTGGAGGCGGCGCTGCGCTGCCCTGAGAGTGGCAGCATCTGGGCTGGACTTCCTGAAATGCGCACAGATGCGGCGCACCTTCGTGAGCAAATCAGACAGATTGGGGTATGTCTTGAGGAAACGCTGCACTATCAGATTTAACACATGGGCCAGGCATGGCACATGTGTCAGTCTGCCGAGTTGCAGAGCCGCCACCAGGTTACGGCCGTTGTCACACACAACCATTCCCGGCTTGAGGTTCAGCGGTGCCAGCCACAGATCAGTCTGCGCCGTGATGCCCTGTAATAGCTCTTGGGCGGTGTGCCTTTTGTCGCCTAGGCTCAGCAGTTTGAGCACCGCCTGCTGTCGCTTAGCGACGGCACTGCTGCTGTGCCTAGAGCTACCGACTGATGGCGCCGTGCCCACGGATGGTAGTTCGGAGGAGGAGGTGGAGGAGGGGTGGGAGGAGGAGGAGGCATAGTAGGCCTGAAACACCTGGACCGAGGTAGGCCCCGCAATCCTCGGCGTCGGCAGTATATGAGCAGCCCCAGGGTCAGACTCGGTCCCAGCCTCCACCAAGTTAACCCAATGTGCCGTCAGCGATATATAGTGGCCCTGCCCGGCAGCACTCGTCCACGTGTCCGTGGTCAGGTGGACCTTGTCAGAAACGGCGTTGGTCAGGGCACGGATGATGTTGTCTGACACGTGCTGGTGCAGGGCTGGGACGGCACATCGGGAAAAGTAGTGGCGGCTGGGGACCGAATACCGAGGGGCGGCCGCCGCCATGAGGTTGCGAAAGGCCTCGGTCTCTACTAGCCTATAGGGCAGCATCTCCAGGCTAAGCAATCTGGAGATGTGCACATTAAGGGCTTGGGCGTGCGGGTGGGTTGCACTATATTTGCGTTTCCGCTCCAGCGTCTGGGGTATGGAGAGCTGAACGCTGGTGGATGCTGTGGAGGATCGTGGAGGCGACGATGGGGTTTTTGTGGCAGGGTCCTGGGCAGGGGGCTGACTATCAGCTGACACAGGGGAAGGAGCAGTGGTGTGCACGGCCGGAGGTGAACGGGCTTGTTGCCACTGAGTGGGGTGCTTAGCATTCATATGCCTGCGCATACTGGTGGTAGTTAAGCTAGTAGTGGTGGAACCCCTGCTGAGCCTGGTTTGGCAAATGTTGCACACCACAGTCCGTCGGTCATCCGGTGTTTCCTTAAAGAACCTCCACACTTCTGAAGATCTAGCCCTCGCCGCAAGAGCCCTCACCACGGGAGCTTCACTAGTTGACAGTGGCGCTGATGCACCAGCTCTGGCCCTGCCTCTCCGTCTGGCCCCACCACTGCCTCTTCCAACCTGTTCAGGTCGAGGACTCTCCTCCGTCTCAGAAGCACTGTGTTCACCCGGCCTCTCAACCCAGCTTGGGTCTGTCACCTCATCATCCTCCGATCCCTCAGTCTGCTCCCCCCTCGGACTTCCTGCCCTGACAACAACTTCCCCACTGTCTGACAACCGTGTCTCCTCATCGTCGGACACCTCTTTACACACTTCCACTACGTCAAGAAGGTCATCATCACCCACAGACTGTGACTGGTGGAAAACCTGGGCATCGGAAAATTGCTCAGCAGCAACCGGACAAGTGGTTTGTGACTGTGGGAAGGGTCCAGAAAACAGTTCCTCAGAGTATGCCGGTTCAAATGCCAAATTTTCCTGGGAGGGGGCAGACTGGGGGGGAGGAGGCTGAGGTGCAGGAGCTGGAGGAGTGGCGATTTCGGTGACATGGGTGGACTGTGTGGAAGACTGACTGGTGGTGGACAAATTGCTCGAAGCATTGTCAGCAATCCACGACATCACCTGTTCGCACTGTTCTGGCCTCAACAGTGCTCTACCACGAGTCCCAGTAACTTCAGACATGAACCTAGGGAGTGTAGCTCTGCGGCGTTCCCCTGCTCCCTCATCAGCAGGTGGTGTCTCACCCCGCCCAGGACCACGGCCTCTGACCCCTGCAGTAGTTGGACGCCCACGTCCCCGCCCTCGTCCTCTACCCCTAGCCCTCGGGTTAAACATTTTTAAAATGAGAGTTATAACTTTATTTTTTTTTTTACTTTTTTTTGTTTTTTTTTGTGTTTTTTTTTTTTTTTTGTGTTTTTTGTTTTTTTTTGAGTTTTTAAAACCAAACAATGCTATCCTATTGCTATGGCTATTTTCTAGCCAAGTATCAAAGGAAGCACAGTACTATGCCAGATGAGATGACACTGAGTTATTGCCTAATAGAAATCCAACCCCTACTGAATTTTGCCACTTCGGCCTTTGCTATGGATATGTGCGCCACTAAGCGCAGAACACAGCGGTCGCAAGTCCCACTACAAATTGCTCAGAATTGGCAAGTACATGCACTGCAGAAACTACAGCCACCAGCAGATCAACCAGAAATCAAATATATAGAACGCTACTGTAGGCTTCAAGATCAAGAAGCTGTTTGTATTCTCCTATGGCTATTTTCTAGCCAAGTATCAAAGGAAGCACAGTACTATGCCAGATGAGATGACACTGAGTTATTGCCTAATAGAAATCCAACCCCTACTGAATTTTGCCACTTCGGCCTTTGCTATGGATATGTGCGCCACTAAGCGCAGAACACAGCGGTCGCAAGTCCCACTACAAATTGCTCAGAATTGGCAAGTACATGCACTGCAGAAACTACAGCCACCAGCAGATCAACCAGAAATCAAATATATAGAACGCTACTGTAGGCTTCAAGATCAAGAAGCTGTTTGTATTCTCCTATGGCTATTTTCTAGCCAAGTATCAAAGGAAGCACAGTACTATGCCGGATGAGATGACACTGAGTTATTGCCTAATAGAAATCCAACCCCTACTGAATTTTGCCACTTCAGCCTTTGCTATGGATATGTGCGCCACTAAGCGCAGAACACAGCGGTCGCAAGTCTCACTACAAATTGCTCAGAATTGGCAAGTACATGCACTGCAGAAACTACAGCCACCAGCAGATCAACCAGAAATCAAATATATAGAACGCTACTGTAGGCTTCAAGAAGCTGTTTGTATTCTCCTATGGCTATTTTCTAGCCAAGTATCAAAGGAAGCACAGTACTATGCCAGATGAGATGACACTGAGTTATTGCCTAATAGAAATCCAACCCCTACTGAATTTTGCCACTTCAGCCTTTGCTATGGATATGTGCGCCACTAAGCGCAGAACACAGCGGTCGCAAGTCTCACTACAAATTGCTCAGAATTGGCAAGTACATGCACTGCAGAAACTACAGCCACCAGCAGATCAACCAGAAATCAAATATATAGAACGCTACTGTAGGCTTCAAGAAGCTGTTTGTATTCTCCTATGGCTATTTTCTAGCCAAGTATCAAAGGAAGCACAGTACTATGCCAGATGAGATGACACTGAGTTATTGCCTAATAGAAATCCAACCCCTACTGAATTTTGCCACTTCAGCCTTTGCTATGGATATGTGCGCCACTAAGCGCAGAACACAGCGGTCGCAAGTCTCACTACAAATTGCTCAGAATTGGCAAGTACATGCACTGCAGAAACTACAGCCACCAGCAGATCAACCAGAAATCAAATATATAGAACGCTACTGTAGGCTTCAAGAAGCTGTTTGTATTCTCCTATGGCTATTTTCTAGCCAAGTATCAAAGGAAGCACAGTACTATGCCAGATGAGATGACACTGAGTTATTGCCTAATAGAAATCCAACCCCTACTGAATTTTGCCACTTCAGCCTTTGCTATGGATATGTGCGCCACTAAGCGCAGAACACAGCGGTCGCAAGTCTCACTACAAATTGCTCAGAATTGGCAAGTACATGCACTGCAGAAACTACAGCCACCAGCAGATCAACCAGAAATCAAATATATAGAACGCTACTGTAGGCTTCAAGAAGCTGTTTGTATTCTCCTATGGCTATTTTCTAGCCAAGTATCAAAGGAAGCACACTACTATGCCAGATGAGATGACACTGAGTTATTGCCTAATAGAAATCCAACCCCTACTGAATTTTCCCACTTCGGTCTTTGCTATGGATATGTGTGCCACTAAGAGCTAAACACAACGGTAGCAAGTCCCCCTGCTAATTCCTCACAAAATGGTAAAAGATGCAAATTAAAATAAAAAAAGTAGAACGTTATTGTAGCCCTAAGAAGGGCTGTTGGGTTCTTTGAGAATCACTCCTGCCTAACAGTAAGCTAATAGAACACCCTAACGCTTTCCCTGAGCAGCAGCAGCTCTCTCCCTAGCGGCATCCAGAGACAGAATGATCCGAGCAGCGCGGCCAGCGGCTAGTCTATCCCAGGGTCACCTGATCTGGCCAGCCAACCACTGCTATCGACGTGTAAGGGTACCACGTCATGCTGGGTGGAGTGCAGAGTCTCCTGGCTTGTGATTGGCTCTGTTTCTGGCCGCCAAAAAGCAAAACGGCGGGAGCTGCCATTTTCTCGAGCGGGCGAAGTATTCGTCCGAGTAACGAGCAGTTTCGAGTACCCTAATGCTCGACCGAGCATCAAGCTCGGACGAGCATGTTCGCTCATCTCTAGTCTACACCCCTTCCACTCATCAGAGATCCAGCCCTGCTCCCTGCACTATTGTCCCCCTGGTACGTGTTTGGGCTGGGGTCCAATGTATTCAGGCTCTGATGGTTTCATCCACAGACTATGGAGACTGCAGTATCACAATGTCCTCTACTTGGATCTAAATGCACAAAACAGGAAATGGATCCTGTAATCTGCAGATATTTATAGCTGGGACACAGCCGGCGCCGGATGGAGGGTAACTCCTCACATCTGTTCTGTCCAAACCCAGGAAAACACTAATTACTGTCTTGTGGGTGGCTGTGCTGGCGGAGCAGGACCCAGAAAACTGTGATGTGTGATACTGTGTGCTGAGCCAGGGTATCTAAGCCCATCAGGTGTGATACTGTGTGCTGAGCTAGGGTATCTAAGCACATCATGTGTGATACTGTGTGCTCAGCCAGGGTATCTAAGCCCATCATGTGTGATACTGTGTGCTCAGCCAGGGTATCTAAGCCCATCATGTGTGATACTGTGTGCTCAGCGAGGGTATCTAAGTGCATCATGTGTGATACTGTCTGCTGAGCCAGAGTATCTAGGCATATTCTATGTGCTTCATTGTCTGCTTATCCAGGGTATCTAAGCCCATCATGTGTGATACTGTGTGCTCAGCGAGGGTATCTAAGTGCATCATGTGTGATACTGGGTGCTGAGCCAGGGTATCTAGGCATATTCTATGTGCTTCATTGTCTGCTTATCCAGGGTATCTAAGCCCATCATGTGTGATACTGTCTGCTTGTTCAGGGTATCTACGCCCTAATCTATTGTGAGAAAGTGAGAACCGCTATCTGCAGACTGTGGTAAGCAGGAGTAGTCAGTTTGGTCTATCTTGGCCTCGCTAGCATAGACACCTTTGTAATGTCCGTACTGGGCTGCTTATTATGGAGTAGGGGTAGTGGGACTCCTACTCCATCCGGGCTTCGGTCCTGGGTTTCTGTATAGCCCACAGGTGCAGGGTCACAGGGGCAGGGTTAGAGCCTGACTTAGACTGCAGGCCAGAAGCAGTAGGTGAGGCACTACCTGGAGAGCTGAAGGCTGGACCGTGTTCACACAGCAAAGGTAACTGAGTGCCTCCTGTACTACTGCTGGCCAAGACCGTGTGCCAGGCAGCCTGGTACCTGTATAGCTAAGACCTGATATTGTATTAGGCAGCGCCTAGCCGGGCAGGATTTATTTTTGTATTTTGTATGTGTCTAAGCCAAGGCTGAATTTGTGTTTTGACAAAGAAGTGTGATTAAAACACTTGAAATTTGGACTTCAACTCTGCATGTGTCCCTGCTTCCTGCACTGCTACAAGACATCTACCAGAGCAATTCCCTACACTATATATAATCTTATTTACATTTCTCCATCTCCTCCGTCTCCCTCTCCTCTGTCTCTCCCCGCATTACATTGAGGTGTGATGTCCCCTGTAAGTGTGTGACGCGGCACTTCTGATATTCCCTTCCTGAGTGACACAGTTTGGTTTATTGCTGTGTCATCATTACTTATAGCCATTGTTTGTGTGAGATATAATTGTTATTGTCTTTTATTTCTCTGTGAGTGATGATGATCCACTGCCCGGGGCACAGCGGGGACAGGAGGGGGAACATCTCAGTGTATGTGGATTTGTACCTGTGCAAGTGAATACGATTGTGAAAGTTACCTATAAAATATGTCTTAACTTGTCTGTTCAATGACTCATTTTATTTTGCTCTAAACCTGAAAAACTCTTTTGTTTTGGCTTGAGGTAAAACTCATCCAATATTATTATCAGGTTAGTAATAATTGTTTTATAAGCACATGACGTTACTCATCCTGTACTGATCCTATCCAAACAACTGGAAATGTGTCTTATATCCCAGGTCCTTCTGCTGTGATTACTGCTTTGCACAGTCTTGGCTTCTCTTGATGAGATACAAGAGGTAGTCACCTTAAGAGGTTCTCACATCACAGGTGCCCTGTCAGGGGTAGTAAGTGGGGATTTCTTGCCTTATAAATGGGACTGGGACCATCAGTTGTGTTGTGCAGGAGTCAGGGGGATAAACTGCTGATCGTCCTACTGAATAGACTGGTAGAATATGTATTATGGCTAAAAAAAAGCAGCTAAGTAAAGGAAAATAAGTGGTCATTATTACTTTAAAGGAAACCTATTATGTGATTTGATGCATTATGAAGCAAACATACCTTGAGAATGCTGTAGCTACACTGATGCAGAAACATATCTTGGTTAATCCCTGAGATGAGTGGTTTTGCTGAAAAAACAATTATAACATTCACGACCTTGGGAAAGCTGGGTCAAGCTGGCTGCCCACATAAACACATTAGACACGAGCTTGAAATTACAAATGGAGATTAGTCAAGACATGACTAATCAACCTAAGCTGGATCACTCATACACAGCAGCTGGGGGATGGTGCAGTGATTGATTATTCTGCCTTCAAGCACAACCCAGGGATTACATCATCCTCTCCTCAAAAGAAAAACTCACCTGCTAGGAGAAGCTGATGGTCTGATGAGTCCAAATTTGAAATCTTTGGTTCCAACCACCGTGTCTTTGTGCAACGCAGAAAGGGGGAACAAATGGAGGAGGAGGTGTGATGGTGTGTGTGTGGGAGGGGGGGGGGTTGCTGGTGACATTGTTGGGTGTGATGGTGTGTGTGTGTGGGGGGGCTTTGCTGGTGACACTGTTGGGGACTATACTGGACCAGCATGGTTACCACAACA
The DNA here is from genome assembly GCF_040894005.1 of Engystomops pustulosus. Taxonomy (NCBI): domain Eukaryota; kingdom Metazoa; phylum Chordata; class Amphibia; order Anura; family Leptodactylidae; genus Engystomops; species Engystomops pustulosus. Next base: position 14,013,646 of record NC_092416.1, read on the forward strand.
TCTTGCAGCGGCTGCGATTCCATCCGGTTTGCATTTCGTTGGACCATCATTTATTTTTTAACAGGACAAGACCCCAACCACCTCCAGGCTGTGTAAGGGCTATTTGACCAAGAAGAAGAGTGATGGCGGCTATGCCAGATGATCTTGACTCCACTGTCACCAGACATGAACCCAATCCAGATGGTTTGGGTTGAGCTGGACCACAGAGTGAAGGCAAATGAGCCAACAAGTGCTAAGCATTTCTGGGAACTCCTTTAAGACTGTTGGAAGACCATTTCAGGTGACTACCTCTTGTATCTCATCAAGAGAAGCCAAGAGTGTGCAAAGCAATGATCACAGCAAAGGGAACCTGAAATATAAGACACATTTTCAGTTGTTTCACACTTTTTGTTAAGTGTGAATCCACAATTTTTATAGCCATGACAATACAGAAAACTCTTTTGAATGAGAAGGTGTGTCAAAACTTTTGGTTTGTACTGTACATACATGACATTATTTTAAAATAGATCTAAAATTTACCATAAAAATAATAGGTTGGCAACACAATACAAAATTTTTTAGTTTTTTAATGAAAAAGTAGTGCAGAAAAAATATATAATAAATATAAATTTGTCACATTATGTTCTTGGTGCCCTACATAAATGCTACATAAATAAATGGGATAAGTTCCAATCAGTACAACTCTACATTCTATGGGAGCAACAATTTACTAACATTCTCAGTTTTTTATTAAAACATAGTGGTAGATTGACCAATGAGTCTACCTGGGGCCCTAGAAGAAGACAAAGGAGGTGAGATATGCTGCTTCAGAATTTTTTTTTTTTTTCATTTTCATTAAAATCTCTAAAATAATGTAATAATGTAAGTAAGGCATTGTTAGAAGAAGACATTATACATTTGTATATGTTCCAGTATCGGTTCTATTGTGAGTATATCGCGACAATGGTGAGCGTAGCCAGGAGCGGTAGCAGAAGCCCATTGTCTCTCAAACACTCCCCATTGTTCTTGTTGCTCATATCCTGGATGGAGACTGAAGATCCACGGAAGGCAGCGCCCCCTTTAGACCTCTCCATACTCTCAGAGGCACAACCAGCCACGGTGATAGCTCCCCCTGCAAGATAAGACGGACACTTAGTACCGGTGCAGCATGAGCTTAGTGTAACTGTGCAGGCCTCAAAAAGTGGTGGGCATGATGGATGGAAATCAATGATAGAGACAGTTTAGCTCCTCCTCCCCTCCCTGCACAGTGACCTCTGCACAGGTCACAGAGCATGCTCACTACACTTTCCCTTGAAGGCAATGGGTATTTGATGTTTCTTATGATCAGTTTTTTGGAAATATTGTTGAAGTAGATCAGTGTAGACAATTATCTTCATATTCACATAATAAACATTGAAATGATACATGACACTTAACTTCATTAGAAATTTGGGTCCTAGCCTGGGTTCAGTTTAACTAATGTGGGCATTAAAGGGGTTTTCTCACAAAGACAAGTTAGGCCCTATCCACGGGATAGGGCCTAACTTGCTGACCAGTGTGGGTCTCATTGCTGAGACCCCTGCAGATCGCGGAAACTAGGGGTCCGACTGTCCCCTCGTTGCTCCATGACCGCACATGATTGTTCTGATCCATTAATCTCTATGGAGCTGGCGAAGATCGGTGAGCGCGGCGCTCAGGCCATTTCCATCAGCTCTATAGAGATGAATAGAGCAGAACGGTCATGTGCGGCTGTCTGCTCCATTAGTCTGACGAGCGTCGAGGGGTCGCGAACCCCCATTTGTGATCTGTGAGGGTCTCAGCACTGAGACCCCACTGATCAGCAAGTTAGGCCCCACGTCATGGATAAGGCTTAACTTTTCTTTGTGGGAAAACCCCTTTAACTCTTTAAATGCTGCTGGAAAAGTCACCAGGAGCAATGACCCTGCTCAAAATGGTTGCACGCAAGTACCGTATTTTTTGGACTATAAGACGCACATTTTTTCCCCAGAAGATGGGGAAAAAACTGTGGTGCGTCTTATAGTCCGAATAGAGCACATGACAGTAAGCGCAGGGGCAGTGCTGAGCTCGGCTCCACACACAGCTGCCGCCTGCTGGTTTCTGTGAGCAGCGGAGCTCAGTAATCAGATTGAATGCACACTGACTGACACCACTTCCAGGTTATGAAGGGAAGCACAAGCCACGCCCCCTCAGCACGGAGCTCTCACTGTGACTGATGCCTGACAGATCACTATCTTCTCCCAGAGACCCAGCATCAAATAACACTAAAGATGGGACAGGAAATGTGACCAGTACTTCTCTGCTCCTGTGCCTGCTGTGCTGTTCTCACAGGTGTGTGAAACTGAACAATTCACAAACAGTGCTTGTACAAGGTCATATGAGCTTACAGTCTATGTCACCTCCCGTGTCCTCCTCCTCCTCATAGATTGTAATCGCTTGTGACCATTGTACAAGCACTGTCACCTCCCGTGTCCTCCTCCTCCTCATAGATTGTAAGCTCTTGTGACCATTGTACAAGCACTGTCACCTCCTGTGTCCTCCTCCTCATAGACTGTAAGCTCTTGTGACCATTGTACAAGCATTGTCACCTCCTGTGTCCTCCTCCTCCTCATAGATTGTAAGCTCTTGTGACCATTGTACAAGCACTGTCACCTCCTGTGTCCTCCTCCTCATAGATTGTAAGCTCCTGTGTCCATTGTACAAGCACTGTCACCTCCTGTGTCCTCCTCCTCATAGATTGTAAGCTCCTGTGACCATTGTACAAGCACTGTCACCTCCTGTGTCCTCCTCCTCATAGATTGTAAGCTCCTGTGACCATTGTACAAGCACTGTCACCTCCTGTGTCCTCCTCCTCATAGATTGTAAGCTCCTGTGACCATTGTACAAGCACTGTCACCTCCTGTGTCCTCCTCCTCATAGACTGTAAGCTCTTGTGACCATTGTACAAGGATTGTCAACTCCTGTGTCCTCCTCCTCATAGACTGTAAGCTCTTGTGACCATTGTACAAACATTGTCACCTCTTGTGTCCCCTCCTCCTCCTCATAGATTGTAAGCTCTTGTGGCCATTGTGCAAGCATTGTCACTGCCTGTGTCCTCCTCCTAGTAGATTGTAAGCTCTTGTGACCATTGTACAAGCATTGTCACCCTGTGTCCTCCTCCTCCTCATAGATTGTAAGCTCTTGTGAGAATTTGTCACATATACTCATACATACAGCCCTGGTAACTCTTGAGACCCCCTGACTACGTGTCAACATAATTCTATAATTCCCATCACTAATTCTGCCACCAACACTGGCTGATCTTCCTGCTAGCCAAGCCCTAGCCAATCAGTGTTGGGTCAAAGTAACAACACTTCCCCCCGACCACCAAGTGTTCTGTATAGGGCTGTATCTGATAGAACACTTGTAGTGTCGGCACAGGAGTCATCCTTCAGCATCAGGTAACAGTGTCCCATAAAATGTCCCCTAATAAAGTGTCCCCATTAATTCTCCCCGAACACAGTACACTATTAAAACTTCACCAAATGTCACTCAATGACTCCTAATAAAAGTACCCCCTACACAGTCCCCTTAGGCTACACTCACATGAACGTGTGCCCGCCGTACCATAGCAAGGCTGGCACACGTTGATCCCCAGGAGAGGAGGAGGGGGTGAGGGCTGCTCGCCCCCTACCCCTCTCCAAAGTGAAACATGGCTGTACCGCCCCATACAGCGCCGTTACTTTACTGTTAAATATTTTAGCACACTATTTGGGGGGGGGGGGATTTTTTCTTATTTTTCCACCTCTAAAACCTAGGTGCGTCTTATGATCCAGTGCGTCTTATAGTCCGAAAAATACGGTACCTTAACCCAGAACCAAATTGAGTTTTAAAAATAAACCAATAAATTCATCACCTATTATATGGGTATATTATCAATGTTGTTATCCTTGAATCCTCCTTTAAGGTCCTCCACTGCTCTATACTGACATATGAAGATTATCTGCATATATGTAAAGCGCTACAGAATATCATGGTGATATATCAATTTTTATTATATGATTGTGCCTTTGGTGTGACCTCTGCTTGTATGTAGTCCCAGAGCTTCCATGTCACAATCGTATCTTACATCATATATTGCTCCTTCTTTATAATTATTATGTATATTCCCATAATTCCCATTACAAATCCTACAATTACAATCAATTTACTGCAGGGATTTTACAGCTACAACCTGCTACTGTGGAGAAGCTACTGTGGAGAAGCTACTGTGGAGAAGCTACTGTGGAGAAGCTACTGTGGAGAACTGAAATGTTGAAAAATCTAATCATTATAGGCCAAGGTTGTGTCCAATGGTGGAACTTAGACCAATCCAAAATCTGTACTGGACCACCAGTAATCATGTGCTATTTATAGTCCTGTACTCCTCATAGAGAAAAGATTTTCCAATGGGGAATGTTTGGTTGTTGTATGATATTGATGTTGTGCTGAGGGCGACAGATTCATGAATTGTGGTGCCTTATTTTCATGAATCTAGCGCCCTCTGCACTGCCCCAACAGAGTGCACCAACTCTTTTGGTGCACCTTTAACATTGGGTGTGCAACACAATACTGTTGGACTCTTCACGATATGTGTCGCCCATTGCGATTCTGCATTAGAACGCCTCATTTTGGTGAAGAAATTTGTGTTGCTTCGGGAATAGTGCAACCGCAACACAAAAGTGTTGCATGTGGGGCGCGGACCCTTCTTAAATACATGTGCAAGCAGTTTGGACAGAAAACAGGTGCTGGGGCTTTAGTAAATCTGGACCATTGACTTGAATTATAAACTACACATTTTGCATAAAAAATAAATGAAGATCCCAATAATAAGGATTTCCAGAAAGAAGAGGCTGCCAGGGTAGAGCTCAGCTAAAGAACGTCCAACAGGTGAAATACAACATTCTCTCATTGAGATGAAAATAACAATTTTTGATCAACTTTTTTACTAGATTGACCCAGTTTTTTATCCTTGTTTTTTTTTTTCTTCAAAATATTGTAAACCACCCAAAACATTTTTATCCAAAAACAAGGATACAATTTTGTAAAATTTGACTGGGGTGTCACTGTTCACCTAACTTATTGCCATGAAGATAAACTTGGCTCCATCTCTAAATGTTTGTTCGAGTCTTTGACGAGAGACTTGGAAGAACCACAAAGAATAAAATTACTTTCAGAAGGACGCGGTGACAATGAAGATGCTTGGGGTAGATAAAGACATAACAAAACAATACAATTCACATTCATTAAACTCCTAAAAGCTGAGATTATGAGACACAATGGAAAAATAATGGCTTGAACCACCTTGGGTCATGTTTCTAGGACAAGATCTTTTGGAACAACAATAAGATCTGAATTGTGAGATTTACTTTAGAAACAGGTTATTCCTCTTCTTCCTACTTTTTGTCTTAGAATATTTTAGAAGATATTCAATCACAAACTTGACGTTCTGTGTGAATGTGAGGCCAAGCGAAGTGTATGACCCTTTTTGTGATTTTAGGGAAGCCGGAACACAAATTTTTGGAATTAGATAGAGAGGCATTTATCCAGACTGCTGTTTTGTACACTGATATTGACAATCCCTGCAGTGGTGGAGCCAGGAACCAAGGGGTTGTACTAACTTTGATTGTTATCCCATATCCATAGTTCGAAATGGGTCATGCTCTTACTAACTGATGGAGCGGCAGGTTAAGTATTCCTACTGCCTGTCCATGCACTACAATGGGAGGGCTGGAAACTGCTTAGCACATGGCTCGTCTATCTCCGGTGTTTTCATAGACAGTGAATCAGGCGATAGCTGAGCCCGTTTCATTCAATTTGCCAGAGCAAGACTCCTGTTTTCATGAACTACAGGGTCTGTTTTCATGGGTGGTGGGAGTCCATGCAGTTGGAAGTTTGCAGATATTTTAAGCAACATGTATTCCATAAATATTGTTAAGAAACTAGATAACAAAAATTTGCAAGCCTACGATTCGCAACCAGTGGTGAGCAAACTATTTGGAATTCGTCTGAAGCCACATTTTTAAAATCCCCAAGGTGCAACAGCCGCCATTTAAGTCAATGTTCACTGTTTAAAGTCAACCCCAGCATTTAAAAAAAAACGCAAGCATGCACATGCATGGACATTGCTAGGCGTCATTCTAGCAATGTCCATTGTCCATTTTCGATAAGTAATGATCATCCCCAATTTGGTAGTGCCCAGCGCCGCCAAGTGCTTAGTGCTGGCGCATGGGCACAGCCAGTTAAATACCGGCCATCAGTACCAACAACAATTGCAGGACTTAGCTGCGGAAGCAAGTTGAGACGACCCAGCCCCAAACTTCTAATGAAATTTAGGTTCGGTTTCAGGGGACTTGAACCCAGAAGGTTCTGTACAAACCAAAACTTTGCATTTCAAGTCCTCTATTTACAATTATAATTGTAATTATCCATCGTAATCGCCTTGATGTTCCTCTACTCATCCTCCTAATTTTTACTATTCCATCTCAATGTAACATATAATTTTGCTGATTAACCTATAATCATATCAGCAAATCATACGCTGCGATGTATCAGCTTGTTTGTTTGTTCCTTCAGGCTTCGAAATCTACGCAATTTCTAAATTCTCTTATGTGAACGGCCAATTTCTGATTTTCTTTTTTTCTCTTTGATTTTTAGTTTTGCATGTGCTGAATACTTTGTATTGCGCAGTCTTTTTTCGTAAATCCTTTGTTTTTTGTCCAAGAAATATTTTTGGAACTGAAACACTTAACAACCTGAAAAACAAAATAGTCTCCTTTTCTCTACAAATCAATCTCCTGAGCCTAAAAACGAATGGATGAAACAGAAAGACCACACACATTTGTAGAAAGAGATGATGAAAAGTAATGCCGGATATTGAGATCTTTGGGTAGCGTTCAAAATTATCTATAAATTACAAAATATTTATGGTGATTTAGAAGAAAATATATCTAACTTATCTCATGTAATAAAGAAAGGTGTGGACATGTTTACCCCTGTAGATGCCCTATAGGTGGGTGTGGACTCGGCACTGCGGGGTTAGTTCTAACATTGGTAGCAGATAGGACTTCACTTTAGGGAAGACATGATTCACTCATAGCCCCCAAACCATACAACCGACAGTTTATGGAGATTGTACATTAAATTGTTTTGGCATTGGGTGGGAGCAGATACAGTTTCAAAATATGGCAGATCAAGGCGCAATAGTCTTCAAGCTCTACAATTGAGAGATGTCCCCACAAATTTGGTGGCTTCCAGACATTTCATTGTTTTTGGCCTCAGAAATGCCACTTGAATCATCCAGTAGTAAATTTTGCCTATACAATAACGCATTACTTATTGGCTACATTTGGAGAAAAATGGCCTCATGACAGATAGCTAAGAGAGGAAAAAAGATGGGCGTAAAATAGAAGGCATGCCACTGAGTCTTAGTCTCCTGCTGCTGTTCTATTATTTTTCTGGTCGGATGAAGATGCCATTACTGGTTTAAAACGGGTAGCTTCATCAATGAAAGATTTTAACAATAAATTCTACCAAAGTCATCCTTCCTCTGGTTCCACAGGATAGAGCCTAGCTTGCTGATCGTGGGGTGTCTCAGTGATGAGACCTACACAGATAACAAAAACGAGGGATTCAATGGGGTCCCAGGTACCTCAGTCGGATCCCTCTTTGGTCCCCGGGCCACACATGACCGTTCTACTCCATTCATCTCTACGGAGCTGACGGAATTGCCAAGTGCCATGGAAATTCTCACCTCTGCTCCTCTTCATCTTGACCCTAGCACTGTCTTTCGCTAAGCTTGACACACCTGGATCACTTAGAAATGAAAAATATAATTAGCAGCACGTAGTGTGGGGACAAGATGTCAAGCTCTCCAGGCTGCTAATTATGCATGCCCCAGCACCTCCCTCTCACATGCAGGGAGAGGGAGGTGACGTCATGCAAGAGGTGTGAGAGATATGCTCCCAGAATGGGAGAGGGAGGTGCAGGGGAGTGCATAATTAGCAGCCCGTGGTGATGGACATCTTGTCCCTGCACTCCATGCTGCTAATTATTAGTTTATTTTCTATATGATCCCGGGGTGTCAAGCTTAACAAAGGCAGCACCATAATCAAGATGAAAACAAAAGAAGTGGAGGTGAATATTTCCTTTATTTATTTTTTTATAACTGGTTTATTTCCTTTCAGATTGACAATAAGATCCATACCTAGGAAGAAACTCTCATATCAAATGTATTTTGCCCACTATAACCCCAGAACTCCTGGTGGTATACACGGGCTTTCTTCAGCCACTGAGCGTTCATTCCCTTTATCCTTGTTCTACCTTATTATATTAGATTTCTTTTGCACTTTTGCTATGATATTGCTTTATTCCATTACCATGGTAGTTTTATTATGTGATGCTAATTTAATTTTGAGACCCTAATTTGTGGACCCCTCCACCTACTGTACTAATGGTGTTGTAAGTGTCTGAAAGCTGTAGTTTAATAAGTGTTGTTATTCTTTTTTGCTGTTTCTTCTTTGCTTCTTCTTCGCATGGCTGGTGGTATTTCACACATATTCACCAACCCTCCTTCTTGGTGGTGCTGGTCTTGGTCTCCTTAGATGTGGTCATCATTCCTGACATTCATGTAGCAGCCTGTATAGTCACAGTATACAGCCAGTAGACCATTAATGTTTGCACGCGGCATACTTTGCTTTTTGATGCTAATCCATGCCAACGCCTTGTCACCCACAATATATGAGCCTGAAGCTAACGTGTTCAAGCAAAGAAACCGAAGGAAACAAGCCAAATATCATTATCAGGAAATTCCTCAACTAAGCACAGAAATGTTAGGAAGAGTTAAAGGTGGAAACCCCCTTTAAGTCCCTTCTATACCATCATTTGTATCAAGTTTCTTCGACTTTGTGAAGGAAATGTCCAGTGAGATCCTGCAAAGCTCCACCAGCGAGGAGCATTGTCTGAAGTCTACAACAAAGGCTTTAATAGAAGTCATGTTCTATAGTAATCTCAGGTACAAGGTGACACCCGACTAAGAATCAGCTTTACATTTGCCTTCATTTTATACCCTGGGAATATTATCTCTACTCCACAACTTCTATTATATGCCGGGATACAATAACAGGACATATTGTACAATCCTATTGTTCAGGGACTATTTGTGTGCACATAATACTATGGGTAAGATGAGGTCTATTGTTCTGTGATACACGACACAAAATTCTATAAATGTTTAATTCTATAAAGACAAAACTAAAGTAGATGAGAAAGTAAATCTATATACAGGCGGTACCCTACTTAAGGACACCCAACTTACAGGTGACCCCTAGTTAAAGACAGACCCCTCTGCCCCCTGTGACCTCTGGTGACCTCTCTGGATGTTACTATAGTCTACAGCAAAAATTTTTGAAACTCCAATTGTCACTGGGGCAAAAACTTTTTTTTGTCTGGAACTACAATCATAAAATATACAGTTTCGACTTACATACAAATTCAACTTAAGAACAAATCTACGGAACCTATCTTCTATGTAACCCGGGGGATCGCCTATATATATATTATACCAGCTATAAAGCCGTTCAGCCCAACTTACTGATTCCCCAAATCCTGCTATTTAGCTTACTAGGATGTATAGAAGGATATAACTACTATGTACGAGAGTGTAACTAGCACAATACCGCACCTATGACAATAATCCGGCTCTGTAGAGGTAACTACTTATTATATAAGTAATAATTATGTGACTAAATCATTTACATTCAGAGTGACCTGCACCATATCATTATCTGGTAACATCTCATATTAATATCAGGGCAGGTATAATGTCATCGGGTAATTATACAATAGTCATAGAGAAACATACAACATCAGTGTCCCCGGCCCGGCATTAGCGATAACCATTATAGCAATGGGTTGTGTAATAAATAAATATACACGAGGATATAAAGGACTGATCTGACTTGTAGCCTCAGGCGGCAAATTAGTGCCGCCACCACCCTGCTCACGGGAGACGTCTTTATCAGTAGCCATCGATTTTATTTGCTTCAAGTACAACTAATGGTAAAACTGATGTAAAGATGCCGGTACAAGGATAAAACTTATAAATGTGAACGCATTCTTAGTCTTTTACTTTCCATTTAGGATTAGTGGAATTAGTAGACACCGCGTCTTCTAGATATGACACTGAATAATAGTGATTCCCTACGGAAGTGAGAGTCTCATCTTTTGGGTTACTTATATGTTATGGTGGGAACCAAAGTCCAACACCATGCTACAGGCTGCATTTGCAAACAGTGGATACACTAAAGACTAGTGATGAGCAGACCCAAATTGCAAAGGTTAGGTTTGCAGAGAACTTTGCCGGTTCGGGTCCTCCGGGTTCGACTCGTGGACATTAACTCTTTTAATGGCGCTGGCAAAGTGGCCAGTGGCATTTTAATGGATGGTGTCATTGGGAGGATTGACGCACCTTTGATGATGTCATTGCAAGGGACGACACCCTCCAAAATGGCTGCTCCCAGTGCCACCGATTTGTTAGTGCTGGAGAACTCCCACTCCATTCATTTCTGGTGGGGATTTTGGACTCGGAACAGATTAATAAAATTTAGTTTCAGCTGAACTCAGCTCAACCCAAATTTTAATGAGTCTGCTCATCGTCTACCTCTGTTCATAGTGTAATTCAGCTGATCCCTAGGAGATTTGGGTGTTGCACCACCAACCTCACCTAAGCTCTCAATTCAGATTTATGCCTGAATATTCAATTAAGAATATGCCTACAACGTTTTTTGGTGAAAAGCCTGTTAAAGTGGACCTTTCATCACCTCAGACTTCCCACTTGGGGCACTTTGAATTTTCCTCCTAGCCCCCTCCGTTCCAGAGATATGACCCCCGGGATCTGAAGATTCCGAGGTCTGTATGGTCAGAAAGGAGGAGCTGCAACACGGGTCCGGGGTGTGAGTATGCTAAAATCTTCTGACACCATCCAATCAGCGTCGGATGGTGTCAGATAAAAGACTACTTTGTACTGGGGTGAGCGCGCGGAATCTTCAGATCCTGGGGGTCATATCACTGGAACGGAGGGGGCTGGAAGGAAAATTCCAAGTTCCCCAGAATCAGGATTCCAGAGCCTGCTTTATGGTATGTTCAGTATGGGAAGTCTGGGGTGGTGAAAGGTCCTCTTTAAAGGGGTAAACCATGAGTGAGGCTTACAATATAGCGTAGTTTTTTTTACCTACATGTACACAGTTGTACATTTTAAATGAATGAGAAATAAAGGATGGTAAATTTTATCGGAATGTGCTACAAAAACTTTTTTGAATCATTCCTCTTAAAAATAGTGTTTCATCACACCCGATGTCAGCGTGAGACACTGCATGGAGAACCCACATACTAAAAAATAGCCTAATATATAACCAGTGGATGGGGCAGAGGGGCTTGCCTATAGCTTGACTCGGGCAGCAGATAGTTTAGGTTCACCCCTATTTTTTTTCAGTGGGTCTTTTAAAGAATCTTAACAAATGTAACCCCCAAAAGTATTTCAGGTTTGATTGAAATTGTTGGGGGTCCCTTGTTCTGCAGTGCCCTGACACTTCTGTCCCAGGCAGGAGTATGGAAGGACCAATGACCTCCTAAAATTTTTGCCGTAACAGGAATATTTTGGCTCCGATTTTGCACCAGTAACTGACGTCAGCGTGGATTGGCCACGGATGATTTCGCTAATTTCATTTTATTTGTTCCCGGTCTTTGAAGGCAATTTTGTTGGAACAAATATGTCCCATTGTTAGGACTCAAGGAGTCATGGAGCAAGTTCTCTTATCTTGATGAAGTATAGTCTGCTGTCTCTTTACTCCAGTCAGTAGAATTTCCCTAATGTTCCTTTCTGGAGACAAGAATTTTACAAATTTGGTCTTTTTGAAGTTTCATGAACGGCCTCCGACTTTTTTTTTTTAATAATTGATTGATGTTTAATTACATATATAATAAAAGATCATAGACCTTGACGTGAGGCCGTATTATAGTGTCCACCCTTTCCTAAAAAACATCAACAGGACAACCTCTGTGTACACAGGGACTTCCTATTTGGCAACATTTTAAACCAAATTCATATTGCAAAAACATTAAAAAATGAAGTAATTAAAATTCCACAGAGGAAACTCCCTTATAGGTGAAATTCAGTGGAAAAATAACAAGTCGAGAGTTCTTGAATGGAAATAGACATGTAAATGGCAAATCTTGGGGGGAAAGGTAAAATCGACTTTGAATGTAAAGTAATGGGGCACATTAACTTACCCTGTCCCTGCGCGATCCCCAGGGGTGCGTTGTCCGACGAGGATGAAGTCTGCCGCAATTCAACAAGATTGTGCGTCCGAGATCCTGCATGTGACGCTTCCGCACTCAGGTCCGCCGGAGTTCACCTTCTTCTTCCCGGTGCATGTGAGTGCATGTTGCGACACAATTTGAATTTTAAATCCCGCACGTAGTCCAAATCAGTCTGGTTGTCCGACGGCCATGGCCCCCCGATTTTTGTCGCGTGAAAGTCGGTGCGATTGCGCCAAAAAAACCCTGTTTAATGCGTCGCAAAATGGTAATAGTCGAGAAACCAACAGAAATGCGCCGTTAGTAAATGTGCCCCACTGTGTCTACTGGCCAGAATGGCTCCTTTATCCCCTTAAAGGAAACCTACCACCACGGATCCACCTATTAAGGTAGATCGGGTGGAAGAAGCCTCTATTGTACGTGAGGATATCCCTTTTAAGGGCTAATTCTCATGTACCCTGTATCTTTTTCAAACTTTTATTGTAATAATATAACACTGACCCATCATTACATCACTACTGACAATAGGTGATGTCACAGCTTATCTCCTCCCCCTCCCCGTACAATGACCTCTATATAGATAACACTGACCCATCATTACATCACTACTGACAATAGATGATGTCACAGCTTATCTCCTCCCCCTCCCTGTACAAAGACCTCTATATAGATAACACTGACCCATCATTACATCACTACTGACAATAGGTGATGTCACAGCTTATCTCCTCCCCCTCCCCGTACAATGACCTCTATATAGATAACACTGACCCATCATTACATCACTACTGACAATAGATGATGTCAAAGCTTATCTCCTCCCCCTCCTTGTACAATGACCTCTATATAGATAACACTGACCCATCATTACATCACTACTAACAATAGATGATGTCACAGCTTATCTCCTCTCCCTCCCCGTACAATGACCTCTATATAGATAACACTGACCCATCATTACATCACTACTGACAATAGATGATGCCACAGCTTATCTCCTCCCCCACCCTGCACAATGACCTCTATATAGATAACACTGACCCATCATTACATCACTACTGACAATTGATGATGTCACAGCTTATCTCCTCCCCCTCCCTGTACAATGACCTCTGTATAGATAACACTGACCCATCATTACATCACTACTGACAATAGATGATGTCACAGCTTATCTCCTCCCCCTCCCTGTACAAGGACCTCTATATAGATAACACTGACCCATCATTACATCACTACTAACAATAGATGATGTCACAGCTTATCTCCTCCGGCTACCTGCACAATGACCTCTATATAGATAACACTGACCCATCATTACATCACTACTGACAATAGATGATGTCACAGCTTATCTCCTCCCCTCCCTGTACAATGACCTCTATATAGATAACACTGACCCATCATTACATCACTAATGGCAATAGATGATGTCACAGCTTATCTCCTCCTCCATGTACAATGACCTGTATATAGATAACACTGACCCATCATTACATCACTATGGACAATAGATGATGTCACAGCTTATCTCCTCCCCCTACCTGCACAATGACCTCTATATAGATAACACTGACCCATCATTACATCAATACTGACAATAGATGATGTCACAGCTTATCTCCTCCCCCTCCCTGTATACTAACCTCTATATAGATAACACTGACCCATCATTACATCACTACTGACAATAGATGATGTCACGGCTTATCTCCTCCCCCTCCCTGTACAAGGACCTCAATATAGATAACACTGACCCATCATTACATCACTACTGACAATAGATGATGTCACAGCTTATCTCCTCCGGCTACCTGTACAATGACCTCTATATAGATAACACTGACCCATCATTACATCACTACTGACAATAGATGATGTCACAGCTTATCTCCTCCCCTCCCTGTACAATGACCTCTATATAGATAACACTGACCCATCATTACATCACTACTGACAAAAGATGATGTCACAGCTTATCTCCTCCCCTCTCTGTACAATGACCTCTATATAGATAACATTGACCCATCATTACATCACTACTGACAATAGATGATGTCACAGCTTATCTCCTCCACCTCCCTGTACAATGACCTCTATATAGATAACACTGACCCATCATTACATCACTACTGACAAAAGATGATGTCACAGCTTATCTCCTCCCCTCTCTGTACAATGACCTCTATATAGATAACATTGACCCATCATTACATCACTACTGACAATAGATGATGTCACAGCTTATCTCCTCCCCTCCCTGTACAATGACCTCTATATAGATAACACTGACCCATCATTACATCACTATGGACAATAGATGATGTCACAGCTTATCTCCTCCTCCATGTACAATGACCTCTATATAGATAACACTGACCCATCATTACATCACTACGGACAATAGATGATGTCACAGCTTATCTCCTCCCCCTACCTGCACAATGACCTCTATATAGATAACACTGACCCATCATTACATCACTACTGACAATAGATGATGTCACAGCTTATCTCCTCCACCTCCCTGTACAATGACCTCTATATAGATAACACTGACCCATCATTACATCACTACTGACAATAGATGATGTCACAGCTTATCCCCTCCCCCTCCCTGTACAATGTCCTCTATATAGATAACACTGACCCATCATTACATCACTACTGACAATAGATGATGTCACAGCTTATCTCCTCCACCTCCCTGTACAATGACCTCTATATAGATAACACTGACCCATCATTACATCACTACTGACAATAGATGATGTCACAGCTTATCCCCTCCCCCGCCCTGTACAATGGCCTCTATATAGATAACACTGACCCATCATTACATCACTACTGACAATAGATGATGTCACAGCTTATCTCCTCCCCATCCCTGTACACTAACCTCTATATAGATAACACTGACCGATCATTACATCACTACTGACAATAGATGATGTCACAGCTTATCTCCTCCTCCCTGTACAATGACCTCTATATAGATAACACTGACCCATCATTACATCACTACTGACAATAGATGATGTCACAGCTTATCTCCTCCCCCTCCCTGTACAATGACCTCTATATAGATAACACTGACCCATCATTACATCACTACTGACAATAGATGGTGTCACAGCTTATCTCCTCCACCTCTGTGTACAATGACCTCTTATATAGATAACACTGACCCATCATTACATCACTACTAACAATAGATGATGTCACAGCTTATCTCCTCCCCCTCCCTGTACAATGGCCTCTATATAGATAACACTGACCCATCATTACATCACTACTGACAATAGATGATGTCACAGCTTATCTCCTCCCCCTCCCTGTACAATGACCTTTATATAGATAACACTGACCCATCATTACATCACTACTGACAATAGATGATGTTACAGCTTATCTCCTCCCCCTCCCTGTACAATGACCTCTATATAGATAACACTGACCCATCATTACATCAATACTGACAATAGATGATGTTACAGCTTATCTCCTCCCCCTCCCTGTACAATGACCTCTATATAGATAACACTGACCCATCATTACATCACTACTGACACTAGATGATGTCACAGCTTATCTCCTGCCCCTCCCTGTACAATGACCATGCACAAAAAAACAACAATAAAACCCTACACATTGGGAGTCTGGAGCTTCTTACCTCCCTCTCTGGTGGCTTGGTAATGTACACAATGCTTTTCATCTCCAGTGCAATCAATATTTTTTTTTACTTCACAGGTTTGAGAATTTTTTTCAAAGCAGGACAAGCAGGTGACTCCATTAATGGTGGAATTTAGTCCTTTTGCTAAAAGAAAAAATACAAAATCAAAAAGTCATGGACTAAAGGCTTCATAAAGCGGCAAAGGCAAAGAGAACTCATATCTAGACTCTAGTAGTAACGTGCTGTGTCTATATGCGAGTAGTAGTATTGTTATGTGCCCATATATACTCTGTATACAGAGTAGGAGTAGGAGTAGGAGTACTATAATGCACCCATACATATAGGATAGGAGTAGTAGTACTGTACTGTGCTTAAAAATACAGGATAGGAGTAGTAGTACTGTGCTGTGCTCATATATACAGGATAGGAGTATTAGTACTGTGCTGTGCGCATATATACAGGATAGGAGTAGTAGTACTGTGCTGTGCTTATATATACAGGATAGGAGTAGTAGTACTGTGCTGTGCTTATATATACAGGATAGGAGTAGTTGTACTGTGCTGTGCTCATATATACAGGATAGGAGTATTAGTACTGTGCTGTGCGCATATATACAGGATAGGAGTAGTAGTACTGTGCTGTGCTCATATATACAGGATAGGAGTAGTAGTACTGTGCTGTGCGCATATATACAGGATAGGAGTAGTTGTACTGTGCTGTGCTCATATATACAGGATAGGAGTATTAGTACTGTGCTGTGCTCATATATACAGGATAGGAGTAGTAGTACTGTGCTGTGCCCATATATACAGAGTATGAGTAGTGGTACTGTGCTGTGCCCATATATACAGGATAGGAGTAGTAGTACTGTGCTGTGCTTAAAAATACAGGATAGGAGTAGTAGTACTGTGCTGTGCCCATATACACAGGATAGGAGTAGTAGTACTGTGCTCTGTTCTATATGTACAGGATAGGAGTAGTAGTACTGTGCTCTGTCCTATATACAGGATAGGAGTAGTAGTATTGTGCTGTGCCTGTATATACAGGATAGGAGTAGTAGTATTGTGCTGTGCCCATATATACAGGATAGGAGTAGTAGTATTGTGCTGTGCCTGTATATACAGGATAGGAGTAGTAGTATTGTGCTGTGCCCATATATACAGGATAGGAGTAGTAGTACTGTGGCCATACATACAGGATAGGAGTAGTAGTACTGTGTTGTGTCTATATACAGTATAGGAGTAGTAGTAGTACTGTGCTGTGTCCATATTTACAGGATTGGAGTAGTAGTATTGGAGTGTACCCATACATACAGGATTGGAGTAGTAGTACTGTGCTGTGCTCATATATACAGGATAGGAGTAGTAGTACTGTGCTGTGCCCATATATACAGGATAGGAGTAGTAGTACTGTGCTGTACCCATATATACAGGATAGGAGTAGTAGTACTGTGCCTATATATACAGGATATGAGTAGTAGTACTGTGCTGTGCCTATATATACAGGATAGGAGTAGTAGTACTGTGCTGTACCAATATATACAGGATAGGAGCAGTAGTACTGTGCCCATACATACAGGATAGGAGTAGTAGTACTGTGTTGTGTCTATATACAGTATAGGCGTAGTAGTACTGTGCTGTGTCTATATTTACAGGATTGGAGTAGTAGTTTTGGATTGTACCCATACATACAGGATAGGAGTAGTAGTACTGTGCTCTGTCCATTTGTACACATTATGAGTAGTAGTACTTTCCTTACCCACACATACAGAATTGGCCTCTGCATGTAAATCCCCCAGACATATTTCTACCTCCACCAACACCTTGTTTTATTCAAGAAAATAATATTTCCATTCGTTCCTAAATACATACACTTGTACATCGTGCCGTTGTTGCAGAAGTCGGTGTTACAGCACATTGTGGTCACCCGCACATGGAATTCCTCTGTGGTCAGGGTCGCAGGATGGCTGCAGTCATAGACACTTCCGCAGGATTTCTCTAAAACAGCACTTGTCATTTCTCCTGAAATAGAAGGAAATTACCAGCTTGAAAAACATCTAAAATATGTAACTATACAACTTGTATCGTTATGGCTATAACCGAAGGGTGATCAAAGGGAAAGCCCCAATCATGGATTTCATGTTCCTGATAATGTCTTACAAGGGAGAGGATCTTCTGTATTACAAGTCAAAAGGATATGTTCATCCAGACTATCCTGTGGAAATGTCATGTACATGTAGGTGGAGGTACTGGAACACCGGCATCTTCCTGGAGCAGCATTGTGTAATCTGAACCGAACCAATCCTCCGGATGAGGAGCAAGAATTCGGAAAAAGTGACTTTACAGATGAGTGCCAAGAGGGTCTGTAGTGGGACATTGACCCCATAGATAGTTACAATAACTAGGATCGGTACTGAACAGAAAGTTTATAACTAGTTATTCAGCAAGACGTTTGAAATCAGCCGCTTCTAATAACACCCTCTATCAGTGCTCGCCCACATTTTCCTGAGGATCGTTCCCGTGATGCCATCGGGGAGCAACAATCCTTGTAAAAAAGGTGGTGTGCCCCATGTAAAGGGTGTTATTAATGGGGGTGAGCTGAACTCGGCCAAACTCAAACCTTAATGGCTTCTTATATATCATTATAACAAAGGGTAACCTAAGTCCTGTTACTCAACCAATTGGAGAGGTGGCTACATAATAATGGGGCAGATTTACTTACCCGTCCCGTCACGATCCCCGCCGTGCGTTGTCCAACGAGGATTCGGCTCTGCCACGATTCACTAAGATCATGCGTCCAATTTCCTGCATGTGTCGCTTCCCCCGCTGAGGTCCGCCGGAGTTCACCTTCTTCTTCCCGGTGCATGTAAGTGCTGATCTTTCAACACAATTTGCTTTTTAAATTCCGCGGTTTGTCCGAATCAGTCGGGTTGTCCAACGTCCATTTGTGTTGCATGCAAGCCGGCGCCGATGCGCCACAATCCGCTCACATGCGCCAAAAACCCGGGGCAATTCAGAGCAAAACGGAAAAAAAACCTGCGAAACCCGACGATAATGCGGCATTCGGACCCTTAGTCAATGTGCCCCAATGTCTATGGAAGTGCCGAAAGGATCCTAAGTTATTTCCCTCATTCCCATGAGAGTTCAGGCGCATGCGCAGCCCCCTGTAAATAAAGATGGATAATAAGGGGCCTCTGTGCTGATTTTTTGTTCAGTGCTAACCACAAGTATAGTCGCTACCTGGTGGCTTTATGTCCCTCTAGTAAAAATCCTTGAAACATGAGCAACAATGTTCCACAATCATTTCTCCTCATCAGTGTAGAGTATTCACCATGTAATATCACTAATACCTACAGGTTTTCTTACTACTACTAGTACTGGGCAAAATAAACATCGAAAACTTGTAACTAGAGCCATTCTTCTTTGAAGACGTCATCTAAAACCTCATAAATAGGTGGTCTTCTCCGGGAAAGGGAGGAAGACAACCAGTGTATCGCCGGAAATTAGGGGATGATCAGAGGTGATCTTCTCAAAAATTCAATATTTTGGAGAGATTTCACTCTATCTAAATAATTAGCTACTCTCCATGTGTTACCACTTACCTTTCTCATCTTTGAGAGATTTCTCAGTGAGCGTCATCATACAACGACTTTGTGGAGTTTTGCATCGCTCGTAGTGTCCGGAACAACTATTTGAGTTGAGTGCATAACATACTTCGCACTCCAGAGCAGCACCTGAGGGCGGAAGGGAAATTACAACTCAATCAATTTGACAATTCGGTGAAAGTCGAGAGAAATTCATGGTTCTGGATGTGTCTAGGGTGTGACCCTACCATCCAACATAACAGGTGTTAGTCAACATGAAGGTGAAACACAAAAAAAATAACTTTTATCTTGTAGTGTAGACCCTTTTCTCTTCAATAATTCTTTTCAGTGTTACATAACTACAGAATATCCATATAATAATCCCGGCATCTCGGAATGATAGGAATCCATGTGGTCAGGATTCTGTGGCCTCCAAGACTCATTAGAACTTGGAAGTTCACCGTGATCAATCAGATAGGTGGGAGATGGACCTTTTTGATATCTTGGTATCCCCAAAGACATACTTGGACATCATCCCATAATAGTCTATTGGAAAACCAATAAATCCCACAGTCATCAAGGACCAAGAGGAACTGTAGATGTTGCTCCTAGTTTTTTGTTGATGATTTTTGGTCAGATTAGGATCTTCCCCATTATTAAAGGTTATATAATCTGATATCTAAACTTTTCAATTCGCAAACATTGGGGCATTGGTGCGCCCATGTCCACCAGGTGTCGCTGCTGCGCTGAAGTCCGCCGGAGTTGACCATCCGTTGCTGGGTGCAGGTAAGCGCGTGTCGACACATTTTCTTTAAAAAATACAGCAGTTTTTCCGAATCAGTCGGGTTTTCCGACGGCCACGCCCCCCCCCCCCCCGATTTCCATCACGTGCATGCTGGCGCCGATGCGCCACAATCTGATCACGTGCGCCAAAAACCTGGGGCAATTCGGCGCAAAACGGTAATTTTTGGGATATGCGACCACAAATAGCGATTCGGGCCCTTAGCAACATCTTTCAAATTCTGCTATAAAGTTCCCCAACACGGTTGAATATTTCAGAATTATTTGGTCTCTTAGGTCAAGTAAGGATATCTCCAGATTACGGGATTACTATCAGTTCTATATACAATCTACAATCTACACCCAATACGGATTTCTGAATCAGGTTGTGGTTTCTTTAAACATTGCTTAAGACAAGTATATACAAAACAATCCTTGCCCGGGAACGTTCTCACCCCGGAACACCAGGCTTTCTGAATGGTAACTCTATAGTACAATGTGACTACACAACAAAATAATTTCCGATAAAACATACTGTAACTGTAAGATTACTAAAGCTGGTTTAAAGGCCATCTACAACCAGGATGAAGGACTGTATGCAAATGAGCCTGAGGGGTTCCATGCTCCATACATGTTTATGGGGCTTGGAGCCCCTCAGGCTCATTTGCATACTATTTTTTATCCTGCTGGTAGATGCCCTTTAAAGGGGTTTTCCCCCCACAAAGACGAGTTTCTTAAATTAGCTCAGGATAACAAAATAACACATTCTCTAATTCACTGTTATTAACAAAAATGTAGCATTTCAAAGATATAAGTCCAACCAGTCTATTAATCCAGTCCTGCTGTACACAATTTTGGCTGCCCCTGGACACGACCCTAGATCTTTTTTTCTTTTTTTTTTAATTGGGAAAGAAGGTACATAATTACAGAGTATACCAGATACAGTCCATGTACTACCAGTTAATTGAACGAAGGGCACACAGACAAATACATTTTGAGGGGCTCACACAAATGACTTTGGTTTCCCTGGCCCTTTTCTGCTCTCATTGGTGAATGAGCAGACCACATGTGCCTATGAGACATGGGCTACAAACAATGGCCCAAGGATCCATTGCTTGTAGACCATGTCTAGGTTGTCTGATGGTGAGGTGGAGGTGCCTTGCTTTGACATTTCGTCTCTTCACACTTCCCAGAGCGCCAGGACAATTGTACTGCTACTATGGGGTACGGATGTCCAGGCACCTCCACATAATCAGACTGCAGCTCGGAACGAAATCATCTCTAGGTAAGGCCATGGTCGAGTACTATGGAAACACTGGGGCTCATTTACTAAGGGACCGAACGCCGCACTTTCGTTGGGTTTCCCGAATATTTCTGATTTGCGCCGAATTGCCCCGGGATTTTAGCGCACGCGATTGGATTGTGTGGCATCGGCGATGGCTTTCACGTGACAGAAATGGGGGGGGGGCGTGGCCGGATTCGGAAAAAACACGGAATTAAAAGGAAGAATTTGTCGCAAGATCAAGCACTCACATGCACCAGGAAGAAGAAGGTGAACTCCGGCGGACCTCGGCGCAGCAGTGACACCTGCTGGATATCGGGCACATGATCTTAGTGAGTCCCGGCAGAGCCGAATCAGCTTCGGACAACGCACCACAGGATCGCGACTGGACCGGGTAAGTGAATGTGCCCCACTGAGTAAGTAGTATTATGGTCTCAAAATATACAGATATCTCCTTCTTACGATTTCACAGAATTAGAATTTAGTTTTACAGAATTATTGAAAAAAACCCTAGTAACTAAATTGTCAGACGGGTCAAGGTTCTGGCACACCTTGGAGGAGATAACTGCACAATCTGTGCCAAAAATGTGCCCTCTGTTAGATGTTCCTCATCCATTTTACAACTCTTTCCAAAGAAAACGTAAGAATTGAGTAATTCTTTCTCAATCTGGTAAGGAAAATATTGAAGCGAGAAAACCTCTCCAGTATACGTTGGCTCCGGGCCAGGCTGTAGACACGTGCTGGTTTCTCCTGAGCATGGCAGAGCAGACTTCAGGAAGTCAATCATTCGGCTCACAAGTGCCAAGAGCTAAATGAATTCCACATGTGTGACGGTCACAATACAAGATCAACATTCAAAGGTAGAATGGAAACTGAGCAAGGAATCATATGCCGGGGTACGGGCAGCCGGTCACGTACGTAGAGCAGGTCCCGCAATAAACTCTACTCATTATAGTTACAGAAGTTGTGAGCCAGGAATCCCACCAGAGACCACCCGACTAATGATTGGGCTAATTGGGACAGGGGGTAAAGGACTATGTTATCTGTGATGGGAAACTAAAAGTAACTGTCAGTAGTGATGCAATGATGGGGCAGTGTTATCTATATAGAGGTCATTGTACAGGGAGGGGGAGGAGATAAGCTGTGACATCATCTATTGTCAGTAGTGATGTAATGATGGGTCAGTGTTATCTATATAGAGATCATTGTACAGGGAGGGGGAGGAGATAAGCTGTGACATCATCTATTGTCAGTAGTGATGTAATGATGGGTCAGTGTTATCTATATAGAGGTCATTGTACAGGGAAGGGAGGAGATAAGCTGTGACATCATCTATTGTCAGTAGTGATGCAATGATGGGGCAGTGTTATCTATATAGAGGTCATTGTACAGGGAGGGGGAGGAGATAAGATGTGACATCATCTATTGTCAGTAGTGATGTAATGATGGGTCATTGTTATATATAGAGGACATTGTACAGGCAGGGGGAGGAAATAAGCTGTGACATCATCTATTGTCAGTAGTGATGTAATGATGGGTCAGTGTTATCTATATAGAGGTCATTGTACAGGGAGGGGGAGGAGATAAGCTGTGACATCATCTATTGTCAGTAGTGATGTAATGATGGGTCAGTGTTATCTATATAGAGGTCATTGTACAGGAGGAGGAGGAGATAAGCTGTGACATCATCTATTGTCAGTAGTGATGTAATGATTGGTCAGTGTTATCTATATAGAGGTCATTGTACAGGGAGGGGGAGGAGATAAGCTGTGACATCATCTATTGTCAGTAGTGATGTAATGATGGGTCAGTGTTATCTATATAGAGGTCATTGTACAGGGAGGGGGAGAAGATAAGCTGTGACATCATCTATTGTCAGTAGTGATGTAATGATGGGTCAGTGTTATCTATATAGAGGACATTATACAGGGAGGGGGAGGAGATAAGCTGTGACATCATCTATTGTCAGTAGTGATGTAATGATGGGTCAGTGTTATCTATATAGTGGTCATTGTACAGGGAGGGGGAGGAGATAAGCTGTGACATCATCTATTGTCAGTAGTGATGTAATGATGGATCAGTGTTATCTATATAGAGGTCATTGTACAGGGAGGGGGAGGAGATAAGCTGTGACATCATCTATTGTCAGTAGTGATGTAATGATGGGTCAGTGTTATCTATATAGAGGTCATTGTACAGGGAGGGGGAGGAGATAAGCTGTGACATCATCTATTGTCAGTAATGATGTAATGATGGGTCAGGCGTATCTATATAGAGGTCATTATACAGGGAGGGGCAGGAGATAAGCTGTGACATCATCTATTGTCATTAGTGATGTAATGATGGGTCAGTGTTATCTATATAGAGGTCATTGTACAGGGAGGAGTAGATAAGCTGTGACATCATCTATTGTCAGTAGTGATGTAATGATGGGTCAGTGTTATCTATATAGAGGTCATTGTACAGGGAGGGGGAGGAGATAAGCTGTGACATCATCTATTGTCAGTAGTGATGCAATGATGGGGCAGTGTTATCTATATAGAGGTCATTGTACAGGGAGGGGGAGGAGATAAGATGTGACATCATCTATTGTCAGTAGTGATGTAATGATGGGTCATTGTTATATATAGAGGACATTGTACAGGCAGGGGGAGGAGATAAACTGTGACATCATCCATTGTCAGTAGTGATGTAATGATGGGTCAGTGTTATCTATATAGAGGACATTGTACAGGGAGGGGGAGGGGATAAGCTGTGACATCATCTATTGTCAGTAGTGATGTAATGATGGGTCAGTGTTATCTATATAGAGGTCATTGTACAGGGAGGGGAGAGGAGATAAGCTGTGACATCATCAAAACCAGAATTCTTATTATATTTCTGTACATCTAAATAAAAAACACAGAAAATTCTTCTAGTATCTTGAGAAACTTGTTCTGATAGTAAGTAAACACTTGTTGAATGTCCCTTTGGCTATTTTTAAAGATTTACTGTGACTTGTTCAGGTAGAAAACAAACAATTCCTGAGAACATCCTCTCCCGCAGACTGTAGGGGGCAGGGATTGTTTCTTCTCTCAGATGATGCTTTTTGTTACAGTCATTTTCTTCAGCTCTAGTGGATTTATGTCCAGACTATTGTCTAGCTAGAATAATAATCACATACCAAGGCAGGGCCGCCGATAGGGCAGTACAACTGGTACTGCCCTATGGGGCCCGGACTCTAAGACACTAGGGGGGGGCCCGCAGGGCCGCATCTGCCATGAGCAGAGCCGGATCATCATTGGCGCTATTGGAGCGCTAGCGCCGGGCCCCCGGATCCGGATTTATTGGTTGGGGGCCCCCGTCCTGGCGCTCCAATAGCGCCGATATTCATGCTCCTGCTGGGGCCCCGGCACGCCCCGACACTCTCCACGGTAGACGGGCAGGGACCTCCGTCCGTCCGGAAACGGAAACGGCCGCTCGAGCACTATTACTGGAGCGATGTGCGCCGGGGTTGTCTTCCGGCCACATCGCTCCATGAATTAGGATGCGCGGCCGCGCGATGACGTCATCACGCGGCCGCGCACCCTTTCCTGCCTGGCCGCGGGCTGAAGAAAGAAGATGTGGGAGCCTGAGGTGAGTACGAGTTTTTTTTTTTTTTTTAAATCAAATAGCAGTAAAAACATGGTGGGGGCTTATTAAAATATGGGGGCAGAACATTATATAATTCATGGTGGGGGAGGAGGCAGCATATTAAATAATTCAGTGTGGAGGGGCAGCACATCATTTAATTCCTTGTGGGGGGGCAGCACATCATTTAATTCCTTGTGGGGGGGCAGCACATCATTTATTCCATTGTGGGGGGGCAGCACATCATTTTATTCCATTGGGGGGGGGGCAGCATATCATTTATTCTATTGTGGGGGGGGGGGGCAGCATATCATTTATTCCATTGTGGGGGGGCAGCATATCATTTATTCCATTGTGGGGGGGCAGCATATCATTTAATTCATTGTGGGGGGGGGGCAGCATATCATTTAATTCATTGTGGGGGGGGCAGCATATCATTTAATCCATTGTGGGGGGGGCAGCATATCATTTAATCCATTGTGGGGGGCGGCATATCATTTAATTCATTGTGGGGGGGCAGCATATCATTTAATCCATTGTGGGGGGGGGGCAGCATATCATTTAATTCATTGTGGGGGGGGGGCAGCATATCATTTAATTCATTGTGGGGGGGGGCAGCATATCATTTAATTCATTGTGGGGGGGCAGCATATCATTTAATTCATTGTGGGGGGCAGCATATCATTTAATCCATTGTGGGGGGGGGCAGCATATCATTTAATCCATTGTGGGGGGGGCAGCATATTATTTAATCCATTGTGGGGGGGGCAGCATATTATTTAATCCATTGTGGGGGGGGGCGGCATATCATTTATTCCATTGTGGGGGGGCAGCACATCATTTAATCCATTGTGGGGGGCAGCATATTATTTAATCCATTGTGGGGGGGGGCAGCATATTATTTAATCCATTGTGGGGGGGGGGCGGCATATCATTTAATTCATTGTGGGGGGCAGCATATTTATTCCATTGTGGGGGGGCAGCATATCATTTATTCCATTGTGGGGGGGCAGCATATCATTTAATCCATTGTGGGGGGGGACGGCATATCAATTAATTCATTGTGGGGGGCGGCATATCATTTAATTTATTGTGGGGGGCGGCATATCATTTCATTCCTTGTGGGGGAGGGGGCGGCATATCATTTTATTCATTGTGGGGGGGCAGCATATCATTTCATTCCTTGTGGGGGGCAGCATATCAAATAAATCATTGTGGGGGGGGCAGCATATCAATAATGAGGGGATGTGTTCTATGTGGGGTAGCGTGCGGTCACTTGTGTTGTGAGGGTTATTTAGGAGCGCCGTGTTGTTATCCTGGAGACTTTATACTGTAAGTGACTGTGGTATTTTTAGGGACGCCGGGTGGAGATGCTGCACGGAGCTGAAGATATCCAGCTGTGAATTCACCTGTGATACGTCATGGATTGGAGAACCCGGAATAAAGTCCTCCTGATGGAAGAGATTGTCATCTATAAGGTACTAGATGCCACTAATGCCTCTCAGAACCTGTAGTCAGTCACACAGTGTCAGGGAGCTGTCTGTAGGGATGTTAATTGTTAGTAAAGTTTTCAGCATTTTCTGAACAGGGAGCGGAATTTGATAAAAGATTTTGCAAATCTGAAAGTAAGAAGACTGATTGCTCCGTGAATCTGAATTTGCGGTTACTTTGCCAAGATCTAGCTGATGTGGCTTCAGGCCAGAGTATAGTTTGTAGAACATGGTCCTTGCTGACCGCGTCACAAGGACTGCACCCTAAGCCAGTTATAATGCAAGGAATTCCACAGTGCTTGGAGTGGCAGTGCACTGTAAAGACAAACGATGTCATTACAGTTCACTGCAGCTCCAAGTGCTCAGAGCTCCCTGCATCATATATGGGTTATGATGTGAGAAGTGCAGTCCTTGTGATGCAGTCAGCACAAGGACCATGTTGCACCAACTGTACACTTTTTTGGAGCTGCTGGGACCAACTGTTTGTTGCAATAGAGGCTCAAAGTGATTTGAGTTGGTTTAATTTTTTGTTTACACCTATGGTGAAGTTTACATATATTTATAAACATTGTTGCATTTACTTTATCCATTGAATGCTGATGCTTATTTATTGGCATTCTTGTGACTACACACTTATAGATGCATGCATCTAATAAAGTTATTTTTATAGTGTGGTACATGAGTATTTTGTCTTTATATATATCCCTTGTTTAAAGGGAATCGAGCACCAGGTGCACAGCATAGTACCTGAAGGTATCATGCTATGCACCTGATGACCCTGACTTCAGCACTGTAAGTTCCATCAAAATGGCCTCTATGGTTATCCTTTAATGCTTTTATAAAGAATTATGTTAATTACCAGCTTAGGAGCAGTGGGAGTGCTCCAGTGCACCTAAGGGCTCCTTATGTCACCCAGCGGCCAGTCCTGCGGACTGCGGTGATCCGAAATCCCGATACCTGTGCCTGCTCAGCAGCCTCTGTGAATCAGTGTGCAGGTGCTGGGACTTTAGGTTTCCTTGGGGCATGCAATGAACGCTCCTTCTTTTCCTTCCCATTGGTTCTGAGGAAATATGAAGTCCTGACCCTTATGCAGTGATTCACAGAGGTTGCTGAGCAGGCACAGGTACCAGGACTTCAGATTACCTCAGGACTGGTGGCAGGGTGACGTAAAGAGCCCTTAGGTGCACTGGAGCACCCCCACTGGTAATTAACACAATTCTTTATTAAAACATTAAAAGATAGTGGCGGCCCTAGCAATTGCACTTTATAATGTTATATTTGTTATATGTTGTCTGTTAAACACTTTTATATGTTTACTGTTCACCATGCTTTAGTTTTTGATGCCATATTTGCACTATAATAAATATACTTGACCAAAAGTATGACTCCTATTGGCAATCTACCAGAAGAGTGTGCCTTGTCGTAGCAACAGGCCTCAAACCCTGTTTGTGAAAGGTCACTGCGGGGGGCAGGAGGCTTGTTCGGTTTTGGGGTGTGTTGGGGCCCAGACACTTTTGCTGTATGGGGCCCCGAATTTCCTGATGGCTGCCCTGTACCAAGGTCCTTTAAGGTGATCTGCCGTGTTCTGCATTGTGTTTGTGACATGTTATAGAGCAGGATAGCGGCAGAGCACATTGCAAAAGAAAAATCTGATCTGCAGGCAGCATGTTATAGACCAGGAGGAGCTGAGCAGATTGTACATAGTGTCCTATTTGCAGGTATCATGTTATAGACCAGGAGGAGCTGAGCAGATTGTACATAGTGTCCTATCTGCAGGCAGCATGTTATAGACCAGGAGGAGCTGAGCAGATTGTACATAGTGTCCTATCTGCAGGCTGCATGTTATAGAGCAGGAGGAGCTGAGCACATTGTACATAGTGTCCTGTCTGCAGGCAGCATGTTATAGAGCAGGAAGAGCTGAGCAGATTGTACATAGTGTCCTATCTGCAGGCAGCATGTTATAGAACAGGAGGAGCTGAGCAGATTGTACATAGAGTCCTATCTGCAGGCAGCATGTTATAGAGCAGGAGGAGCTGAGCAGATTGTACATAGTGTCCTATCTACAGGCAGCATGTTATAGAGCAGGAGGAGCTGAGCAGATTGTACATAGTATCCTATCTGCAGGCAGCATGTTATAGAGCAGGAGGAGCTGAGCAGATTGTACATAGTGTCCTACCTGCAGGCAGCATGTTATAGAGCAGGAGGAGCTGGGAAGATTGCACATATTGTCCTATCTGCAGGC
Organism: Engystomops pustulosus; assembly: GCF_040894005.1. Taxonomy (NCBI): domain Eukaryota; kingdom Metazoa; phylum Chordata; class Amphibia; order Anura; family Leptodactylidae; genus Engystomops; species Engystomops pustulosus. Next base: position 14,042,635 of record NC_092416.1, read on the forward strand.
AGCATGTTATAGAGCAGGAGGAGCTGAGCAGATTGTACATAGTGTCCTATCTGCAGGCAGCATGTTATAGAGCAGGAGGAGCTGAGCAGATTGTACATAGTGTCCTATCTGCAGGCAGCATGTTATAAAGCAGGAAGAGCTGGGCAGATTGTACACAGTGTCCTATCTGCAGGCAGCATGTTATAGAGCAGGAGGAGCTGAGCAGATTGTACATAGTGTCCTATCTGCAGGCAGCATGTTATAGAGCAGGAGGAGCTGAGCAGATTGTACATAGTGTCCTATCTGCAGGCAGCATGTTATAGAGCAGGAGGAGCTGAGCAGATTGTACATAGTGTCCTATCTGCAGGCAGCATGTTATAGAACAGGAGGAGCTGAGCAGATTGTACATAGAGTCCTATCTGCAGGCAGCATGTTATAGAGCAGGAGGAGCTGAGCAGATTGTACATAGTGTCCTATCTACAGGCAGCATGTTATAGAGCAGGAGGAGCTGAGCAGATTGTACATAGTATCCTATCTGCAGGCAGCATGTTATAGAGCAGGAGGAGCTGAGCAGATTGTACATAGTGTCCTACCTGCAGGCAGCATGTTATAGAGCAGGAGGAGCTGGGAAGATTGCACATATTGTCCTATCTGCAGGCAGCATGTTATAGAGCAGGAGGAGCTGAGCAGATTGTACATAGTGTCCTATGTGCAGGCAGCATGTTATAGAGCAGGAGGAGCTGAGCAGATTGTACATAGTGTCCTATCTGCAGGCAGCATGTTATAAAGCAGGAAGAGCTGGGCAGATTGTACACAGTGTCCTATCTGCAGGCAGCATGTTATAGAGCAGGAGGAGCTGAGCAGATTGTACATAGTGTCCTATCTGCAGGCAGCATGTTATAGAGCAGGAGGAGCTGAGCAGATTGTACATAGTGTCCTATCTGCAGGCTGCATGTTATAGAGCAGGAGGAGCTGAGCAGATTGTACATAGTGTCCTACCTGCAGGCAGCATGTTATAGAGCAGGAGGAGCTGGGAAGATTGTACATATTGTCCTATCTGCAGGCAGCATGTTATAGAGCAGGAGGAGCTGAGCAGATTGTACATAGTGTCCTATCTGCAGGCAGCATGTTATAGAGCAGGAGGAGCCGAGCAGATTGTACATAGTGTCCTATCTGCAGGCAGCATGTTATAGAGATGGATGAGATGAGCAGATTGTACATAGTGTCCTATCTGCAGGCAGCATGTTATAGAGCAGGAGGAGCTGAGCAGATTGTACATAGTGTCCTATCTGCAGGCAGCATGTTATAGAGCAGGAGGAGCTAAGCAGATTGTACATAGTGTCCTATCTGCAGGCAGCATGTTATAGAGCAGGAGGAGCTGAGCACATTGTGCATAGTGTACTATCTGAAGGCAGCATGTTATAAAGCAGGAAGAGCTGGACAGATTGTACATAGTGTCCTATCTGAAGGCAGCATGTTATAGAGCAGGAGGAGCTGAGCACATTGTACATAGTGTCCTATCTGCAGGCAGCATTTTATTGATAAAAGTACCTAAGTAGATGAATAGTTTTGTGTGAGAACATTCATTATCACATCGCCCTCTGGATTCCTGTGGGATTCGGTGGGGAAATCCTTCTGCTCTTTACACTGTCAATCAGTCTGAGGCTTCAGGTTACCGGGTGATAATGTGACCCCATTACATTACACTAAACAGGAATCTGAGCTTTGTTTGAAGGTGAAACCTGTGGATTCTGGTTTCATGATATTATTGTACTTTTTAGGGACCTCGCCCCGCAGAGGCTGATGTCACTCGCTGTCACCCTTCACCTTCTTGCTCAGCCTATGGTGATGATTCATTGCAGGAAGCAATAGTCGCAGGACTTAGTTTCCCGTCTAGGACTTTCCCATTCATCAAAGGCAATTAATCCTATAGGAAGAGAGATTCCAGGATGTGCCTTTCCTGGTATAATGTATCCTGAATCCAAAGACCGGACATATATGTAGGACTATAGCACTCTCTTCCCTTCCTATATGTGGTCTTGAGGGTCAGGCATGTCATGTACACGTATATCAGATCTATGTCCCCATAGCCGATCCCCTGGTGGTGCATGTGCAGGACCTCTTCTTCATAGACTCCCATGGGACTGATTGACATGCAGAATCCGGAGCTCCCCCTAGTAATAGTCACACATCTCCACAACTGCCTCCTTCATATTGGGGACCCCCGTTCTCATAATCGGCTGTTATTATAGTAATTGTCCCCTCAGCTCCTATACATTTATTACATTTATTAGCTATTTGTAGATTCTTTAAAGGGAACCTACCACCACAAATCTACCTATAAAGGTAGATCGGGTGGTAGGTGGATCAATAGGACTTCAGGATAGCCCTTTTAAGGGCTAATCCTCATGTCCCCACTCTTTTTTGGTAACTTTTATTAGAGTTATATGCAAATTTTGTTATGCGGCTACTGGGGCGTGGAGTAGCCGCAGCTGAGGTTACACAGGGTGGCTACTCCACGCCCCGTTAGCCTCATTTCTCCTCCTACTCACAATCTTTTTCGCGCAGCTCCTCGTAGCTGCGCGCCCTCGTCCGACGATCCCGACGAGCCTGCGCGGTCACTGCTACGAAGCCGGAACTGCACAGGCGCGGGTCTGCTGTTCTGCGCATGCGCAGACGGCAGGTTCGTTGGACGAGGGCGCGCAGCTACGAGGAGCTGCGCCGAAGATTGTGAGTAGGAGGAGAATAAAGGTTACTGGGGCGTGGAGTAACCGCCCCATGTAACCTCAGATGTGGCTACTCCACGCCCCAGTAGCCGCATAACAAAATTTGCATATAACTCTAATAAAAGTTACCAAAAAAGTGCGGGGACGTGAGGTTTAGCCCTTAAAATTCATAACTTGCTGAGGAAATAAGTTTTACCCCCTATAATTACAGGACTTCATCACCATAAAAACAGTCGGGGGCATTTATTATCTCCTTTCATATGAAAGCTTACGGTGTTTTTTTCCCTTGTTGCCCCTGTTGCGCTTTATTTATGAAGAGGCGGGGCCACAATATTGGTGGTTTTCCGACACTCGCAAAAATTGTGAATCCGATACTTTTCCGGGGCTTCTATTATGCTGACATGTTTCCTGGCACAATTTTTGACGCAAAAATAGAAGTGCTAAAAGCTGGTCTAAGGAGTCCTACTTCCCCTTCATGGATAGCTTCTAAACCTTTTTGTTTGTGCGCCAAATTAATAATCCCTTGCCGCACAAATTTACATCACACAGAGAATTATAGCACGTTTGCTGCACCACTGATAATGAATGTCCTCCAGTGAATCTGTGAAATTGTCACCTCAGGAGCAGCTTCTTTACTAGAGTGATAAATCTGTAGAATAGCGGAGCTCAGGAGCTGCTCACAGCAGGAACAGGAGAAAGCATCACACAGGGGATAAATGTCTTCTAACAGCAAAATAATAGTGAAATGTCTGTGTGATCACAGGGATTCCATTCCGTTTTTTTGCTTTCTTTGGTTGACTGTGAAGAACATCTTTTTTGAAGACTACCAACCTACCGCCGCTGCGTCCTAGTGTAATATCTGTACTGGGTCCCCAAACTTTAATTTATCTTATGTTTTATTGGCTTCTTTGTACAGGGATGGATTTAGTCATAATGCAATGATATAATTATGTATAGCACCAAAGATGTCTCCTTCTACCCTCCCGTGTGGATGTGAGCCCTCACCAGCAGGGTCCTCCTACCAACTTTTCTCGGTCAATGTAGATTTCTACCTTTTGTACTTGCATTTTTTCTCCTCATAATAAAATGTATGTGAACCCCTTATTTAATATACAGCAGCATCTAATTAGTGATGCTCTTAATTTATAAGGATCATAATAATTAGTCGACCTGAACACCGGACCAGGAGTTCGGTTCAGGTTTGGCATTCAGGCTCAACCCCTACTGGTAACAACTGTGATCAACTTCTTGGGTCCCTTGTGTCCCTTCTGCCTGATTTCAATCCGCAGTTTTAGGACCTTTGGAGGTCATATTGAGAGCAGGAACAGATGGAGCAGAATTTCATGGGTGTAGATGGGCCTGTAGAAGGCTTGGGCTCGGGGTTACCACCGAAACCACGAATATTATCCACTACTGGTTGACCACATCAATTAATAATTTGTGAGGATAATTCATAACAAAATTATTATTTAGTGACAGTTAGTAATACTAATTTTGCTATGAATTATCCTCAAAATGACTAAATTGGGCTAGAGCAATGCCAACCCTGCCCTTGCCTACAGGTCTTATAAGGCATCTGGGCCCAGGTGTGACTGCTGCTCCCGGTCACATTATGCTCCTCGGTGCAGAGGCGAGTCATATATGAGCAGTAATGTACTTGTGCCATTTTCTGGCAGAGGGGTCTATAAGTAGGAAACCTACTAATCACCAGGCTATGACCTATCACGTGGATAGACCACAACTAGATATGATAACACAATTTCTTTAGTCCAAAAAGTGTCGGATTGAGGTTACTTGAGCCCACCAGTTAAACCTATTTTGATTGACCAACCCTTTATCAAACTCCATGAAGTAGACCCTAGAAGTCATGTATATAGGGACAGGTTATAGTGTAGGCGCGCAGGGCGTGTGCCCCTGGGCCCCGACCACTTTACCCTTAAATGGGCCCCCAATAAATGTGTTTGGGTACAAGTTTGGCTACCCAACTCTCTGGGGGTTGTATACAATATACAACGACCAGTGTACAATATACAGCCCCCAGTGATTAATATACAGCCCCCCAGTAATATACAGCCCCCAGTGATTAATATGCAGTCCCCCAGTAATATACTGCTCCCAGTTATTAATTAAACACTGCAGGGAGCGCACAGGTTGTCATCATTCTGGCCAGGACGCTGACATCCCGAAAGAAGAGGAGGAGGAGGTTGCAGCACTTCGGGGGAACAGGAGAAGGTTAGTACAGCTTTATTATTTTACTGGGGGCTACTATATTATACACTAGGGGCAGGTTATGCATTATGGGGGGGCTGTATATTTCTTAGTTATGGGGGTGATGATAAATTGTACACTGTGGGCTATATATTAGTAACTAGGGGGCTATACAACCCCCAGTGTACTCTATAATAATTACTGGGGGGGCTGTATATTTATTAATTGTATGTATATTAGATGCTGGGGGGCTGTATAGTAGTTGCTGGGTTGCTATATATTAATTACCACAAATTGTGCAGCTAGATCATGGTCCCCCTTACGTTTTTGGGCATAAGCCTAAGGGGAGAACCTCCCTATTACATGGATAATTGACTAAGGGGGGACCTTACCTATTACATGGATGCTAAATGTGTACCCTGTCCGGGCTACATTCTATGGAGGCCTCCACCAGATTTTGTGCCCAGGGGCCCCCACCAATCTTACTCTAGTCCTGCATCTATAGGACAACAATTGGCATAGACAGCACCATTATACATCACATCAAAAATGTAATTCTGATAGAGACAACAAGTGTAGGGATCAAGATAAACCCAGCTGTGATTGGTGGTTCTCTGGACCTCGAAGGTAATGGTAGTAACGCTCAGGAGTAAGGTAGTAACAAAGAGAATAGTCCAGCATCAGGTTCTCATGATCTGTACTTCTACTACTTTACTCTTAGAAGCCCTCTAAATGGGACTTCTGGGGTCCCACCGGGGACTCTGCTCCTCCGGTGGGCCAGTCTGATACTGTCAACAAGACTCTCGTCATTGCCTTCTTTTCCATTGACGGTGGTGACGCCCAGTTCTTAAGAAAAACTCATAATAAAGGTGTAATCTTTGTTTCTAATCTCGAAGCTCATCTGATGCTTTTCCATTAAATTATTTTGAATACAAAAGAAACAAAGGATGTTCCGCTCTGCATTGTTCTTCTTCCATGGAATGAGCTGCTTTATACAGTAATTACATGTAATGCTCCGAGGCCGAGCCTAAAGCTTATGGGCTTCTATACAAAATCTGTAGTCAATCCCCCACCCAACTTGTGCTATTTACGAGTCCTTATGTGTATTGAAGGAGGGTATTTGTTCTCTCTGGCACCAGGACCTAATGACGACTACCACATCTGCACCCCATATAGATACTACCTGGGTGATGCATTGTCATAGACTTTAGAAAAGATCCAAAGAATGTTTACTGTAGGATCAGTGAAACAATATATTGTGAGGGGCTGGGAAATCTGCAGTGTAATAATATCACATGTTATGGATGATACATGGTACAGGGTCAGGAGGGGCCGGGATGTCTGCAGTGCAATAATATCACTTGTTATGGATGATACATGGTACAGGGTCAGGAAGGGCCATGATGTCTGCAGTGTAATAATATCACATGTTATGGATGATACATGGTATAGGGTCAGGAGGGGCCGGGATGTCTGCGGTGTAATAATAAAACATGTTATGGATGATGCATGGTACAGAGTCAGGAGGGGCCGGGATATCTGCAGTGTAATAATATCACATGTTATGGATGATACATGGTACAGGGTCAGGAGGGGCCGGGATGTCTGCAGTGCAATAATATCACTTGTTATGGATGATACATGGTACAGGGTCAGGAAGGGCCATGATGTCTGCAGTGTAATAATATCACATGTTATGGATGATACATGGTATAGGGTCAGGAGGGGCCGGGATGTCTGCGGTGTAATAATAAAACATGTTATGGATGATGCATGGTACAGAGTCAGGAGGGGCCGGGATGTCTGCAGTGTAATAATATCACATGTTATGGATGATACATGGTACAGGGTCAGGAGGGGCCCGGGATGTCTGCAGTGTAATAATATCACATGTTATGGATGATACATGGTACAGGGTCAGGAGGTGTCGGGATGTCTGCAGTGCAATAATATCACATGTTATGGATGATACATGGTACAGGGTCAGGAGGGGCCAGGATGTCTGCAGTGTAATAATATCACATGGTATGGATGATACATGGAACAGGGTCAGGAGGGGCCGGGATGTCTGTAGTGTAATAATATCACATGTTATGGATTATACATGGTACAGGGTCAGGAGGGGCGGGATGTCTGCAGTGTAATAATATCACATGTTATAGATGATACATGGTGCAGGGTCAGGAGGGGCCGGGATGTCTGCAGTGTAATAATATCACATGTTATGGATGATACATGGTATAGGGTCAGGAGGGGCCGGGATGTATGCAGTATAATAATATCACATGTTATGGATGATACATGGTACAGGGTCAGGAGGGGCCGGGATGTCTGCAGTGTAATAATATCACATGTTATGGATGATACATGGTACAGGGTCAGGAGGGGCTGGGATGTCTGCAGTGTAATAATATCACATGTTATGGATGATACATGGTACAGGGTCAGGAGGGGCTGGGATGTCTACAGTGTAATAATATCACATGTTATGGATGATACATGGTACAGGGTAAGGAGGGGCTGGGATGTCTACAGTGTAATAATATCACATGTTATGGATTATACATGGTACAGGGTCAGGAGGGGCTGGGATGTCTGTAGTGTAATAATATCACATGTTATGGATGACACATGGTACAGGGTCCGGAGGGGCTGGGATGTCTGCAGTGTAATAATATCACATGTTATGGATGACACATGGTACAGGGTCAGGAGGGGCTGGGATGTCTGCAGTGTAATAATATCACATGTTATGGATGATACATGGTACAGGGTCAGGAGGGGCCGGGATATCTGCAGTGTAATAATATCACATGTTATGGATAATACATGGTACAAGGTCAGGAGGGGCGGGGATGTCTGCAGTGTAATAATATCACATGTTATGGATGATACATGGTGCAGGGTCAGGGGGGTGGGATGTCTGCAGTGTAATAACATCACATGTTATGGATGATACATGGTACAGGGTCAGGAGGGGCTGGGATGTCTGCAGTGTAATAATATCACATGTTATGGCTGATACATGGTACAGGGTCAGGAGGGGCTGGGATGTCTACAGTGTAATAATATCACATGTTATGGATGATACATGGTACAGGGTAAGGAGGGGCTGGGATGTCTACAGTGTAATAATATCACATGTTATGGATTATACATGGTACAGGGTCAGGAGGGGCCGGGATGTCTGCAGTGTAATAATATCACATGTTATGGATGATACATGGTACAGGGTCCGGAGGGGCTGGGATGTCTGCAGTGTAATAATATCACATGTTATGTATGATACATGGTACAGGGTCAGGAGGGGCCGGGATGTCTGCAGTGTAATAATATCACATATTATGGATGATACATGGTACAGGGTCAGGAGGGGCTGGGATGTCTGCAGTGTAGTAATATCACATGTTATGGATGATGCATGGTACAGGGTCAGGAGGGGCCGGGATGTCTGCAGTGTAATAATATCACATGTTATGGATGATACATGGTACAGGGTCAGGAGGGGCCGGGATGTCTGTAGTGTAATAATATCACATGTTATGGATGATACATGGTACAGGGTCAGGAGGGGCCAGGATGTCTGCAGTGTAATAATATCACATGTTATGGATGATACATGGTACAGGGTCAGGAGGGGTCGGGATGTCTGCAGTGTAATAATATCACATCTTATGGATGATACATGGTACAGGGTCAGGAGGGGTTGGGATGTCTGCAGTGTAATAATATCACATGTTATGGATGATACATGGTACAGGGTCAGGAGGGGCTGGGATGTCTGCAGTGTAATAATATCACATGTTATAGATGATACATGGTACAGGGTCAGGAGTGGCTCGGGATGTCTGCAGTGTAATAATATCACATGTTATGGATGATACATGGTACAGGGTCAAGAGGGGCTGGGATGTCTACAGTGTAATAATATCACATGTTATGGATGATACATGGTACAGGGTCAGGAGGGGCCGGGATATCTGCAGTGTAATAATATCAGATGTTATGGAGGATACATGGTACAAGGTCAGGAGGGGCTGGGATGTCTGCAGTGTAATAATATCACATGTTATGGATTATACATGGTACAGGGTCAGGAGGGGCCGGGATGTCTACAGTGTAATAATATCACATGTTATGGATGATACATGGTACAGGGTTAGGAGGGGCCGGGATGTCTGCAGTGTAATAATATCACATGTTATGGATGATACATGGTACAGGGTCAGGAGGGGCTGGGCTGTCTGTAGTGTAATAATATCACATGTTATGGATGATACATGGTACAGGGTCAGGAGGGGCCGGGATGTCTGCAGTGTAATAATATCACATGTTATGGATGACACATGGTACAGGGTCAGGAGGGGCTGGGATGTCTGCAGTGTAATAATATCTCATGTTATGGATGATACATGGTACAGGGTCAGGAGGGGCCGGGATGTCTGCAGTGTAATAATATCACATGTTATGGATGATACATGGTACAGGGTCAGGAGGGGCCGGGATGTCTGCAGTGTAATAATATCACATGTTATGGATGATACATGGTACAGGGTCAGGAGGGGTCGGGATGTCTGCAGTGTAATAATATCACATGTTATGGATGATACATGGTGCAGGGTCAGGAGGGGCTGGGATGTCTCCAGTGTAATAATATCACATGTTATGGATGATACATGGTACAGGGTCAGGAGGGGCCGGGATGTCTGCAGTGTAATAATATCACATGTTATGGATGATACATGTTACAGGGTCAGGAGGGGCCGGGATGTCTGCAGTGTAATAATATCACATGTTATGGATCATACATGGTACAGGGTCAGGAGGGGTCAGGATGTCTGCAGTGTAATAATATCACATGTTATGGATGATACATGGTACAGGGTCAGGAGGGGCTGGGATGTCTGCAGTGTAATAATATCACATCTTATGGATGATACATGGTACAGGGTCAGGAGGGGCCGGGATGTCTGCAGTGTAATAATATCACATGTTATGGATGATACATGGTACAGGGTCAGGAGGGGTCGGGATGTCTGCAGTGTAATAATATCACATGCTATGGATGATACATGGTACAGGGTCAGGAGGGGCCGGGATGTCTGCAGTGTAATAATATCACATGTTATGGATGATACATGGTACAGGGTCAGGAGGGGCTGGGATGTCTGCAGTGTAATAATATCACATGTTATGGATGATACATGGTACAGGGTCAGGAGGGGCCGGGATGTCTGCAGTGTAATAATATCACATGTTATGGATGATACATGGTGCAGGGTCAGGAGGATGTCTGCAGTGTAATAATATCACATGTTATGGGATGGAACTACTTTCTTTGGATAGTCTTTTAGATTTGGAGTCAGGAAGGAATTTCTTTCCCATTGTGGGTAAAATGGTTTGAGCCTTGTGGTTTTTTACTGCCTTCCTCATCTCCATAGGATTATACAACAGGATGGAAAACAGGACCGGCTAATCCCGGAACTCCCAGACTATGGGGAAGATTAGAGGGATCACAGCGGACGTGGCTGTTGGAAGTCCCATGGCCAGACATTGTTTACTAGAATCCCCTTTACTCCATTTGACTCAATGGAGCTGAGCTGCAATACCAGAACCAACCTGATATCAAAGGTGGCGCTGTTCCAAGAAAAAAAATTAGAACAGCGCCACTCGCGTCAACTGGTCTTGTGTGGTATTGCAACTATGTCTAGAAATGAAGACAATTTCATCCGTCACATGGAAACTACAATTCTCAGTAGCTTTACTACATCTTTAGACTGAAAAGTATGTGCCCCCTGTCACTGAGCAGATAATGGAGCTCTATGAAGCTCTTGTGTTTACATGAGATGAGATTTTGGTTATTTTAGGGCTTAAGGAATTTAAACAGGGTCCCTATTATGAGGGAAGAGCACTCTTAAAGGGGATGTCTGATTAAAGGAAACCTTAATGCATCGATGACTCTATATACAGGTGAAGACTTTGTTTAAACTTCACATCCATTGACTCCACATCCAAACTCTTGTCCCGAGTCTTTTTCCATAAATATTATAAAGAACATTTGTGCTCATCATTATAAACATCCCTTTAAGGATAACACAGATCCCTCATATAAGACATAATAATATGGATGATATTCCGGGAGGTTACTAGTAGGTCACTATATATACAACCTGCTGCCTGGCACCTCCTCAAAATCCCTCCCGAAATGGCGAGTGTCCTGGCCGGATCATGTGTGGATGCCAGGGATAAAAATACACGGATACAAAAGGTCGTGATAATTCAGTCAATGTGTCGGTTATGTAACAGGTCCCCAGTTATGTATCAATGTAGCAGAGCTGAATGTGTTACACATTAAAGGGATGTTGTTCAAAAGACACTTATACCCTGTATACAAGATTGGGGGCGGGTGTTTGAATTTTGGGGGGACAAATACTTGGCACCCGGTAAACGGTAGAATGGGGGACTACAAGACCCATACTGAATTAAAGGGGTTGTCCGGATGTTGATAATCATAGCTGCTTCCTTCCAAACAGCGCCACCCCTGACCATGGTCCGTGCCGGTATTGCAGCTCAGCTGTATAGAGATTAATGGAGCTTAGTTGAAATACCGTGTACCAACCGTGTACCAACCGTGTACCAACCCTGTACCAACCGTGTACCAACCATGTACCAACCGTGTACCAACCATGTACCAACTGTGTACCAACAATGTACCGACCTTGTACCAACCGTGTACCAACCGTGTACCAACCGTGTACCAACCGTGTACCAGCCATGTACCAACCATGTACCAACCATGTACCAACCATCTACCAACCGTGTACCAACAGTGTACCAACAGTGTACCAACCGTGTACCAACCATGTACCAACCATGTACCGACCGTGTACCAGCCGTGTACCAACCATGTACCAACCGTGGACCAACCATGTACCAACCATGTACCAACCGTGTACCAACCATGTACCAACCATGTACCGACCGTGTACCAACCATGTACCAACCGTGTACCAACCGTGTACCAACCATGTACCAACCATGTATCAACCGTGTATCAACCGAGTACCAGCCATGTACCAACCGTGTACCAACCATGTACCAACCGTGTAGCAACTGTGTACCAACCGTGTACCAACCGTGTACCAACCATGTACCAACCGTGTACCAACCGTGTACCAACCATGTACCAACCATGTGCCAACCATGTACCAACCATGTACCAACCATGTACCAACCGTGTACCAACCATGTACCAACCGTGTACCAACCATGTACCAACCGTGTACCAACCATGTACCAACCATGTACCAACCGTGTACCAACCATGTACCAACCGTGTACCAACCGTGTATCAACCGTGTACCAACTGTGTACCAACCATGTACCAACCATGGTTGAGGTTGGAGCTGGATAAAGCTGGATAAAGAAGCCATGTTTTCCAACCTCCAAACATCCCCTTTAAATAAAATCTAATTCATCATGATAAACCAGGGACACCTACTCGTATATCCATCTCCCCCTCCCCTCTGCTCCCTCAGCGCTTCCCCTCTCCCTCTGCCTGATAATCTCACTGCAGCAGAGGAAGTTTTAGCACACGGTGGGAAAGGGAAGTGCTCCTGCACATTGTAACAGTCTGTGAAGCTACTCCATGGAGGAGCTCTGGTAACACCCCCAGGAGCCTTTCTGACTCATTAGCGTAGATCATACGCCTGGCGTTGGCTCGGTTTCCGAGCTGAAACGCGTTACTAATAAAAATCTTCTTGTGAAACTACATGGAAGATATCACGTCTCTGTGAGCGCCAGTGACATCCGAAACCTCCGAGATTTATGTTTTGGGTCCCATACTACTACGTCGATTTTAGAAGGTCAAAGTGGCTGGATTACAGTCACTGTCACCAAGATCTTTGAGTAAGTCCCTGGTTTGTCTTGCTTGATTCTGATGGTAGATTTCCTTTAAGTGCACTGGGCATGCTCAGACTTTGCTCCATCGTCATCTATATTCCCCCTTGAATCCCATATGGGGCACTTATGGCACAGTATAGGGCACTTTCACTATTCCCACTCACTGAGCGTCCCAGTGGTTGGACGTCCAGCAATATGACACTAATCATATGCCCTGAGTATAGGTAATAAGTATCTTTAGTAGAAACACCCCTTTAAGTATATTTAGAGCATGACCTTAAAGGGGGTGTACCAGCTGTGAACCGAAAGTAAATTCAGAGTGGAGTAGGATCCTTCATAAGCTGCATATACCCAAAGTACCCTTTTTTTTCCAATTATCTTTTATTTTTGAGGAAATGTAATCTTTGCCTTTATGCAAATAATCCTCTAAGTGCTCTGAAGGCGGGGCTAATTATGTTGTTATCACTGTTTTCTTCTATCTTGACCTTATTGTATTGAAAGTGTTAATCACTACATAAAGGGGCAGCGCATTGTAGTCATAGATAGTATATAAAAGAGGAAATCCGGTGGACCAGAGGGCGAGGACCCGCCCTGAGTGCACCTCATTTGCATAACTAACTTTTTTATCTTTTTTGCTCTATTCAATGCTGGTTTTACTTTTGGGGGGTTTGGAGCTCATAATCCCCTTAAATCTACATATGCCAACTCCTGGGGGTTCCTGACCTTAATTACAGTGCAGTAAATCGTCAGCTGGGTGGCGGCGTGACATACAGGCTAGTATGATGGCCAGGATGCTGATTGGCTGCCACAGGCATCATAACAAAGACCGGAGCTACAGCACGGCATCATCCAGGATGAAACAATATGAATTCTCCTATTTATGTTATTTTTAACAATTGAGGAATAATTGAATAAAATTATAACCTATAAGTTATTTTTTAGTGCACTGGGGGCGGGGCTATATCTGCTGGTTTGCCTGTTTTCTTCTTTTTACACCTTATTTCTATCGAAAATGTTAATCATTGTGTAAAGGGGAAGTTGTTTGTAGTGATGGGCGACATGAAAAGAGGAGACAGGTGAACCAGCCCTGAGTGCACCGAGGACCTAATTTGCATAAAGATTGGATTTAGAGCCCCTTTAAATGTGCATATGCTAATGAGGCTTGAAGTAGCTAAGTAGATTTTTTAGACGTGGCAACATTAAAGGGTTCCTTCAAGTTTTACTTTTCACCCACAAAAAAAGTGAATTTCTCCTTAAAGACAAATAACTGGCAAAAAAGAAATGTGCATCTGGAAAGCTTATGAGGTGCTCTACACAATGCTGGATTTACTTGCGGTGGAATTTTGAGGTGGTGAGCCCCTTTAAATTTACATATGCTAATGAGGCTTGATATAGCTGAGTAGGGTTTTTAGACATGGCAACATTAAAACTTTTATTCCCCCCCCCCAGAAAAAAAGCATGCATCAGCAGGCATGGAACCGCCCTCAGTGCACCAAGGATCTTATTTACATAATTAAATAAAAATGTAACTTCTCTATAAAGACAAATAATAGGGAAAAAAGAAATGTGTATCTGGAAAGCTTATGAGGTGCTCTACACAATGCTGGATTTACTTGCGGTGAAATTTTGAGGTGGTGAGCCCCTTTAAATTTACATATGCTAATGAGGCTTGATGTAGCCTCATGGCAACATTAAAGCGTTCTTTCAAGTTTTATTTTGTTCCCCCCAAAAAAGCATGCATCATTAGGCATGGACCCGCCCTCAGTGCACTGAGGAGCTTATTTGCATAATTAAATAAAAAAATGTATTTCCCTATAAAGACAAATGATTGGGAATTGGGAAGTTTCTGGAAGCTTATAAGGTGTTCTTCACAATACTTGTGGGGGAATTTTGAGGTGGTGAGCCCCTTTAAATCTACTTATCCTAACGTTTGTTGTAGTTTTTTTGAACACGGCAAATTTAAAGGGGTATTCGAAGTTTAAAAAAAAAAAAAATTCAGAAAACATAATAAAATCGACTTCTGTGTTTTATACTAGACATTCCAGAAATGCAGCTCCTGGGGGGCTCCCAGGATAGTGAATATAGAATATGATGACCAGGCTGCCGAGACCAGAGACCAGAGCCAAGGATAAAACCAGAGGAGTCCTCTTTTATATGTTCATTTTACAAAATTGGGGATGAAAGTAAAGAAATAATAACCTGGAAAACCCCTTTAAGGTCATCATTTGTTGATAACTATCCCAAGTCGGGTCAATCATGAGCAGATCACTGGTGCCACACCGGCGCTCCGACTCCTGGTATATCACCAGGACTAATTCTGCCCCATTACATCTCCCAAAATGTTTCTGTAGTCAAAAATTCACAAAAATGTGAAAATATGTTACAAACAAAATATTTTGAACTAGGGTGCGTTCACACGGTCAGTTTTTCAGATGCAGTTTTCGAAGTCCGAACCAGGAGTCAAGTGAAAATTGAGAAGTTGCAGCTTCTGATATGTTCTCACCCAGTAATTTTGGCTTCAAAAACTGCATCTGAAAAAACTGAACGTGTGAACGCCCCCCCCCCCCCCCCCCCCTAAGGTGACATCTTTGAAGACTTGTTAAAATTTAAGGTCAAGTTTTCGAGAAGCAGGAAAACCTGGAAACTAAAGGAACGTCTCCTTACCTGCCGCTAGTAGAGCAGAACAGACGAGGAGGAGGAACATCTCGGAGATTCAGAACCTTCTGTAGATGAAGCAGGTGCCGGGCGCCAAGAGTTATAACCCAAGGAACGAAGGATCTGGAGATGGTTGAGAAGATCTTCAGGACAAAGTTTCCATGTGTCAACCTGTTCTTGCTTCACTTTGTATCTCCCACAACAAACCTTCTCCGTTCTCCACAATGGACCTTCTTTTCCCCCTTGGCGACGGTCGTAGGTGCCCTTCACCGACAAGATCTGACTGGAAAGATCTCTTGGAATAATTCCAGATAGGGTTGAGGTTTCGAAGCTTCTGTACGGAGGATGAGTGTGCAGAAGCAGTAGATGTCCTAGGGCACCTCTAACCAGCAGGTACTTCAAGTCCCACAAGTTATTACAAACCCATGGAACGTCCCTTTAAATCCCAAGACACAAGCGAGTAGGAGACGTAGGGTGAACGAGATTCGGGTTTAGTCAGCAAGTGCTCAGTGAGTAAGAGGGAAGGAAGACGACTTCAAAGGCAGCAGAGAGGACGGTGCTGCTACTGCTGCTGCTGCTGCGTAGGAGATGTAAGGAGCGCACACACCCCTGTCTGACAGGAGAGGGGGACACCAGCCAAAAAGTCACGTCTGGGCAGGCGTATGGGTGCCGTGTCATTAACACTGACTAATCAGTCCTGGAGTCTAACTATAGAGGAAAACGTCCTGTTTATGTGTATTTATATACTTTATACTATTATTGTATGTGATTTCACATCCTATTATATTAAGCTGAGTTATTTTTCATTGTGATTTGTAAATTGCTGCAAAAATTGATGGCGCTATATAAATAAAGATTATTATTATTTTTTATTATTTATTATTATTATTATTACACTTATTATTATTATTATTATTATTACTACATGATATTATGCTGTACTTGTATTGTCTTGTTAATACTTTCTTGTATTGTAGTAAGTTACATTGGGCCACATTTATCACTAGTTTTTTTTGTTGTTTTTGCACCTTTTCATTCAGGCGCACCGTTTTTGCGCCATTTTTGCGATTAAACGCCAAACTAGCCGCGCAGCACAAATAACCAGCTTTCCCTCATCTATCTTACCAATCCAGATGTTTTGCTGCGTCTAATGATATTCATCACTTGCAACGTTTTCATTTAGGCGCAAAAACGGGCGCAAAAACACTCCAGCCCGAAGGTGGCGTTATCTGAGAAGAAAGCACTGAGCCCCTTTGCAGAACAGCTCATTTCTAGCAGCAGAGCTCAGCCAGACACTGGAACATATAATAGATACATTAGATACATTACAGACAGGAGCTGCAGACTCTATTTACAGTTCATCACCTTCTATTTACAAAACATTCTGCAAAACGCTGAGCTCACAGCAAGAGAGGAGAGAACTTTGCAGAAGCTTGCAGAAGTTTGCAGATACTACAAACAAGTGTCCCCCATGTAATTCTGCACAGTGTCTGAGGGGGATATTGTGCAGAATTACAGGGGTGCAGCAGGAGACCAGCACTGGGGGATCCCCTCCAGGAGAAGCCACTGCTGAGGAGGTCACTGGGTGCTGGGTGTCACACACCTGGGTGCTGCTGAGGAGGTGACTGGGTGCAGGGTGTCACACACCTGGGTGCTGCTGAGGAGATCACTGGGTGCTGGGTGTCACACACCTGGGTGCTGCTGAGGAGGTCACTGGGTGCTGGGTGTCACACACCTGGGTGCTGCTGTGAGTGTTATCTTCATTCTGGGCTGTGGGAGAAGCAGAGAGGAGTTTGTAGCAGGATCACATGTAACTGCCTGAATCTAACATTGCGCCTAAACTGTGTTAAAGTAAAGTGATTAATAAGAGGCAGAAAATAAACTTATCACAGATGGTTGTAGCTTGTGATAATTCTGGCAAAACAGAGCGCCAGAATTTAGGCGCAACTACTACACTTAGGGACAGATTTACTTACCCGGCCCATTCGCGATCCAGCGGCGCGTTCTCTGCACTGGATTCGGGTCCGGACGGGATTTATGAAGGTAGTTCCTCCGACGTCCACCAGGTGGCGCTGCTGCGCTGAAAATCATCTGAACGCGCCGGAATACACCAGCTCGGACCAAGTGAAGGGAAGCGCTTCCCAAGCGACACTTTTTCATTTTTTAAATGCGGCGGTTTTTCCGAATACGTCGGGTTTTCGTTCGGCCACGCCCCCCGATTTCCATCGCGCACATGCCGGCGCCGATGCGCCACAATCCCGGGGCAATTCAGGTACAATCGGCGCAAATCGGAAATATTCGGGTAACACGTCGGGAAAACGCGAATCGGGCCCTTAGTAAATGACCCCCTTAGGCGCACAAAAGTGATAAATGTGGCCCATTGTGTGTTGGGCAGCATGGTGACTCTTGCAGCGCTGAGGTCCTGGGTTCAAGTCTTTCATGGCTCATTGTGGGGACATCGTCCAGAAAATCAACTTTAAAGTGAGTTGTAAATTGGGTGTATAAAGTCAAGGAGGCGGAGAGCGCAGCATTGAAGTCAAGCTCACCTCACCTCAGAATAAAGGGGATCTGGTTGGTGATGTGTCTGGATGCAGGACCATCAATTACAGTGAAGACGGCATCCTGAAGTGAGGAGAGCTTGACTTCAATTTTAAACTCTCCGCCTCCTTGACTTTATACAAACAAATTACATGTCACTTCAAAGTACATTTTCGGGACGATGGAGGAGGTGTTCAGCTGCAAGATGACATACTGGTAGTGGTTTATTAGGTCAATTTCTTAAATCACATCATATCACTACATTATTAATAGCCAATGGTAGCCCAGAGACCACCACATACAGAGCGACCCCCTAACTACTGTATACATTTCTACTGGCTACTAATGGTTACATGGAAGAGAGAATCTACATAGATTCTAACTGCCTGACTATTATTAGTTGTATACCTAGCTACCAGAAGGCACCTTGATCAGGGTCGCCTCCAGGTTTTAGTGGGTCACTGGGTGACAGAGCCTTAGTGGGCCCCTTCGTAGCCACACTGCCCCCCTACCCAGCGTAACCAAACTGCCCCCCACCTCCTTCCCCTGTGGACACACTGCCCCCCTCCTGTAGACACACTGCCCCCCTGCCCCTGTGGACACAGTGAATCAAAAGCTCCAGCCCCTCAAATCCCCTGCCTGCTTGCCTCAGCGTATCCAAAGTGATACAGTCCATCCCTCGAGCCGCAGCTACACAGAAATAAAACTCATGCCCAGCTTTCCCACAGGAAAAGATCCTGAAGGGCAGCTGTCAATCAAAGGCAACCCTGGGTATGGTTTTAGAGCACAGAAGTTTAATACCTCCTGATCGTAACGACCCAAAGAATAAAAGGGGTAGGTGTCAGCTGCAGCCCATAGTGAAAGCTGTAAAAGTCCACATAAAAATGGTGCAAATCATTTTTTTTCCCCAATTTCACTGCATTTGGATTTTTCCATAAAAGAAAACACATGTGGGGTTTATCTGAAGCTACATTTAATTTTTAGTGTTGAGTGGTTTTCCCCTGTGAAACCGCTGATAACCCGTCACTACATGACAAGCCCAATGTTGCCCAATGTGCACGAGACAAAACATACAAAACCACATGTGATTCCGCCTCCAGCGACATTCAGACAAGTCCACAAAAGAAGACAAATTGAATGTTTTTATAAAAAACTCAAACTTATGTTGCGCAACATCTGTCCTGTCCTGTTACACCCTGTCCATGCTGTATAGTATTTACAGCAGGGGTGCAAATAGGAGACGTCTGCATGGGCCCCTTATACATATTTATACATACACATTTATATACTTATATACACACATATAAAGCTCTACACTCATACATACACATATATTTATGCACTTTAAGATATAAACACGTGTATATTCCTACACACCCATTTCTGCACCGCATATATTACTTATAACACTAATACATGCAGCATATTGGGGCACATTTACTTACCCATCTGAGTCGCGATCCCTGATCCGGAATGTCCGCCGGAATGCACATCTGCCGCGTTCCACGTAGCTCCTGCCCCCGATATCCTGCATGTGTCGCTTCCCCGCTCAGGTCCGCTGGAAATCACCATCTTCTTCCTGGTGCATGTAAGTGTTTGGCTTGCGACACAAATTTGAATGTTAAATCCCGCGCTTAGTCCAAATCCGTCGGATTGTCTGTTGGCCACGCCCCCGATTTGTGTCACCTGAAAGCCGGCGCAATTGCAACACAATCTGATCGCGTGCGACACAATCCCCGGCGCAGTCCCCGAAAAGTCGGGAAATCCGACGAAAATGCAGCCACTGGACCCTTAGTAAATAAGCCCCATTGTATACACACAATATACACACTCTTTTATACACATACTGTATATACATATCATATACACACATACAGTATATAGACATCAAATTTGCACACTTATTGCATGGTACATACACGTATACACACAAATAATATATAAATCATATACTTAGACATAAAGTACACGTGTCACACTCACAATATACACACATACAGCATAAACGAGGACATGTTAGAAATGTAAGTGTCAGGCTTGTGGGTTGTGGATCCACTGGACCACTGCAGACGATGACACAAGCCACTACCTGGGACCGGAGTCTAAGTGGTACCCGGTTTTCACCAGAGCCTGCCGCAAAGCGGGTTAGACAAGCTGCGGCGTGGTACCACCAGGTCGTCCAGGTCGTTCCTCAGGCGTGACTTGTCCGCAGTGGTGGCCAAGGTTGAGGTACAGAGACGGCTGACAATCTCAAGGTCAAAGTCCAGGCACAGGGTCAGGGCAGGCGGCAGAGATGCAACGTCAGGGTTCAATCTGGGGTCAGCAACAGGAAGTCCAAGCAGAAGGGTAAGGGAACACAGCACAGAGGACAGCAGCACGGAGGAACACTGGTACACAGTAACACGGAGGAGCTCAGGTGACACAGGAACATGGAGGGACTCAGGAACACAGGAGACACAGGAACGCAGGAGACACAGGAACGCAGGAGACACAGGAATGCAGGAGACACAGGAACGCAGGAGACACAGGAGACACAGGAACGCAGGAGACACAGGAATGCAGGAGACACAGGAACGCAGGAGACACAGGAGACGCAGGAACGCAGGAGACACAGGACAACAGCACGGAGGAACACTGGTACACGGGAACACGGAGGAGCTCAGGAACGCAGGAGACACAGGAATGCAGGAGACACAGGAACGCAGGAGACACAGGAATGCAGGAGACACAGGAACGCAGGAGACACAGGAGACACAGGAACGCAGGAGACACAGGAATGCAGGAGACACAGGAACGCAGGAGACACAGGAGACGCAGGAACGCAGGAGACACAGGACAACAGCACGGAGGAACACTGGTACACGGGAACACGGAGGAGCTCAGGAACGCAGGAGACACAGGAGATGCAGGAATCGCAGGCACATCGCAGAATAGCTTTCTCTCAGGCTGTGAGGCACAAAGATCCGGCAGGGTGAGATGGGAGAGGCAGATATAAATAACCTCATGGGAAATAGCCAGAACCAATTAATGGCGCGGTGGCCCTTTAAATTTTCTAAAGCTGCCGCACGCGCACCCTAAGACACGGGGACGCACGCACACGGAGCGGGGAGAGGTAAGAAGCGCTGACGCCTGCGGGGAGCGAGAGGCACGGGTGAGGCCGCGACCCGCGATTTCTTTCGATTTTTTTAATTTTTATTTTTCATCATAGACCCCTTTTAGAAAGATACACTTCTCCCAACCTTCCTGCCATATTTTTAACCCCTCCAAAAAATAGGATTTGTCAAACTCTCCAAAATACGCCTCTGTCTCGATGACTTCCTCGTTTGAGCTAAATATTTTGCTCGTGAGCCAGGGGCAGATTTACTTACCCGGTCCCTTCGCGATCCAGCGGCACGTTCTCTGCGGTGGATTCGGGTCCGGCCGGGATTCACTAAGGTAGTTCCTCCAACGTCCACCAGGTGTCGCTGAAGTCCGCCGAGGTCCGCCGGAATGCACGAGCCTATTCCTGGTGAAGGGAAGCAGGTGCCCTGGTTTTTCCAAATCCGTCGGGTTTTAGTACGGCCACGCCCCCCCATTTCCGTCGCGTGCATGCCAGCGCCGATGCGACACAATCCGATCGCGTGCGCCAAAATCCCGGGGCCATTCAGGGAAAATCGACGCAAATCGAAAATATTCGGGTAACACGTCAGGAAAATGCGAATCGGGCCCTTAGTAAATGACCCCCACAGTGTATACACAAAGTATATACATATTTACACACTTAGGCTACAATCACACTGCCAGATGGGGACGTATATACGGCCAACGTATATATACGGCCGATATACGTCCCCCATAGATGGCAATGGGCAAACGTGCGGCTCCGTACCCCGTAGAAAGATAGGACATGTTCTATCTTTCTCCGTAGTTCCTATGGAGAGGGGTGGGGGTGAGCTGCGCTCACTTCCTCCGCTCACTTCCTCCTCCTCTCCCCGCGTGCCACCATTGCCCGCCGTGCCACGGTACAGCAGGCAATGGCTGTCTGAATGTAGCCTAAGGGTACATTCACACGGCGGTATGTACGCCAGACGGGCGCTGGAGAGGAGGCGGAGGTGACCCCTTCCCTCTCCAAATGAAAAAGCGGCGCACGGCCGCGCTCATGCGGAAAGGTAGCGAGCATCCTCTATCTTTTCCCGGTGTATGGCGAGGAACGGTAGCACACATGTGTGGCACAGTACTGCCGCCGGGGTCACCAGATGTGCAGCCCCATATACATCCTCACAGACGGCCGTCTGAACGAGCCCTTATACTGTAGGTACACATCTATTTGGTAGGTCCTGGCGGTCGCGTCGAAGCGTGAGCTCGGTGTATGATAAATACCCCCCACTGAGTAATAATCTGCCATTACTACAGCTAGAGGACAGCTCCATCTCATCTACATCTGTATAGCAGAGAGATATACACACTACACAATACACAATGGACTGGAGTGTCAGCCGTGGTCTGCGCAGAACTGGATAAACCTGTCTATCAGGATCATGGAGGCCCCGAGGATGACGAGTCCGGTCTGTAATAAAAGCACTTTTGGGGCTGGACACACTTTTTATACACAGTCATCTACTCTGAGCTTTTGCTGTTCTGATTAAAGGGATGTGTCACCAGAGAACGGCTTGTAATGTAATACATTGAATAGATGTACAGTCAAAAAGTCAAAGCGAAGGCTGATACCGAGCCCTGATCTCAACATCTTCCAGTCCTCGAGGGACTATATATAGAGGGACAGAAGGATTGGAGCAAGTCTATGTCCATAGAACATCCCTGCTTAGTGCTCTTTAAAATGTTTGGAACAACCTTCCTGTTGAGTTCCTTCATAAAGTGTCTGAAAGTGATGACATGGGCCCCAAAGAGCCCCGAGCTCATGATTATCCAGTTTGTATAGGTAAACATGAAGACAAAGAAGTACTGGAGGAAGCATAGTACTACTGCTACTATCCTGTATATATGGACACAGCACAGCACTACTAATCCTATCCTGTATATATGGACACAACACAGTACTACTAATCCTATCCTGTATATATGGACACAGCACAGTACTACTACTCCTATCCTGTATATATGGGTACAGCACAGTACTACTACTCCTATCCTGTATATATGGGCACAGCACAGTACTACTACTCCTATCCTGTATATATGGGCACAGCACAGTACTACTACTCCTATCCTGTATATATGGACACAGCACAGTACTACTACTCCTATCCTGTATATATAGGCACAGCACAGTACTACTACTCCTATCCTGTATATATGTGCACAGTACTTCTACTCCTATCCTATCCTATATATATGGGCACAGCACAGTACTACTACTCCTATCCTGTATATATAGGCACAGTACTACTACTCTATCCTGTATGTATGGGCACAGCACAGTACTACTACTGCTATCCTGTATATATGGGCACAGCACAGTACTACTACTCCTATCCTGTATATATGGACACAGCACAGTACTACTACTCCTATCCTGTATATATGGGCACAGCACAGTACTACTACTCCTATCCTGTATATATGGACACAGCACAGTACTACTACTACTATCCTGTATATATGGGCACAGCACAGTACTACTACTCCTATCCTCTATATATGGGCACAGCACAGTACTACTACTCCTATCCTGTATATATGGGCACAGCACAGTACTACTACTCCTATCCTCTATATATAGGCACAGCACAGTACTACTACTCCTATCCTGTATATATGGGCACAGCACAGTACTACTACTCATATCCTGTATATATGGGCACATCACAGTACTACTACTCCTATCCTGTATATATGGGCACAGCACAGTACTACTACTCCTATCCTCTATATATGGGCACAGCACAGCACTACTAATCCTATCCTGTATATATGGACACAGCACAGTACTACTACTCCTATCCTGTATATATGGGCACAGCACAGTACTACTACTCCTATCCTGTATATATATATGCACAGCACAGTACTACTACTCCTATCCTGTTTATATGGGCACAGCACAGTACTACTAATCCTGTTCTGTATATATGAGCACAGCACAGTACTACTACTCCTATCTTATGTACATGGACACAGCACACAAGTACTACTTTGGCTCTGGGTCCTGGGCTATATGAATATTATGGAATCACTCCCTACATCTGGTACTAGAATCAGCTTCTTGGGGAATGGAGGACGTGTCACTGCTGCTGTTTTCAATCTGCAGTTTCAGGACCTTTGGAGGACCTTCATTGTCCTGAAATGGCTATTTTATACATGGGTATTGAGAGCAGCAACAGATGTACAAGGATTTCTGCGGTGAAGGTCCTTTTCAGTATAAAATTTGGTGCGTGACTTGGGTGACCATGGATCCCCTAGCATGCTTGGGCCTACAGTGGGTACACAAAATATCCAGATCCCTTTAAATTTTTCATTCTTTGTTTCATTGCAGTCAAATAAGATTAACAAATGTTCTTTCTTTTTGCTCATTAATGTGCACTCTGTCCCTATCTTGACAGAAAAGACAGAAATGTAGATATTTTTGCAAATGTCTTAAACAAAAAAAACCTGAAATATGACATGGTCAGAAGTATTCACAATCTTTGCTGTAACGCTCATATTTACCTCACATGCTGTCCATTTCCTTCTGATCCTCCATGAAATGGTTCTACTTCTTCATTTTGGTCCAGATTTGTTTAATTAAACTGATTGGACTTGATTAGGGAAGGCAGAGACCTGTCTATAAAAGACCTCACAGCTCATAGTGCTTGTCACAGCACATGAGAATCATGAGGTCTACAGAACTGCCCAAGGTGCTCAAAGACAGATTTGTTGCCAGACGCAGATCTGGCCAAGGTTACAAAATAATTTCTGCAGCACTCAAGTGTCCTAAGAGCACAGTGGCCTCCATAATCCTGAAATTCAAGAAGTTTGGAAGAACTACATCTCCGACCAGCCAAGTAATCGTGGGAGAAAGTTAAGGAAGACCCCCAAGATCCCTGTGACTGAGCTCCAGAGATACAGCAGGGAGATGGGAGTCTCCTATCACTGCAGCCTCCAGCAGTTGGGGCTTTATGGCAGAGTCTGGAAACTTCTCCTCACTGCAAAACACATGAAGGATCCGGACTATGAGGAATAAGATTCTCTGCTCTGATGAGAGGAAGATGGGACTTTTTGGTGATAATTCTAAGCGGTGGAAAAAAAAACAGGCCAAGGGACAGGGGGACAGGACCACTGGGGGTAATAGAAGGAAAGATGAATGCGGCCAAGTACAGAGATATCCTGGATGAAGACCTCTCCCAGATGCTCTGGACTTCAGACTGGGTCGAACCTTCCAACAAAACAATGACCCTAATCCTACAGCTAAAATAACACAGCAGAGGCTTCAGAACATCTCTGTGACCATTCCTGACCGGCCCAGTCAGAGCCCGGACCTAAACCCAATGGAGAATCTCTGGAGATACTGGAAAATGGGCTCCATCAACGTTCACCATCCAACCTGAGGGAACTGGAGAGGGAAGAGGCAGAGGATCCCCAATACAAGGGGGAAAAAACTAGCAGCATCTTCTCAAAAAGATTCCTGGCTGCACCAGTTCCAAAGCTTCTACTCAACACTGAGCGAAGGGGCTGAATACTTATCACTAGGAGCTGAATACTTATCACCAGGAGCTGAATACTTATCACCGGGGGCTGAATACTTATCACCGGGGGCTGAATACTTATCACCGGGGGCTGAATACTTATCACCAGGAGCTAAATACTTATCACCAGGGGCTGAATACTTATCACCTGGGGCTGAATACTTATCACTAGGAGCTGAATACTTATCACCAGGAGCTGAATACTTATCACCGGGGGCTGAATACTTATCACCAGGAGCAAAATACTTATCACCAGGGGCTGAATACTTATCACCGGGGATTGAATACTTATCCCCGGGGGCTGAATACTCATCACCGGTGGCTGAATACTTATCTCCGGTGGCTGAATACTTATCCCCGGGGGCTGAATACTTTTCACCGGGGGCTGAAAACTTATCACCGGGGGCTGAATACTTATCACCAGGAGCCAAACACTTATCACCAGGGGCTGAATACTTATCACCGGGGGCTGAATACTTATCACCAGGAGCAAAATACTTATCACCAGGGGCTGAATACTTATCACCAGGAGCCGAACACTTATCACCGGGGGCTGAATACTTATCACCGGGGGCTGAATACCTATCACCATGGGCTGAATACTTATCACCAGGGGCTGAAGACTTATCACCGGGGGCTGAACACTTATCTCCGGAGGCTGAATACTTATCCCCGGGGGCTGAATACTTATCACCGGGGGCTGAATACTTATCACCAGGGGCTGAATACTTATCCCCGGGGGCTAAATACTCATCACCAGGGGCTGAATACTCATCACCATGGGCTGAATACTTATCACCGGGGGCTGAATACCTATCACCAGGGGCTGAATACTTATCACCGGGGGCTGAATACTTATCCCCAGGGGCTGAATACTCAGCACCAGGGGCTGAATACTTATCACCAGGGGCTGAATACTTATCATCAGGGGCTGAATACTTATAACTGGGGGCTGAATACTTATCACCAGGGGCTGAATACTTATCACCGGGGGCTGAATTCTTCTCACCAGGGGCTGAATACTTATCACCAGGAGCCGAACACTTATCACCGGGGGCAGAATACTTATCACCGGGGGCTGAATACTTATCACCAGGGGCTGAATACTTATCACCGGGAGCTTAAAACTTATCCCCAGGGGCTGAATACTTTTCACCAGGGGCTGAATACTTATCACCGGGAGCTGAATACTTATGACCCGGGGCTGAATACTTATCACCAGGGGCTGAATACTTATCTCCGGGGGCTGAATACTTATCACCGGGGGCTGAATACTTATCACCAGGGGCTGAATACTTATCACCGGGGGCCGAATACTTATCACCGGGGTCTGAATACTTATCACCGGGGGATGAATACTCATCACCAGTGGCTGAATACTTATCACCAGGGGCTGAGTACTTATCACGCGGGCTGAGTACTTACCACCAGGGGCTAAATACTTATCACCAGGGGCTGAATACTTACCACCAGGGGCTGAATACTTATCACCAGGGGCTGAATACTTATCACCGGGGGCTGACTACTCATCACCAGGGGCTGAATACTTATCACCGGGGGCTGAATACTTATCACCAGGGGCTGAATACTTATCACCGGGGGCTGACTACTCATCACCAGGGGCTGAATACTTATCACCGGGGGCTGAATACTTATCACCAGGAGCTGAATACTTATCCCCGGGGGCAGAATACTCATCACCAGGGGCTGAATACTTATCACCGGGGGCTGAATACTTATCACCAGTGGCTGAATACTTATCACCGGGGGCTGAATACTTATCACCAGGGGATAAATACTTATCACCAGGGGCTGAATACTCATCACCGCGGGCTGAATACTTATCACCGGGGGCTGAGTACTTATCACCGGGGGCTGAATACTTATCATCGGGGCCGAATACTCATCACCAGGGGCTCAATACTTATCACCGGGGGCTGAATACTTATCACCAGGGGCTAAATACTTATCACCAGGGGCTGAAGACTTATTACCGGGGGCAGGATACTTATCACCGGGGGCTGAATACTTATCCCCGGGGGCTGAATACTTATCACCAGGGGCTGAAAACTTATCACCGGTGGCTGAATACTTATCACCAGTGGCTGAATACTTATCACCAGGGGCCGAATACTTATCACCAGGAGCTGAATACTTATCACCATGGGCTGAATACTTATCACCGGGGGCTGAATACTTATCACCGGGGGCTGAATTCTTATCACTGGGGGCTGAATACTTATCACCAGGGGCTTAATACTCATCACCAGGGGCTGAATACTTATCACCGGTGGCTGAATACTTATCAGCAGGGGCTGAAAACTTATCACCAGGAGCCGAACACTTATCACCGGGGGCTAAAAACTTATCACCGGGGGCTGAATACCTATCACCAGGGGCTGAATACTTATCACCGGGAGCTGAATACTTATCCCTAGGGGCTGAATACTTATCACTGGGGGCTGAATACTTATCACTGGGGGTTGAATACTCATCACCAGGGGCTAAATACTTATCACCGGGGGCTGAATACTTATCAACAGGGGCCGAATACTTATCACTGGGGGCTGAATACTTATCACCAGGGGCTGAATACTTATCCCCGGGGGCCGAATACTTATCAACAGGGGCTGAATACTTACCACCAGGAGCCGAACACTTATCACCAGGGGCTGAATTCTTATCACCGGGGGCTGAATACCTATCACCAGGAGCTGAATACTTATCACCGGGAGCTGAATACTTATCCCCAGGGGCTAAATACTTATCACCAGGGGCTAAATACTTATCACCGGGAGCTGAATACTTATCACCAGGGGCTGAATACTAATCACTGAGGCTGAATACTTATCACCAGGGGCTGAAAAATCATCACCAGGGGCTGAATACTTATCACCGGGGGCTGAATACTTATCACCAGGGGCTGAATACTTATCACTGGAGGCTGAATACTTATCACCAGGGGCTGAATACCTATCACCGGGAGCTGAATACTTATCACCAGGGGCTGAATACTTATAACCTGGGGCTGAATACTTATCACCAGGGGCTGAATACTTATCACCGGGGGCCGAATACTTATCACCGGGGTCTGAATACTTATCACCAGGGGCTAAATACTCATCAACGGGGGCTGAATACTCATCACCAGGGGCTGAATACTTATCACCGGGGGCTGAATACTCATCACCAGGGGCTGAATACTTATTACCGGGGGCTGAATACTTATCACCAGGGGCTGAATACTTATCACTGGGGGCTGAATACTTATCACCAGGGGTTGAATACTCATCACCAGGGGCTGAATACTTATCACCGGGGGCTGAATTCTTAGCACCAGGGGCTGAATAGTTATCACCAGGAGCCGAACACTTATCACCGGGGGCTGAATACTTATCACCAGGGGCTGAATACTTATCAACGGGAGCTGAATACTTATCCCAAGGGGCAGAATACTTATCACCAGGGGCTGAATACTTATCACCTGGGGCTGAATACTTATCACCAGGGGCTTAATACTTATCACCGGGGGCCGAATACTTATCACCGGGGTCTGAATACTTATCACCGGGGGCTGAATACTCATCACCAGGGGCTGAATACTCATCACCAGGGGCTGAATACTTATCACCGGGAGCTGAATACTTATCACCAGGGGCTAAATACTCATCAACGGGGGCTGAATACTCATCACCAGGGGCTGAATACTTATCACCGGGGGCTGAATACTCATCTTCAGGGGCTGAATACTTATCACCGGGGGCTGAATACTCGTCACCAGGGGCTGAATACTCATCACCAGGGGCTGAATACTTATCACCGGGAGCTGAATACTTATCATCTGGGGCTAAATACTTATCACCAGGGGATGAATACTTATCACCGGGGGCCGAATACTTATCACCAGGGGCTGGATACTTATCACCAGGAGCTGAATACTTATCCCAAGGGGTTGAATACTTATCACCAGGGGCTGAATACTTATCACCGGGAGCTGAATACTTATCACCAGGGGCTGAATACTTATCACCTGGGGCTAAATACTTATCACCAGGGGCTGAATACTTATCACCGGAGGCCGAATACTTATCACCGGGGTCTGAATACTTATCACCGGGGGCTGAATACTTATCACCAGGGGCTGAATACTCATCACCAGGGGCTGAAAACTTATCACGGGGGGCTGAATACTCATCACCAGGGGCTGAATACTTATCACCGGGGGCTGAAAACTCATCACCAGGGGCTGAATACTCATCACCAGGGGCTGAATACTTATCACCAGGGGCTGAATACTTATTACCGGGGGCTGAATACTCATCACCGGGGGCTGAATACTGATCACCGGGGGCTGAATACTTATCACCGGGGGCTGAATACTTATCACCAGGGGCTGAAAACTTATCACCGTGGGCTGAATACTTATCACCGGGGGCTGAATACTCATCACCAGGGGCTGAATACTCATCACCAGGGGCTGAATACTTATCACCAGGGGCTGAATACTTATCACCGGGGGCTGAATACTCATCACCGGGAGCTGAATACTGATCACCAGGGGCTGAATACTTATCACCGGGGGCTGAATACTCATCACCAGGGGCTGAATACTCATCACCGGGGGCTGAATACTCATCACCGGGGGCTGAATACTTATCACCAGGGGCTGAATACTTATCACCAGGGGCTGAATACTAATCACCAGGGGCTGAATACTCATCACCGGGGGCTGAATACTCATCACCGGGGGCTGAATACTTATCACCAGGGGCTGAATACTCATCACCAGAGGCTGAATACTTATCACCAAGGACTGAATAATTATCACCGGGGGCTGAATACTTATCACCGGGGACTGGATACTTATCACCGGGGGCTGAATACTTTTCACCGGGGGCTGAATACTTATCACCGGGGGCTGAATACTTATCACCGGGGGCTGAGTACTTATCACCAGGGGCAGAATGCTTATCAACGGGGGCTGAATACTTATTACCAGGGGCTGAATACTTATCATCAGGGGCTGAATACTCATCAGCAGGAGCTTAATACTTATCACCCGGGGCTGAATACTTACCACCGGGGGCTGAATACTTACCACCGGGGGCTGAATAATTATCACCGGGGGCTGAATTCTTATCACCGGGGGCTGAATACTTATCACCAGGGACTGAATACTCATCACCGGGGGCTGAATACTTATCACCAGGGGATGAATACTTATCACCAGGGGCTGAATACTTATCACCAGGGACTGAATACTTATCACCGGGGACTGAATACTTATCACCAGGGGCTGAATACTTATCACCAGGGGCTGAATACTTATCACCAGGTGCTGAATACTTATCACCGGGGGCTGAATACATATCACCAGGGGCTGAATACTTATCGACGGGGGCTGAATACTCATCACCAGGGGCTGAATACTTATCACCATGGGCTGAATACTTATCACCGGGGGCTGAATACTTATCACCAGGGGCTGAATACTTATCACCGGGGGCTGAATACTCATCACCAGGGGCTGAATACTTATCACCAGGGGCTGAATACTTATCACCGGGGGCTGAATACTTATCACCAGGGGCTGAATACTTATCACCGGGGGCTGAATACTCATCACCAGGGGCTGAATACTTATCACTAGGGGCTGAATACTTATCACCATGGGCTGAATACTTATCACCGGGGGCTGAATACTTATCACCGGGAGCTGAATACTTATCACCTGGGGCTAAATACTTATCACAAGGGGATGAATACTTATCACCGGGGGCCGAATACTTATCACCAGGGGCTGGATACTTATCACCAGGAGCTGAATACTTATCCCAAGGGGTTGAATACTTATCACCAGGGGCTGAATACTTATCACCGGGAGCTGAATACTTATCACCAGGGGCTGAATACTTATCACCTGGGGCCGAATACTTATCACCGGGGTCTGAATACTTATCACCGGGGGCTGAATACTTATCACCAGGGGCTGAATACTCATCACCAGGGGCTGAAAACTTATCACGGGGGGCTGAATACTCATCACCAGGGGCTGAATACTTATCACCGGGGGCTGAATACTCATCACCAGGGGCTGAATACTCATCACCAGGGGCTGAATACTTATCACCGGGGGCTGAATACTTATCACCGGGGGCTGAATACTCATCACCGGGGGCTGAATACTGATCACCGGGGGCTGATTACTTATCACCGGGGGCTGAATACTTATCACCAGGGGCTGAAAACTTATCACCGGGGGCTGAATACTTATCACCGGGGGCTGAATACTTATCACCAGTGGCTGAATACTAATCACCAGGGGCTGAATACTCATCACCGGGGGCTGAATACTCATCACCGGGGGCTGAATACTTATCACCGGGGGCTGAATACTCATCACCAGAGGCTGAATACTTATCACCAAGGACTGAATAATTATCACCGGGGGCTGAATACTTATCACCGGGGACTGAATACTTATCACCGGGGGCTGAATACTTTTCACCGGGGGCTGAATACTTATCACCGGGGGCTGAATACTTATCACTAGGGGCTGAGTACTTATCACCAGGGGCAGAATGCTTATAAACGGGGGCTGAATACTTATTACCAGGGGCTGAATACTTATCATCAGGGGCTGAATACTCATCAGCAGGAGCTTAATACTTATCACCCGGGGCTGAATACTTACCACCGGGGGCTGAATACTTACCACCGGGGGCTGAATAATTATCACCGGGGGCTGAATACTTATCACCGGGGGCTGAATACTTATCACCGGGGGCTGAATACTTATCACCAGGGACTGAATACTCATCACCGGGGGCTGAATACTTATCACCAGGGGATGAATACTTATCACCAGGGGATGAATACTTATCACCAGGGACTGAATACTTATCACCGGGGACTGAATACTTACCACCAGGGGCTGAATACTTATCACCAGGGGCTGAATACTTATCACCGGGGGCTGAATACTTATCACCAGGGGCTGAATACTTATCACCGGGGGCTGAATACATATCACCAGGGGCTGAATACTTATCGACGGGGGCTGAATACTCATCACCAGGGGCTGAATACTTATCACCATGGGCTGAATACTTATCACCGGGGGCTGAATACTTATCATCAGGGGCTGAATACTTATCACCAGGGGCTGAATACTTATCACCGGGGGCTGAATACTCATCACCAGGGGCTGAATACTTATCACTAGGGGCTGAATACTTATCACCATGGGCTGAATACTTATCACCGGGGGCTGAATACTTATCACCAGGGGCTGAATACTTATCACCAGGGGCTGAATACTCATCACCAGGGGCTGAATACTTATCACCAGGGGCAGAAAACTTATCACTGGGGGCTGAATACTTATCACCAGGGGCTGAATGCTCATCACCAGGGGCTGAATACTCATCACCAGGGGCTGAATACTTATCACCAGGGGCAGAAAACTTATCACCAGGAGCTGAATACTTATCACCAGGGGCTGAATGCTCATCACCAGGGGCCGAATACTTATCACCGGGGGCCGAATACTTATCACCAGGGGCTGAATACTTATCACCAGGGGCTGAATACTTATCACCAGGGGCAGAATACTTATCACTGGGGGCTGAATACTTATCACCAGGGGCTGAATACTCATCACCAGGGGCTGAATACTTATCACCGGGGGCCGAATACTTATCACCAGGGGCTGAATACTTATCACCAGGAGCCGAACACTTATCACCAGGGGCTGAATACTTATCACCGGGGGCTGAATACCTATCACCAGGAGCTGAATACTTATTACCGGGAGCTGAATACTTATCCCCAGGGGCTAAATACTTATCACCAGGGGCTGAATACTTATCACCGGGAGCTGAATACTTATCACCAGGGGCTGAATACTAATCACTGGGGCTGAATACTTATCACCAGGGGCTGAATACTCATCACCAGGGGCTGAATACTTATCACTGGGGGCTGAATACTTATCACCAGGGGCTGAATACTTATCACTGGGGGCTGAATACTCATCACCAGGGGCTGAATACTTATCTCCGGGAGCTGAATACTTATCACCAGGGGCTGAATACTTATAACCTGGGGCTGAATACTTATCACCAGGGGCTGAATACTTATCACCGGAGGCCGAATACTTATCACCGGGGTCTGAATACTTATCACCAGGGGCTAAATACTCATCACCGGGGGCTGAATACTCATCACCAGGGGCTGAATACTCATCACCAGGGGCTGAATACTTATTACCGGGGGCTGAATACTTATCACCAGGGGCTGAATACTTATCAATGGGGGCTGAATACTTATCACCAGGGGTTGAATACTCATCACCAGGGGCTGAATACTTATCACCGGGGGCTGAATTCTTAGCACCAGGGGCTGAATAGTTATCACCAGGAGCCGAACACTTATCACCGGGGGCTGAATACTTATCACCAGGGGCTGAATACTTATCACCGGGAGCTGAATACTTATCCCAAGGGGCTGAATACTTATCACCATACGCTGAATACTTATCACCAGGAGCTGAATACTTATCACCAGGGGCTGAATACTTATCACCTGGGGCTGAATACTTATCACCAGGGGCTTAATACTTATCACCGGGGGCCGAATACTTATCACCGGGGTATGAATACTTATCACCAGGGGCTGAATACTTATCACTGGGGGCTGAATACTCATCACCAGGGGCTGAATACTTATCTCCGGGAGCTGAATACTTATCACCAGGGGCTGAATACTTATAACCTGGGGCTGAATACTTATCACCAGGGGCTG
This sequence comes from Engystomops pustulosus, assembly GCF_040894005.1. Classification (NCBI taxonomy): domain Eukaryota; kingdom Metazoa; phylum Chordata; class Amphibia; order Anura; family Leptodactylidae; genus Engystomops; species Engystomops pustulosus. The sequence continues at coordinate 14,077,109 of NC_092416.1, forward strand.
AATACTTATCACCGGAGGCCGAATACTTATCACCGGGGTCTGAATACTTATCACCAGGGGCTAAATACTCATCACCGGGGGCTGAATACTCATCACCAGGGGCTGAATACTCATCACCGGGGGCTGAATACTCATCACCAGGGGCTGAATACTTATTACCGGGGGCTGAATACTCATCACCAGGGGCTGAATACTTATTACCGGGGGCTGAATACTTATCACCAGGGGCTGAATACTTATCAATGGGGGCTGAATACTTATCACCAGGGGTTGAATACTCATCACCAGGGGCTGAATACTTATCACCGGGGGCTGAATTCTTAGCACCAGGGGCTGAATAGTTATCACCAGGAGCCGAACACTTATCACCGGGGGCTGAATACTTATCACCAGGGGCTGAATACTTATCACCGGGAGCTGAATACTTATCCCAAGGGGCTGAATACTTATCACCATAGGCTGAATACTTATCACCAGGAGCTGAATACTTATCACCAGGGGCTGAATACTTATCACCTGGGGCTGAATACTTATCACCAGGGGCTTAATACTTATCACCGGGGGCCGAATACTTATCACCGGGGTATGAATACTTATCACCGGGGGCTGAATACTCATCACCAAGGGCTGAATACTCATCACCAGGGGCTGAATACTTATCACCGGGAGCTGAATACTTATCACCAGGGGCTGAATACTCATCACCAGGGGCTGAATACTTATCACCAGGGGCTGAATACTTATCACCGGGGGCTGAATACTCATCACCAGGGGCTGAATACTTATCACCAGGGGCTGAATACTTATCCCCGGGGGCTGAATACTCGTCACCAGGGGCTGAATACTCATGACCAGGGGCTGAATACTTATCACCAGGAGCTGAATACTTATCACCAGGGGCTGAATACTTATCACTGGGGGCTGAATACTTATCACTGGGGGCTGAATACTTATCACCAGGGACTGAATACTTATCACCGGGAGCTGAATACTTATAACCAGGGGCAGAATACTTATCACCTGGGGCTGAATAGTTATCAGCAGGGGATGAATACTTATCACCGGGGGCCGAATACTTATCACCAGGGGCTGAATACTTATCACCAGGGGCTGAATACTTATCACCAGGAGCTGAATTCTTATCCCAAGGGGTTGAATACTTATCACCAGGGGCTGAATACTTATCACCTGGGGCTGAATACTTATCACCAGGGGCTGAATACTTATCACCGGAGGCCGAATACTTATCACCGGGGTCTGAATACTTATCACCGGGGGCTGAATACTTATCACCAGGGGCTGAATACTCATCACCAGGGGCTGAATACTTATCACGGAGGGCTGAATACTCATCACCAGGGGCTGAATACTTATCACCGGGGGCTGAATACTCATCACCAGGGGCTGAATACTTATCACCTGGGGCTGAATACTTATCACCAGGGGCTGAATACTCATCACCAGGGGCTGAATACTCATCACCAGGGGCTGAATACTTATCACCAGGGGCTGAATACTTATCACCAGGGGCTGAATACTTATCACCGGGGGCTGAATGCTTATCACCGGGGGCTGAATACTTATCACCAGGAGCTAAATACTTATCACCAGGGGCTGAATACTTATCACCTGGGGCTGAATACTTATCACTAGGAGCTGAATACTTATCACCAGGAGCTGAATACTTATCACCGGGGGCTGAATACTTATCACCAGGAGCAAAATACTTATCACCAGGGGCTGAATACTTATCACCGGGGATTGAATACTTATCCCCGGGGGCTGAATACTCATCACCGGTGGCTGAATACTTATCTCCGGTGGCTGAAAACTTATCCCCGGGGGCTGAATACTTTTCACCGGGGGCTGAAAACTTATCACCGGGGGCTGAATACTTATCACCAGGAGCCAAACACTTATCACCAGGGGCTGAATACTTATCACCGGGGGCTGAATACTTATCACCAGGAGCAAAATACTTATCACCAGGGGCTGAATACTTATCACCGGTGATTGAATACTTATCCCCGGGGGCTGAATACTCATCACCGGTGGCTGAATACTTATCTCCGGTGGCTGAATACTTATCCCCGGGGGCTGAATACTTTTCACCGGGGGCTGAAAACTTATCACCGGGGGCTGAATACTTATCACCAGGAGCCAAACACTTATCACCAGGGGCTGAATACTTATCACCGGGGACTAAAAAACTTATCCCCGGGGGCTGAAGACTTATCACCGGGGGCTGAATACTTATCTCCGGTGGCTGAATACTTATCCCCGGGGGCTGAATACTTATCACCGGGGGCTAAAAAACTTATCACCGGGGGCTGAATACTTATCACTAGGAGCCAAACACTTATCACCAGGGGCTGAATACTTATCTCCGGAGGCTGAATACTTATCCCCGGGGGCTGAATACTTATCACCGGGGGCTGAATACTTATCACCAGGGGCTGAATACTTATCCCCGGGGGCTAAATACTCATCACCAGGGGCTGAATACTCATCACCAGGGGCTGAATACTTATCACCAGGGCCTGAATACTCATCACCAGGAGCCGAACACTTATCACCGGGGGCTGAATACTTATCACCGGGGGCTGAATACCTATCACCATGGGCTGAATACTTATCACCAGGGGCTGAAGACTTATCACCGGGGGCTGAACACTTATCTCCGGAGGCTGAATACTTATCCCCGGGGGCTGAATACTTATCACCGGGGGCTGAATACTTATCACCAGGGGCTGAATACTTATCCCCGGGGGCTAAATACTCATCACCAGGGGCTGAATACTCATCACCATGGGCTGAATACTTATCACCGGGGGCTGAATACCTATCACCAGGGGCTGAATACTTATCACCGGGGGCTGAATACTTATCCCCAGGGGCTGAATACTCAGCACCAGGGGCTGAATACTTATCACCAGGGGCTGAATACTTATCATCAGGGGCTGAATACTTATAACTGGGGGATGAATACTTATCACCAGGGGCTGAATACTTATCACCGGGGGCTGAATTCTTCTCACCAGGGGCTGAATACTTATCACCAGGAGCCGAACACTTATCACCGGGGGCAGAATACTTATCACCGGGGGCTGAATACTTATCACCAGGGGCTGAATACTTATCACCGGGAGCTTAAAACTTATCCCCAGGGGCTGAATACTTTTCACCAGGGGCTGAATACTTATCACCGGGAGCTGAATACTTATGACCCGGGGCTGAATACTTATCACCAGGGGCTGAATACTTATCTCCGGGGGCTGAATACTTATCACCGGGGGCTGAATACTTATCACCAGGGGCTGAATACTTATCACCGGGGGCCGAATACTTATCACCGGGGTCTGAATACTTATCACCGGGGGATGAATACTCATCACCAGTGGCTGAATACTTATCACCAGGGGCTGAGTACTTATCACGCGGGCTGAGTACTTACCACCAGGGGCTAAATACTTATCACCAGGGGCTGAATACTTACCACCAGGGGCTGAATACTTATCACCAGGGGCTGAATACTTATCACCGGGGGCTGACTACTCATCACCAGGGGCTGAATACTTATCACCGGGGGCTGAATACTTATCACCAGGGGCTGAATACTTATCACCGGGGGCTGACTACTCATCACCAGGGGCTGAATACTTATCACCGGGGGCTGAATACTTATCACCAGGAGCTGAATACTTATCCCCGGGGGCAGAATACTCATCACCAGGGGCTGAATACTTATCACCGGGGGCTGAATACTTATCACCAGTGGCTGAATACTTATCACCGGGGGCTGAATACTTATCACCAGGGGATAAATACTTATCACCAGGGGCTGAATACTCATCACCGCGGGCTGAATACTTATCACCGGGGGCTGAGTACTTATCACCGGGGGCTGAATACTTATCATCGGGGCCGAATACTCATCACCAGGGGCTCAATACTTATCACCGGGGGCTGAATACTTATCACCAGGGGCTAAATACTTATCACCAGGGGCTGAAGACTTATTACCGGGGGCAGGATACTTATCACCGGGGGCTGAATACTTATCCCCGGGGGCTGAATACTTATCACCAGGGGCTGAAAACTTATCACCGGTGGCTGAATACTTATCACCAGTGGCTGAATACTTATCACCAGGGGCCGAATACTTATCACCAGGAGCTGAATACTTATCACCATGGGCTGAATACTTATCACCGGGGGCTGAATACTTATCACCGGGGGCTGAATTCTTATCACTGGGGGCTGAATACTTATCACCAGGGGCTTAATACTCATCACCAGGGGCTGAATACTTATCACCGGTGGCTGAATACTTATCAGCAGGGGCTGAAAACTTATCACCAGGAGCCGAACACTTATCACCGGGGGCTAAAAACTTATCACCGGGGGCTGAATACCTATCACCAGGGGCTGAATACTTATCACCGGGAGCTGAATACTTATCCCTAGGGGCTGAATACTTATCACTGGGGGCTGAATACTTATCACTGGGGGTTGAATACTCATCACCAGGGGCTAAATACTTATCACCGGGGGCTGAATACTTATCAACAGGGGCCGAATACTTATCACTGGGGGCTGAATACTTATCACCAGGGGCTGAATACTTATCCCCGGGGGCCGAATACTTATCAACAGGGGCTGAATACTTACCACCAGGAGCCGAACACTTATCACCAGGGGCTGAATTCTTATCACCGGGGGCTGAATACCTATCACCAGGAGCTGAATACTTATCACCGGGAGCTGAATACTTATCCCCAGGGGCTAAATACTTATCACCAGGGGCTAAATACTTATCACCGGGAGCTGAATACTTATCACCAGGGGCTGAATACTAATCACTGAGGCTGAATACTTATCACCAGGGGCTGAAAAATCATCACCAGGGGCTGAATACTTATCACCGGGGGCTGAATACTTATCACCAGGGGCTGAATACTTATCACTGGAGGCTGAATACTTATCACCAGGGGCTGAATACCTATCACCGGGAGCTGAATACTTATCACCAGGGGCTGAATACTTATAACCTGGGGCTGAATACTTATCACCAGGGGCTGAATACTTATCACCGGGGGCCGAATACTTATCACCGGGGTCTGAATACTTATCACCAGGGGCTAAATACTCATCAACGGGGGCTGAATACTCATCACCAGGGGCTGAATACTTATCACCGGGGGCTGAATACTCATCACCAGGGGCTGAATACTTATTACCGGGGGCTGAATACTTATCACCAGGGGCTGAATACTTATCACTGGGGGCTGAATACTTATCACCAGGGGTTGAATACTCATCACCAGGGGCTGAATACTTATCACCGGGGGCTGAATTCTTAGCACCAGGGGCTGAATAGTTATCACCAGGAGCCGAACACTTATCACCGGGGGCTGAATACTTATCACCAGGGGCTGAATACTTATCAACGGGAGCTGAATACTTATCCCAAGGGGCAGAATACTTATCACCAGGGGCTGAATACTTATCACCTGGGGCTGAATACTTATCACCAGGGGCTTAATACTTATCACCGGGGGCCGAATACTTATCACCGGGGTCTAAATACTTATCACCGGGGGCTGAATACTCATCACCAGGGGCTGAATACTCATCACCAGGGGCTGAATACTTATCACCGGGAGCTGAATACTTATCACCAGGGGCTAAATACTCATCAACGGGGGCTGAATACTCATCACCAGGGGCTGAATACTTATCACCGGGGGCTGAATACTCATCTTCAGGGGCTGAATACTTATCACCGGGGGCTGAATACTCGTCACCAGGGGCTGAATACTCATCACCAGGGGCTGAATACTTATCACCGGGAGCTGAATACTTATCATCTGGGGCTAAATACTTATCACCAGGGGATGAATACTTATCACCGGGGGCCGAATACTTATCACCAGGGGCTGGATACTTATCACCAGGAGCTGAATACTTATCCCAAGGGGTTGAATACTTATCACCAGGGGCTGAATACTTATCACCGGGAGCTGAATACTTATCACCAGGGGCTGAATACTTATCACCTGGGGCTAAATACTTATCACCAGGGGCTGAATACTTATCACCGGAGGCCGAATACTTATCACCGGGGTCTGAATACTTATCACCGGGGGCTGAATACTTATCACCAGGGGCTGAATACTCATCACCAGGGGCTGAAAACTTATCACGGGGGGCTGAATACTCATCACCAGGGGCTGAATACTTATCACCGGGGGCTGAAAACTCATCACCAGGGGCTGAATACTCATCACCAGGGGCTGAATACTTATCACCAGGGGCTGAATACTTATTACCGGGGGCTGAATACTCATCACCGGGGGCTGAATACTGATCACCGGGGGCTGAATACTTATCACCGGGGGCTGAATACTTATCACCAGGGGCTGAAAACTTATCACCGTGGGCTGAATACTTATCACCGGGGGCTGAATACTCATCACCAGGGGCTGAATACTCATCACCAGGGGCTGAATACTTATCACCAGGGGCTGAATACTTATCACCGGGGGCTGAATACTCATCACCGGGAGCTGAATACTGATCACCAGGGGCTGAATACTTATCACCGGGGGCTGAATACTCATCACCAGGGGCTGAATACTCATCACCGGGGGCTGAATACTCATCACCGGGGGCTGAATACTTATCACCAGGGGCTGAATACTTATCACCAGGGGCTGAATACTAATCACCAGGGGCTGAATACTCATCACCGGGGGCTGAATACTCATCACCGGGGGCTGAATACTTATCACCAGGGGCTGAATACTCATCACCAGAGGCTGAATACTTATCACCAAGGACTGAATAATTATCACCGGGGGCTGAATACTTATCACCGGGGACTGGATACTTATCACCGGGGGCTGAATACTTTTCACCGGGGGCTGAATACTTATCACCGGGGGCTGAATACTTATCACCGGGCGCTGAGTACTTATCACCAGGGGCAGAATGCTTATCAACGGGGGCTGAATACTTATTACCAGGGGCTGAATACTTATCATCAGGGGCTGAATACTCATCAGCAGGAGCTTAATACTTATCACCCGGGGCTGAATACTTACCACCGGGGGCTGAATACTTACCACCGGGGGCTGAATAATTATCACCGGGGGCTGAATTCTTATCACCGGGGGCTGAATACTTATCACCAGGGACTGAATACTCATCACCAGGGGCTGAATACTTATCACCAGGGGATGAATACTTATCACCAGGGGCTGAATACTTATCACCAGGGACTGAATACTTATCACCGGGGACTGAATACTTATCACCAGGGGCTGAATACTTATCACCAGGGGCTGAATACTTATCACCAGGTGCTGAATACTTATCACCGGGGGCTGAATACATATCACCAGGGGCTGAATACTTATCGACGGGGGCTGAATACTCATCACCAGGGGCTGAATACTTATCACCATGGGCTGAATACTTATCACCGGGGGCTGAATACTTATCACCGGGGGCTGAATACTCATCACCAGGGGCTGAATACTTATCACCAGGGGCTGAATACTTATCACCGGGGGCTGAATACTTATCACCAGGGGCTGAATACTTATCACCGGGGGCTGAATACTCATCACCAGGGGCTGAATACTTATCACTAGGGGCTGAATACTTATCACCATGGGCTGAATACTTATCACCGGGGGCTGAATACTTATCACCGGGAGCTGAATACTTATCACCTGGGGCTAAATACTTATCACCAGGGGATGAATACTTATCACCGGGGGCCGAATACTTATCACCAGGGGCTGGATACTTATCACCAGGAGCTGAATACTTATCCCAAGGGGTTGAATACTTATCACCAGGGGCTGAATACTTATCACCGGGAGCTGAATACTTATCACCAGGGGCTGAATACTTATCACCTGGGGCCGAATACTTATCACCGGGGTCTGAATACTTATCACCGGGGGCTGAATACTTATCACCAGGGGCTGAATACTCATCACCAGGGGCTGAAAACTTATCACGGGGGGCTGAATACTCATCACCAGGGGCTGAATACTTATCACCGGGGGCTGAATACTCATCACCAGGGGCTGAATACTCATCACCAGGGGCTGAATACTTATCACCAGGGGCTGAATACTTATCACCGGGGGCTGAATACTCATCACCGGGGGCTGAATACTGATCACCGGGGGCTGATTACTTATCACCGGGGGCTAAATACTTATCACCAGGGGCTGAAAACTTATCACCGGGGGCTGAATACTTATCACCGGGGGCTGAATACTTATCACCAGAGGCTGAATACTAATCACCAGGGGCTGAATACTCATCACCGGGGGCTGAATACTCATCACCGGGGGCTGAATACTTATCACCGGGGGCTGAATACTCATCACCAGAGGCTGAATACTTATCACCAAGGACTGAATAATTATCACCGGGGGCTGAATACTTATCACCGGGGACTGAATACTTATCACCGGGGGCTGAATACTTTTCACCGGGGGCTGAATACTTATCACCGGGGGCTGAATACTTATCACTAGGGGCTGAGTACTTATCACCAGGGGCAGAATGCTTATAAACGGGGGCTGAATACTTATTACCAGGGGCTGAATACTTATCATCAGGGGCTGAATACTCATCAGCAGGAGCTTAATACTTATCACCCGGGGCTGAATACTTACCACCGGGGGCTGAATACTTACCACCGGGGGCTGAATAATTATCACCGGGGGCTGAATACTTATCACCGGGGGCTGAATACTTATCACCGGGGGCTGAATACTTATCACCAGGGACTGAATACTCATCACCGGGGGCTGAATACTTATCACTAGGGGATGAATACTTATCACCAGGGGATGAATACTTATCACCAGGGACTGAATACTTATCACCGGGGACTGAATACTTACCACCAGGGGCTGAATACTTATCACCAGGGGCTGAATACTTATCACCGGGGGCTGAATACTTATCACCAGGGGCTGAATACTTATCACCGGGGGCTGAATACATATCACCAGGGGCTGAATACTTATCGACGGGGGCTGAATACTCATCACCAGGGGCTGAATACTTATCACCATGGGCTGAATACTTATCACCGGGGGCTGAATACTTATCATCAGGGGCTGAATACTTATCACCAGGGGCTGAATACTTATCACCGGGGGCTGAATACTCATCACCAGGGGCTGAATACTTATCACTAGGGGCTGAATACTTATCACCATGGGCTGAATACTTATCACCGGGGGCTGAATACTTATCACCAGGGGCTGAATACTTATCACCAGGGGCTGAATACTCATCACCAGGGGCTGAATACTTATCACCAGGGGCAGAAAACTTATCACTGGGGGCTGAATACTTATCACCAGGGGCTGAATGCTCATCACCAGGGGCCGAATACTTATCACAGGGGGCCGAATACTTATCACCAGGGGCTGAATACTTATCACCAGGGGCTGAATACTTATCACCAGGGGCAGAATACTTATCACTGGGGGCTGAATACTTATCACCAGGGGCTGAATACTTATCACCAGGGGCTGAATACTTATCACCAGGAGCCGAACACTTATCACCAGGGGCTGAATACTTATCACCGGGGGCTGAATACCTATCACCAGGAGCTGAATACTTATTACCGGGAGCTGAATACTTATCCCCAGGGGCTAAATACTTATCACCAGGGGCTGAATACTTATCACCGGGAGCTGAATACTTATCACCAGGGGCTGAATACTAATCACTGGGGCTGAATACTTATCACCAGGGGCTGAATACTCATCACCAGGGGCTGAATACTTATCACTGGGGGCTGAATACTTATCACCAGGGGCTGAATACTTATCACTGGGGGCTGAATACTCATCACCAGGGGCTGAATACTTATCTCCGGGAGCTGAATACTTATCACCAGGGGCTGAATACTTATAACCTGGGGCTGAATACTTATCACCAGGGGCTGAATACTTATCACCGGAGGCCGAATACTTATCACCGGGGTCTGAATACTTATCACCAGGGGCTAAATACTCATCACCGGGGGCTGAATACTCATCACCAGGGGCTGAATACTCATCACCGGGGGCTGAATACTCATCACCAGGGGCTGAATACTTATTACCGGGGGCTGAATACTTATCACCAGGGGCTGAATACTTATCAATGGGGGCTGAATACTTATCACCAGGGGTTGAATACTCATCACCAGGGGCTGAATACTTATCACCGGGGGCTGAATTCTTAGCACCAGGGGCTGAATAGTTATCACCAGGAGCCGAACACTTATCACCGGGGGCTGAATACTTATCACCAGGGGCTGAATACTTATCACCGGGAGCTGAATACTTATCCCAAGGGGCTGAATACTTATCACCATAGGCTGAATACTTATCACCAGGAGCTGAATACTTATCACCAGGGGCTGAATACTTATCACCTGGGGCTGAATACTTATCACCAGGGGCTTAATACTTATCACCGGGGGCCGAATACTTATCACCGGGGTATGAATACTTATCACCAGGGGCTGAATACTTATCACTGGGGGCTGAATACTCATCACCAGGGGCTGAATACTTATCTCCGGGAGCTGAATACTTATCACCAGGGGCTGAATACTTATAACCTGGGGCTGAATACTTATCACCAGGGGCTGAATACTTATCACCGGAGGCCGAATACTTATCACCGGGGTCTGAATACTTATCACCAGGGGCTAAATACTCATCACCGGGGGCTGAATACTCATCACCAGGGGCTGAATACTCATCACCGGGGGCTGAATACTCATCACCAGGGGCTGAATACTTATTACCGGGGGCTGAATACTCATCACCAGGGGCTGAATACTTATTACCGGGGGCTGAATACTTATCACCAGGGGCTGAATACTTATCAATGGGGGCTGAATACTTATCACCAGGGGTTGAATACTCATCACCAGGGGCTGAATACTTATCACCGGGGGCTGAATTCTTAGCACCAGGGGCTGAATAGTTATCACCAGGAGCCGAACACTTATCACCGGGGGCTGAATACTTATCACCAGGGGCTGAATACTTATCACCGGGAGCTGAATACTTATCCCAAGGGGCTGAATACTTATCACCATAGGCTGAATACTTATCACCAGGAGCTGAATACTTATCACCAGGGGCTGAATACTTATCACCTGGGGCTGAATACTTATCACCAGGGGCTTAATACTTATCACCGGGGGCCGAATACTTATCACCGGGGTATGAATACTTATCACCGGGGGCTGAATACTCATCACCAAGGGCTGAATACTCATCACCAGGGGCTGAATACTTATCACCGGGAGCTGAATACTTATCACCAGGGGCTGAATACTCATCACCAGGGGCTGAATACTTATCACCAGGGGCTGAATACTTATCACCGGGGGCTGAATACTCATCACCAGGGGCTGAATACTTATCACCAGGGGCTGAATACTTATCCCCGGGGGCTGAATACTCGTCACCAGGGGCTGAATACTCATGACCAGGGGCTGAATACTTATCACCAGGAGCTGAATACTTATCACCAGGGGCTGAATACTTATCACTGGGGGCTGAATACTTATCACTGGGGGCTGAATACTTATCACCAGGGACTGAATACTTATCACCGGGAGCTGAATACTTATAACCAGGGGCAGAATACTTATCACCTGGGGCTGAATAGTTATCAGCAGGGGATGAATACTTATCACCGGGGGCCGAATACTTATCACCAGGGGCTGAATACTTATCACCAGGGGCTGAATACTTATCACCAGGAGCTGAATTCTTATCCCAAGGGGTTGAATACTTATCACCAGGGGCTGAATACTTATCACCTGGGGCTGAATACTTATCACCAGGGGCTGAATACTTATCACCGGAGGCCGAATACTTATCACCGGGGTCTGAATACTTATCACCGGGGGCTGAATACTTATCACCAGGGGCTGAATACTCATCACCAGGGGCTGAATACTTATCACGGAGGGCTGAATACTCATCACCAGGGGCTGAATACTTATCACCGGGGGCTGAATACTCATCACCAGGGGCTGAATACTTATCACCTGGGGCTGAATACTTATCACCAGGGGCTGAATACTCATCACCAGGGGCTGAATACTCATCACCAGGGGCTGAATACTTATCACCAGGGGCTGAATACTTATCACCAGGGGCTGAATACTTATCACCGGGGGCTGAATACTTATCACCGGGGGCTGAATACTCATCACCAGGGGCTGAATACTTATCACCAAGGACTGAATACTTATCACCGGGGGCTGAATACTTATCACCGGGGACTGAATACTTATCACCGGGGGCTGAATACTTATCACCGGGGGCTGAATACTTATCACTGGGGGCTGAGTACTTATCACCAGGGGCAGAATACTTATCAACGGGGGCTGAATACTTATTACCAGGGGCTGAATACTTATCACCCGGGGCTAAATACTCATCACCAGGAGCTGAATACTTATCACCCGGGGCTGAATACTTACCACCGGGGGCTGAATACTTACCACCGGGGGCTGAATACTTACCACCGGGGGCTGAATACTTATCACCGGGGGCTGAATACTTATCACCGGGGGCTGAATACTAATCACCAGGGACTGAATACTTATCACCGGGGGCTGAATACTTATCACCAGGGGATGAATACTTATCACCAGGGGCTGAATACTTATCACCGGGGACTGAATACTTATCACCGGGGACTGAATACTTATCACCAGGGGCTGAATACTTATCACCAGGTGCTGAATACTTATCACCGGAGCTGAATACATATCACCAGGGGCTGAATACTTATCACCGGGGGCTGAATACTCATCACCAGGGGCTGAATACTTATCACCATGGGCTGAATACTTATCACCGGGGGCTGAATACTTATCACCAGGGGCTGAATACTTATCACCATGGGCTGAATACTTATCACCGGGGGCTGAATACTTATCACCAGGGGCTGAATACTTATCACCGGGGGCTGAATACTCATCACCAGGGGCTGAATACTTATCACCAGGGGCTGAATACTTATCACCGGGTGCTGAATACTTATCACCGGGGGCTGAATACTTATCACCGGGGGCTGAATACTCATCACCAGGGGCTGAATACTTATCACTAGGGGCTGAATACTTATCACCATGGGCTGAATACTTATCACCAGGGGCTGAATACTTATCACCAGGGGCTGAATACTTATCACCAGGGGCTGAATACTCATCACCAGGGGCTGAATACTTATCACCAGGGGCTGAATACTTATCACCAGGGGCTGAATACTTATCACCAGGGGCTGAATACTCATCACCAGGGGCTGAATACTTATCACCGGGGGCTGAATACTTATCACCGGGGGCTGAATACTTATCACCGGGGGCTGAGTACTTATCACCGGGGACTGAATACTAATCACCGGGGACTGAATACTTATCACCAGGAGCTGAATACTTATCACCAGGGGCTGAATACTTATCACCGGGGGCTGAATACTCATCACCGGGGGCTGAATACTTATCACCATGGGCTGAATACTTATCACCGGGGGCTGAATACTTATCACCAGGGGCTGAATACTTATCACCGGGGGCTGAATACTCATCACCAGGGGCTGAATACTTATCACCAGGGGCTGAATACTTATCACCGGGGGCTGAATACTTATAACCAGGGGCTTAATACTTATCACCGGGGGCTGAATACTCATCACCAGGGGCTGAATACTTATCACTAGGGGCTGAATACTTATCACCGGGGGCTGAATACTTATCACCAGGGGCTGAATACTTATCACCAGGGGCTGAATACTCATCACCAGGGGCTGAATACTTATCACCAGGGGCTGAATACTTATCACCAGGGGCTGAATACTTATCACCAGGGGCTGAATACTCATCACCAGGGGCTGAATACTTATCACCGGGTGCTGAATACTTATCACCGGGGGCTGAATACTTATCACCGGGGGCTGAATACTTATCACCGGGGGCTGAATACTTATCACCGGGGACTGAATACTAATCACCGGGGACTGAATACTTATCACCAGGAGCTGAATACTTATCACCAGGGGCTGAATACTTATCACCGGGGGCTGAATACTCATCACCGGGGGCTGAATACTTATCACCATGGGCTGAATACTTATCACCGGGGGCTGAATACTTATCACCAGGGGCTGAATACTTATCACCGGGGGCTGAATACTCATCACCAGGGGCTGAATACTTATCACCAGGGGCTGAATACTTATCACCGGGGGCTGAATACTTATAACCAGGGGCTTAATACTTATCACCGGGGGCTGAATACTCATCACCAGGGGCTGAATACTTATCACTAGGGGCTGAATACTTATCACTGGGGGCTGAATACTTATCACCGGGGGCTGAATACTTATCACTGGGGGCTGAATACTTATCACCGGGGGCTGAATACTTATCACCGGGGGCTGAATACTTATCACCAGGGGCTGAATACTTATCACCGGGGGCTGAATACTTATCACCAGGGGCTGAATACTTATCACCGGGGGCTGAATACTTATCACCAGGGGCTGAATACTTATCACCGGGGGCTGAATACTTATCACCGGGGGCTGAATACTTATCACCGGGGGCTGAATACTTATTACCGGGGGCTGAATACTTATGCTTCATATTTGGAGTTGGATCTTTGGGAGCTTTTGATTAGCCCCGTTAATTTGTTACAATTGCACCAGAGGAAGTGGAAGTATCTACAAAATAACTTATAGGCTGGAGACATCTTCTGCGTCATGTAATGATTATCACTAGCGACGGTCATCCTAGGAGAGACACCCGAGGTCCTCAATGCCGGAAATCATCGGGAGAACAATAGGGAAGAATATTCCCGTCACAGCGCTGGTGAATGAGCCGCACTGTGATACGAGGAGGAAATCCTCATAGTGAACATCAAACACAAGCTCAAGTCTAAACAATGTCATTCCGCAGAGTAACAATAGACAAGAAGCCAATGTCAACCTCCATCTACATGAACAGCGTCATAAAGGGGATTGTTCTCAATCACATCTGTAGAACACCCCACAATTAGAGGTAATAAGAATATTTTAGAAACATTATTAATTTTATTAAAAGAAAAAAAACTATACACAAGAAAATGGCTACGACAATTTACACCAGAAGTTTCCATTCACTTCATAAAAAGATACATGTGATGTGGATGTATTTGATGGCACGTCTGAATCACACTTCTTCTTTGTGTTATATCATGGGGAAGTCTAAAGAAATCAGCAAAGATATTAACATGAGAATAATGGACTTGCCCAAGTCTGGTTCATCCTTGGGTGCCATTTCCATAAGTTGCCTCATTCATCTGTACAGACAATAATACACAAGTACAAACTTTCTGGGACTGTCCAGCCATCAGACAGCTTAGGAGGGAGACGGGTGTATCATGGAGGAACGTGATGGGGCTGCAAAAACCTTGTGAAGATGCTGGTAACAGGAGATCATTGTCCACCATGAAATAAGTCCTGTATGGACATGGACCAGGGACTGAAAGGACAAATCCATTACTCCAAAAGAAACAATGTTTGCACACAGGAACAAAGACATGTATTTTTGGAGACCCGTCCTGTGGTCTGAGGAAACGCACATTTGGCGATAATGAAAATCGTTAGAAATTTGGAGGAAAAAGAAAAAAGTTTCCAAGCCTGAGATCACGATCCCTACTGTGAGACGAGGGGTCAGTATCATGTTGTGAAGGGACTAATGCGCCTCACAAAATACATGCATCATAAAGAAAGAACATTGGGGCTCATTTACTTACCCGGTCCAGTCGCAATCCCGCGGTGCGTTGTCCGACGAGGAGTCGTGTCTGCCGCAATTCACTAAGGTCGTGCGCCCGAGTTACTGCAGGTGTTGCTGCTGCGCCGAGGTCCGAAGGAGTTCACCTTCTTCTTCCTGGTGCATGTGAGTGCTGATCTTGCCACACAATTCCATTTTTAAATTCCGCGGTTTGTCTGAATCCATCAGGTTGTCCGACGGCCACGCCCCCCGATTTCTGTCACATGCAAGCCGATGTGCCACAATCCGATCGCGTGCGCCAAAAAATCTGCAATTCAGCGCACAATCCAAATATTCAGGAAACCCGACGCAGTCGCGTCCAGTGGACCCTTAGTAGTGGTCATACTGAAGAACATCTCAAAGCCCTCACAAAGCTCTGCACAGGAAAAATGAAAAGGTTATGGATTTTTGAAGGTGGAGAGTAAGAAAAAAACACCTGCGTCCTTAAGGGGTTAGAGGGGTTTTCACGCAAAAAAGTTAGGCCGAATAACAGGATAGGCCCTAACTTGTAGTAGTACTGTGCTGTGCCTATATACACTGTATAGGATAGGAGTAGTAGTACTGTGCTGTGCCTATATACACTGTATAGGATAGGAGTAGTAGTACTGTGCTGTGCCTATATACACTGTATAGGATAGGAGTAGTAGTACTGTGCTGTGCCTATATACACTGTATAGGATAGGAGTAGTAGTACTGTGCTGTGCCTATATACACTGTATAGGATAGGAGTAGTAGTACTGTGCCTATATACACTGTATAGGATAGGAGTAGTAGTACTGTGCTGTGCCTATATACACTGTATAGGATAGGAGTAGTAGTACTGTGCTGTGCCTATATACACTGTATAGGATAGGAGTAGTAGTACTGTGCTGTGCCTATATACACTGTATAGGATAGGAGTAGTAGTACTGTGCTGTGCCTATATACACTGTATAGGATAGGAGTAGTAGTACTGTGCTGTGCCTATATACACTGTATAGGATAGGAGTAGTAGTACTGTGCTCATATATACAGGATAGGAGTAGTAGTACTGTGCTGTGCCCATATATACAGTATTGGAGTAGTAGTACTGTGCTGTGTCCATATATACAGGATAGGAGTAGTAGTACTGTGCTCTGCCCACATATACAGGATAGGAGTAGTAGTACTGTGCTGTGCCCACATATACAGGATAGGAGTAGTAGTACTGTGCTGTGCCCATATATACAGGATAGGAGTAGTAGTACTGTGCTGTGCCCATATATACAGGATAGGAGGAGTAGTACTGTGCCCATATATACAGGATAGGAGTAGTAGTACTGTGCCCATATATACAGGATAGGAGCAGTAGTACTGTGCCTACATATACAGGATAGGAGTAGTAGTACTGTGCTGTGTCCATATATACAGGATAGGAGTAGTAGTACTGTGCTGTGCCCATATAGGAGTAGTAGTACTGTGCTGTGCCTATATATACAGGATGGGAGAAGTAGTACTATAATTTGTTCATATATACAGGATAGGAGCAGTAGTACTGTGCTGTGCCCATATATACAGGATAGGAGTAGTAGTACTTTGCTGTGCTCATATATACAGGATAGGAGTAGTAGTACTGTGCTGTGCCTATATATACAGGATGGGAGAAATAGTACTGTAATTTGTTCATATATACAGAATAGGAGCAGGATAGGAGTAGTAGTAGTGTCCTTTGTCCGTATATATGCAACAGGTGTAGTAGTACTCCATTATGAAGCAGCTCATCTATACCACATATAATTTAGCACTCTGGTGGTCTGCACCTGCCGGTCCGTGTCTTGCATGGTGGTCACTGCTGTGACTACACTTTATCCAGGGACACATGTGGGTACATTGAAATATGAGCCAATACATGTATCCCCAGCCATGCCGGAATGCCCCTGGGGACAAAATGTACCTTCCCCCGCAGACGTGGTACAAGTACAAGTGTCTGTCCTGCTCCAGTTCCACGTTCCTTACTTCTGAACTGTACTGACCCCTACTGGACCTCTGTCCTTGGTGTCTGTGACCGTCCTTGGTCTGACTCCTGGTGTTTTGGGCTTCGATCTCCTGACCTGTGTGGGTCACAAGGACTAATCAGAGAGGAGGTGGCAATGAGATCCTGTCCTGATCCATGTATGGATCTTTTGTATAGGACAATTATTTTGGCAATTATTCTAAAGCCATAATATTAAACAAAATGTCCTTAAATTGTTCATTACAAATATATATGTGGCACAGGCAACGCTGCACATGCAAGGATGTAAAATCACAATGGGGGTCATTTACTAAGGGCCCGAATCGCATTTTTCTGGCGGGTTTCGCAAATGTTTCCGTTTTGCGACGATTTTCCCACACACGATTTGGCACACACGATCGGATTGTGGCGCATCGGCGCCGGTGAGCACGCAACGGAAATCGGAGGCGGGGCCGTGCGAAAACCCAACGGATTCGGAAAAAACGCCGCATTTAAAAAAAAAAAAAGTGCCGCGGGACACGCACTTACCTGCACCCAGCAACGGATCGTGAACTCCACCAGACCTCGCCGGACTTCAGCACAGTAGCGACACCTGGTGGACATCGGAGGAACTGCTTTAGTGAATCGCCGGAAGACACGAATCCACCGCAGAGAAGGCGCCGCTGGATCGCGAATGGACCGGGTAAGTAAATCTGCCCCAGTGTGTCACCAAATTAAAAACTTAATGTTTAAATATAATTTAGAAACTTAATGTTTAAAATGTAACATAATCCCTGATTTTCTCAGCTCTGGACAGGACCTAGTGAATGGGCTCGGCTCCTGGGGTATCTATTCTACAGCGTTTTCATGTCTATTAAAGCTAATTTCTCGCCATCTCATGACATCTGTAAAAGTGATGAGCAACTATTTTTATATTACATTGCTGTGGAATGTGTGAACTATAAAAATGATGCTAAACAAAAAAGTTTTACATATGTACATTCCATATAAGATATATATACGATTTTATTAAAGAAATGTTAGAGTTAGGCTACATTCACACTGCCGTTGCCCGTCCGTACCGTACCGTAGCGGGCAACGGCAGTGTACGGGGAGAGGAGGAGGAGGTGAGCTCAGCTCACCCCCGCCCCTCTCCATAGCAACCTATGGCGCACGGCGCCGTAATACGGGGAAAGATAGGACATGTCCTATCTTTCCCCGGGCTACGGAGCGGTACGGTGCCGCACGTGTGCTGCACCGTACCGCTCCCGTAGGGTGCCGTGCACCCATAGAAGTGTATGGGGGACGTATATCGGCCGTATATACGTCGGCCGTATATACGTCCCCCATACGTTCGTGTGAATGTAGCCTTAGGGTTAGTGGGTTAGGATTGTTAGGGTTACAGTTCTGGCTTTGATCGGCTCTGTGGATAGTAACATTAATAGAGAAGAGGTCAGGCGATTCTCTACACAGACCCTCACGATTCTGGGACTGTGCTGGACCTGGAGATACGGTTAGTTATAGATATACAGGCGGTCCCCTACTTAAGAACACTCGACTTACATACGACCCCATGTTACAAACGGACCTCTGGATGTTGGTAATTACTGTACTTTATCCTTGGACTACAATAATCAGCTATAACAGATATCACAGGCGTCTGTAATGAAGCTTTAGTGTTAATATTGATTCTTATGACAACCCAACATTTTTAAAATCCAATTGTCACAGAGACCAAAAAAGTTCTGGTTGGGATTACAATGATAAAATATACAGTTCCGACTTATATACAAATTCAACTTAAGAACAAACCTACAGACCCTATCTTGTATGTAACCCGGGGACTGCCTGTAGTTAGGAATGTGAGCTGAAGATATAACGACCCATATGTTCTTCTGGAAGATAAGAATATTTTCTTTACAATGACACCAGAAGCACATCTTTAGCTGATATAGAGCCAGAGACAGGGGGGTAGTCTGAATTAACTCTTCCAGTCTAACCCCATCTTGGGTGAAATATGACTCTTCTCAGCTAATTTGCATATGATTTGGAGATTATTTTTTTTATATAGGTTAACAAGTTTTAACATAAAAGAAGGAAGTCTAGATATTTCAACTTAGTGGTGGAAATTAATGTCCCTCTAGGACAGTGATGGCGAACCTTTTAGAGACCGAGTGCCCAAACTACAACCATCTGGTGATGGCCTGGGTGCCCACAAAAAGGGCTCTGAGTGCCACCTCTGGCACCCGTGCCATAGGTTCGCCACCACTGCTCTAGGATAATGGGAACAATGTGCAATACCCTGTAAAGCCACTATGCAATGGGTAGCACTGTGCTCTCTTGGGTGTACAGAGACTAAAGAACTTGTCCAAACATCACAGGATTTATAGGCTTACTAGTTATTGGATCTCCACCAACCTGACTGCGTGTCCTAAGGAGAGGGGATCAGTAAAAACAGGGGGGGAATGTGGAACAGAAGCATCAGATTTATCAACAGGTTATATACTAAATATGGGAGCAAAATAAAAAATATAGTAAGCAAAAAACACCCAATAGTAAAAATAGCGGATCACGTGTAACACTAATGAGGATCCAAACCTTTGAGTCACCACTGCCATCTACAGTCTGGTCGCACATTTGCAGTGCATGGAGCGGAGCTGTGGAGCTGTTTTTGAAAAAACAGACATATTTTTTCCACCCCAACCCCTTGGACAACCCCTTTAAGGCTTGCTGTATCAGTCAAATTAAACTTTGCTTCATCGCTCTATGAAATCATTGATTCGGATCTGATGAGACCAGAACCACCAGACACTCCGGAGCTTCCTCTCCCTCCTGGGAAGTGATTGTTGGTGTTTTTGTCCACAGTGTTTTCTGAAATTTTTGTGGGGGTTGTTTAAAAAAGTTTTATTAAAGAAAGTCAGTATTAATTACATCATGAACGTTGTCGTAATATTCAGTGCTCGCCGGCACAGGTATTTCACAACATTAACAAATCAATTTAACAATCTTCAGTGCAAGACGATAAAAGTAAACCTACCATGAGGAGTCTACTACTAGAAGTAGATGTGATGGTAGATTCCTCCTGCTGCCTCTGCCCTAATCTGTAATGTAATAATCCTGGAACATCATCTAATTTGTTAAAAACTTTATTTTAGTAATATGTAAATTAGCTGCAAAGGCTCCTGGGGCGTGGAGTAGCCTTAGCCCCCAGTGCCCTGCCGGGCTACTCCACGCCCCAGTAGCCTTTGCAGATAATTTATATATTACTAAAATAAAGTTTTTAACAAATTAGGTTCCGGGATTATTACATTACCGATTAGGGCAGAGGTAGGAGGAGGAGCCTACCATCACATCTACTTCTGATACCAGATTCCTCATGGTAGGTTTCTTTTAAGCAGCATCACAAATATTAACCCTGGTATGTTTCGGGGAAAGGAGGGCAGTAGGCGGGGCAGTCCAACTGGGAGGGAAAAAGGAAAAGGTAGGGGAGGGGGGGGGGGCTTCACAGATGTCGGATCAGGGATACATCCTATCTTAAAGGGGTTTTTCCCATCTGGGCATTCACATTTAATTTAATTCATTTCCATATGAAAACATTTCTTCAATTGGATGTTATAAAAAATGTGTGAAGATAATTTCTCATTAATGTAGTCATGTTGTTCCTTAGAAACGAGATGGCTTCCTCGGATACGACCACCTCACATTTTGGCAGCGGAGGCCAGACATGCGCTATAGAGTCCTGCCTGACCTCCTGGATTCAGCGATCATTACCATAGGACGGCTGTAGGACATGCAGTAATTCCCAGACATTTTATATACAAAAACTTTCTTTGTGCAATCCCTCCAGCAGAGGTGGTCGTATCCAAGGACACAGTCTAGTTTCTAAGGGACCATATAACTACATTTATGAGAAATTATCTTCACACATTTTAATAACATCTAATTGAAGAAATGTTTATATATGGCAGATTAAAGAAACTGAATGTCCAAATGAGACGAGAGGAGAATATCCCTTTAATCAAGCTGTGAATATTGGGACAACAGGACCTGAACTTCTGTAATCATTGTATATGCCGAGGGTTGAGTAAGTATAGATATAGATGAGAGAAAGCAGAGATGTTCGTACTCCTATCAGGACACCGGGGCACAGTATCTTACATTTGTGACTTGCTTTACTTCCTCTATCTGCGCCCAGGGGCCCTCATTTTAATGAACGTGTCATGTTTGCTGCCGGACCAGCTTGGTAGTTCTATAAACTTAGTGAACTTTGTTGAGCTGCTCCCCCGGGAGAGTAGGGGGTGATTTGTTCAGCCAATAAAAGGGGATTAGTAATTGAGCAGCTTGTATTAAGGCTGTGGCCAAGCTGGTTATGGAGGGGGTCCATGATTTATTAGGTAACCAGAGTAACCCGCTGGCTGGAGTAATGAGGTCTGGGAGGTGATGTGGCTATAATAACCCTAGAAATATCATCTCCAGAATTAAGGAGTCCTGGGCAGGGCCAGATAATCTTCAGGTGGGATCCCCCTGGAGCGTTGCATCTCCAGCACTTATCGTAAGGTGGATGACCCATTCTGAGTAGACTTCTTGGCTTTCTATACCACCTCTCCTGAGTTCTCACACATCTGGAGAAGCCGTATGGATTAGTATGGATGTCGTTAATCTCCTGTGCATTGAACGTGACCACTAGGTCTTTCTCCCACTGAGCCGTATAATCCGGCTTTCCTCCTCCCAGGACGTGTCCTAACAGATCATTATATATAACAGACAGTAATCCCTTTGGCATGTGGAGTTTTTTCCTAATTTCAGGCAACCAGGTAACAGTGTTACTCTGCGGTATTTAGTGAAATTGTCGACCTCAATTTTATGCAGAAAATGTATATTAGGGGGCAGTGTGTCGTAGAAGGCGAATAGGTTGTCCGGTTGGTCCCCTCTTTAGTCCCCGGGTTACTTACAAGATCTGTTCTGTAGGTTTGTTCTTAAGTTGAATTTGTATGTAAGTCGGAACTGTATATTTTATAATTATAACCCCAGCCAAATATTTTTTTTGGTCTCTGTGACAATTGGATATTAAAAGTGTTGGATTGTCATAAGACAATTGTCAGGAATAATAATAAAATTTAATTGCAGACACCTGTGATAACTGTTATAGCTCTCTATTGTAGCCTGAGGTCTGTTTGTAACTAGGGGTCGTCTGTAAGTAAAGTGTTCTTAAGTACTAGAGATGAGCGGGCACTAAAATGCTCGAATGCTCGTTACTGGAGTCGAACTTTTCCCGATGCTCGAGTGCTCGTCTCGAATAACGAGCCCCATTGAAGTCAATGGGAGACTCAAGCATTTTTCAAGGGGACCAAGGCTCTGCAATAAAATGTGTTATTTTATTGAGAAATAAGGAAGTCAGTCCTGTTTGTTTATTTTTGTTTGAATATTTGTGGAACTTCAAAAAGGAGAATGACCCGTGTCATCTGCAATGTGTTCTTCACACATATTGTTCTTCACATATATTGTGAAGAACACTGTTCGGCGCGCGTGTCTTCGGATAAGTTAGCAGATGTACGGAAACATCTGCAATGTGTTCTTCACTGTGTTCTTCACTGTGTTCTTCACTTAAATGATCCTGTGTTCACTGTTTTCATTGTATTCTTCACTGTTCTTCACTGTGTTTCCTTAAGTAAATGCTCGATCTCGAGCAGTGGAAATACTCGTCCGAGCAACGAGCATCAAGCTTGAAAGGGAACCGAAGTCTGTGAGGAGAGTCATAATATGGGGAAGGCCTCCTTTGGGTTGGTAATGAGTAATAACAGGTCATCCACAAATGCTGCGTTCAGTTGTGTCGTATTTCCCACTTTGAAGCCTCTGTTGTCTGGAGATTCTCTCAGGGCCTGGAGCAAATTTTCTATAATAAGAATGAAAATTGATGGGGAAAGGGGCAGCTTTTTTATTAAGAAGGCTTCCGAGAGGTAGTTATTCACTCCGACCCTCGCACTGGGCCAACAAATCCCTCAGGAAACCCAAAGCTGCGCACGGTAGCAGTCATAAAATGCCAATTAATTCTGTAAAATGCTTTCTCAGCATCAGTCCCAATAAGGACCAACGGGATTCCTTCTAGTATGCAAGATTGCATGTATTATTCTGGTGAAATTCTAGTTTCCTTCTCTCCCTGCGACAAAGCCCGTTTGTTCCGGATTAAGAAATTTTGGGAAAACTCTATTAAGACGCATTGATAAAATCTTTGCCCAATTTTTTTTGCATTCATATTAATAAGCGAAATGGGGCGGTAACTGCCACACTGCTCCGGATTTTACAGTGATTGTAGCTTCTACGGCTTGTGGTGGGAGAGAGGCTTCTTTTCTTAGCACTTTGCACCATGATGTTAGATGTGGTAAAGTTTTCGATACCGGAAGACCATCCATGCCCGGGGTGTTATTTGGGGGTAGTGCCCAATATATTCCTGACTTCCTCCTGTGTGACTGGTTTAATCAGCTCTTCTACCTCATTTTGTGTTAGGTTAGGTAACGCCAGTATAAAAGGCATTAATAGTATCCAAGGTTGTTGGGTCTTCTGTCTGTTATTGGGGAGTGAGGTTATACAAGGTCTCATAAAACTTTTTGAATTCCTCTGCAGTTTTATCTGTTATTTCTGTTTTTTGAGTGACCCTTCGAGCAATAAGGGACACCAAGGCGGAGTAATCAGTTTATTTCATTTATCCCCATAAGAATAATGGAGGAACTTAGCATATAAATAATTTTTAGCTGCTATTGCATTTTAGAGGTCACCGAGTAGGGGGCCAGCATTTTAGACTTTTTGAAGGCCGAATTCTCTACTAATAAAGATTTTGGGGGACATTAATCATAGCCTGTTAGACTGTTTTGAGCGTCTTTTAGCGCAAAAATCTGGCGCATCTCGTTAATTAGGCGCATTTATGCGCCATTTTCTGGCGCACGACAAAGTCCGTCACTTAGTGGTTTTGAGTCCCTGCGCCTTATCTGACGTAGTGAGTGCGTCCTATACAGATGTTTGCACGGGATCTATCACTAATTTGCACCTAAAAAGGCACAAAATAGGTGCAGAAAATGCCCCTACTCTGAGCAGGTGCACTTCCAAAAAACTTCCCTTTTCATTACTAAAAACATACATTTTAGGTTCCCAAATGAAGAATTCCCTCTATGCAACATGGAAAATACTTCGGAGCAGTTTTAAAATGTAAAATTTCTCCAGTAACGACTTCATCATTGTCTATAGGATCATCTCTGGGAGTGATTATTGTCTTATTGTACAGATCTGAGAATATTATCAGTCTCCATTTCATGTAAATTATAATAAAAAAGGAAAAAACTCATTTCAGCAAGAATTTTTTTTTTTTTTCCATCTCTGTAAGTTACATCACAATGATAGGTTCTTGTGCAGAGATGAAGCCCTGAACGTTCTGTCACATTTTCTCAGTCTCCTTTCATTATTGCTCACAAATGAGATCTAACAATTTGAGACAAATTTGGCGCAAATTTAGGCGCAAATGAATGGGACATGAGACAATTCCAAAAGGCATTTACTAAGGCAGAACCAGATCCATCATAGATCAGGAGCCAAAAAGAAGAGCAAACCAGGCGCAAAAATAGGCGAACCTGAGACCCCCTATGATTAATGTCCCCCTTTATGTGCTTACCAAAGTAAGGGTTATCGACTACCGGTCAATTGACAAGGGTTATGAATGTGTCTACCGTTTTTTTTTCTTATTAAAGAAGAATGTTAATTTGTCACTTATACATTCAACCGTTTCTTCAGAATCTAAAAATGATTTGTCTAACCGCCAGGTACCGGAGGGAGGAGGAAGGAATTGTAGGGCCATGGAGAGGGCTATTTGTGTGAGGTCGGAGATCATAACAGATCTAATTTCTGCACCTCTGACGGTATCACTGGAAGTGTTAGATATGAATATATAGTCTAGGGGCTGGAAGGACTGATAAACTGGAGAATAAAAATAATTGTCTCGGCCTAGTAGGTGGAACTCTGTTAGAGAATTCTTCTTCAGTGCTTTTACTATAATCGCCAAAGCTCTCTGGGAATGGATCGACTTGAAAGTAGAAGAGTCCATCATCGGATGTAAGATGTTAGATTGAAGTCCCTACACACTATCCCGAGACCTTCAGCAAAAGAGTTTAGCGATTCCAGCGTGTTACGTGCATATAGATTAGCTAGAGTAATCTTAGTGGTTCCGACCCTGCCCGGTACAAACAAAAAACATCCCTCCGGGTCCTGAAAGAGGAAAGAAATTAATAAGGGACCATTTAGACAAACTCCGCTCTGCTGGAGGAAAAGATTCATAAACTTCGCAAAAATAATCTGTAACACAATAAGCACAGAAAAATAAATGCATTCCATGTAAACGTGAACTTGTAATAAATATAAAAGATACAGCATAAGAGCAAATCCTCCGGAGGGCAATGACATATTTAGAGTTTTAATGTGTTTTTACACCTATTTTGCGATCACATGATGCGTTTTTGAAACGTGTTTAAAAACAGATTACAAAAACAATAAAATGTACGAATGTGCCCATGATTTCTTTTCATATTTCTGTAAAAGTATGCCCACCTCTCACCAACAGGTGGCACACTTCATCTCATTTTCTTTAGGTTTCGTCATGTTAAAAAAGATTTTCATGTTATAATAATAAATAATAATTCCTTTATTTACATAGTGCACACAGATAACGCAGCGCTGCACAGAACTTGCCAAATCAGTTTGTTTCTTATGCAAGAAAATGAAAAAAATCAATAGAAAGAATTTGAAGAGGAAGAAAGCACCATGCGACTGCACTCTAAGGGTGATACATAAACTGTGAGTAAGGTTTAAGTCACTATTTTTGGTGAAAAATCAATCCTGCCAGACAGTGGTATAGAACTGTACAATGCCAGCACCGGGATTTATCAGAAAGCTCTGGCCTCCAGATAAATCAGATTGGAGGATCAGGTCATTTCTAAGCCAGGTCCGACCTGCCACAGATAGGAGCCTTCCTGCATCAGTAAATGCCAACTGAGCTGCTGGCCATGTCCACTTGCCAGCCAGATTTTCAGACAGAATTTCTTCAGCGGCAGAGGACACCTGAGACCCGGCAATGCTGGCAGTCTGAGATAAGGACAGAGTATTCCCCTGAACCATGGATGGCAATGTGGCCTATGCTCACAATGAAAATGAATGGGGCAATGTCATGTAGATTTAAATTTTGTCTCAACCATCTGTCACACACAGGGGTGTGGGAGAGTTTCTTGGGGCAAAAGTCTGTGGTCTCCCTGGACCACTGCGGGGGATGATTATACTAGTTGGAACCAAGGACTGGAATTTAAGTGGCCTCTAGTCTTTGCCAGAGCCCGCCACAAAGGGGGATAGTCTTGCTGCGGCAGGAAGCCACCAGGTCATTACACGGGTGTGACTAGGCCAAGGTAAGGACACAGGGAAGGTATAGACACAGGGAAGGCAGGATCTAGGGAAGGCAGGATCTAGGGAAGGCAGGACCTCGGGTAGGCAGGGCCTCGGGTAGGCAGGACCTCGGGTAGGCAGGACCTCTGGAAGGCAGGACCTAAGGATGGCAGGACCTCAAGATGGCAGGGATACAGGACTTCCACAGGAGTACAGGACCTCCACAGGAACACAGGACAGCCACAGGAACACAGGACAGCCACAGGAACACAGGAAACAAGGAGGCATCTGGAAACGCACAGGAAACACAGAGGCGTCTGGAAATGCTCAGGAGGCTTTCACTTCAGTAGAAGGACTTGAAGATCTGGTAGGGAATGCTGGGACTGTGGGATTATATAGCAGAGCCAAGAATGCCAGCGCCAATTAGGAAGACGCTGGCCCTTTAGATAAAGAAGAGTCGGCGCATGTGCGCCCTCGCAGTGGAAGCGCAAGGCCTCAGCAATCAGCAAGAGCATGGCCTACAGAGGAAGGAGACTATGGAGCGGGCTCTGGGAAGGTCGGAGGAGACTTTGGAGCGGCCTCTGGGAAGGCCAGAGGCTCTGGGAACACCGGGGACAAGCACGGCAGGCATGGAAGGCAGACTTGAGGTTGTTCGAACCTGGACCGGATTTTTTCCAGAAACGTGATATAGGTAGAAATGTCCGTGCCAGCTCAGTGCATTCAGTTGTGAACTGGGAGGACATCAGTTTAATGTGCAGCGAGCACTGGGAAACAAAGCCCCTGCAAAAATTGGGGTTGCCATCAAATTTGTTAGGCATAAAAAATTCGGGTTCAGACTCTGCTGCCGGAAAACTGGAGCAACAGGAGGAGTCGCGGGAGGCAATCATCCGTCGAAGAGTGGCAGTGAGTTTGTCCAGGAGTTCTTTTTGGACAGCAATTTCTTGAGACTGCTGGGCGATAGTGCTTGGAAGGTCAGCCAGTAGCTGGAGTGAGTCCTGGTCCAGTCCATGGCCTAAGCAAAATTCATTACCTTGGCGGAGTCCGTGGCCGGGGGTGTGGTAGAGTCTCTTGGGGAAAAAGTTTGTGGACTCCCTGGACCACCTCTTGGGATGATGATGCTAGCCGCAACCCGGGACCAGAATCTAAGTGGCCCCTGGTCCTAGTCAGAGCCTGCCGCAAGGCAGGATGGTCTTGCTGCGGCAGGAAGCCACCAGGTCGTGCCACGGGTGTGAATTGTCCTGCGGTGGCAGCCAAGGCAGGGACACAGGGAAGGCAGGACCTTGGGTAGGCAGGACCTTGGGTAGGCAGGACCTCTGGATGGCAGGAACTCAGGATGACAGGGATACAGGACCATCACAGGAGTACAGGACCGCCACAGGAATACAGGACCTCCACAGGAACACAGGACCACCACAGGAACACAGGACCACCACAGTAACAGAGGACACATGGCGGCATCTGGAAACGCACAGGAAATGCAGAGGTGTCTGGAAACACACAGGAAACACGGAGGCGTCTGGAAATGCTCAGGAGGCTTTCACTGCAGTAGAATGACTTGAAGATCTGGCAGGGGATGTTGGGAGCCGCCAGATTATATAGCAAAGCCAGGAATGCCAGGGCCAATTAGGAGGACGCTGCCCCTTTAAATGCAGAAGAGTCGGCGCGCGCGTGCCTCGGCAAGCAGCAGTACAATGGCCTACAGAGGAAGCCGGCATGGACCTGGATGGGACCGAGGCGGCATCCGGAGCCAGGAGAGGTGAGCTACATAAAAATTTGTCAAGAAAAAATGTTTATATGTGAGATGATGGATATCATTCTAGGGGTGACTTGTGGATTTTAGGCAACACATAAATCACTGGTTTTATTGGGTCCTCCACCAGTAGATACTTTATCATATTTTAAGTGATTACTCCCTCAAGTAGAGGATTGTGAAGCATGGTCCTGGTGTGTTCAAATCCTGATGAGTTCCAATTTTGGATCCATAGAAAACCTGTTTTATCACTGTACTATCACTTAGTTGTCTTTGGATTTAGGCCAGGTAATCGGATGTGTCCATTATGACTACAGCACCACCCTTGTTGACAGGTTTTATGTTGACCCGATCCATGGACGAAATCTCCTCTACTGTCATCAGCATGCTTGGATTCATCATTATATCACTGTCTCGGAGAAAGCAAATCCCTTTCCACAGCCAACACAAAAGTATTCATTGCTGAGTCATCAATAGTTGGAGTAAAGTTACTTTTATTGTGTTTTTACTCCCATGGGGAAGATTATACTATGGTTAACTGTTATCTTATTATTTAGGGTGGTAATGGTGGGGGTGTGCTAGTTTCCTAATAGGATAAGCTTTTTTGGTCACATATGGTTTACTGGACGGAAGAGTATAACCCAATATAGGGAATAGTGGTTACTGTTGGCCATACTCTCCTTTATGCCCCCACTAGGCCATGTTTGGCATGATGTCCTTAAGGGTGCACACATACCCCGATGTGGGGGATATAGGTATAGGGAAGGAAGGAAGGAAGGAAAGGAAGGAAAGGAAGGAAAGGAAGGAAGGAAGGAAGGAAGGAAGGAAGGAAAGGAAGGAAGGAAGGAAGGAAGGGCTCAAAGGTTCAAATCAAAAGGGAGTGATTTTTATTGAAACGGGTAGCGACTTTTTCAAGCAATTTGACAAGTGAACCACACAGGGTATATAAAGGAAACATGGTGTGCAATGCAGATAAGGGGGTGTGTCCTTAAAGTGCAAGTGCAGTTGAGATCATGAACATACATTGTTATTTCATCATAAAATTCATATACAATAAAGTGCATAAGTAGTGCAAATGTATATAAACATCTCCATATGTTATACATACAATAATAAAGTGCATCATTGTTAGAACAAAGTGCAAGTGTTGTGCTACAGAGTGTACATAAAAGGGTTAAAATTACCCAGTATACTTGTGGGAGAGATCACCCGGGGTGGAAGTGTTGATTTCACCTATGATTGGATGTCAAGAATACACCGCACGTGCGCCAAAAAAGGAGTGCATGCGCAGAAGTGACTGTGGACACGCCAAAAAGTGGCTCATATGTATTAATATTTGGCAAGTGCCAAACAAAAAACTACTAGTGGTATCGTCGCCTCCCCAGCAACACGGAGTAAAGGCGGTCAATTAATGAGGTCAGATGTGGGACCATTAAGATCGTCTATACAAACGGGTCTAATGGGAATTACACGCACTGGGAGTTTCCCATGCAGATCATGCATCAAGTGCTCACGGATGCAAAAAGGCGAGTCTTTTACACATGAAGGAGTTTCTTACAAAAAACGACATTATTTAACGTGTACTAGTGATCATGTAATTTACATGTTGATATGTCCATGTGGACTAAAATACATTGGTGAAACCACAAACGAATTCAAGGTCAGGATTACACAGCATAAATATACGATACGTAAAAAGAGACGGGATCTTCCCGTCAGTCGACACTTTTTTGAAAAAGGACATAACGATTCACAATTGCGCTTTATCCTCATTGACCACATTCCTCCACTGAGAAGGGGGGGAGGTGACAGGGCACAACTTCCCAGAAAATGTGAATTAAAATGGATCCATCGATTAAACACACTCCATCCATATGGTTTGAATATTGATTTAACCCCTTACCGACATGTGATGTAATAGTACGTCACATGTCAGGTCCCGGTACATGGAGAGGGCTCGCGGGCTGAGCCCTCTCCATAGCCGGTAAGTCTTTACTGCATATTGCAGCAAAGGCTTACCGGTAACACCCGCGATCGGTGCCGGCACGGATCGCGGGTGTTTTACCGCTGATCGCCGCAGGCTTTCCATGGATCGTCGTTCCCCGTGACGTCATCGGGCAGCGGCGATCCGTCGCCATGGTAGCTTCGGGTCTCACGAAGACCCGAAGCTACTTCGGGTTAACCCATTCATTACCATGTGCTATCAGCACATTGTAATGTATGAGTAGTAAAATACACATATACTGCCATACTGTAGTATGGCAGTATATGATAGGATCGTACAGACACTCTAGGGTTAAAGTACCCTAGGGAGTCTGAAAAATAGTAAAAATAAAAATGAAAAAAAAGTTAAAATAAAAAAATATAATAAAAAAACCTAAAAATTCAAGTCACCCCCCCTTTCCCTAGAATTGATATAGATATAAATAAACAGTAAAAATCATAAACACATTAGGTATTTCCGCGTCCGAAAATGCCTAATCTATCAAAATATGATAATGATTTTTCACTGCGTTTAACCCCGTAACGGAAAAGTCGAAAATGGCACTTTTTTGCCATTTAAAAAAAAATTTTAAATTCTATAAATAGTGATCAAAAGGTCGTACAGTCCTAAAAATAATATCATTGTAAACGTCATCAAAATCCGCAAAAAACAACACCACCCACAGCTCCATGCACCAAAGTATGAAAAAGTTATTAGCCCCAGAAGATGGCAAAATCCCCCATACAGGAGGTTTTAATTTTATTAAATGTATGAAAACATTGTAAAACCTATATACAAATTTGTTATCCCCGTAATCATACCGACCCAAAGAATAAAGTAGACCTGTCATTTGGGGCGCAAAGTGAAATCCGAGCCCACAAGAATATGGCACAAATGCGTTTTTTTACCATTTTCACTGCATTTGGAATTTTTTCCCCGCTTCCCGGTACACGGGATGAAATATTAAATACCACCCTTTTGAAGTGTAATTTGTTATGCAGAAAATAAGCCATCACACAGCTCTGTACATGGAAAAAGTTACAGATTTTTGAATGTGGGGAGTGAAAAATGAAAACGCAAAACTGAAAAAGGGCCGCGGCGGGAAGGGGTTAATATAAATAGCATAATCTAACACAGGAGCAGACATGGTGGAGTGTTGGCACCTTGGCCTGAATGTATTTTTTGTCCCTACCATCTCTTGTATTATGTAACGCTAGACTGTTCTTTACATCCAACTAATACTATGTCTTTATATCTACAGAGTTCAAGACATATATTGAAAACCCCCATCAGATGGACCGTTTTTCCCACGTCTCCCATTCAAATTCGATTGGCCCGGCATAACCCTCTAACAACTCCCCAGACCTTCATCCACGACTCTATGAGGTGGGATTGTCATCCCAATTGGCGATTACACGTTCGGGACAATAGTACTATATCCCCATCTTGCTTCAGGTCTGTCGTCCGATGGATCCTGCGGCACTAGGGAGGTACTTGGCACGAGTGAGTCCTCTGTACACTGGGGACGAACAATACGTGCTGATCCACATAACGTGCGCTAAAAATAATGGTATTTTAATACTTACCTCTTGTCATATTGGTGTTGGTCTAATGAGAAGAGGGCTGCCCTTATCCAAGATGGCCGCCATCAACTCAATACCTTCAATCCACATGCACCATCCAAGCCGATTACCTCACTTCCGGTTCCCTGGAGGTCAAAGTATACACTTCCTGTTTGGCAATGAACATGGCTTGATACAACAGGTGGCCAAGCTGAAACAATTGTCTTTCATGAATGAGCAGGAGGAGACGTGGAGGAGGTCTACAAACCGATGGGCGTGTTTTACTGTGTTTACTTTTGCACTCTGTCACTTTATGATGATGGTACACTTCATAATAATATATTGGCACTACTGGTCACTTTATAAAGGTGTAACGGTACACCGAAACGTCGCTTTTTATGGAATAAAGCTTCACCCCTTTCATTACTACAAGGAGTGCTGCCTCTTCACTGAACATAGATAGATAGATAGGAGATAGATAGATATATAGATAAAGGAAAAAAAAGGCAGCACACCAGATTGTAGTGTTTTTGCGCCATTTCTGCGACTAAACGCCAAACTAGCCGCACAGCAAAAATAACCAGCTTTCCCTCATCTATCCTACAAATCCAGATGTTTTGCTGCGCCTAATGATATTCATCACTTGCAGCTTTTCATTCAGGCGCAAAAACACTCCAGCCCGAAGGTGGCTAGATAGGAGATAGATAATAGATATGAGATGGATATGCTCATCCCCAGCAGCAGACACCAGTACACATAATACAGACACTGCAGACATTGGTACAGATAATACAGACATTACATACACTGCAGGCACTAGTACAGATAATACAGACATTACATACACTGCAGACATTAGTACAGATAATACAGACATTACATACACTGCAGACACTAGTGTAGATAATACAGACATTACATACACTGCAGACACTAGTACAGATAATACAGACATTACATACACTGCAGACACTAGAACATATAATACAGACATTACATACACTACAGACACTGGTACAGATAATACAGACATTACATACACTGCAGACACTAGTACAGATAATACAGACATTACATACACTGCAGACACTAGTACAGATAATACAGACATTAGATACTCTGCAGACACTAGAGCATATAATACAGACATTACATACACTGCAGACACTAGTACAGATAATACAGACATTACATACACTGCAGACACTAGTACAGATAATACAGACATTACATACACTGCAGGCACTAGTACAGATAATACAGACATTACATACACTGCAGACACTAGTACAGATAATACAGACATTACATACACTGCAGACACTAGTACAGATAATACAGACATTACATACACTGCAGGCACTAGTACAGATAATACAGACATTACATACACTGCAGACACTAGTACAGATAATACAGACATTATATACACTGCAGACACTAGTACAGATAATACAGACATTACACACACTGCAGACACTAGTACAGATAATACGGACACTACATACACTGCAGACACTAATACAGATAATACAGACATTACATACACTGCAGACACTAGTACAGATAATACAGACATTGCATACACTGCAGACACTAGTACAGATAATACAGACATTACATACACTGCAGACACTATGTAAAATCTGCTTGGTTTTGGGGTGCCAGTTAATATTAAATTAACAACAACATTCAACGGATCTTTATATGGGATTTATTACAATACATGGGGAATACACATAGAGGGTAAACTAACTAAGGGACAGAGAGACGGTGGGAAGGAAGTGCTCTAACTAAAGATCTGTATACCATCTTATATACACACACACATAGCTCACACACATTGCCCATCATCCCACCTCCACCACTGTCTTGGCCAATCCAATGATGATGTAGAGTCAATACATTCTTATCCCACAACTTGCAGGACAAGTAACTTGAGTCTTTGTTTCCCACAGGATCTGGTAGAATCTCCAGGCAATGGCCTCCAGGTGTAATAGCACAGTCCATTGTAATCACATGCAGCTGTCTCTACAATCTTTATTAGGGGCAATGTAGGCATTTATGGCTTAGTTCTTCCTCTGTCCACAAAGACCCTTAAACTGTCTCAAGCCACATCATGTCATATTTCCAACATTATGCCCCTTTGGGCCTGAAAGGCCCACACACCATTAGACCATGTTTAGAACAGAAATAAAATCCATTTCTCCTCCATTATCTTCTTTGGGTGTGGAAATGATCTTTCTTCTTCTGGCTTTTCCTCAAGACAAAGTAGTTGAAGGTTGTATGGTTAAGGAATAGGGCACCAATGTTCATCACACCATTCACTCACATTCATTCTCATATCTTGACATATGAATGACATTTTTCCATCTATACCAATTATCCAACAAATATAGATCTCCATATATGCTAATAACTGTCATATTTACAATATGCAAATATAAATCCCATGTTATATAGAATGCAAGCTGGCAATAACACCTTAGATATCAACATAACCTACAGATATGAAATTACATAAAAGGAAACCCAAACAGAACTATAAAACATTACCAATAGTAAATCAAAAGATTGATTTCAAGTAGAAGTTTGCAGGGTGGTTTATCTAAGGGTTTCCAGATTTACTTGACTTCAAATATATTTAGTTTAAACATAAACTTTCATTTAGCTTTTTCCCATTACCAAATCTAATTCTGTAAGTTTACCAGGTTTTATATTTACACTCCACAGAAATGTTCACGTCACACCTCATATATGTCTCCCATTGTCCTGACTTATAAATTAACCAAAAGTATATCAAGTGCATATTGGTAATCTTACTTGTGCATTGTTAAATACAATATACTATATAGTAACCGTATATAGCTGAGCCATTAATTACTATATGTTTTACGCAACCTTGAAGACACACACATAGATTGAGAACATTAAAATTTAAAAAATTCAAACCGAATGCTGCTTTTAATACCCTATGTTCTTCATTTAGATGCTTTACTGGTATAAAGGAGTGTGCAATTTGTTTGAGAAACTTAAAATTAAGTTGCCAGTGAGACAAATGTATCAGAGAAAAACCTTAAATAAAAAAAAAATTAAATATTTATGTGTATTCACTATAGTCTGCCCATTTGGTACTGCATTACTCTCTAAAACCATGCCCCTTTGGTACCACAAAATGGTACCAAAACACTGTATAAAAAAAAATATATACTTGAATCAAGAAGAAAAAAAAAAAGAAATGCTCTATTTAAAAAAATGGGGGAAAAAAAAAAATCCAACAAATCCAACATTCCTGAGCATCAGGAACAAAAAAATGTGTATTGACACAGTTTACATACTACATTTAACAGAACACAAAACAGACAACATAAAACATTGAGAGCTAATTCAGCTTCTACACATCTTAGAGCGGGACACCAGGCAGTTTCCAATCCATCTTCTGTCAATGATTAAGTGAGGTCATCTATGGGACAAGATAAACAACAAAGACATAGCACAAAACAAAAAACAACAAATACATGACACACAGGACCTACACATCACAATGGGATGTTACTTCATGTTTTTAATTGTTTGCAAACAATTAACCCTCATAAATTTTGAGCTCATTACACCATGTGGTTTTATTTGTAAAGACATAAAACTTTACACAAACAATATCTTTCACATACTACTTTTTAATGACCTGTAAACAAAAATGGCAATATTAATAACTTGTTTCTTCAGCCAACCACCTTGTTGCCTAAAACAAAACATAATGACAGTTATCACACAAACAATACTCAAAACAGATATGTAAAACACAAGATCAAAGCATGGAGCCTGTAGTAACAAAACAAAAGTGTTAGTTTCTTTGTCCTGGAGTCATGTGACAAAAGACATCCAGCCTACAAAAGAAAGACAAAATAGTTAGAAACCAAGAAATTCATACCATTAACACAATTCCAAATCTATTCATTCACAATGTATATCGCTATAGCCACACATTAATAAGCCATGCTGCCGCTGTACTGTGCACTGTTTATTAGCAGGGGGAGGGCGATCTGTGACCAGCTCCAGAATAGCCAGAATGGCAGCCCTGCCCATGGATTGTACCCTGGGACATTAGCACCCTCCTTGTGCTCCCTGCCATGAGGGGGAGGCTGTTCTTTCTTATCCCTGTGTATATTGGGAATCTTATTTGCATGTGATGTGTTCTCCTCACATGTCTCTGTGTGGCTACTTCCAGGAGGTGTCATGGCCTCCTCACATATCTCTGTGATCACTGTGTTCTGGTTGGTCTCAGGCTCAATGGCATCAATTTCTGTATACAATGAATTATAATGTGTCTCATGGTTTGCATTATTTACATTACAGAAACGTTTAATATGTCCCGGCCTCCCACATCCATAGCAATACCGGACATATCTCGTCCTCCTAGCTCTGTACTCTGTAGACAGATATCCTGATGGTTCATCCCTATTGTTAGACTCCTGACACCAGTCCCTGAGTATATTAATAAAGTTCTCTAGGGATGTGGCATTTCTAAGGGCAACCTTTGTGGTGTAATTCATATTACACTGATTTGCCATTGAATAGAGGAAATCAGAGTCATCCTGAGACATATCCGGGCAGTTGTAAACACTCCTAAATAAGGTCAGATACTTGTTACAGAAGATAAGGGGGTCATCACCTGTCCTGAACCTATATCTTCTCAGGGTATTCTCACCCCTTATGTCTCTCCCTCCCATGATACGCTGCAATTCCTTCCTTCTTATGTCTGCACCACTATCATCATCTCCCATGTGTGTAGATGACAATTGTGCGGCCAGAGGCCCAGGAAGCCATGCTTGGAGCAGAGACCAGGCATCCTTATTACACAAGTTGTATTGCCTCACCACAGCTTCAAATTTATTGGATACAATTATTGGTGATTCATTTGTATCCCATTCTCCAATGACCTGACACAGATGTAGTCTATCCTGGATGGTGAGTGTTGGAGACTTATCTGCAGGTATTGGATTGTGTTCATCACTCCAACCCTCGGGTGTGACAATGCAGACATCTGCTGCTTTATGGCAGGTCTGGTTTTGTACTTGGAGGGACCGGATCTGTTCTCCTTGTTTATACAGTTGGGCCATTGCTTCAGACAACTGACCCTTTAGTGAGGTAATTAACACATCCCTCTGCTGTATCTCCCTTTCTAAGGAATGTATATGAGTTTCAGTAGAAACAGAACTCAATCTACACTCATCGAGCTGCTTATCCAAATCTCCATTTCTTAAAGACAGCTCATCCACCTTTGCTTGTAGATTATCCATCTCACTAGTTGTTTTCGCAGAAATTTCAATCACAGAGTCACTGATTCTGTCTATACTTTCCTTACATTGGAGCCTTTGTATGGACCAATTTACTTCCTTTACCTCAGCCAATTCTTTCATCTTAATGAGCATCATGATTTCATTGCCCAACCTTTCTTTCTTCCCTCTCTTACTGAGCACTTTCCTTTCTAACTTCTCATTATGGGCCTTACATTGCATCATCAGCTCCTTATATTGCTCCTCTAGTGAACCATCTGCACATGAATGGTAGCGAGCAGAGGAATACTTTTTCACAAACTTTTGAACAAGTTCCATCTCTGTTACCACAATACACACTAACAAACACACAAATGACAAACTAAGCAAACACAGTTTGTGTAATTATCTACTATACTAACGTTCCGAAAGGCTACTTTACACACTGCTTAAGCCTTTAGACTCATTCAATCTAGGAAAATGTACAGCTATATCAAGGAACACCCTTTTTCCTACAACTTTACCTCTGTACACTAAAACACAACCGCTCACACTTAACGTTAACCTACAATCTCAACAGGCGACTTCCTATACATTCACATAAAACAACCTGGCTTATCAAAGATAGTAATGTAATATGAAAACTTGTTACTTACCAGGATTTTCTTTGTACCAAAGATCCAAATTCTGTTCATAGATTGAAGTAGCGCAGATATTTTGCCGTGGATTCTCTGTAGAATTTAAATTACAGGTCCAGACTGGGGTGCCAAATGTAAAATCTGCTTGGTTTTGGGGTGCCAGTTAATATTAAATTAACAACAACATTCAACGGATCTTTATATGGGATTTATTACAATACATGGGGAATACACATAGAGGGTAAACTAACTAAGGGACAGAGAGACGGTGGGAAGGAAGTGCTCTAACTAAAGATCTGTATACCATCTTATATACACACACACATAGCTCACACACATTGCCCATCATCCCACCTCCACCACTGTCTTGGCCAATCCAATGATGATGTAGAGTCAATACATTCTTATCCCACAACTTGCAGGACAAGTAACTTGAGTCTTTGTTTCCCACAGGATCTGGTAGAATCTCCAGGCAATGGCCTCCAGGTGTAATAGCACAGTCCATTGTAATCACATGCAGCTGTCTCTACAATCTTTATTAGGGGCAATGTAGGCATTTATGGCTTAGTTCTTCCTCTGTCCACAAAGACCCTTAAACTGTCTCAAGCCACATCATGTCATATTTCCAACACACTAGTACAGATAATACAGACATTACATACACTGCAGACACTAGTACAGATAATACAGACATTATATACACTGCAGACACTAGTACAGATAATACAGACACTACATACACTGCAGACACTAGTACAGATAATACAGATATTACATACACTGCAGACACTAGTACAGATAATACAGACATTACATACACTGCAGACACTAGTACAGATAATACAGACATTACATACACTGCAGACACTAGTACAGATAATACAGACATTACATACACTACAGACACTAGTACAGATAATACAGACATTACATACACTGCAGACACTAGTACAGATAATACAGACATTATATACACTGCAGACACTAGTACAGATAATACAGACATTACATACACTGCAGACACTAGTACAGATAATACAGACATTACATACACTGCAGACACAAGTACAGATAATACAGACATTACATACACTGCAGACACTAGTACAGATAATACAGACATTACATACACTGCAGACACTAGTACAGATAATACAGACATTACATACATAGAAGACACTAGTACAGATAATACAGATATTACATACACTGCAGACACTAGTACAGATAATACAGACATTATATACACTGCAGACACTAGTACAGATAATACAGACATTACATACACTGCAGACACTAGTACAGATAATACAGACACTACATACACTGCAGACACTAGTACAGATAATACAGACATTACATACACTGCAGACACTAGTACAGATAATACAGACACTACA
This sequence comes from Engystomops pustulosus, assembly GCF_040894005.1. Classification (NCBI taxonomy): domain Eukaryota; kingdom Metazoa; phylum Chordata; class Amphibia; order Anura; family Leptodactylidae; genus Engystomops; species Engystomops pustulosus. The sequence goes on from NC_092416.1 coordinate 14,116,964, forward strand.
TACACTACAGACACTAGTACAGATAATACAGACATTACATACACTGCAGACACTAGAACATATAATACAGACATTATATACACTGCAGACACTAGTACAGATAATACAGACATTACATACACTGCAGACACTAGTACAGATAATACAGACACTACATACACTGCAGACACTAGTACAGATAATACAGACATTACATACACTGCAGACACTAGTACAGATAATACAGACATTACATACACTGCAGACACTAGTACAGATAATACAGACATTACATACACTGCAGACACTAGTACAGATAATACAGACATTACATACACTGCAGACACTAGTACAGATAATACAGACATTATATACACTGCAGACACTAGTACAGATAATACAGACATTACATACACTGCAGACACTAGTACAGATAATACAGACATTACATACACTGCAGGCACTAGTACAGATAATACAGACATTACATACACTGCAGACACTAGTACAGATAATCAGGGCCGGATTATAGGCGGGGCTCTCGGGGCTTGAGCCCCGGGGCCCCCACCATCTTGCTCTTTGGGTGGGCCCCCACTAGATGACAATGTCAGTCAGACATTGTTTAAGCGCTGTTCTTGGCCATTGCGCACCGCGCTCCTATGTACTTTGCTGACTCTGCCTGGAACAGGGAGCGATGCGCAGCGCATCACTCCCAGCCAGGCAGTGACAGCTAGATGTACAGTGGCGAGCCGTGCTGCTGCGGCTGCTCCAATTCCTCCCGGCTCCAGTGCCTGGCGGGTGATTTCCAGTTAGTTGTGATCTGTCTCTGGCTGGAGCGATGCACTGCAGTGATGCTGCAGCACATCGCTCCCAGCCAGAGACATTCAGTCCACTGTGACACTACAGCAGATTCAGCGCGAGGAGAGTATGGGCAGTGTGGAGCCGACGTCAAAGGGTCACGTAAGATCAATTCTCACGTGACCTGCTGCCGGCTTATCTGCACGTGTCATGCTGGCAGTGCAGGAGAGAAGAACGCTCTGCTGCTGACATGGATCGTCAGTTCCCTGAAGCACACAGAGTATCCTTTGATTTATAAGAGAAGCCTGTCTGGGATGGGGGTCGATTTTTCTGAGCTGAGGGTCTCTGTCTCTGTGAGGGGGGCTCTGTCTGTGAGGGGGGGTGTGATCTGTCTGGGCTGGGGGGGGTTGATCTGCTTGGGCTTGGGGGTCTCTGTCTGTAAGGGGGGGTTGATCTGCATGCGCTGGGGGGTCTCTGTCTGTGAGGGGAAGTCTGATCTGTCTGGGCTGGGGGGGGTCTCTGTGAGAGGGTCGGTCGATCTGTCTGGGAGGGGGTCTCTGTCTTTGCCTGTGGAAGGGGCATCTGTCTGTCTGGGGGTCTCTGCCTGTATGTATTTCTGAAAGGGTGTTGGCTGCTGTATGTAGATATATTGCTGGGGGGTTAGCGGATGTATGTAGCTGTGTTACTGGGGGGTTAGCGGCTGTATGCAGCTGTATTACTTGGGGGTTGGCGGCTGTATGCAGCTGTGTTACTGGGGGGTTGGCGGCTGTATGCAGCTGTATGCAGCTGTATTACTTGGGGGTTGGCGGCTGTATGCAGCTGTGTTACTGGGGGGTTGGCGGCTGTATGCAGCTGTATTACTTGGGGGTTGGAGGCTGTATGTAGCTGTGTTACTGGGGGGTTGGTGGCTGTATGTAGCTGTATTACTTGGGGGTTGGCGGCTGTATGTAGCTGTGTTACTGGGGGGTTGGCGGCTGTATGCAGCTGTATTACTTGGGGGTTGGAGGCTGTATGCAGCTGTATTACTGGGGGGTTGGTGGCTGTATGTAGCTGTATTACTTGGGGGTTGGCGGCTGTATGCAGCTGTATGCAGCTGTATTACTTGGGGGTTGGCGGCTGTATGCAGCTGTGTTACTGGGGGGTTGGCGGCTGTATGCACCTGTATTACTTGGGGGTTGGTGGCTGTATGTAGCTGTGTTACTGGGGGGTTGGCGGCTGTATGTAGCTGTATTACTTGGGGGTTGGTGGCTGTATGTAGCTGTGTTACTGGGGGGTTGGCGGCTGTATGCACCTGTATTACTTGGGGGTTGGTGGCTGTATGTAGCTGTGTTACTGGGGGGTTGGAGGCTGTATGCAGCTGTATTACTTGGGGGTTGGTGGCTGTATGTAGCTGTATTACTTGGGGGTTGGCGGCTGTATGCAGCTGTATGCAGCTGTATTACTTGGGGGTTGGAGGCTGTATGCAGCTGTATTACTGGGGGGTTGGTGGCTGTATGTAGCTGTATTACTTGGGGGTTGGCGGCTGTATGCAGCTGTATGCAGCTGTATTACTTGGGGGTTGGCGGCTGTATGCAGCTGTGTTACTGGGGGGTTGGCGGCTGTATGCACCTGTATTACTTGGGGGTTGGTGACTGTATGTAGCTGTGTTACTGGGGGGTTGGCGGCTGTATGTAGCTGTATTACTTGGGGGTTGGCGGCTGTATGCAGCTGTATTACTTGGGGTTTGGCGGCTGAATGCAGCTGTATTACTTGGGGGTTGGCGGCTGTATGCAGCTGTATTACTTGGTGGTTGGAGGCTGTATGCAGCTGTATTACTTGGTGGTTGGAGGCTGTATGCAGCTGTATTACTTGGGGTTTGGCGGCTGAATGCAGCTGTATTACTTGGGGGTTGGCGGCTGTATGCAGCTGTATTACTTGGGGGTTGGCGGCTGTATGCAGCTGTATTACTTGGGGTTTGGCGGCTGAATGCAGCTGTATTACTTGGGGTTTGGCGGCTGAATGCAGCTGTATTACTTGGGGGTTGGCGGCTGTATGCAGCTGTATTACTTGGGGGTTGGCGGCTGTATGCAGCTGTATTACTTGGTGGTTGGAGGCTGTATGCAGCTGTATTACTTGGTGGTTGGAGGCTGTATGCAGCTGTATTACTTGGGGTTTGGCGGCTGAATGCAGCTGTATTACTTGGGGGTTGGCGGCTGTATGCAGCTGTATTACTTGGGGGTTGGCGGCTGTATGCAGCTGTATTACTTGGGGTTTGGCGGCTGAATGCAGCTGTATTACTTGGGGTTTGGCGGCTGAATGCAGCTGTATTACTTGGGGGTTGGCGGCTGTATGCAGCTGTATTACTTGGTGGTTGGAGGCTGTATGCAGCTGTATTACTGGGAGGTTGGTGGCTGTATATATATGTATTACTTGGGGGTTGGCGGCTGTATGCAGCTGTATTATCTTTGAGCCACACATTCAATCTCTTGCTCGCTCTTGCCGGATGCATCTCAGAAACATCTCCAGAATCCGACCATTTCTCACATTTGAAACCTGTAAAATGCTAACTGTTGCTCTGATTCACTCTCGACTAGACTACTGTAACTCTCTACTAACCGGTCTTCCACTCACCAAACTCTCTCCTCTCCAATCGATTCTTAATGCAGCAGCCAGGCTCGTCTTTCAGACTAAACGCTACACGGATGCCTCCAGTTCATGCCAGTCGCTGCACTGGCTGCCAGTCTCCTTTCGAATACAGTTTAAAATAATAACCCTCATCCACAAAGCTCTGTATAATGCTGCACCCCCCTACCTCTCCTCTCTTATCTCAGTTTATCGCCCAACTCGTGCTCTTAGATCCGCCAGTGATCTTAGATTAACCTCTACCCTAGTGCGGACCTCCCACTCGCGTCTCCAAGACTTCTCTAGAGCTGCACCAATTCTATGGAATGCTCTGCCCCGGACTATCAGACTAATACCTAACCTCCAAAGTTTCAAACGTGCTCTTAAAACCCATTTCTTTAGGCAAGCCTATAACACTCATTAACTGCATGAAGTTTTAACTCTTCTACTAACCCGTCCTGTGTCGTCCTCCCATCTGTTATCCAGCAACCAACAGGCACCAGACTTCTCTGCAGTCCCATTCACCCTGGACCTGGTATATATGATGACGGCTGAGTGGTTCAAGCGACAGCAATTCCATTTATTATATTTTGTTCTATTCCCTAAGAAGAATGGCTTGACCATAAAATATTCTTTTACCTCGTGGTACCCCATCATCTTCATAAACCGTAAGCTCTGGCGAGCAGGGACCTCACTCCTGTTGTTCCATACAAATGTTGTGCTCTGTCATGTGATATTATATTTGTATTTGTTTCCTATGATTTGTAAAGCGCTACGTAATATGATGGCGCTATATAAATAAAGATTATTATTATTATTATTATTATTACTTGGGAGTTGGAGGCTGTATATAGATGCATTACTTGGGGGTTGGCGGCTGTATGCAGCTGTATTACTTGGTGGTTAGCGGCTGTATGCAGCTGTATTACTTGGTGGTTAGCGGCTGTATGTAGATGTAATACAGGGGAGATAGTGGATAGTGAGCAGGAGGATGTGCATGTATGCTACATTCAGGGGGGGCCTCCACCATATTTTGCGCCCAGGGGCCCCCACCAACCTTAATCCGGCCCTGCAGATAATACAGACATTACATACACTGCAGACACTAGTACACATAATACAGACACTGCAGACATTGGTACAGATAATACAGACATTACATACACTGCAGGCACTAGTACAGATAATACAGACATTACATACACTGCAGACACTAGTACACATAATACAGACACTGCAGACATTGGTACAGATAATACAGACATTACATACACTGCAGGCACTAGTACAGATAATACAGACATTACATACACTGCAGACACTAGTACAGATAATACAGACATTACATACACCGGAGACAGGAGCTGGAGACTCTATTTACAGTTCATCACCTTCTATTTACAAAACATTCTGCAGAATCCTGAGCTCAGAGCAGGACAGGAGAGAAGTTTGCAGAATTTTGCAGTTAGTACAGGCAAGTGTCCCCCGTGTAGAAGGATGACCTCACTGGTGACTGAGGGGGACATACCTCCCAACCGTCCCGTTTTGGGCGGGACAGTCCCGTTTTTTAACCCTTGTCCCGCCTGCACGGACCGTTAAGTGAAAGTCCCGTTTTTTTTTGCGTTTTCACGGATTTTTCCGTTTTGTCCCGCCCCCGAGTCCCGCCCCCGAGTCCCGCCCCCGTCCTGCTCAGGATACAGAGAAGCCAGGGGGCGGGGTGCAGCGTCCTCCTCCTCTCCAGCTCCCGGGCTGTCTGCTGCAGAGCCGGCACCTCCCCCATCCCCTCCCCTGGGAGGCAGAGCCCTCCCTGTCCTCAGGCTGTCACTTGCAGGCACATGGATGGATGGATGGATGGAGCAGTGCAGAGTGTCATATTCTCTGCACTGCCCCTGCACAGCAGCCCCAGGGGATCAGCCTCCGTGCAGGCAGGAACTCTCCAGCTCTGCTACATCAATAGCTCCCTGCCCCCACCTCCTCCTGCTCCTCACTGAAGTTCGTCTGATGAAGCAGAGCCGAGTGTGTGCAGCTGCTGCAGTGTGATAACAGGTACTCTACAGTGACTGCAGGCAGCAGCTAAAGGGTTAAACACTTTCCTCCATAGACCCCCTGCCCCCATCCCTAATCCCCCCAGTGCCCTTCTATTCTGCTTTTATTGTACCATATACTTAATCCCTTAACCCCTTAAGGACGGAGGGTTTTTCCTCTCATTTCTCGCTCTCCAACTTCAAAAATCCATAACTTTTTCATGTTTCCGTGTACAGAGCTATGTGAGGGCTTATTTTGTGCGTAACAAATTTTACTTTCCCGTAATGTTATTTATTTTAACATGCCGTGTACTGCGAAGCTGCAAAAAATTCCAAATGTGGACATTTTTTTTTAAAAAAACGCACGTGTCACGTTCTTGTGGGCTCAGTTTTTTCGACTTTGACTGTGCACTCAAAATAACACCTCAGCTTTATTCTTTGGTTCGGTGCAATCGCGGTGATACCTGTTTTATAGGTTTTATTGTGTTTTAATACATTTTTAAAAATTAGACGAATGTGTGCAAAAAAAAAAAAAAAAAAATCTTCTGACGCTAATAACTTTTTCATATTTCGGTGCACGGAGCTGGGGGTGGGGTCATTTTTGGCGAAATGAGCCGACGTTTTCATTGCTACCATTTTGAGGTCTGTGCGACATTTTGATCATTTTTAATTTCATTTTTTATGTGATGTAAAAAGGTGTAAAAGTCGCATTTCGGACATTTGGGCGCCATTTCCTGCCTCGGAGGTCACCGCCGGCCGTAACCGTTTTTATATTTTGATAGATCGGGCATTTTGGGACGCGGCGATACCTAATATGTCTGTGATTTTTACTGTTTATTATGTTTTATATCCGTTCTAGGGAAAGGGAGGTGATTAGAATTTTTAATATTTTATATTTTTAAAACCTGTTTTTTCTTTTTTATTTCCACTATTTCTTAGACCCTCTAGGGTACATTAACCCTAGATGGTCAGATCGCTCCTACCATATACAGCAATACTTCTGGCTCATTGTAACGAATCTGCAGAAGCCATGTAGCCTCGTGTCAAAAGAAGACCCGAGGCTACCACGACAAACGATCGCCGCCCCCCGATGACGTTCGGGGGCACAGCGATCGTAAAAAAGACTTTGCCGGCGACAATGACCGACTGCGGTTATTAGCGGTGGGGGTTTTCTGCAACATGCAAAACCCCCCACCTTGTATGAAGAGGACTCAGCCTGTGAGCCCTCTTCATACACTCCTTATACCTCTGCGTCGTAGAGCTACGGCGCAGAGCGTTAAGGGGTTAAAGGGGTTTTCCCACAAATACAAGTTAGGCCCTATCCATAGGACAGGGCTTAACCTGCTGATGTGTGGGGGTTTCAGTGATGTGACCCCCATAGATCATGAAAACAAGGGGTGTGTTGGGGTCCACATAAGGTCCATGTCATCGCTCTGTGACAGTAATGGAGCAGAATGGTCATACACGGCCGTCTGCTCCATTACTCTGACGGAACGATTTTTGCGTTTCCATATTTCACTCCCCACTTTCAAAAATCAATAACTTTTTTATTTCTCCACGTACAGAGCTGTGTGCGGCCTGTTTCTGCGTAACAAATTATACTTCCTAGTGACAGTATTAAATATTCCAGGCCCTGTACTGGGAAGCGGGAAGGAAAATATCAAATGTGGTTTTTATGGCTTTCACTGCGCGCTCCATAGGACCCCTCCCCTTTACTGCGCTCCATAGGACCCCTCCCCTTTACTGCGCTCCATAGGACCCCTCCCCTTTACTGCGCTCCATAGGACCCCTCCCTTTTACTGCGCTCCATAGGACCCCTCCCCTTTACTGCGCTCCATAGGACCCCTCCCCTTTACTGCTCTCCATAGGACCCCTCCCCTTTACTGCGACAACGAGCATGTCTCCCCTAGACAACGAGCATGTCTCCCCCCCCTAGACAACAAGCATGTCCCCCCCCAGACAACGAGCATTTCCCCCCCTAGACAACGAGCATGTCTCCCCCTGACCCCTAGACAACGAGCATGTCCCCCCCCAAGACAACGAGCATGCCCCCCCCCTAGACAACAAGCATGTCCCTCCCCAGACAACGAGCATTTCCCCCCCTAGACAACGAGCATGTCTCCCCCTGACCCCTAGACAACGAGCATGTCCCCCCCCAAGACAACGAGCATGCCCCCCCCCCCAGACAACGAGCATGTCCCCCCCCCCAGACAACGAGCATTCCCCCCCCCCCTAGACAACGAGCATGTCTCCCCCCGACTCCTAGACAACGAGCATGTCCTCCCCTGTGGCTGCGTGCCCTTTTTTGTGTGTGTGTTTGTGTTATTTTTGTCTTCCAGGACCGTGCCTGCTGTGGACTGCTTCGGATTCGAAGGATTACGTCGATGACCGACATTTCTAACAAATAAAATGGTCAACGAGGGTGTGTCTGCGTTTTTTGTTCAATAAAATTTTCTGAAAACGGTGTGATTATTTATTTTTTTGCGACAGACACTCTTCATAGTTTGCCGTAGTAGTGGTGCCGGCTAGGTGACGGTGCTCATTACTAAGGGCTGGCCTTAGTGTTTGCCTTCATTTTTTTGGCAAATTCACACTAAGGCCCATACCATTACCCCGGTACCCACCGCCACCAGGGGTGCCGGGAAGAGCTGGGTACAAACCAGTACCTGACCGTCTATAGATGGTCAGGTGTTGGGGCGGCTGCAGGCTGTTATTGTTGCGCTGGAATAGCCCCCTAACAGTGGCCTATCCCAGCTCAGTAATGGCGGCTGCTGCTGCTTTTTTGTATCTGGCTGATTTGAACAATAGGGGGCACCCCATGCCGTTTTTTTCCCCCATTTTTTTGTAAAAATGGGGGAAACAGCCTGGGAGCCCCCTTTAAAGGGGGAACCCCACGCATATTTTTGTCAAAAATTTGAAGAAAAAACGTCATGGGGTGCCGCCATTTTCTCCCTCTTTCTCCTCCACAAAAGTTGGGAGGTATGGAGGGGGATACTGTGCAGAATTACAGGGGTGCAGCAGGAGACCAGCACTGGGGGATCCCCTCCAGGAGAAGCCCCTGCTGAGGAGGTCACTGGGTGCTGGGTGTCACACACCTGGGTGCTGCTGTGAGTGTTCTCTTCATGCTGGGCTGTGGGAGAAGCAGAGAGGAGCTTGTAGCAGGATCACATGTAACTGCCCGAATCTAACATTGCGCCTGAACTGCGCCAAAACTGTGTTAAAGTAAAGTGATTAATAAGAGGCAGAAAATATACTTATCACAGATGGTTGTAGCTTGTGATAATTCTGGCAAAACAGAGCACCAGAATTTAGGCGCAACTACTACACTTAGGCGCACAAAATTGTATTTTTTCCCATGTACTGTATATGACCTGGACAGACAAATGACATCATCTGTCAGATCAATCTGATTAGTTGGAGATCTGAGTTTGTGTCCCTTCCTATTTGCATAGGAGATTGGATTAGTAGGTCTCCCCCCAAGGTCAGTGATATATTTGCATTTCTTCCTTTTGTTCAGTAAGTGGCTCTTCACACCTGACAGATCCTCCCTTCGTGTTATCTCGGCTCCGCACAGATGTCTATATTTACCTTTTACTTATTTCCCACAATTAGACAATGAAAAAGATAATAAAAACACATGGACAATGGGGAGTCTGAATAAAGAGGCAAAGGGCTTGAAACTTTACCAATCCGAAGTTCTGTGTCAAGGTAAAGTTTTGTGCATTTGTATAAACCCTAAAAACTGCTGAGTGAGAGAGAATCTTTCTATAAATAATTTGCAAGGATCCTGAAAACTGAAATAATGTATCTGGTAGAGGATCGGTGGCCACACTCCTTCCATATCTGGCCGAACCTCCCTTCCTAATAGTGATGAATAGCCCACGAGTGCTAAAAATTTTTGCACAAAAATTTAATAACAAGATTCATCTCCAAAGAGTATAAAACAGTACATATCCCCAAAAGTTTTCTATCGGAAGATCAATACAGGCAGTCCTCTACTTAAGGATACCCGAATTACAGACAACCCATAGTTGCAGACGGACCCCTCTGACCTCTGGTGACCTCTCTGGATGTTACTATAGTCCCAGACTGCAATGATCAGCTGTAAGGAGTCTGTAATGAAGCTTTACTGATAATTCTTGGTCCAATTGCACCAAAAATTTTGAAACTCCGATTGTCACTGGGGCAAAAAAAACAAACAATTTGTCTAGAACTTCAATTATAAAATATACAGTTTCGACTTACATACAAATTCAACTTAAGAACAAACTTCCGGACCCTATCTTGTATGTAACCCGGGGACTGCCTGTAACTCAAATCAAGAGTTGAGAGAATCAAGAGAGTTGGTTGGCAGTTTAGACGGCGCCAAATAAAATCCAAAATCTTTTTTGATTCGCTTTCGACAAATCTTGTAATTTACTGCTGTCATTTGTCCCTGAGCTCAGAGAGGGAGAAAAATAAAAATTAACAAAATAAGATAGGAGCTGTTCATGAAAAATCTGTGTTTTACAGGACTAATTGGAGCAATATTGGTTTGGATTGATTCAATTTGCACAAAAAAAAAAATCGATAAAGCTTCTATTATTTTTTTATTTTTTTTAATTTGGACAATTTGTTTATTTCTGCCCCGGACAGGAAGGAGCAGTTATTGATTGATACCTTGGTAGTTACATTTTACAGGTGTTGTGTATTTATTTGGACATTTTTCCCCATTGAGTACTCGTGTACATAACATAATGCCCCACTGAATTTTCCAGCTGAAAATTGCATTAAAATTGGTGTCAAAATCCACGTTTGGGCTTAACGCTATTGGCATGGCCAATATCTTTATCCGAATTGTGCAGTATATTTTTTCCAACAATTTTTGTGGCATTTTTATTGACATTAACGGGAGGTGGATTTTGTATTGGAAAATCTGTGAGCCTGAAAAATTGTGAACATTCCTTCAACGCAAAGGTTCTGTCAGTTCTAATGTGAAAAGTGAGAAAATCTATTAGGGGACGTAGATAAGCAACAAATTGGGAAAAATTCCTTGCAAGTTCAGCAAACACCACTTGTACCTAATGTTCTATGGAGTCTCAACTGGAAGAAACCGGATCCACCGAGTCCAAACAAAGTAGAAGTTTCAAGGGAATCTGGGGAGGACACCTTTACCTTCAGGGTAGCAATTAGTAAATACGCCTTCCTCCTAATGTCTAGGACATTCCAAGACATTTGAGTCACCTCTGTAGATAAAGTATAGGACCCCATCGGTGCTTCTGGGTGGCTAATGATCCTATGGGGGAATCCTAGGCTGGAGGACACAAAAACAAGGCACAGGCTGCTACAAAATGTCCAGATATAAAACTTTATTACTCTCATCTTTGTTTAAAAGTTACAGCTCTGTACACAGATCCCACTGCACATAGGACCTTATGCCCGAGGCACAGGGAGGATCCTAGAATTTATCTACAAGAACATTCTTTAAATTGTATCCCTAAGGACATTGGAAGGAAGGGACACAAATTGGAAGATACATTGGAATTTAAACTTTTGGGTCATAATGGAATCTATTACTCTTAAATCGAGAGGGTTTTTGGATCTTAGGGTAATAATAGTTATACTAATAAAAATAATATTAACCTAATAACGACCACCCACCACCAAAGGATATCCCTTCTCTTCTGGTCTCCCACGGATCAGAGACACCTCATGGATAAGACATAAGCACTTTATTTTTGTCGCTTTCTTCATCTGTGTTTAGCATGAGTAGGCCACTGTCCATTTTGGACCACAAAATTTTGTGATCGCCGGTTATCATAGGGTTAAGCAGAGTTGTTGAGTTTTATCAGGAACCGAACTTCCCTGCAGGTCACTGCTGTTCTCAATGGGGTTTGTTTCCTCCATAAATGAGACTATTTTCGATAAAAACTATACAAATTATAAAAGTAAACTGTAAAGTCGAAAGTCGAATAATTTTTTAACCGTTGTCCGTTGTGTTTGTATCTAATAAAGCTTGTTATATTTCTTGCCTGTACACACATCTCCTGTTGTAGACTATACAAAGTTTGTGTTGGCTACATCAGTTCTCTTTAGGCTGTGGAGACCCTTCCCTCCTATTTCCAAGTGTGTTTAACCATGAGGTTACTGCTACCTCCCATATAGGTTAAGTCCCCCCCCCCCCATAATTCCCACCTCAATGGCTTTACACCAACTCCATATTAGCAATTCCTGTCGCTGAGCTTTGGTGGTGACCTAAACACCTATGTTGGGGCTTGTATGCCGGTATTTTACAGTCCAACCTGTGATAAATCCCTCCCATAATCTCCCCTGCTTAATTTAACATGAACATTGTCGCAATCCCCCCATTTCCCTGAGACATAAATGCACTTATATATGATAACAACAAAAACACAACAACAATTGCCAAAAAAATGGCTGCAGATGGAGGGTCATGTGATCTCTATCTACCCATAAACAATTGTCCTGCTAGAAGCTTGATTTTATAGTCATGAATACTATCATAAGGTCCTGGAAGGATGATTGCTCCTGGACAGGTAGGGATCACATGACCCTCCATCTGCAGCCCTTTTATGGTCAAGAATGTAAAAGACAAGAACTTCACTTTGCACATCAAGAAAGACGTGTATTGGTAAATGACCTAATATCCTGCCCCTCCCCCCCCCCCTTACACTCACATTACAAAAGACATGAGGTAAACCAGAAAGTAAAGTACAAACCTAATCCATGTGTAACCTAAACATTACACAAGAGGGTTTTCTTTCAGTTATTGCACAACCCAAAAAATTGTGAATTTCTATAGAACACAAAAACCTTATGGCCACACTTAGAAAAACAATAAGCAATAACAATTTACAAAAGTTAAAAAATAAAATTAAATGTATTTACAAAGTAAAAAGTCAAGAATTTATTAGATTTTTGGGGGTGAATCGGTTCTAACACAATTTTGGAGATTTTTTTTCTCCTTTTTATGTACTATTTCACAATTTTTTGTGTTGTTGCGCTTCTATTTAACTCCTGAACTTGTATTTTACTAATTTTCCTTACGAAAGCACCATTTATCTCCAAGATGATTTTTTTTCAACTGGGACTTGCATTTTTGTAACAATTTTCATGCAAAAACACACCATTTTATTGATGCCATAGGTCGGGGGCATTGCATGTGTTGCAAAAGTTGCAGAAAACAATATCAACTACAAATTAACTTTAAAAACAAGCTATAAAGCTAAAAGTTGCCTTTTGTTAAACCAATCTTTGGAAGGTTACCTGTATATGGTCACTATTTGGTCATTCTGTGCCTCCCCCCACCCCACCCTGTACAGGGTGGGCTTATCTTTTGTCTGCTCCATAAATGGGAGAGACAGCATCTTCCCTCAGGTGTTAGAATCTACACAGGAGTCTGCACACACTGGAACCCTCCGGATCACAGCTGTAATGGAAACATTGTGGGTGCTGCTGAGCTTTATCTTGGCTCTTGCTAGAACAGGTATTATTTATTTATTCATTCAGATATGCATTTATTTACTTAATTTAGTTTTGGATTAATTCTAACATTACATTATTTTTTTTGTTTATTGACTTGTGCATTTATTTTAGATAATGAAGTTACTTATTTACTATTTATTTGGTCAGTTGTTTACCTATTAAAATCAATTTAGATTTAGACATTGATTTATTATTAATTGTATTAATTACATTTTTGGATATGTTAACTTTTTTGTTACTTATTTAAGTTTTATTCAGTCGGCGGCAAACATTTTTAATTTGTTTATTTCAAATTATTTTTAGACATATCATTGCATTTATTTATTTGGTCAGCTGTTTACATATTTAGTCTTATTAAGTTATTTATCCAGACCATAGTTTGTTATTTTTATAGGTCAGATGTTTTTATATATATTTTTTTTATTTTGATTCATTTATGATTATTTTTATGCCTTTATTTATTCAGTCAGTTGTTTACATATTTATTTGGTTTATTTATAATCATTTATTCAGCCAGTCAGTGGTTTAGATATTTAGTTTTACTACATTATGTATTCATTTTTCATATTTTATTTTTTATAGGTCTGATGTTTGTATATTTTTTATTTTGATTTATTAATTTATGATTATTTTTTATATATTTATTCAGTCAGTTGTTTACATATTTATTTTGCTTATTTTTAATCATTTATTCAGCCAGTCAGTTGTTTACATATTTAGTTTTATTAAGTTATTTATTCATTTTTCATATTTTATTTTTATAGGTCAGATGTTTATATTTTTTTAATTTCGATTTATTAATTTATGATTATTTTTATATATTTAATCAGTCAGTTGTTTACATATTTATTTGGTTTATTTATAATCATTTATTCAGCCAGTCAGTTGTTTACATATTTAATAATTTTGAATTAATTGTATTTATTTATTGAATCAGTTGTTTAATTTTTTATTTGTTTAGTTATTGTTCATTTATAACTATTAATTTTCATTCAGAGATATCTTTTATATTTGTTCTCTGACACTGCCCCACACAGGAGAGGAGAGGCTGAGCAGTGAGTTAGTGTTACACACAGAGGGGAGGGGTGTGGCTGTAGCAGAGGAGCAGCAGACAAGTCAAGGCTTGTACAGGAAGAGGGAGAGTTCAAAAGACCCCCCCCCCAAAAGAAAAAAAAAACCCAGAGGGAATTGACACAGATGGAAGAAGGTCTCACAATCTAGATAAACATTCTGTAGAATTTTTTTTTTAAAACAAGCTAGAAGCAGTTACTCTGAAAGCAATAACATTATTAGAATATGACTTAAAGTTTTGAACTATGATTGTATAATGATTTTTCAACTAGAAAATTCTAGAAACATGTAAAAGTAAATTGAAATGGAGGGGAAAACAAAGAAGATGTAACTAATGAGGTCAGCTCAGATGCAATTACTAATTTATTAGGGTTATTTTTATTTTAAAAGTTATCTATGAAATAATTTAGGTTTAATATGTTTATTTTGTTTTATATGTTTTATCTTTGTTTGTTTTTTTTGGTCAAAATTTTTTTATATTTTTTTGAATTTCGATTTATTAGTTTATGATTTTTTTTATTTATTTATTTATTTAGTCAGTTGTTTACATATTTATTTTTTTTTATTTATAATCACTTATTCAGCCAGTCAGTTGTTTACATATTTCATAATTTATAATTTATTGTATTTATTTATTGAATCAGTTATTTACATTTTTATTTGTTTATTTATTGTTAATTTGCAACTATTAATTTTCATTCAGAGATATCTTTTATATTTGTTCTCTGACACTGCCCCACACAGGAGAGGAGAGGCTGAGCAGTGAGTTAGTGTTACACACAGAGGGGAGGGGTGTGGCTGTAGGAGAGGAGCAACAGACAAGTCAAGGCTTGTGCATGAAGAGGGAGATTCAAAACACCCCCCCCAAAAAAAACCAGAGTGAATTGACACAGATGGAAGAAGGGCTCACAATCTAGATAAACATTCTGTAGAATAATAAAAAAAAAAAAAAACAAGCGAGAGGCAGTTACTCTGAAAGCAATAACATTATTAGAATATGACTTAAAGTATTGAGCTATGATTGTATTATGATTTTTTTAGCTAGAAAATTCTAGAAACATATAAAAGTAAATTGAAAAGGAGGGGAAAACAAAGAAGGTGTAACTAATGAGGTCAGATCAGATGCAATTACTATTTTATTAGGGTTATTTTTATTTTAAAACTTATCCATGAAATAATTTAGTTTTTATATGTTTATTTAGCTTTATATGTTTTATCTTTGTTATTTTTTTTAGATCAGATGTTTTTTTATATATTTTTTTATTTGGATTTATTAATTTATGATTTTTTTAATGTATTTATTTATTCAGTCAGTTGTTTACATATTTATTTATTTTTATTTATAATCATTTACTCAGCCAGTCAGTTGTTTACATATTTCATAATTTATCATTTATTGTATTTATTTATTGAATCAGTTGTTTCCATTTGTATTTGTTTATTTATTGTTAATTTATAACTATTAATTTTCATTCAGAGATATCTTCTATATTTATTCTCTGACACTGCCCCCCACAGGAGAGGAGAGGCTGAGCAGTGAGTTAGTGTTACACACAGAGGGGAGGGGTGTGGCTGTAGGAGAGGAGCAACAGACAAGTCAAGGCTTGTACAGGAAGCGGGAGAGTTCAGAAGACCAAAAAACTAGACTTAAAAGGGAACCTGTCACCAGGAAACCCATTTTTAGCACTCCCCCAGTCCCCACAGAGCATAGTACACACACTGCCAAAGTGTTTTTGTATTAAAAATAGGTTTTACAGAAAAAAAGATCTGTTATATTGTACCTTTCATTAGCATATGCTGTGTGACTAGGCAGTTGCCAAATGGGAGGGGCTGGAAAGGAGCAGTTCCCCCCACCCTTGGGAAACATGTGACCTTTTCAAATATATGAAAACACCCATCACTTGGCTTAGCGACGCCCCCTGCTCCTCTACAGCCAATCCAGAGTGTGGGGAGTTATTCATATATTTGAAAAGGTCCCATGTGTCCCAAGGGTGGGGGGGGGCTCCTCCTTTCCAGCCCCTCCCATTGGGCAACTGCCTAGTCACACAGCACATGGTATTGAAAGGTACAATATATCATATATTTTTTTCTCTAAAACCTATTTTTCATACAAAAACACTTTGGCAGTGTATGTACTATGCTCTGTGGGGACTGGGGGAGTGCTAAAAATGGCTCTCCTGGTGACAGGTTCCCTTTAAGTGACACAGATGGAAGAAGAGTTCACAATCTAGATTAACATTCTGTAGAATGTGAGAGGTTGTTACTCTGAAAGCAATAACATTATTAAAATATGACTTAATGATTGTAAACCTGAAAAATCCACAAAACTGATTGAACTATGATTGTATTATGATTAATTGCTATAAAATTCTGGAATCATATAAAAGTTAATTGAAAAGGAGGGGAAAACAAAGAAGATGTAACTAATGAGATCAGATGCAACTGCAAATTTATTAGGTTTATTTTTATTTGAAAAGTTATTTGTCAAATAATTAATGTTTTATATGTTTATCTTTTTGTTAAATTAAAATACTTTTAAAATAAAAATAGTTTTTTTTTTTAATTGGAAAAAATAATTAACATTATAAGTTACAGGTGGGCCCTGAATATACTCTAAATTATGTAGATATTTTCCACTTTTTATTTTTATCTGTGCATTTATAAATTTCCTTTTATTAAATCATAAAATAAAAAAAAATAATTAGAAATCATAAAAATATATGTATTAATTATTTGATATTTAAGTTTTATATTCTTTGCCTTTTTATTTCCTTATTTATGTGTTTTTTGCATATTGCCTTTGTTAATTCGTTTATTGTTATTTACTATTAAGTGATAAAAATGCAGCATAAAATAAAAAATATAAGCAATGTACTGAAAATATGTGACATTGTATTGTCCTATATCAATAATAGGCAAGTATAGGCAAGAAAAATTAAATAAACAGTGATAGTAAAAAAATAAATAAAAAAAAAAAAAAAAAATAGACTATATAGATATATTACTTATGGTTTAAAGTGATATAAAATTGCTTAGGTGTCAATATTTTCTTAAAATTAAACCATAAAGACAAAATAATTATTTTAAAAAAATTCACACTTACAGCTGCTGGATGACAAATCTGCTTTATATCAGCTCTTGCTGGATTAATTTGCGCCAAAAAATTGTTCCCCAAATTTTGGCACAAGTGAAGTAATAAATAAATAATACATGTAATAACATATATTTTGGTATTTTGTCTGTTTATAGGCTGGTCCCTCCAGTGTATACAGTGTACGGCCTTTGAGGGTGAATCCTGCACTACAGGGCCAAGCGTAACATGTGCAAAAGGCGAAGTGTGCACCACCAAGAATCAGCACGCTATAATAGGTAATTTCTTCTTATTGCCTTTTTTTTTTCTTGAAGTGGTATATTCCAGGAGAAAGTATAATTAATATTCAAATGAGTTATTTTAGGAAATCTACCACCAGGATGAAGGACTGTACACCAAGCACACTGACATACTGGTGATCGCCCCCTCTGGCAGCTGCTGCTCTTCTTATGCCATGATTTAACAAAAGGATTTTAAAATTATGCAAACGAGCTTGAAGGACAGCAGCCTCCAAAGGTGTTAATGGAGCCTGGAGCCCCATAGGCTCATTTGTATAATTTTTTAAGCAGTTTTTTTCTTGGCACGCATAGTGGTAGTGTATTACAAAGACTTTCATGGCTGCAAGGGGCACTAGTGTAATGGCAGGGGCATGTACGGCTGCCAAAGGCACGGGTATGATGGCTGAGGCATGGCTGCCAGGGCACTGGCTCACTAGTGTTTATTGATGATGTGACACAGGACAGAAGCAGCCAGTTGAATTGTGAGGTATCAGAGATACAATGGGGCACATTTACTTACCTGAGGTGATCCCTGAGGTGTGTTCCCCAATGATCCTGCACTGTGCCTCGATCCACGTAGATTGTGCTCCCAATATCCCGCAGGTGTCGCTCCCCGCTCAGGTCCGCCGGAGTTCACCTTCTTCTTCCCGGTGTATGTAAGTGCTTGGCTTGCGACACAAATTTGAATGTTAAATCCCGCGCTCAGTCTGAATCTGTTGGATCGTCCGAGGGCCGCCCCCCGATTTCTGTCACATGAAAGCCAGCACCAATGTGCCAAAGTAGTGCGGTCCGCGTACCCTTAGTAAATGAGCCCCACTGTGTCCTCAAATCCACCAAATGCAGCCAAACTGATTGGACAGATAGACAATGAGCCGAGCAATAAGCAAAAGCAAACAGGAACTTATTAAAGCAAAGAAGTGGAATATCCTTGAATGGCCAAGTTAGTCCCCGATCTCGACCCAATTGAGTTAAATTTCACTAGTTAAAGACTTAACTTCAGAAAGAAAGACCACAAAAAAAACTGCTGCAATAAAGGCTAAAGAAGGAGACACAGCGATGTCTGGTGATGTCCACGAGTTCAAGACTTCAGGCAGTCATTGCCAACAAAGGGTTTACAAAAAATTTTTACAAATTCTAATTTTTTTTACAGTTATTTAATTTGTCCAATTACTTTGAGCCCCTAAAATGATTGTGCATATAAAACGCTTTAGTTCCTTATATTTGTATCCCATCATCTTTGAATTAAAGCTAAGAGTCTGAACCTCAACTTTACCTGCATCTGAATGGTTTTGTTCAAACTTCATTATGGTAAAGAACAAAAATCAGAATAAATGTTGTCTTTGTCCATATATTTTCTGGACGTAAATTAAAAAGTGAAAAAAGGCGAATTTTATTCCATGAAAAACTGCTACTCCCCCCCCCCCCCCCCCGTGATTGAGAAAACATCACACTCTTTCCACTTAATTTGGAGTTCTGCCCGTGGATATGTATAAGGTCCGATGCAGAAAACTTTGTGGCCCTTGAATGGGTTTTCCCCTACATTTTTACTTTTCTAGATAGACAGCACTCTGGGCTGCGCTATGTGCCGGCACAGTAGCTACAGCCCTCACCAGATTCCATCACAGGCTATAGCGCATTTCTATACAAGACCGTAATTAGTGTTGAACTGAGCTGGGTCCATGATGCATCGATCACTTGTGTCCATGCCCCCAGAGATCCAGGTCTGAAGCCTCCTGTCTGGATCCAGTGGGTGCTGGGGGGCAGTGTTTGATTTATATGTTGACGCATGATGAGCCAGCGCATGGTACATTCACCCCATATTGTATAAATAGCTGTCAGGCTCTATGGTTGTCATCAGACTGATTGTCACTAGAGATGAGCGAGCACTAAAATGCTCGGGTGCTCGTTATTCGAGACGAACTTTTCCAGATGCTCGAGTGCTCGTCTCGAATAACGAGCCCCATTGAAGTCAATGGGAGACTCGAGCATTTTTCAAAGGGACCATGGTTCAGGAATAAAATGTGTTATTTAATTGAAAAAGAATGTCTTCTGATAAGTGATCAGATGTATGCAAACATCTGCAATCTATTCTTCACTGTTCCGCGCGTATATTATCTCCCGACAAGTTAGCAGATGTGAAGAACAGTGAAGAATAGATTAAAAACAGTGAACACAGGATCACTTAAGTGAAAAACGCAGTGAAAAACACAGTGAAGAATAGATTGCAGATGTTCGGGACATCTGCTTACTTGTCGGGGTGATACGCTGTCCCGGGATCCGCTCCTCTTCTTCCACTGAAGTCTCCCCGTGCTGCTTGATGTCTCCCCCGTGCTGCCCGATGTCTCCCCCGTGCTGCCCGATGTCTCCCCCGTGCTGCCCGATGTCTCCCCCGTGCTGCCCGATGTCTCCCCGTGCTGCCCGATGTCTCCCCCGTGCTGCCCGATGTCTCCCCGTGCTGCCCGATGTCTCCCCCGTGCTGCCCGATGTCTCCCCCGTGCTGCCCGATGTCTCCCCGTGCTGCCCGATGTCTCCCCCGTGCTGCCCGATGTCTCCCCGTGCTGCCCGATGTCTCCCCCGTGCTGCCCGATGTCTCCCCGTGCTGCCCGATGTCTCCCCCGTGCTGCCTGATGTCTCCCCGCTGCCCGATGTCTCCCCGTGCTGCTTGATGTCTCCCTGCTGCTTGATGTCTCCCCCGTGCTGCCTGATGTCTCCCCCGTGCTGCCTGATGTCTCCCCGTGCTGCCCGATGTCTCCCCGCTGCCCGATGTCTCACCGTGCTGCTTGATGTCTCCCTGGTGCGCGATGTCTCCCTGCTGCCGTTCCGCGCGTATCTTCCGACAAGTAAGCAGATGTGCCGAACATCTGTAATCTATTCTTCACTGTGTTCTTCACTGTCTTTTTCACTTAAATGATCCTGTGTTCACTGTGTTCACTGTTTTTATTCTATTCTTCATTGTTCTTCACTGTGTTTTTTTAATTAAATGCTCGAGCTCGAGCAGGGGAAATACTCGTCCGAGCAACGAGCCGTTTCGAGTACCTTAATACTCGAACGAGCATCAAGCTCGGACGAGTATACTCGCTCATCTCTAATTGTCACCCATTGTTCCCAGTAGTATATAGCTCTATACTGGTTACCTGCTCATAGGATAGACAACTGGCAAAATTATTCTGGGGATCTAAACTTCAGTAGCCTCCAAATGGCAGCTCAGGGGTGCAGTGATGGGTTACATTCCAAGCCCCCAGTGGATTCTCTCGTGCTTTATTGTGCCAGTCTAACAGGGATAGAATATAGCAGTATCTAGATACTTGTATTTATGCTCTTGTTTCTGACTTGTAGGTGGTGCGACCAGTGCGACGATGTACCGGTCATGCGGCCCGCCAACTCACTGCAATAAGACGGGAAGTTTCACCGTTGTGCAAAGAACCATGAAAATTGGCATCAGCTGCTGCTCTACAGACAACTGCCTCTCCCCCGTGCCTGAGTGTAAGTATCTTCCTGCTGGTATCTGCTGATGGAAATATTGTGGACACATTTTATCATTTAGTAGAAAATCTGCAGTGTATTCAGGTTAGGGACCAGCATCGCCTAGTGGCAATATTCTAACAACATGGATCATACCAACAGATTAAAAAAAAAACTAAAAAATTAAGTAAATTCACTCGCAACCCACAATCCAGCACTGGATTCTGGTTCTGCGCTCCAAGGTTTCTGGTATAAAAAAGTCATTTGTCGTATTTTTCGGAATATAAGGCACACAAAAAATCCTTTGATTTTCTCAGAAATTAAAGGTGCGCCTTATAGTCCGGTGTGCCATATATATGAACCGTACTTCATATATGAACAGCTGCCTTGAAATGTGCACAGGTCTGCCACCTGCTGGTCATTCATCCTTATAATCAGGTGCGCCTTATAATCCGGTGCACCTTATACAGGCGGTCCCCTACTTAAGAACACCTGACTTACAGACGACCCCTAGTTACAAACGGACCTCTGGATATTGGTAATTTATTGTACTTTAGTCCTAGGTTAAAATAAACAGCTGTAACAGTTATCAAATGTATCTGTAATTAAGATTTATTGTTAATCCTGGTTCTTATGACAATCCAACATTTTCAAAACCCAATTGTCATAGAGACCAAAAAAAATTTTGCCTGGGGTTATAATTATAAAGTATACAGTTCCGACTTACATACAAATTCAACTTAAGAACAAATCTGCAGACCCTATCTTGTATGTAACCAGGGGACTGCCTGTATATGAACCGTACTTACAGACAACAGCTGCCTTGAACTGTGCACAGGTCTGCCACCTGCTGGTCATTCATCCTTATAAGCCGCTGCGCCTTATAGTGCACTGCGCCCTATATATATCTAGACGTTTTAGCAGGCATTTATTGATAGTGCGCCTTATACTCTGGTGCGTCTTATAGTCCGAAAAATACTGTAGTTGGAACTAAACCGCAATGTTTGGCCAGTGAAACATATGGATCTCTGAACCATTCCTTCAGCCAGAAGTTCAGTTCAGGTCTTTGCGCTCACAATCTGCCAGTCGCAATCCAGCGGCGGGTTCTCCGGCGCTGATTCGGGTTCTGCCGGGATTCACTAAGGTCCGTGCGCCGATATTCACCAGGTGTCCCTGCTGCGCCGAGGTCTGCCGAAGTTCACCTGCTTTTTTCTGGTGTATGTGAGTGCTTGATCTTGCGACACAAATGGCTTTTTAAATTCCGCGGTTTTTCCAAATCCTTCGGGTTGGCCGGTGGCCACGCCCCCCGATTTCTGTCACGTGAAAGTCGGCGCGATTGTGCCAAAAATCGATCGCGTGCGCCACAATCCCGTGAAATACAGCGCAAAGAGGAAATATTCGGGAGAAACCCGACGGATTCGCGGCTGCGGACCATTAATAAATGTGCCCCAGAGTGCCTGGGCCCTACTCCAGGATCGTGGCGGGGGCAATGATCCTAATGAAAATATATTGCTTGAACCAGGACCTGAACAGGTCCACTCGTCTCTAATTCTTAGCAATTTTTTGGACGTGGGGGTTTACCACTTTTTGGTTTTTATTGCATAGTTTTTCCGCAGTTTTTTTTTTAGGTGTTAATATTATAGTAACATTATTATTACTTTTCCACTAATAATCCTGTTTTTTTATTTTAAATGGACACAAAAATAACATTAAAAATATATTTCATGTTGTTTTCTAGTGTAACTCCTCTTTGGGGCAGAAGTCAACAGCGGAGTTGTACTGGCTCTGATAAGACTCAGGAGCTTTGCTCAACATTTTAATACCCCCCCCCCCCGATCATGTGACGTCTAATCATAATATAAATATTTATAACCATAATATATTGCTTTTACCTTCTTGTTACCCTGTCAGAGACAGCTGGAGACTAGTAATGAGTCCTCAGTGAATTTTTTGGCCACACCTTAAACAAAAGTTCAATGCCGGTCTCCGAACCCAAACCCAATGCTAACATCCATGATCAGTGGTGATTAGTGAATTTAAATGCTGATAATTTGAATTAAAGATGCCAGCAGTGCACTCTAACCAGCACTTCTGGTGGGTGTTGGGTGTTAAGAACCCATCAACAAGCTCTCCTGGGTGAGCCCGAACACCAGACCCAAACCGCAATTTTTGGAGACCTGACTTTCTCCTTCAGTCTGTGCAGGAGCAGGAGAAGCTGCAGCGATCCCGGTAGATGTTGCCACAGAGTCAGGACATTGGGACATAACTTGTGATTATGTATTATTTTAAAACCCTCTTTTACAATGTACCCCTCTTGTCTGCAGTGCCACCTACCAGCACCCGAAAAAATGGCCTAGTTTGTGGATTGTGCGGTGCTCCCAAAGAAGACTGTACTCCCACCACTACCATAAACTGTGTCGGAAATGAAGACAAATGCCTTCTTCATGTGACAAGACTGAACGGTAAGTCACAACGTAAAACTTTTAGTTGTACATAGGTTCCTAGAAACCTAGTGTAGCATGTGCTGCTCTTCCATACACCGGTGCATTATTATGTTTACACCTCCTCTTTTGGGCTTGTGTGCCACATGGTCATCCAACCACAAGGTGGCAGTGTATTACAGTGGCAAACTGTACAATATAGTCACCTGATGTGCAAATGTCCATAATATACTGTTTCCAAATTTCTGAATATTTAAATGAAAAATACATTGACAACATGTCCTGCTTATGTTCTCCTGAAGGCAAGAGAACAAATTTTGAAAACAGAGGAGACTGTACTTGGTTCTGTACAGATACCTGAAACTGCGCAGACAGAGCTGTGTATGGGACATTGCATCTGCCAGGACAGGACTTTGCCTCCTCTTATGATGACATTACAAATGATGAGCAGACCTGTTCAGGTTTAAGTTCACCGATTTCAGTGGAACCTCAAACAAAAGTGATTGGTGCTGACACACCCGATCCCTGGCGTTGGTACTGATTGAGGGTGTTAACACTAAACTCTGGCAGCACAGTGCGCCTATCACATCATCGGTATGAGCATGTTCCAGATGGGAGGAGCCCAAGAGCCGCTCATCCCTCAAGAGTCATACGCACTGCTTAAAGGGGTTGTCCATTTTTAGCAAATAATTGATATGGTTTATGTAAGGAGAAGTTATGCAGTTTTCCAATATACTTTCTGTATCAGTTCTCTGCTTGCTGTCATTCTATAGGAAGCTTTTATGTTTACTTCCAGTGGATAGAAATCTGCCCATGGTTACACCGATGCACCTGTGTGACCATGGTCAGATTTCTATCCACTGGAAGTAAGCATAAAAGCTTCCTATAGAATGACAGCAAGCAGAGATCTACAAAACCGTGAGGAATTGATACAGAAAGTATATTGGAAAATTGTATAACTTTTCCTTACACACACCATATCAATTATCTGCTGCAAGTGGACGACCCCTTTAAGTATACAGTATAAGATCGGCTGAGGTTCTTGCTCCTTATGTGTGGTGTTCTCACAGCTGAAGTTCCCTCTAGTGGAAAACATTGCTAAATATTACAAATTATTTCTCCATGTACAAAGTGATATGAAAGCCCCAAAATCAGCAAATACTTAAAGGAATCCTACCACTTCAAAATGGTCATTTTGATCCAAACATACCTTTACCTTGGGGTATGTAAGCTGATGCTGGACGTGGTCTTGTGAAGGCAGATAAATGCACATTTTCGCCCAAAAAATCTGTTTTTTCACTAATCAAATGACCCCATTTGGCGCATCAGGACGCTCGGCGCTTGGTCACGATCGTGATAATGATAATGCGCCTGTGTGAAACTGCTCGACCCACCCTCCCTCTCGAGAGCTGGTGACGTCACCGAGCGCTCGGAAAGTATAGGCGCATGTACACTGTGGGGGTCATTTACTAAGGGCCCGATTCGCGTTTTCCCGACGTGTCACCCGAATATTTCCGATTTGCGCCGATTTTCCCTGTATTGCCCCGGGTTTTTGGCGCACGCGATCGGATTTTGGTGCATCGGCGCTGGCATGCACGTGACGGAAATCGAGGGCCGTGGCCGAGCGAAAACCCGACGGATTCGGAAAAACCACCGCATTTAAAAACGAAAAATCTGTCGCGGAGCTTGCACTTACCTTCACTCAGCCGGCCTCGGTGTATTCCAGTGCGTTCCGATGCTCTTCAGCGCAGCAGCGCCATCTGGTGGACGGCGGAGGAACTGCCTTAGTGAATCCCGGCCGGACCCGAATCCACCGCAGAGAAGGCGCCGCTGGATCGCGAATGGACCGGGTAAGTAAATGTGCCCCTGTATCTTTGTTTCGCATGGCCGCAATACAAAGTGGACGTCCGTGCGAAATTAAGATACAGTGTGCATGCGCAAGTGCTTTCCGAGAGCTCGGTGAGCTCACCGGCTCTTGGGAGGAAGGGTGGGCGGAGCAGTTTCACACACGCAAGACGCATGCATTATCATGATCGTGACCAAGCGCCGAGCGTCCTTTTTTGGTGAAAATGTGCATTTATCTGCCTTCACAAGACCACCTCCAGCATAAGCTTACATACCCCAAGGTAAAGGTATGTTTAGGTCAAAATGACCATTTTGAAGTGGTAGGTTTCTTTTAAACAACAATTTCCATGCATATATGCACATGGTCGGTGTGGGCTCTGCATTGCACCGGAGGAGGCTCTACATTGGGCCAAAGACCGGATTTCACCTCAAAGCTTTTTTGCTAATAACATATTTGCTTCTTTTCAGGTCCTCAGAATGTAGAATCCTATCGTGGATGTAGCACAAAGAGCATCTGTGACATAAGGTTCCTCAATCAGAGCTCTGGAGTCGTGAACATTGAAGCCGACTACTTCTGTAGCAATGGAGCCATAACCACGTCCCGAGTATTGGGTTTCTCTATCATTACAGCACTTGTTCTGTTGGTTCTCCTGAGCTAAAGATATTTCTAACAAAACAACATCTATGAGAGAAGCTCACAATGGCAGCCATGTTGGTTATCACCAGAAACAGGAAGTCCAACTTTTTGTACCCTTTTAAAGTACTTTGAGGTCAAATTTTCTTGATGATCTTGTAGAGTTTTTGTATGTAACTTACAATATGTAATAAATTTTGTTACATTTTTACGATTTGGGCTTTATTTAATATTTGACCCTTCTGTAGAAGCATAAAAGGGGTTTCTGAGATTCCTGAATCCTTTAGATAAAGATAATACAGGGTCTATTTAGGATCCCTAATTCTTCTTGCCTATTCATTGCCTATTCAACATCTTTTGTTTCAAAAGTAATTTGTCTGCAGTCCAGAAAACTACTTTGATGGAGGTTTATGGAGTGTTAGTGATATTTATCTAGGGCTCCAGCAGATCCTTTACAATTGTAAGGTGATTGCCAAATTTATAGATCTTTGTTCCCAGTGCTGAGATACGTAGAACAGAGAATGACCCATACACGGTCATTAGCTGCACTCAAAAAACACTCTTTATTTCAAGCCATGTGATGTATACAGAAAACAAATGTTTTGCAGAAAAGGTGAAGAGGTGATAAAATACTGAAATTCTATAGGTTAGTTTGAACATACCAGAACCTCCCCTTTAAGCTATTTTTCAAAAATGTTGACAAACTATGCCCCGTTTCTTCCAGAGACCTTGCCGTCAGAGAAACAGAATGTTTTCACTAAATGTCATGTGAAAATGCTCTGCATAAGCCGAAATAAGATAAAAGTAGATGCTGAAGCAAGAATATAGAATGACAGGAGTCAAGATAACTGACTGTGAACAAGATGGCGACTTGGAGAGAAATATGATATCTCTCACATAAAGGATGGCTAGGATTTTCTAAAATCAATTATAGGTTTCATCTACAATCATACCAAACTATTATCCTGCAGTCTTAAAAACAGACATCAAATCGAATCCACAATCCTATACTTTTTGTTTCAAAACACACCCAGATCCATGAAGTCCAACCTATGATCCTAAAGCATAACCAAGTAATAATAAGTCAAGTAAAGAGGTTGTCCAGCAACAATAAGATAGCCCCTAATCTTTAGGATAGAGGATAACTTGCTGATCAACTGGCATATCAGTGATGTAACCTGTACGGGTCACGAGAACAGGGGTCCGTTGTACCACACATGCATGCAGCTTTATTCACTGATATAGATAGCCAAGCACCATACTCAACGTACTTCCATTGGATGGAGCAGCGGTGTGCATGTCAGACTGGCCAATTTATTGTTTTGGGGTGCAATGGGTGTACCTTGTTCACATGATCCATGGGGGTACCATCACAGAGACCAGGGCTTGCGTTAGGGGGCAAACTGGGCCTTGCCCAGGGCCCCCTGTCCTAAAGGGGCCGCCTGCATGTGGTTTTTTGTGGGCAGAGGATGTATTACTCTTTTAATACCCCTTGGTTGATGCCCGGGTGAAGATGCTTATCATCTATCTCCTGTCTATATATCTATCATCTATCTGTCTAGTTATCTATCGCCTATAATTTCTCTATTTCCTATCTACCGTATATACTCGAGTATAAGCCGACCCGAGTATAAGCCGAGACCCCTAATTTTACCATCAAAACTGGGAAAACCTATTGACTCAAGTATAAGCCGAGGGTGGGAAATGCATTGGTCACAGACCCCCCCAGTATGTATACAGCCTGCCCCCAGTAGTATACAGCTTGCCCCCAGCAGTATACAGCCAGTCCCCAGTAGTATAGAGCCAGTCCCCAGTAGTATACAGCCTGCCCCCAGTAGTATACAGCCAGTCCCAGTAGTATACAGCACTGCCTCCCAGTAGTATACAGCACTGCCTCCCAGTAGTATACAGCACTGCCTCCCAGTAGTATACAGCGTTGCCTCCCAGTAGTATACAGCACTGCCCCCAGTAGTATACAGCACTGCCCCCAGTACAGCTTGCCTACAGTAATATACAACCAGCCCAGCATTAAAAGAAAATAATAAACTTATATACTCACCCTCCGGTGGCCCCGATGCGCAGCGCTGCTCCCCCGATGTCCGTGCGGGTCCTCTTCTGGCTTCCACGCCCGTCTTCTTTCTTCTCTAACTTCGTGCTGGGCGCCACCATTGTTCTCCCCCGGATGGCGCCTAGTATGACGCGCCGCTGCTGACGTCATACTAGGCGCCGCCTGGATGAAGACAGAAGACGGGCGTGGAAGCCAGAAGAGGACCCGCACGGAGATCGGGGGAGCAGCGCTGCAGGTCGGGGCCACCGGAGGGTGAGTATATAAGTTTATTATTTTCTTTTAATGCTGGGCTGGGCTGTATATTACTGTAGGCAAGCTGTACTGGGGGCAGTGCTGTATACTACTGGGGGCAGTGCTGTATACTACTGGGGGCTGTGCTGTATACTACTGGGGGCTGTGCTGTATACTACTGGGGGCAGTGCTGTATACTACTGGGGGCAGTGCTGTATACTACTGGGGGCTGTGCTGTATACTACTGGAGGCAGTGCTGTATACTACTGGGGGCAGTGCTGTATACTACTGGGAGGCAGTGCTGTATACTACTGGGAGGCAGTGCTGTATACTACTGGGGGCAGTGCTGTATACTACTGGGGGCAGTGCTGTATACTACTGGGGGCAGTGCTGTATACTACTGGGAGGCAACGCTGTATACTATATTTATATTATATGTATATATATATGTATATAATATTTTTTATGACTGTATGACTAATGTATGACTCGTGTATAAGCCGAGGGGACATTTTTCAGCACATTTTTTGTGCTGAAAAACTCGGCTTATACACGAGTATATACGGTATATATCTGTCTATCTAACCAGTTATCTATCCAGCTTTTAATCTATATATCTTTTATCTACCTATCTCTAGTATATCTATATCTATCCCTCACTTCTATCTATCTTCTATCATCTATGTCTTGGATATAATCATTACTAGAGATGAGCGAGCACTAAAATGCTCAAGTGCTCGTTACTCGAGTCGAACTTTTCCCGTATCGAGTAACGAACCCCATTGAAGTCAATGGGAGACTCGAGCATTTTTCACTGAAAGAACACATTGAAAGAACACAGTGAAGAACACATTGCAGCGTACATCTGCTAACTTATCCAAAGACACGCGCGCCGAACTGTGTACTTCACAATAGTATGTGAAGAACAATATGTGTGAAGAACACATTGCAGATGTTTCCACGTGTGTATTTGGATAAGTTAGCAGATGTACGGAAACATCTGCAATGTGTTCTTCACTGTGTTCTTCACTTAAATGATCCTGTGTTCACTGTTTTCATTGTATTCTTCATTGTTCTTCACTGTGTTTTCTCAAGTAAATGCTCAATCTCGAGCCGGCGAGATACTCGTCCGATCAATGAGCCGTTTTAAGTACGCTAATACTCCAACGAGCATCAAGCTCGGACGAGTATACTCGCTCATCTCTAATCATTACGTTACCCTATGAACGCACAAACTTTGCAGAGCGGATCCGGTCAACATCAGTGATCAGCTGTAAGTTTCATTAGTATCATTTAGAAGCAATTGCTAATTTTTGATAACGGTGAAGTAGTAGAAGAAACTAGACAATGTGGTGATAAATCCCCCCCAAGGGAATTTGGGCTAAATAATAAATTGTGTTTATAGTATATATAACAAATATACAAGGTTTTTAATTTTTTTTTTGTTTGGCCAGCAGGGGTTTGGAAGGTGGGATACATTGTGCACTGGAATGTGGTATTGGGGTGCATTATAGTTGTCAGCCAGTATATTACATTCTACCTCTAGATTACCTAATATAGGCTCCATCTTGGATACACTAGGGCTTATTTTCTTAGGATCCGCGGGTCGCACTTTCTTCGGATTTACGAAATTTTCGGGATTTGTGCCACTGTGACAGGTATTTAACTGGGGATTGTGTCGCACGCAATTGGATTTTGGCGCAGAATGCAACAGAAATTGGGGGGCGGGCCATCGTACGATCCAACTGATTCGCACTGAGTGCAGGATTTCATATTCAAATTGCATCCAATGCACTTACATGCACCAGGAAGAAGAAGGTGAACTCCGGGGACCTGAGTGGGGAAGCGACACATGCAGGATATCGGGTGCAGGATCTTAGTGACTCCCTGCACAGCGCATTATACACGGACAATGCACTTACATGCACCAGGAAGAAGAAGGTGAACTCCGGGGACCTGAGCGGGGAAGTGACACATGCAGGATATCAGGTGCAGGATCTTAGTGACTCCCCGCACAGCACATTATACACGGACAATGCACTTACATGCACCAGGAAGAAGAAGGTGAACTCCGGGGACCTGAGTGGGGAAGCGACACATGCAGGATATCGGGTGCAGGATCTTAGTGACTCCCTGCACAGCGCATTATACACGGACAATGCACTTACATGCACCAGGAAGAAGAAGGTAAACTCCGGGGACCTGAGCGGGGAAGCGACACATGCAGGATATCGGGTGCAGGATCTTAGTGACTCCCCGCACAGCACATTATACACGGACAATGCACTTACATGTACCAGGAAGAAGAAGGTGAACTCCGGGACCTGAGCGGGGAAGTGACACATGCAGGATATCGGGCGCACGATCTTAGTGACTCCCCGCACAGCGCATTATACACGGACAATGCACTTACATGCACCAGGAAGAAGAAGGTGAACTCCGGGGACCTGAGCGGGGAAGCGTCACATGCAGGATATCGGGCGCACAATCTTAGTTAATCGTGGCACAGGGCGTTGATGTCGGACAATGCACTTCGAGGGGGAACTCCGTCGTCCGGGTAAGTAAACGTACCCCAGGCCTGTGGGGCTTTGCCAGGCCCCCAGCTGTCATGGTAATGCATTATCACTCTCTGTTCATGGCACGAGGGGTTCAGATGCAGAGGGAATGGCACTTAACATACTGATAGCAGCATCTAAGTGGTTAAATTGACCCAATTGATATCTACATCAATGATTTCATCAAAAATTGTGAAATAATTTACCAATCCTCCTATGCTCTTGTATAGGAGCGGCAGGATTTTTCGATGACGTCCCATGCCCTTCGACTTCTTGCATAACATCCCATGTTAGTTTGTAGGGCGGGAAGAACTTAATTCCAAATGCAAACAATTATCAGATGTTTATCCTAGAAAAACCTTTGTTTAATTGTAGAAAAACTCTCAATGATCGGTTGATTAGTTAATATTTGAGGAATTCATGACCTCATAAAGCTTTTTTTCTATTTATAGGGACATTACAATCAAGAAATGTTCTCTCCTTATAACAACTTACATGTGATTATACATTGTAATATTTGTTGTAATAAAAATTAGGTGGATGGATATAATTTAATGAAGTCACTTCCTGTTAACTACTTCCACCACTTCCTGTGCTGGTCTTGAGGAGCGACTAATCACTGATCAATGTAGACCCATCTCCACACATCTCCACGTTCTCTTTTCTCTAACACCTTAACGTGTTCTGTACATTTTGTAGACACGTCCGTTATTCTGTTCCAATCCAGAAAACTTTAATCCTTTAATCTCCTCGAAAAACTTAATGATTTCACTGTTTTCACGACGGTGACTTGGTGGTTGGTACTTTAGCCTTGCAGCGCTGGGTTCCTGAGTTCAGGTCCCATCCAGGTCAACAAACAGAGTTTGTATGTTCTCTCTATCTGCGTGAGTTTCCTCCGGGTCCTCCAGTTTCCTCCCACACTGCTGGTTGTTTTAATAGATTGTGAGCCCCATTGGGACAGGGACTGGCAAGATCTGTGTGCACCAAATAAATAAAGGAACTATTATTATTACCCTTGCTCCAAAAATATAACTGACCAAATCTTACAACCAGAGGCGTAATATCTACTCAACCTCAGAGAGGGGTCAGCGTTGGTCTATCCAAACCCTTCACTTTTATTCTGATGCTTTATCCAATTCAAATGAAAAATTGAAAAAGTTTTAAACCAAAATTTCATTGGCCTTTTGTTATCCACATGTTCCAGACCAAGTTCAACAACTTTTACGTCCTAAAACACTGGACACCCTTTTGCTTCCCAGTTTACTGGTGGTAGAGTGTCCTAATTAGGCTGCTCGTTCCGTCTGGGGGATGGGAGAGCTGTTCTAAACATGTTTTCTTGCATCTTTATTAATGAAATAATAACTTTGTGACCACAGTCAGAGGCGCTAAGGCGGACCGTGTCTCTGAGCGCTTCTCGGCTTGTCCGGCCTTTAATTTATGCAGCGCCCCACTCTGAAACCCCCTTTCACTCCCGGCCAGGGAATTACGATCCGGTTGGTGATGTTAGAGCTGGGGGCTTGGAGAGAGCAGAGAGTGTGCTTTCTCCTGGTTCCCCACCCGGGAGCCGGAGGAGGCTTGCAGCGGGAGGGGAAAGGGGGCGTGCATAAATTTAAAGCTGGGGAAGCCAAGAGGCCCCCGGGGCGCTGTCTGTCTGAGCGCCTCCAGCTGTTTTACAAAGTTATTATTTCATTAAGATGCAAGAAAACGTGTTAGATTGAGTACACTCTACCGAAAGTAACCTGTGATAGATGTCCTTTCAACCTTTTCCAGAAGGAATACTAAGAGCTGGAGGAGGTCTAACCCCTTCTGTTAACTTTGATGTCTCACTTTCTTTAGATCTTAACAATAAGCTGAATATTTACTGCTGGAGATCTGCATTGCTGAAACCTGTGCTACAGCAGGCAACTCACGCAGCCGAATGTTGGATCCACTGCTACAAGCTTAAAGGACATCTAGCACCAGGATGAAGGATTGTAAACCAAGTAGACTGGCATACTGGTGTGTGTCCCCTCTGTCAGGATCTGATCTTCTTTTAGTTTCTAATGCCATGTTTCTACAAAAGCAGGATAAACCTGGAGAAAGGAGAAACTCTCCTGCTATGAGAAGCGGGAAAGCAAGCGGCAGAGAAGATATAGAAGCGACAGAGCTTCATTATCATAATGTTATATCTGTTTTATCAGAAAAACCACTCAGCACCGGGATTAACCAAGATATGATCCTGCATCAGTGTAGCTACAACAGTCTCAAGTATTATCTGTGGAACTTTACCCGTTGGTTCCTTGAAGACACGCCAAGCGCCTGGTTGATCTCCGCTCCCTACCTCTGGGTCTTGTTCCTGCTTGAATCTCTACAATCCCACACTCTGGATGGGATTTGTTGACTCCAGGAGACCACCGGCTGCAGCGACTATACATACATGCGTTATCACCATGTAATAAGGTGAGCGGCTATACTGCCGACTTTTACTCTCTACATGTGCCGAACATATTTCACGAGGTCAGGGCCTCCTGTTTCTCTTGTTCTCGCTTCTTTTCTATATCTGCTGGACCCATTGGATAACATATGATAGCCCCAGTGAGCAAGACACTCTCCAGAAACAAATGTAAATGTTTCTACAAAAAAATGCTTTAAAAATTATGCAAATAATCCTGAGGGGCTCCGAGTTCTATTAACATCTATGGAGCCCAGAGCCCCATAGGCTCATTTGCATAATTTGAAAAGCCTAAAAGGGCACAAGACACTAAAAGTAGAGCAGATCCTGCCAGAGGGGGCGCACACCAGTATGTCCGTGTGCTTGGTTTACAATCTTTCATCCTCGTGCTAGATTTCCTTTAAGATAGGAATCTTGGGGAGAAGACATTAGTGTACTCTCCACTTCTGTCATCTCCATTTCTCTGGATGTGTATTGATAGTATATTTCCCATGTACTGACTCAGGGTAACAGGCTATGAAGCTACAGCATGGAGGGTCTTTGGTAACAAGGAGACAACTGACTGTAAAGCTCAGAGACATGAGGAGGAGAGAACTGACTGTGGAACCTTAGAGACATTGGAAGTAGAGAGCTGATTGCAGAGGTCAGTTATATGAAGGGGAGAGAACTGCATGTAGAGTACAGAGATATGAGGAAGAAAGCACTGACTGTAGAGCTCAGGTACATAAAGACGAGAGAATTGACTGTACAGTTCAGGTGTATGAAGAGGAGAGAACTGCATGTAGAGTATAGAGACATGAGGAAGAAAGAACTGACTGTAGAGCTCAGGTACATAAAGAGGAGAGAACTGACTGTAGAGCTCAGGTATATGAAGAGGAGAGAACTGCATGTAGAGTATAGAGACACAAGGAAGAAAGAACTGACTGTAGAGCTCAGGTACATAAAGAGGAGAGAACTGACTGTAGAGCTCAGGTATATGAAGAGGAGAGAACTGCATGTAGAGTATAGAGATACGAGGAAGAAAGAACTGACTGTAGAGCTCAGGTACATGAAGAGGAGAGAACTGCATGTAGATCTTATTATGTGGAGACAGGATTGTGTGGAGGTACAGAACAGGAGACAGGTACACAAATAATTTCTGCTGTAGTTAAGGTTCCAAACAGTGACGTCCACAATTCTCAAATGGAAGATGCAAGGAAGAACCTAGACTCCCTACATCTATCAAGCCCAATGAACTTACTCACTGGGATAAGTAATTTGAAGAGTTTTCCCAAAAACTTTTGGGAGAAAGGCCATGGGTAACAGGGAAGGGAGAGGAGGCGGGGAATCGGATCGAGAGAAGTTTCTATTTCTCAAACAATGAAACCGTCTGAGATAAAAGTGAAAGTGCAGGAGAAGGCGGCGGCTCCCCTCGGTGTTTGTCTTTGAAGATCTCTGTGAACAATAGAATTTATCTTCTGTGGTTCTCATTGATCTTTTGATTAATTGTATTTTAACCAGGAATCTTTTTACATAAAAACCAGATAAACTTAGATTTACTTTTCTCAAAATCTCCTGATATAAGATAAGATTTTTCTCACTTCCTAATGAGCCGAACAGGTAGGAGCATGGTCAAAGGAAATCTATCATCACAATCCATCACGATAAAGGGGCAATTAATTGTAGATCCAGACAGTGTGACTGTCGTAATCAGTGCCGGATTAACCCCTTCACGACTTGGCCTTTTTTAGTTTTTTCACTTCCATTTTTCACTCACCAACTTCAAAAATCTATAACTTTTTTATTTTTCCACATAAAGAGCTCTGTTATGGCTTATTTTCTGCATAACAAATTGCACTTCATAGTGACGGTATTTAATATTCTATGGTGTGTACTGGGAAGCGGGAAAAAAATTCCAAATGCAGTGAAAATGGTGAAAAACCACATTTGTGACGTTTTCTTGTGGGCTTGGATTTTACAGCTTTCACTCTGCGTCCCAAATGACATGTCTACTTTATTCTTTGGGTCGGTACGATCACGTGGATACCAAATTTGTATAGGTTTTATAATGTTTTCATACATTTAAAAAAATTAAAACCTCCTGTACAAAATATTTTTTTTTTATTTTGCCATCTTCTGGGGCCAATAACTTTTTCATACTTTGGTGTACGGAGCTGTGGATAGTGTCATTTTTTGCGAATTTTGATGCCGTTTTCATTACTATAATTTTTTGGACTGTGCGACGTTTTGATCACTTTTTATTATTTTTTTTATATTTTTCAAAATAGCAAAAAAATGCCATTTTCGACTTTGGACGCTATTTTCCGTTACGTGGTTAAACATAGTGAAAAAACATTATCATATTTTGATAGATCGGGCATTTTCAGACGCGGCGATACCTAATGTGTTTTTGATTTTTACTGTTTATTTATTTTTATATCAGTTCTAGGGAAAGGGGGGTGATTTGAATTTTTAGGTTTTTTTATTATAATTTTTTTTTTTTAACTTTTTTTTATTTTTACTTTTACTATTTTTCAGACTCCCTAAGGTACTCTAACCCTAGGTAGTCTGATCGATCCTATCATATACTGCCATACTACAGTATGGCAGTATATGTGGATTTTACTCCCCATGCATTACAATGTGCAATTAGCACATTGTAATGCATGGGTTAAAACGAAGTAGCCTCGGGTGTTCGTAACACCCAAGGTTACCATGGCGACGGATCGCCGCTCCCCGTGACGTCATCGGGGAGCAGCGATCCACGACAAGATGGCGGCGCCCATGCGGCATTGCCGGCGGTGATCGCGGATAAAACACCCGCGATCGGTGCTAGCACCGATCACGGGTGTTACCGGTAAGCCTTTGCTGCAATATGCAGCAAAGACTTACCGGCTATGGAGAGGGCTCGGCCCGCGAGCCCTCCCCATGCACCGGGACCCGGCGCGCGCCGTACTAGTACGGCGCGCGTCGGGAAGGGGTTAAGGTTTGTGGGGGCTTCTTGGTGCAAAATATGCTGGAGGTCCCCACTGAATGTAGTCCAGACAGAGAACAGCAATGACTATATACCACTCCCCAGCAATAACTATATACAGCCTCCCCAGCAATAACTATATACAGCCCCAGTAATCACTATATACAGAGCCCAGTATTCACTATATACGGCTCCCAGTAATCACTATATACAGCTTCCCCAGCAATCACTATATAAAGCCCCCCGTAATCATTATATACAACCCCCCCAGTTATTACTATATACAGCCCCCAAGTAATCAATATATACAGCCCCCCAGTAATCACTATATACAGCCCCCCAGTAATCACTGTATAAAGCTCCCCCAGCAATCACTGCATACAACTCCCATACAGCCCACAACATTACCTATATACAGTCCCACAGCATTAACGATATATAGCCCCCTAGCATAACTATATACATCAACCTATAATAAATATATACAGCTGCCTATAATAATCAATAACTATATACAGCTCCGCCAATAATCACTATATACAGCCCCTAGTGATCACTATATAAAGCCTCTTCAGAAATCACTTTATACAGCTCACGCAGCAATCACTATATACAGCTCCCCCAGCAATCACTATATACAGCTCCCCCAGCAATCACTATATACAGCCCCCAGTAATCACTGTATAAAGCTCCCCCAGCAATCACTGCATACAACTCCCATACAGCCCACAACAATACCTATATACAGTCCCACAGCATTGCCTATATAGTGCCCCCTATAATAATGATATACACCCCCTATAATAACTATATACATCAACCTATAATACATATATACAGCCCCCTATAATAACTATATACAGCCTCCTATAATAACTATATACATCCCCTATAATAACTATATGCAGCCTCCTATGATAACTATATACAGTCCCCTATAATAACTACCTTATATACTCGAGTATAAGCCTAGTTTTTCAACACAAAAATATGTGCTGAAAACCCAAACTCGGCTTATACTCGAGTAAACAAAATATAGGTTTTACCAGGTTTTTGTGGTAAAATTAGGGGCCTTGGCTTATACTTAGGTCGGCTTATACTCGAGTATATACGGTATATACAGCATCCTATAATAACTATATACATCCCCCTATTATAACTTTAAACAGCCTCCCTATAATTACTATACAGAGTCCCCATATAATAACTATATAAAGTCCCAATATTAGAACTAAATATAGCCCCCTATAATAACTATATACAGTCCCCCTATAAAAAAGATCTACACCCCCTATAATAACTATCTACACCCCCTATAATAACATTATACAGTCCCCCTATAATAACTACATACAGTCCCCTATAATAATAAATATATACAGAACCCCTATAATAGCTATATGCATTCCCTATAAAAATTATATACAGTCCTCCTAAAATAACTAAATGCACCCCCTATAATAACTACATACAGTCCCCCTATAATAACTATATACAGTCCCTCTATAATAACTATATACAGTTCCCCTTTAATAACTATATACAGCCCCCTATAATAACTACATACAGCCCCTATAATAACTATATACAGCCCCCTATAATAACTACATACAGCCCCCTATAATAACTACATACAGCCCCTATAATAACTATATACAGCCTCCTATAATAACTATATTCAGATCCCAATAATAACTATATACATCCCCCTATCATAACTATATACAGCCTCCCTATAATTACTATATATAGTCCCCATAAAATAACTATATACAGCCCCCTATTATAACTAAATACAGTCCCCCTATAATAACTATATCCAGTCCCCCTATAAAATCTATATACAGTCCCCCTATAATAACTATATACAGTCCCCATATAATAACTATATATAGTCCCATTATTATAACTAAATACAGTCCTTCTATAATAACTATATACACTCCCCTATAATAACGATCTACACCCCCTATAATAAATATCTACACCCCCTATAATAACATTATACAGTCCCCTATAATAACTATATTCACCCCGTATAATAACTATATACAGAACCCCTATAAAAGCTATATACATTCCCTATAAAAATGATATCCACTCCTATAATAACTATACACAGTCCCCCTATAATAACTTTACACAGTCCCCCTTTAATAACTATATACAGCCCCCTAAAATAACTACATACAGCCTCCTATAATAACTATATACAGTCCCCCTATAATAACTATATGCACCCCCTATAATAACTATATGTAGTCCCCCTATAATAAATACATACAACCTCCTATAATAACTATATACAGTGCCCCTGTAATAACTATATACAGCCCCTATAATAACTACATACACCCTATAATAATTATATACAGCCCCCCTATAATAACTATATACAGCCTCCTTTGATGACTATATACAGCCCCCTTTAATAACTACATAACGCCTCCCTATCATAACTATAAACACCCCCCAATTATAAATATATACAAACCCCCTATAACAACTATATACAGTACTAGATAAAATACTAAAATTATACTCACCGTCCGTCGTTGCCCCCATGTGCGCCAAACAAAGATTTCGGCGCCCTGCTACAGGCGGCGCCGTTGGTGGGCGGCGTGACGTCACACAATGCGATGTCACACTCTGGGCTGCAGCGGCAGGGTGCCGCCATCTTTGCGTTCATGCAATAATCTATGGCAGAGCAGGGAACTTATTGTTCCCTTGCTCTGCCATAGACGATAGGCAAATCAGCACGATTCAGCCCGGGGAGCCTGGAGCCAATTGCAATTTTGTGTATTTCATGCGACCGCACGAATTGTCCACATTTGGTGGCGGCCCCTTTAAGGACAAAGTTGTGGGGGCCCGGGGTGATCTGGCCCTGGTGGTAATAATCTTAGATTTTTTAATCCATGGCCTCCTTCCTTCTAAAATCAACTTTTAAAATTGTGCTAAACAGTCTGGATGGCTCAAGAACACACCCCTCCCGCTGTAAGAGTTCACATCATGTATAAGAAGGGGATCAGGGGAAGGGTGTAACAGTCTAACAGCCTGTGAAGCTACAGCATGAAGGGTCTATGGCAGTGATGGCGAACCTTTTAGAGGCCGAGTGCCCAAACTACAACAAAGACCCGCTTATTTATCGCAAAGTGCCAACACAGAAATTTAATTTGTGATTTATACTCGCTTCTCTGTCACAGTTTTCATTGATACCAGCCCCTGAGGACTCCAATAAAGCAGAAAATAGTCCCAGGTTGAGCTGTCACTTTAATATAGCTCCGTGCACAGCAAGTCCTGGGCCGTCTGGGACTGCAGGAAGATACCTGGAGTCATCTCTGGTGATGGCCTGAGTGCCCACAGAAAGGGCTCCGAGTGCCACCTCTGGCACCAGTGCCATAGGTTAGCCATCACTGGTCTATGGTAACAAGGAAACAACTGAATGTAAAGCTCACAGACATGAGGAGGAGAAAACTGACTGTGGAGTTCAGAGACATAAGGAGGAGAGAACTGAATGTGGAGTTCAGAGACATAAGGAGGAGAGAACTGACTGTGGAGTTCAGAGACATGAGGAGGAGAGAACTGACTGTGGAGTTCAGAGACATAAGGAGGAGAGAACTGACTGTGGAGTTCAGAGACATAAGGAGGAGAGAACTGACTGTGGAGTTCAGAGACATGAGGAGGAGAGAACTGACTGTGGAGTTCAGAGACATAAGGAGGAGAGAACTGACTGTGGAGTTCAGAGACATAAGGAGGAGACAACTGACTGTGGAGTTCAGAGACATAAGGAGGAGAGAACTGACTGTGGAGTTCAGAGACATGAGGAGGAGAGAACTGACTGTGGAGTTCAGAGACATAAGGAGGAGAGAACTGACTGTGGAGTTCAGAGACATAAGGAGGAGACAACTGACTGTGGAGTTCAGAGACATAAGGAGGAGACAACTGACTGTGGAGTTCAGAGACATAAGGAGGAGAGAACTGACTGTGGAGTTCAGAGACATGAGGAGGAGAGAACTGAATGTGGAGTTCAGAGACATATGGAGGAGAGAACTGACTGTGGAGTTCAGAGACATAAGGAGGAGAGAACTGAATGTGGAGTTCAGAGACATAAGGAGGAGAGAACTGACTGTGGAGTTTAGAGACATAAGGAGGAGAGAACTGAATGTGGAGTTCAGAGACATGAGGAGGAGAGAACTGAATGTGGAGTTCAGAGACATATGGAGGAGAGAACTGACTGTGGAGTTCAGAGACATAAGGTGGAGAGAACT
Organism: Engystomops pustulosus; assembly: GCF_040894005.1. Classification (NCBI taxonomy): domain Eukaryota; kingdom Metazoa; phylum Chordata; class Amphibia; order Anura; family Leptodactylidae; genus Engystomops; species Engystomops pustulosus. The sequence continues at coordinate 14,157,179 of NC_092416.1, forward strand.
GAATGTGGAGTTCAGAGACATAAGGAGGAGAGAACTGACTGTGGAGTTTAGAGACATAAGGAGGAGAGAACTGAATGTGGAGTTCAGAGACATATGGAGGAGAGAACTGACTGTGGAGTTCAGAGACATAAGGAGGAGAGAACTGACTGTGGAGTTCAGAGACATGAGGAGGAGAGAACTGAATGTGGAGTTCAGAGACATATGGAGGAGAGAACTGACTGTGGAGTTCAGAGACATAAGGAGGAGAGAACTGACTGTGGAGTTCAGAGACATAAGGAGGAGAGAACTGAATGTGGAGCTCAGAGACATAAGGAGGAGAGAACTGACTGTGGAGTTCAGAGACATAAGGAGGAGAGAATTGACTGTGGAGTTCAGAGACCTAAGGAGGAGAGAACTGACTGTGGAGTTCAGAGACCTAAGGAGGAGAGAACTGACTGTGGAGTTCAGAGACATAAGGAGGAGAGAACTGACTGTGGAGTTCAGAGACATAAGGAGGAGAGAACTAAATGTGGAGTTTAGAGACATGAGGAGGAGACAACTGACTGTGGAGTTCAGAGACATAAGGAGGAGAGAACTGACTGTGGAGTTCAGAGACATGAGGAGGAGAGAACTGACTGTGGAGTTCAGAGACATAAGGAGGAGAGAACTGACTGTGGAGTTCAGAGACATAAGGAGGAGAGAACTGACTGTGGAGTTCAGAGACATAAGGAGGAGAGAACTGACTGTGGAGTTCAGAGACATAAGGAGGAGAGAACTGACTGTGGAACCTTAGAGACATTGGAAGTAGAGAGCTGATTGTAGAGGTCACGTACATAAAGTGGAGAGAACTGCTTGTAGAGTACTAAAAAATAATTTAATTGAGGCCATTCATTGAAGCTCTCTGGATGTTACTATAGTCTTAGATTGCAATGATCAGCTGTACGGTGTCTGTAATGAAGCTTTATTGATAATCCTTAGTCCATTTACAGCAAATATTTTGAAACTACAATCGTCACTGGATCTACCATTATAAAATATACAGTTTCGACTTACATACAAATTCAACTTAAGAGCAAACCCATGGAATCTATCTTGTATTTACCCCGGGGACTACCTGTACATTAGACCTCTTGTCTCTTGAGGGTTTTAAATCTTTTGTATATATTTTGAGGAATGTGATTGATTAGAGTGATTGTTACATATACGTTGCCCCTGTGTTTCCGTGTGCCATGTGTGGACAGAACTTGTGTGAGATTTTTATGTAGGATGTTGTAGCTTTGGCTGTTTAATCTACAATGAAGGGCTTGGACCGTGTGTAGTCCACACCTACATGTTATCAAATATATTATGTCAAGTCGTGTTTGATTTGGAACGTTTCTCCGGTGACGTTGGGTTGAAAAGATACGTTTGTCTCAGCCAAGGTATCTCAGCTTATTGCACCTTGAACTCCCTTTTACGGCCTTTGTTAAAAACCATTTCAACAGATTACACAATATATATAGTAAGTCCCTGGGATACATACAAGATAGGTTCCAAAGGCTTGTTCTTAAGTTGAATTTGTATGTAAGTCGAAACTGTATACTTTATAATTGTAGAGTGAGACAAGAAAATTTTTTTGCCCCAGTGACAATTGTAGTTTCCAAATTTTTTGCTGTAATGGGACCAAGGATTATCAATAAAGCTTGGGAAGAGGGGTCCGTCTGTAACTAGGGGTCGTCAGTAAGTCGGGTGTCCTTAAGTAGGGGACTGCCTGTAGGCAATAGGTCTGAAGCCCTTAAAGAGCTCTATTGGATGCAGGTCACAGTCTTTGAAAAGGAATGGACTCAATGAAATTAATGAGACAATTTTGGACTGAAAAAAAATAATCAATACAATAAATCACACACACAAAAATGTCCATAGACTTCATAGGACAGAACTGAAAACTGAGAACCTATAAAAAGAAAAAATAATCTTCCTCATCTATGTCATGTTATTCAAAACAAAAAATGTAAAAAATAAAAAAATGTCTATCTTTCTATAAGGCTACATTCACACTGCCGTTGCCCGCCCGTACCGTACCGTAGCGGGCAACGGCAGTGTACGGGGAGAGGAGGAGGAGGTGAGCGCAGCTCACCCCCGCCCCTCTCCATAGGAATTAATGGCGCACGGCGCCGTACTACGGGTAAAGATAGGACAGGTCCTATCTTTTTCCGGGTACGGAGCGGTACGGTGTCACACGTGTGCGGCACCGTACCGCTCCCGTAGGGTACCGTGCGCCCATTGCCGTCTATGGAGGACGTATATCGGCCGTATATACGTCGGCCGTATATACGTCCTCCATACGTTAGTGTGAATGTAGCCTAAAACCGATTATTCAAATCATAAACTAAACAAGCCATAGTCTTTTTTAAAAGTACACCTCCAGAATAAACAGGGAGTTATAGAGGACCTGTCACCCCAAAAAGACCCCTACCAAATATTCCCCCATAATCCTCTCCCCAGCCCCTTTCTATATCTGCCAATTTAAAAAAAAAAATAAAGTTATGTTGGGAAAGTTGGTTGTAACAGATCCGACCTCTTATTAAATAAGAGGTCGGATCCTTGTATACTCTGCGATGGAAGTTGTCTTTATTCATGAGGCGGCTGGCCGGCACTCCCCCACCACGCCCCTGTCAGCGGGAACCTGTAGAAGCAGCCGGCAGCATCACATATATTGCGTAATCGCTGCCAGCTCTCCTCGATTGCGGCTGCGCCGCAAGGACTGTGACAGCGTCCTTATTCACAGCGCCAACTGCCCGTGCCTCACTGATAGCGGCTGCGGCGTGCTTATTGACAGCGCCGGCCGAATGTTATATATATTCAGCCAGCACTGTCAATAAGGACACCGCGACCACTGCCGATGTCAGTACGGCACAGCCGGCGCTGTGAATAAGGACGCAGCAGCCACTGTCAGTGTTGAGAGTTGGCAACGATTACGCAATACATGCGATGCAATGCCGATTGCCTCATGAACTTCCAGCGCAGGGGATACGAGGATCCGACCTCTTATCCGCTGCGGATCCTAATGGGTGAGAACATGTCATGGAGATGCTGCTCCTCCTCTTAGATTTACTCTACTCGTGGTTTGGACATCAAAAAATTCTTTCATCCAACCGCCCCCCCATTATCTCCTCAGTCACATGACCACATATAGACATTTCTTTGATGAAATTTTATTTAAAAAATGTCCCTGTGTGAAGATAATTTCTCAGAAATGTCACCATTGTGTCCTTGGATACAGATGTTTACGGACATGTGGAATAAACTTGGTGTTCACATTGGGGCACATTTACTTACCTGTCCAACGAAGTTCCACGATAATGCATTGTCCGTGTATAATGTGCTGTGCCGCAATTCACTAAGATCGTGCGCCCGATTTCCTGCAGGTGTCTCTTCCCCGCTCAGGTCCCCGGAGTTCACCTTCTTCTTCCTGGTGCATGTAAGTGCATTGTCCGTCTATAATGCGCTGTGCGGGGAGTCACTAAGATCGTGCACATGATTTCCTGCAGGTGTCTCTTCCCCGCTCAGGTCCCCGGAGTTCACCTTCTTCTTCCTGGTGCATGTAAGTGCATTGTCCGTGTATAATGTGCTGTGCCACAATTCACTAAGATCGTGCGCCCGATTTCCTGCAGGTGTCTCTTCCCCGCTCAGGTCCCCGGAGTTCACCTTCTTCTTCCTGGTGCATGTAAGTGCATTGTCCGTGTATAATGCGCTGTGCGGGGAGTCACTAAGATCCTGCACCTGATATCCTGCATGTGTCGCTTCCCTGCTCAGGTCCCCGGAGTTCACCTTCTTCTTCCTGGTGCATGAAAGTGCATTGTCCGTGTATAATGCGCTGTGCGGGGAGTCACTAAGATCGTACGCCCGATACCCGATATCCTGCATGTGTCGCTTCCCTGCTCAGGTCCGCCAGGGTTCACCTTTTTCATCCTGGTGCATGTAAGTGCATTTTCTTGCGACACAATTTGAAAGTTACATCTCGCACTCAGTCCAAATCAGTCGGATTGTCCACACCCCCGATTTCTGTCGCATAAAAGCTGGTGCAGCTATGCCAAAATCCGATTGCGTGCAACACAATTCCAGCGCAGTAATTGGGAAACATCCAGCTGAGCACGAGGAGTCGATGAATAGGTAAAAAATAGCAAAATTTATTTGATCCTTGTTAAAAAATAGATTGTACAGCACAGTACATGGAAAGATGAAAACATAAAGGCTACAAGCCTACGCGTTTCGGTACATGACCTTATTCATGGCTTATGCCCAATTTACTGCATGGTTGCCTTATATACGTCATTGCTACATCACATGATTTTACACTTAACTCTTGATGTGCTGAAGACAAATGTAGAAAAACAGGTGTAAGTTAAAAACACACCGCACAAATTTGTTTACATCCAAGATGGTTCGAAAAATATCAAAATTATTTGTAGGAGAAAAGCCCATACCCTTGGATAAGAGAGACATTTGTTGAGGGCTAATGATATAGCTTGACATATTGTAAACAGGACTATGTATCATTTTTGTTTCCTCAGTATGTATTTTTTGGAGGCTGGATCGATGCTTCCTGCCTCCTCTTCGGCGTTTTTTGATGTTTTGTTTTTATTTTTGTCCTGGTTGCCTTTTTGTTGTTTGGAGGAAACTTCAGCCGAAGCACCTCTTGTGGCAGCTGTGGAAGACGCAGAGGAGTCAGACAGGTCATCAGAAGTAGTTGCAATTGAAGTGTCAGTATCAGTAAAGCTGACTTTGCTGTCGTTCCTGCGTTTTTTGTGCGATTTTCTTTTCTTTAAGATAGACCTGGTTTTAAACATGTTCCCATAATTATATCGTTTTCGAACATACACCTGGTCAGTGGCATAATCTTGTGCATCACGCTGGAATTTCTTTTGTTTTGTATTAGTAATGCCATCCTCTACTTTGGTAATGTTACTTCTAAGTTTAGAGTCCATTGTTTTAAATTCTTCCGTATTAGCAAAAGGTTGTATTGCATCTTGTGTTTCTTTTATTTGATTACGAGTCTGAACAAGAGCTTGTTCCTCTTCTCTGATAATAAGTTGCATAAGTTTTGTAGAACAACTAGATAGTGCTGCATTCCATTGTAGTGTGAATTCGGGGCTATACTCTGTGGTGGGAAATTTTCTCAACCGCAGGCCAGCGCAGACCTGTTAAATACCTGTCACAGCCGTGCCAGCCCCGAAAACGTCGGAAAGTCCGGCCAAAGTGCGATCCGTGACCCTTAGTAAATGAGCCCCATTGTGTTTACGTAAAAACTGTTTAACCCCTTCAGGACGCCGCCATTTTGTAGCTTAAGGCTCAGCCCCATTTTTTGGTTTCTGACTTGTGGCACTTTATATGGTTATAACTTTTGAACAATTTTACTTATCAAAGTGATTCTGAGATTTTCGTGGTAAATATTGGCTATAGAAATAAAAAAAATTATTATTATTAAAAATAAAAACTGATTAATTTTTGGCAAAATTTGCCATTTTCAAAATTCAAAATCATTGCATTTTCAGTCAGATAGCTTTACCACCTAAATACATTGCTGAATAACATTTCCCATTTGTCTACTTTACATTTTCATCATTTTTGAGATTTCTGGATACCGTATTTTCCGGACTATAAGGCGCACTTAAAAGCCTTGGATTTCCTTGGAAATCCAAAGTGCGCCTTATAGTCCGGTGCGCCCTATATGAGGCGGCGGACCCTACTTACATAGGTCCCCGCTACCGGAGACAGCAGATCTCCAGCGGGAACTGCAGACCACGCGGCACGAACAACTTCTGCCGCGTGGTCTGCAGTTCCCGCTGGAGATCTGCTGTCTCGGTTGCGGGGATCTATGTAAGTATTCTATTCTCTACCTCCCCCTCACCTTCCCCGCTCACCTTCCCCGCGTTCCGCGTCTCTTCTCGGCGTCGCGTCGCGTCCCGTCGGGTCTCCGCTCCGCCCCCGGACCTCCGCCATGCTCCCGGACCCTGCGCCTTATAGTCCGATGCGCCTTATATATGGAATTATTACATATATAAGGCGCATCGGACTGTTGCGCCTTATATTCCGGTGCGCCTAATGGCCCGATACGGTAATTTATTTTGATGTCTCCTGGCTTACAAATCGAATATCGATTTGGTGTATTTTCGGAATTGACTATTTTGGGGATAATTACAGTTTTGAATGAAATTTTAAATATAAATATTAAACGTTAAAACCATACACATCACAAGTAATATAAGAGAAAGTCTTTTTACTTTACCCCAGGTGATGTGGTGGAGTTTATATAAAGCCCCCCCTGACCCCCTATGGATTCATTAGATACACCCCCCCCCCTCACTCCCATAGATTATGTGGCCCCCCAGCAGCCCTGGGCCCCGGTACATGCCTGGTCATGCCCAGTGCTGCCGCTGCCACTGATGCTATCCAATGGTGTGGTCAGTTCACTGCCGCCACCAAAACGGTTGTGTGCATGAGTTGAGATTAGTGACCTGTTTGCAAAGTCCATCTCTGCCCTTAGTGTGCTGCACTCATGACCTCTGGTAACACAATCCCCATTTGGACAAGCTGAATGTTAGGGTCCTACTCTTAAGCAGACTAGTGTCTGACTAAATTACATACAGCTAGTGTTATAACTCCAAACATAAATTGGGGGGGGGGGGATTTGTCATGATTGAGCACATTATGTAACAGCCACGATATTCCTCCGGAGCACAGTATCCCGGTATACAGACAGTACCTGAGTTACATTTAACATAGGTTCCATAGGTTTGTTCTTAAGTTGAATTTGTATGTAATTCATGACTGTATATTGTATAATTGTAGATCCAAACAAAATGTTTTTTGCCCCAGTGTCAATTGGAGTTTCAAAATTTTTGGCTGTAATGGGACCAAGGATTATCATAAAGCTTCATTACAGACACCTTACAGCTGGTCATTGCAGTCTGGGACTATAGTAACAACCAGAGAGCTTCACCAAAGGTCACAGGGGGCAGAGGGGTCTGTCTTTAACTAGGGATCGTCTGTAAATGTCCTTAAGGTGTCCTTAAGTAGGGGACACTAAGAGTAGGGGATACTAAGAGGCTCCAGCTCGACTCATTTGTATGGCAGATTTTGTCTGGGATAAAATTCTGCTATAACTTGTGTCTGGATCCTGGTGCAGGTAGAAAAAGTGCCGCTTTAGCCGTTCCCCACCAACTGGGTGTAAGAGGTAGGAATTGCAACTTCACCGGCCCCTTACCAGCGAGCCGTACTATACCCGGTGGTGGCCAGGCAGAAGGCCCCTCTGCCTCAGTTGCTTAATCCATGGGCCTCCCCACCCTAACATCGGCATGCTGGCCCTGCCGAGTGCTCCCTTGGAGCCCCTCATGATTCCCCTGATGCCTGGCCTCATGATACACCAGCATGGCAGTCTCCTGCTCCATCTCAGCTCTCTCTGTCGCAAAGCCTATACTTATACTATCTTGACACTCAGAGTAGTACTACTGGCCAGTCCCTTGGTTAGTCACCCGAGATGGAAACTCAAGTTTCTCTGCAGCATATTCCAAGTTACCAAAGAAACCCAATTGAAGAAGGTGTCCTGGTAAACCTACGTGCCCTCCGTAGTCATATCAGAGCTATTCCAACCAGAAAGGACATGGAGAGCTATGTGGCCCGTCTCAAACAATCGTACAGAACGGAATTGTCCACTTTTCTTCAACAAAGAGTCTCTATTACTGAGTCTTCGCATCGCACAGGTTACAGAAAGGCTTGCAGTCTATGATGCCCAGATTTTGCTTCATTCACAGCAAATATTGGCCCTTACAGAACAGATGGACGATGGCCGCAGGAATAATATAAGTGTCCAGGGGCTGCCGGAATCTATCGATAACCAACATGTTGATGGTACTTTCAGAACCATATTTAATAATATTCTCGGGTCCCTGCAGAATCTCCAATAGAGCTGGACAGAGCTCACTGAGCCCTCTCGGCCCCCATTCAACTGATCCTTCACGACGTAGAGACATCATCTGCAGAGTCCATAGATACCAGCTCAAGGAGAAAATTATGACCAAAGCACGGGACGTTGGCAGAAGGCACTTGCAAGATTCAGATGTCCAGATGCTTGACACTACAGAAACACAGGGCCCTCAAGCCCCTCTTGGGTATTTCACAGAACAGACATATACTTTACTCCTGGGGCTTTCCGTTTTGCCTTCAAGTGATGGTCATTTGACATTGCTCCGTCATCCGGGGGACCTCCCAGAGTTCCTTGCTGCTCTCAACCTGCCAGATGTGACCATCCCAGATTGGCCCTTTTTCCTCCTGACCGACGTTCCTTATCAACCACCGAGACTGCAGAGGTTTCCTTGATGAAGAACCAAAAGAAACTCACCTAACAGGGTTCCCCCACCTGAAATGAACACCTCACCTGGGGCCCTATGACTCTACTATTCCATAATCCTGGTGTGGGTAGACAGATATTTTTTTTGTTGGGAGGTCTCTTTTGACATCCGCTTAGGCAAGATTGTAGATGGCGAGTCCATTCCCATGCTGGACTCTTAGAAGGCCTCCCATGCTGACATCCGAGGATGGCCATGGAGGCCTTGTTTAGACTGCCCTTCTCACCAGCCCACGCGCTCTCCATCATATATGGTATATTGCTAGAAGATACTACCCCAGTTAGGCATGCTTTTATTGGGGCATGGGGGGAAGCTATTTATGTCAAATTAACTGATGCAGAACTAGATAAGGCCTTTCTATAAGATGCCGCTTCCTTGTAATGCCCAGGAAAAGAACTATAGAATATTGTCCAAGTAGGACAATTGCCCCTCTCAAATCCACAGAATTTCCCCGGAAGTTTCAAACATATGTGTTGGCGATGTGGTGCGGAGGTGGGTACTCTACTTCATATTTGGTGGAGCTGTTTGCTTCTCCACCCCTTCAGGATTAAGGTTTTTGATACATACCATCAGGTTACTGGCAAGAGGGTCACTGCATCTCTGCACATAGCTCTGTGGTCAATCATACCCGGTTCTATCTCTTCTATTAAGAAACGCCTTCTTTGTCACTTTTTGGCCGCAGCTTGTACGGTAATCCCAAGACATTGGAAGAGTCCTCAACCTCCTACGGTGGTCGAGTGGCTTCAGGAACTCAGCTTTATGTGCAGAATAGAGGAGTTAGTGGCCAATGTTTCTGCAGACCCGGGTAAGATGAGCACCATGTGGGCCCCATGGGACATATATCTAAGTCCCCATTGCTCTTCCAGTCTAAAATACCTTAGTCATAAGTGCTCCCCATCCCCCTCATGTGTCTCCCTCCCTATCCCCCCTCTCCGTTTTCTTGTAGTTTTGATTATTTCTTTGTTAATTACCCATACGCTGCAACAGTGACCCTTTTTGAGATGGTATCTTGGGGTTTCTTAATCAATGTTTTATGCTCTCCTCAATATTCGTTGAACATGTGATCTATGATGTACCTAATCCTGCGTGATCCTGCCAGATGTGACCATCCCAGATTGGCCCTTTTTCCTGCTGACCGACGTTCCTTATCAACCACCGAGACTGCAGAGGTTTCCTTGATGAAGAACCAAAAGAAACTCACCTAACAGGGTTCCCCCACCTGAAATGAACACCTCACCTGGGGCCCTATGACTCTACTATTCCATAATCCTGGTGTGGGTAGACAGATATTTTTTTTGTTGGGAGGTCTCTTTTGACATCCGCTTAGGCAAGATTGTAGATGGCGAGTCCATTCCCATGCTGGACTCTTAGAAGGCCTCCCATGCTGACATCCGAGGATGGCCATGGAGGCCTTGTTTAGACTGCCCTTCTCACCAGCCCACGCGCTCTCCATCATATATGGTATATTGCTAGAAGATACTACCCCAGTTAGGCATGCTTTTATTGGGGCATGGGGGGAAGCTATTTATGTCAAATTAACTGATGCAGAACTAGATAAGGCCTTTCTATAAGATGCCGCTTCCTTGTAATGCCCAGGAAAAGAACTATAGAATATTGTCCAAGTAGGACAATTGCCCCTCTCAAATCCACAGAATTTCCCCGGAAGTTTCAAACATATGTGTTGGCGATGTGGTGCGGAGGTGGGTACTCTACTTCATATTTGGTGGAGCTGTTTGCTTCTCCACCCCTTCAGGATTAAGGTTTTTGATACATACCATCAGGTTACTGGCAAGAGGGTCACTGCATCTCTGCACATAGCTCTGTGGTCAATCATACCCGGTTCTATCTCTTCTATTAAGAAACGCCTTCTTTGTCACTTTTTGGCCGCAGCTTGTACGGTAATCCCAAGACATTGGAAGAGTCCTCAACCTCCTACGGTGGTCGAGTGGCTTCAGGAACTCAGCTTTATGTGCAGAATAGAGGAGTTAGTGGCCAATGTTTCTGCAGACCCGGGTAAGATGAGCACCATGTGGGCCCCATGGGACATATATCTAAGTCCCCATTGCTCTTCCAGTCTAAAATACCTTAGTCATAAGTGCTCCCCATCCCCCTCATGTGTCTCCCTCCCTATCCCCCCTCTCCGTTTTCTTGTAGTTTTGATTATTTCTTTGTTAATTACCCATACGCTGCAACAGTGACCCTTTTTGAGATGGTATCTTGGGGTTTCTTAATCAATGTTTTATGCTCTCCTCAATATTCGTTGAACATGTGATCTATGATGTACCTAATCCTGCGTGATCCTGCCAGATGTGACCATCCCAGATTGGCCCTTTTTCCTGCTGACCGACGTTCCTTATCAACCACCGAGACTGCAGAGGTTTCCTTGATGAAGAACCAAAAGAAACTCACCTAACAGGGTTCCCCCACCTGAAATGAACACCTCACCTGGGGCCCTATGACTCTACTATTCCATAATCCTGGTGTGGGTAGACAGATATTTTTTTTGTTGGGAGGTCTCTTTTGACATCCGCTTAGGCAAGATTGTAGATGGCGAGTCCATTCCCATGCTGGACTCTTAGAAGGCCTCCCATGCTGACATCCGAGGATGGCCATGGAGGCCTTGTTTAGACTGCCCTTCTCACCAGCCCACGCGCTCTCCATCATATATGGTATATTGCTAGAAGATACTACCCCAGTTAGGCATGCTTTTATTGGGGCATGGGGGGAAGCTATTTATGTCAAATTAACTGATGCAGAACTAGATAAGGCCTTTCTATAAGATGCCGCTTCCTTGTAATGCCCAGGAAAAGAACTATAGAATATTGTCCAAGTAGGACAATTGCCCCTCTCAAATCCACAGAATTTCCCCGGAAGTTTCAAACATATGTGTTGGCGATGTGGTGCGGAGGTGGGTACTCTACTTCATATTTGGTGGAGCTGTTTGCTTCTCCACCCCTTCAGGATTAAGGTTTTTGATACATACCATCAGGTTACTGGCAAGAGGGTCACTGCATCTCTGCACATAGCTCTGTGGTCAATCATACCCGGTTCTATCTCTTCTATTAAGAAACGCCTTCTTTGTCACTTTTTGGCCGCAGCTTGTACGGTAATCCCAAGACATTGGAAGAGTCCTCAACCTCCTACGGTGGTCGAGTGGCTTCAGGAACTCAGCTTTATGTGCAGAATAGAGGAGTTAGTGGCCAATGTTTCTGCAGACCCGGGTAAGATGAGCACCATGTGGGCCCCATGGGACATATATCTAAGTCCCCATTGCTCTTCCAGTCTAAAATACCTTAGTCATAAGTGCTCCCCATCCCCCTCATGTGTCTCCCTCCCTATCCCCCCTCTCCGTTTTCTTGTAGTTTTGATTATTTCTTTGTTAATTACCCATACGCTGCAACAGTGACCCTTTTTGAGATGGTATCTTGGGGTTTCTTAATCAATGTTTTATGCTCTCCTCAATATTCGTTGAACATGTGATCTATGATGTACCTAATCCTGCGTGATCAGTCACATACTGACATCACCTACTTGTACTTCTCCTCCTAGTGTTTACCCCAATAAATGTGGATTTATGTTGAAAATATAATACTTACTATAGAAGAACAATTTGCCTTGCAGATAACAAGTCAGAGACAATAATTGAAAAATAAAAAAGTTATGGCATTTGGAAGGAGGGGAGTAAAAAAAAAAAGGGGGTTAATCAGGGTGACTTCTGGGCTGGGTTGCCTTCTTGCACACAGACTCTATCTGGAGTCATAGGTAAATTGACTTTGCACTTACTTTGTTCACTTTACTTCTAGGTAACCATCATTAAAATGATTCAGGGAGTGTTACTGCTCAATTATTAATAGAAAACGTTACTAATGAGTCATTAATCACATCCGAGGCGTATGTAGTGCTCAACAATACTGTCGTAACAGGAGGGTTAGCGCAATCCACAACAAAGGTGCATCATCCAACATAATGGGGCACATTTACTTACCCGGTCCTGTCGCGATCCAGCGCCGCGTTCTCCGTCGAGGATTGGGGTCTTCCGGGGATTCACTAAGGTCATGCACCTAATGTCCACCAGGTGTCGCTGCTGCGCCGAGGTCCGCCGAGGTTCACGGGAGTTCACCAGCCTATTCCTGGTGCATGTAAGCGCGTGTCAAGTGACACATTTTTTCCTTTAAATACCGCATTTTTTCCAAATCCATTGGGTTTTCCGACGGCCACGCCCCCCTTTTTCCGTTGCATTTATGCCGGCGCCGATGCGCCACAATCCGATCGCGTGCGCCAAAAACCCGGGGCTATTTTCGGTAATCCCGACGAAAAAGAGCAATTCGGACCCTTAGTAAATGTGCCCCATTGTGCTAGCATCTATAGAATTCAGGTCCAACTTATGGGACCTCAGCAATCCCCGGTATTACCGGGCAGTAATTCCCCATGAGTCCTCCCTGTGACTTACCAGTTTAAATGCGCCAATTGCATTTATGTGGCCACTGTTGAATTCTTATTAGCCTCGGAGTGAATCTTGAACAGAAAGCTCTGTTGACACAACTGTAGTTATGTTCCTTTGCTAGATTGGCCATGCTGGTTGGGGTCAAAACTATATGGGCCATTATCTCCCATGTACGTCTTCCTCCCATAAAGCTACTTCATCCCTAGTATCTGTGACCTACCTTGAACTCCTCCCCAATCATCTTCCTGTAGCTGGAGATTCCTCATTTCTCTAGCTTTACCCATAGGGTGCTGTCACACGTTCAGTTTTTCAGATGCAGTTTTTGAAGCCAAAAGCAGATGTGGATCATAATGAGACAAATAATTGAAAGATGCTGCTCCTCCTCCTTCTTTTACTCCATTCCAGGTTCGGGCAACAATAACTGCATCTGAAAAACGGAACCCTCAGGGTACAGTCGCATGTGGTGTTTAACACATTGCAACAGTTGAGGAGAGATTTACTTAATTACAGTCATGCCCCAAAGTTTTGAGAATGATACAAATGTTAATTTTTACAAAGTCTACTGCATCAGGTTTTATTATTGTAATTTGCATATACTCCAGAATGTTATAAAGAGTGATCAGCTTAATAGCAATTAATTGCAAAGTCAATATTGAAATGCCATCTTCCCTAGTATCAGTCCCACCATCTCAGTCTGTGATTCCACAAAACTTTCTGTCTCTCTCTGCACCTCAAGCTGTGTTATACGCTCCTCTGCAGCCCCTTCCCCAAGTTTTTGTTCACCCAGAAGTTTCTAAAAACCATAGAACCTATTAAACCTTAGTTCTCACAAAGCACAAACTATACACATGTAACTGTTCCACTGCTGGTATCTACTACTTATTACATTTATAAGTATACTATGCAATGTTTATTGGATATACCAGATCTCACTGGATTTACTGGTAACTTACTCGATGAGAAAACACAAGACATGATGGGAACTGCAGCCTAAAATTGACTCTGCCCACTTTATTGCTGCTGAGAAAGTGCAGTGTAAGTCATTGGCAACTTATTTGGTGTACATTTAATATGCATCCGTTATATATACAAACTAACTGCTATGCTACACACATATCACCACACAAGTCACCCATAGCTTTATTTTTATTTTCCAGCTGCTCCTTCCTGGCCAAAAATTCAGATTAGATGGAAGTGCTTGGAGTGGCATGCTCCCTCAATAGCAAGATTACCCCACACAGTAGCCAGAGTGCCCCGATAGTCAGCAGGTACTCCCCCAAATATGTCCCAATGGGGAAAAAATTTACTCACCTTTTCTGCTTCCCAAAAGCTGTGCCGGATCTGAATCCTGCAGACAATATGTGATTACATCACATCTTCCGGCATCAGCGCTGGCACGCACAGCTGCCGCACACAGAACTAAAGAAGATTGCAGTATCTTCACGGGAGTGGGGAAATTTGGGTATGGGACTACCCTGGACCTATTCTCCTGACAAGTGCAGCGTAGGGGAAGGGGGGCGGGCTGGATAATACGAAGCCCCGGCACCTGTGGACTCTGTTTATGAAATCTTTGATGTAATGGTAGATGGTAAAATATATAGTATTAATCTTTCCTGTAAGGGCTAATGCCCACAGCATGTGCAGAGTTAAAATTCAACAGCTTTGTCACCCTTTCATAAATTGAGGCGTTATCAGAGTAGATATAGAATCGCTGTGAGATAACAGGGGCTGAATTTCCAAAGAAACCCAATTGAAGAAGGTGTCCTGGTAGACCTACGTGCCCTTCGTAGTCATATCAGAGATATTCCAAGCAGAAAGGACATGGAGAGCTATGTGGCCCGTCTCAAACAATCATACAGAGCGGAATTGTCAACTTTGCGTGAAGTTGTACATCAGCTTCAACAAAGAGTCTCTACTACTGAGTCTTCCCATCGCACGGTTACAGAAAGGCTTGCAGTCTATGATGCCCAGATTTTGCTTTATTCACAGCAAATATTGGCCTTTACAGAACAGATGGACTATGCTGAGAACAGGGGCCCTAGGAATAATATTAGAGTCCAGGGGCTGCCGGAATCTATCGATAACCAACATATTGATGGTACTTTCAGAACCATATTTAATAATATTCTCGGGCCCCTGCAGAATCTCCAATAGAGCTGAACAGTGCTCACCGAGCCCTCTTGGCCCCCATCCAACTGATCCTTCACCCCAGGTAGGCCTGCTTTTATTGGGGCATGGGGGGAAGCTATTTACGTCAAATTAACTGATGCATAACTAGATAAGGCCTTTCTATTTTCACACAAGATGCCACTTCCTTGTAACGCCCAGGAAAAGAACTATAGAATATTGTCCAAGTAGGACAATTGCCCCTCTCAAATCCACAGAATTTACCCTGAAGTTTCAAACATGTGTTGGCGATGTGGTGCAGAGGTGGGTACTCTATGCTATGCTACACACATATCACCACACAAGTCATCCATAGCTTTATTTTTATTTTCCAGCTGCTCCTTCCTGGCCAAAAATTCAGATTAGATGGAAGTGCTTGGAGTGGCATGCTCCCTCAATAGCAAGATTACCCCACACAGTAGCCAGAGTGCCCCGATAGTCAGCAGGTACTCCCCCAAATATGTCCCAATGGGGAAAAAATTTACTCACCTTTTCTCACCTAGTATTAATCTTTCCTGTAAGGGCTAATGCCCACAGCATATGCAGAGTTAAAATTCAACAGCTTTGTCACCCTTCCATAAATTGAGGCGTTATCAGAGTAGATATAGAATCGCTGTGAGATAACAGGGGCTGAATTTCATTTCCCTGAAATTATTACGCCCTCTTACGACGCCCTCTCTTGTCCCAATGTAAAAACGTATAAATAAAGAACCTCAGGCTCAGAGATTTCTTTCTCACATCCCGACCCGTCTGGAAGACCAGAACAATGATCCTGATTCTAAGCCTCATCTCTGCTCTTGTAGCAAGAAGTAAGATTTCCTAAAATTCGTCACATATTACTGATTTTTCTTTTTCTCTTGTGTTGATGTATTTTTAATGGATTTATTACAGAAGATGGGAACAGGAATAATCACAAAGATTATTATTATTATTATTATTATTAGTAGTAGTAGTAGTCATATTCATATACTTTTTAATTTATATAATTTATTATTATTATAATTTATTAATTTATAATTTATATGATTTAAAAACTATTGTTATTCCCCTTCTTATAGTGACTTTAGGGCAGGTTTCTTATCAAACAGGTAATAATAATAACAGTGATAGTAATACATTTATCACACATTGTAATCCCAGCCAAATTTTTTTGTTCTTTGTGACAATTGGATTTTAAAAATGTTGAATTGTCATAAGAACCAGGAGTAACACTAAAGCTTCATTACAGACACCTGTGATAACTGTTACAACTGATTATTGTAGCCTAAGGCTAAAGTACAGGAAATGACCAACATCCAGAGGTCCGTTTGTAACTAGGGGCCGTATGTAAGTCAGGTGTTCTTGAGTAGGGGACCGCCTGTACTTAATAATGATTATTTTGATCACCAAATTACATTTTAATTGTTATTTCGCTTGCATAGTCACTTGATGGCAGATTCCCTTGCCATAATGATTAAATTATTATTATTGTTATTTTTATTATCTGTTTGATAGGAAACCTGCTATAAAGTCTCTGTAAGCAGAGGAGTCACAATACGTTTTATATAAATTAAAAAGAAGAATATTAAGATAATAATAGTAATAATAATAATAATAATAATAATAATAATAATAACAAAATAATAATATCATCATCTTCATCATCATCCTGCCAAGAGACCTCTCCTAAAGTCACTACAAGAGGAGGAATAACAATACTTCTTAAATAATATAAATTAAAAAGAAGAATACGTATATAATAATAATAACAATAATAATAATAATAATAATAATAATAATAATAATAATAATACTAATAATAACAATAATAATAATAATAATAATAATAATAGTATTCTTCTTTTTAATTTATATGAATTAAAACATATTGTTACTCCTCTTCTTATAGTAACAATAGGGCAGAAACATTATCTACTACTACTACTACTACTACTACTAATAATAATAATACAATAATAAAATAATAATAATAATTAATTATTATATGTATTATAATAATTATTATTATTATTAGTATTATTAGTATTATTAGTATTATTATTATTATTATTATTATTATTATTATTTTAACATTATTCCGACAAGAGACCTGCCCTGCAGTGACTATGCTAAAGAGATATAATAATAATGTCTCTTATCTTACAAACAATAATAATATTAATTAGAATTATTATTTGTCATTATTATTTTTAATATATTTTCATGTTGCTAGTATTGTTGTAAGTAGTAAGTGATGAATGTGCCGTCCCCTTAGGTTGGGCTCTCTCGTGTACGCAGTGCTCCTCTACAAACACTGTATCCTGCACCGGCAGTGACGTGACTTGTCCTTCTGATAAATCTTGTGGATCCTCCTTCACTGATTCCAATTTTGGTGAGTTATACCATATTTTTACGAGCTTTCTATATTCCCTACAAAAAGCAAGTTCAACCGAAATACATGAAGAACAAGAAAGTATCTTTACTAAGCCCAAGGTACAATCATAAATGATAAAACAACCAAGTACATGACTGCACACAACAAGGACGTCACCGGAAGCGGGGCGGATAGTATAAGCCATAGACTGATACATGATTGTATCTACTTATAGGTAAAAGCGGTAACGATAGTGATCTTTGACAACCGTTTTATGAGAAATCCCTCCATCTACACAACAATCGGGAATTACAGCCTGTCCTGGAGGGACTAGTATAACCAAGAGGAAGCTTGTAATAGGCAAACTCTTCTACCAAAGTATCCACCCATAGTAATGATTTGGCACAGATTGATTTGTGCAGTTCAACTGGATAACCCTTTGTCTGTAGGTTGGCGTCATCCAATATTTATATTGTATAAACACCAGTCCCCACAAAAACAAAGTAAAATACTCAGGTGTTCCTCAACAAGGGAAACCGCTCCATGGTTGTGATGTATAAACTCCTGGCTAGAACCTTAAAGCTTCCTCCCATCAGCCTGGACCAACATGATGAGGTCATCACGCTGGGACATCCTGATATAGAAGAAGGACTGGGAGTAGAAACGTAAGATGAGGCCGGCACATGAGGATGAGACACAAAAACCACAGTGATCATGAGGGCTCACAATCTATATGGGAGGGTAGACGGAAAGACGAGGTGCGGGAGCAGAGCAGTTATTGTGTGTTGTAGGCAATGCTAAACTCTTGGGTTTACAGGTTACGTCTCAAGTCTTTGGGTGGTGGGGACCAGGAGTGTAACTTCAGAGGTAGCAGCCATTGCAGCTAATATGGGGCCCACAGTGTTAGAGGGCCCGTCCACCCGAGCAGCCACACTAAAGAATAGAGGAGGTGCAGCATTATATACAGTGTATATGGTACTGTATGTATGTGTGTATATGCTGAATGTATGTATGTTACTACTGTATAGATGTGTATATAATGTATTCTTATACTATGGGGCACATTTACTTACCCGGTCCATTCGCGATCCAGCGGCGCGTTCTCTGCGCTGGATTCGGGTCTGGCCGGGATTCATTAAGGTAGTTCCTCCGACGTCCACCAGGTGGCGCTGCTGCGCTGAAGTTCCCCGGAACGCACTGGAATACACCGAGCCAGGCTGATTGAAGGTAAGTGCAAGCTCCACGACACTTTTTTTTTTTAACTGCGGCGGTTTTTCCGAATCCGTCAGGTTTTCGTTCGGCCACCCCCCCCCCCCCCGATTTCCGTTGCGTGCATGCCGGCACCGATGCGCCACAATCAGATCGCGTGCGCCGAAATCCCGGGGCAATTCTGGGGAAATCGGTGCAAATCGGAAATATTCGGGTAACACACCGGGAAAACGCGAATCGGGCCCTTAGTTAATGACCCCCCTATATGTTTAATATAATGGGGCTCATTTAATAAAATTGGTGCAAACTGCACTAAATGCAGTTTGCCTGTGTATAATGCAGGGGGCGCCAGATTCATGATGCCTGGCGCCGTTCTTCATGAATCTGGTGTTCCCTGAACTGCCCCGACAGAGTGCACCAACTTTTTTTCTGGTCTATCATTAACATGGGGTGTGCAACACACTTCTATCAGACTTTGCATCATAAATATGGTGCGCGGTCCGACTGAGCACCGGAACACCCCCTAATTTGTGTTGCACGATGACTAGTGCAGCCGCGCCACGAAAAAGTCACAAAAAGTGGATTGTACACTTCTTAAATACCTGTGCAAGCAAATTCCAACAGAAAACTGGCGCAAATCCCTTAGTAAATGTGCCCCAATATGTATATCTGCTATATGTGTGTACATACAGTATGTATAGGGTTATAAATGTATATGATCGTGAGTGTACAGATAGCTATGGGGTAAAAGGGACCCCATTCTGATGTCCACTATGTTGCCAGGTTCATACATTTTGGTAGAGCGTTCTAGAGTTTGGGGGAAGCACGGGAGAAGTCCTGCAGGCGGCTGTGAGAAGAGCGGATGGTGATGGTGAAGCTGAAGGTCCTGTGGGGAACACACTAGGGATTTTCTCATGTAGTTAGTTTTTATTGCTAAATACAACAGCTCCTGAGTTCCCTCGCTGACCTTTGTGATTACCTATTTATGTGGCAAATCTCCAGATCTCGAGTTTTCCGACGCCTTTCCACTGTATTAATGCACTACACGTAATGTTATGTGGTCCCTTATCTCTGCCGGGGGTGGGGCACATTATCAGGTCACACACCTCAGAAGTAAATATTGTAGCGCTGTAATCTAACTTATTACCAACGGCTATAAAATCACTAGAATAAAGTGGAAGAAATTACCATATTCCATCTTGAACAGCGTCTTGAGATATCAGAACTACAGATGAGCTGACAACACACTGACACTACAATACAAAAACATACAACCTAAATACATACATAATTCTTACACACAGTACATATACACACTACATACCTATACACATTATTCAGTGCATATTCACTGTGCATATGCACATTACATTCATGCACACTCATAGTACATATACATATACACACTCATAGTACATATATATATACACATACAAACTCATAGTACATATATATATATATATATATATATATATATATATATATATATATACACATACAAACTCATAGTACATATATATATATATATATATATATATATATATATACATACAAACTCATAGTACATATATATATACACATACAAACTCATAGTACATATATATATATATATACACATACAAACTCATAGTACATATATATATATACACATACACACTCATGGTACATATATATATACACATACACACTCATGGTACATATATATATACACATACACACTCATAGTACATATATATATATATATATATATATATATATATATATATATATATATATATATACACACACTCATAGTACACACACACATATATATATATATATGTACATATATACACATACACACTCATAGTACATATATATACGCATACACACTCATAGTACATATATATATATATATATATATATATATATATATATATATATACACACACTCATAGTACACACACATATATATATATATATATATATATATATATATATATATATATATATGTATATATATACACATACACACTCATAGTACATATATATACGCATACACACTCATAGTACATATATATACACATACACACTCATAGTACATATATATATATACACACATTGAACAGTAAATATAGTTACATAGATGTATACTTACTACATACACACATACAGATTATACACACATGACATACATATACTGTATTTTTTGGACTATAAGGCACACAAAAAATCCTTTGATTTTCTCATAAATCAAAGGTGCGCCTTATAGTCCAGTGCACCTTATATATGAACTGTACTTACAGACAACAGCTGCCTTGTACTGTGCACAGGTCTGCCACCTGCTGGTCATTCATCCTTATAATCCGGTGCGCCTTATATATGAACCTAGATGTTTTAGCAGGCATTTATTGATGGTGTGCCTTATAATCCGGTGTGCCTTATAATCCTAAAAATACGGTAAACATTATATAGTGTTAATACATAGCAAATTAATACATCCAGTACAAATACACATTACATACATACACTGTTGATGCATGAACAGTATATATATATACATAAAATACACACATAGACAATGTTGGTTGGTCATTTAATGTACTTTAACCCTAAAGTACAGCTGTAAGAGTCATCAAGATACGTATCAAATTTCTACATACTGTATACACATTAGGAATATGCACAATGCATCCAGACTCAGTACATCCATATACAAATAAACAATATACAGTGCATTCAGTTTATAGTACATATACACCATACATATACATACACATACACATTGGGGGTCATTTACTAAGGGCCCGATTCGTGTTTTCCCGACGTGTTACCCGAATATTTCCGATTTGCGACGGTTTCCCCTGAATTGCCAGGGATTTTGGCGCACGCGATCGGATTGTGGCGCATCGGCGCCGGCATGCGTGCGACGGAAATCGGGTGGCGTGGCCGAACAAAAACCCGACGGATTCCGAAAAACCGCCGCATTTTTTAAAAAGAATTGTCGCTCAGCACGCGCTTACCTTCACTTGGTCCGGCTCGGTTTACTCCAGTGCGTTCCGATGCTCTTCAGCGCAACAGCGCCACCTGGTGGACGTCGGAGGAACTACCTTAATGAATCCCGGCCGGACCCGAATCCACCGCAGAGAACGCGCCGCTGGATCGCGAATGGACCGGGTAAGTAAACCTGCCCCAACAACTTTAAGAGTAGTCCTCCTGGTGGTATCATCACTGGAGATACTGGTACCAGGTATAGGTCGTGCTTGGGTTGTCTGACGATCTTCAATTGATCTCTGTTTATTTAGACATGGACCGGTAAGGGAGGACACATCGGTGCATATGACATCATTCACCAGATTTTACCTTGGACCATAGGAGGCTTCTACCAGATGGTCACTTTATATCGTGACATGAAGTAGCCTTTACGTAAGGTCATAGCAGAGAACCATCTAAATATTATTTTTGATATATAAAATTGTTTATGTTTATTTATAGGTGGAACAAATATCAAGTCCGTGATCCGGACATGTGTGCTGACATCTGAATGTAACTTCACTGGCACCTTACGCTTAAAGGAAGGACACATCCAGCTCGCGACTTCATGTTGCGACAAAGACAGATGTATCCCTAATGAGCCTAAATGTAAGTCCTCCAATTCTGATGTCTTCTACAGCTAGAATCTGCGAAGAGCTTGGTCATTGACTTGTCGTGTTAATGGGTCCTAAATTCATCGCAATTTAGTAGTGTAGATTTGTACCATGGAGAACAGAAGAAGAGTAAAGAAATCAGGCAATACCTTTTTGAGGCTAACTGAGCAGAGCTGCTGCGGAAAACCTGATCCCATTTTATTGGAGACGTCTCTTCACACCATCGGACATTGAGTTAGGAAAGTGGCTCAAATTGCCAAATTAGAGGAACTGAGTTACTAAGAAAAGAGCCCACACATAATAGAAAAATCTAAGGGTCCCCAGTAGAGATGAGCGAGCATACTCCTCCGAGCTTGATGCTCGTTCGAGTATTAGCGTACTCGAAACGGCTCGTTGCTCGGACGAGTATTTCCCCTGCTCGAGAACGAGCTTTCACTTAAGGAAACACAGTGAAGAACAGTGAAGAACACAGTGAACACAGGATCATTTAAGGATCATTTAAGTGAAGAACACAGTGAAGAACACATTGCAGATGTTTCCGTACATCTGCTAACTTATCAGAAGACATGAGTACAGAAAGTTGTTCCTCACAATAGTATGTGAAGAACAATATATGTGAAGAACACATTGCAGATGTGTAACACAGGTCATTCTCCTTTTTGAAGTTCCACGAATATTCCATTGAATTAAAAAAACGAAGAAACACGACTGACTTCCTTATTTCTCAATAACATGACACATTTTATTGGTCCCTTTGAAAAATGCTCGAGTCTCCCATTGACTTCAATGGGGTTCATTATTCGATACGAGCACTCGAGCATCGGGAAAAGTTTGACTCGAGTAACGAGCATTTTAGTGCTCGCTCATCTCTAGTCCCCAGTTAAAATTATTTGATAGCAACACAATCAAATGTGAGGATAATGCAGCCAACCTGATCATTTGCGTACCAATAAGTACCTCCACCAAGATACACACCCATTCCCTTATTGCTTCTTTTTTTGTGTTTTTCGTGTTTTTTTCCCCTTCATTAGGATGTTCTCCAGTTACTTGCAGGATCTCATACGATCTCTACCGTAATTACTGTTTGTTTGTAATATTATTGCTACTGCTTTATACCTACAGCTTTTTTAACATACTTTGTCTTCCGTACAATTAAGAATGTATCACAACTAATACTTGTATGGATACATATTTAAGACGTGTTTATTGCATAAAAAATGACATAAAAAAAGCTTTGAAAAGATATTAAAATAAATAAAAGTAAACAGAAGGGAAAATAGAAGTGGGCACATAGACAGGGGCACATCAAAAGAGACAAATAGAATTGGACATAAAGAAGTGTACACAAAGGGGCACAAAATGAGACTCATAGAAGGGGCCCATAGTAAGAGACACATAGAAGTGTACACAAAGGGGCACAAAATGAGACATATAGAAGGGGCCCATAGTAAGAGACACATAGAAGTGTACACAAAGGGGCACAAAATGAGACATATAGAAGGGGCCCATAGTAAGAGACACATAGAAGTGTACACAAAGGGGCACAAAATGAGACATATAGAAGGGGCCCATAGTAAGAGACACATAGAAGTGTACACAAAGGGGCACAAAATGAGACATATAGAAGGGGCCCATAGTAAGAGACACATAGAAGTGGACACAAAGGGGCACAAAATGAGACATATAGAAGGGGCCCATAGTAAGAGACACATAGAAGTGGACACAAAGGGGCACAAAATGAGACATATAGAAGGGGCCCATAGTAAGAGACACATAAAAGGGGCACATAATATGAGACAAATAGAAGGGAGCACATGAAAGGAAGCATATAGCTGGGGGAACACAGGCTTTTACAGGTCCTTCAGCAACTATCACACACTAGAATGATAATTTCTCATTAGAAGAGTGAAATTCTACAGTACTTGTGACTAGGAGTAAGAGACACAAAGAAGGAGACACATAGGGGGCAGATAGGAGGGGGCACATAGGAGGGGGAACATAGTAGGAGACACAAATAAGGGGGCACATAGAAGGAGACACATGAAAGGGGATATGTAATAAGAGTCACATAGAAGGGGGCACATAGATGGAGACACATAGAAGGGAATATGTAGTTAGAGACTCTTAGGCTACATTCACACCGCCGTTGCCTGCCGTACCGTAGCACGGCGGGCACATGGCGGTGCCGAGGAGAGGAGGAGGGGGTGAGCACTGCTCATCCCCACCCTTCACCTTAGAGGAATATGGCGCGGTATGGCGCAGTATGGCGCTGTATGCCGAGAAAGGATAGGACATGTCCTATCTGTTCACGGGGTACAGAACGGTGCATCACGTGTGCTCTACTGCACCACTCCAGTAGGGTGCCGTGCGCCCATTGCTGCCTAAGGGGGACATATATAGGCCATATATATGTCGTCCGTATATACACCCCCCATAAGGCAGTGTGAATGCAGCCTTAGAAGGGGACACATAATCGGAGAAACATAAAAGGGGCACATGGGAACACATTTTTACAGATGCTTTAGAAACTTTCACAATCTAGAATGATAATTTCCCAGAACAACTATGGACCCGTTACAGCTCAGGTTTGGTCAAGGTTCAGATTCAGGTACCGCCCACCATCACAGTAACACTCAAGTAGAACATATCGGGGGTGCTACCATTTAAATTCAACAGCATTTAGGGGTGGATCATATATTGAAATCACATTTATATTGCGCCGATGGCCTTTGAAAAGTTAACACCTGGAATTGGTGCCGGCAGCAATCACGGATTTACCGGCGAGTGTGGCCCGAATGCCAAACCCAAACTTCATGTCCTCCCATCACTATTTATGACATATCCACAAGATAAGTTACTAATACCTGGTAGATGTGGGTCCTTTCTTCTGCCTAATGATCCCGTAAGCCCAGGCCAAACGTATTGCATTCACACCAAAAAATACTAATAAATTGAGAACAATGAGATGGAGATGAGATGATACAAATGTCAGGGTAATGATCTTAAGGACGATGCATTTTTTATTATTTATTCTCATTTTCCGAATGCCAAAACTTTTTTTTTAGCATTGTAGTTGTATATGGCATGTTGAATTTTTTAAAAGCAATTTGAGGTCCATATGATGTACCATATATACTGGAGTATAAGCCTAATTTTTCAGCACAAAAAAAATGTGCTGAAAACCCAAACTCGGCTTATGCTCGAGTAAAAAAAAAAGGTTTTACCAGGTTTTTGTGGTAAAATTCGGGGCCTCGGCTTATACTTGGGTCAGCTTATACTCGAGTATATACGGTAATTAAAATCTTTAAAAAAATAGTAATTCCTCCTCATGATGTGTATATCTGTCATTTAGCAGAAAAGGAGTTTTTATTTTTAAGAATAAAAAAGAGGGATTAATACTTCATTTTCAGGTTCGTACGCGATAAACATTGAAAATTAAGTGAAAACAAGTCTTTTTTATTCTAAAATAGTTTTTCTCTAATTTATCCTGTTTTGGTTTCAGTTCCAGCTGTAAGCACCAAGGTGAATGGACTGGTCTGCCGATCCTGCTCGTCTCTAAGCAGTAATTGGTGTTACACATCAGACACTGTACAGTGCACCGGCAACGAGGATCGGTGTCTCTTACAGGCAACAGAAATAAAAGGTACCCCAAATTATTTGTTAATTACTCTTTAAAGGGATTTTTACACATTTCCAAAGGGATTACATATGTGGAGAAATAAAAGGAAAAAAATCACAATTCAGAATCCTTGGTTCTGGTGGTGATTGTCTATTTTTTGGGGCAGAACTTAGAGTCCATCATGTCTCAGATCACATGAGCAGTCAGACCACCGGCAATCAGACATTTATAATCTATTCAGGGGTTAACCGTATGAAAAGGGAAAACCCCTTTTAAAAAAATTCTACTGCATTGACACTGCAGCCACAATTAATGAGCAGGCGTATTAACCCCTTAACGACACAGCCCGTTTTCATTTTTGCGTTTCCATTTTTCACTCAACCCTTTCAAAATTCCATAACTTTTTAATTTTTCCGCACATAGAGCTGTAGAACAAATTGGGTAACACATTTTACTTTCTAGTGACAGTATTTAATATTCCATGTCTTGTACTTGGAAAAAAATTCAAAATGCAGTGAAATTCAGAAAAAAAAAATTGTGCCGTTTTTTTTTTTGGGTCCTGTTTTTACGGCTTTCATTGTGTGTTCCAAATGACAACTTACCTTTATTCTTTGGGTGAGTACGATCCTTGAGGTTACAAATTAAAATCCAAATTTTTTTTAGCACAAATTCTTCAATTTGCCAAATTGTGAGCCCAATAACTTTTTCATATGTTGCCATACTGACCTGCGTGAGGTGTCATTTTTTGTGGGATGAGATGTTTTCATTGCTAGAATTTTGGAGACTGTATGACCTTTTGATCACTTTTTAATTAAAATTTTTACGCGTTGCAAAATAGTAAAGAAGTTTTGATCCAGACATTTTGGTGCTCTTTCTGTTGAAAGGGTTAACTTCTGGGAATAACCGTATTTACATTTTTACAGATTGACCATTTTTAAGACTCGACAATGCGTGTTTCTGGTTTTATTTAATTTTATATCAGTTCTAAAGAAAGGGGGTGATTTAAAATTTTAAGTTTTTATTCATTAAATTTTTTTTTTTTACTTTTTAATTTTTTTTTGTGTTATTTTAGACCCCTTAAGGTATTCAACCCTAGGGTGTCTGATGGATCCTGCCATATACTGCAATAGTACTGTATTGGAGTAGATGAGAATATGCTCAGTGACATGCCAGGAAATCTCACATAGACTTCCATAAACGACGCCCCTCAATGACATCACAGGGGCGGCAATCTGAATGAAGCTCTCGGTAGCTTTGCTGTCGCGTTCAAAAGGTTAATGGTGTTAGGGGTGAGTGTTTGCTGGATTATGGATGATAAGGGCTAAGCCCATGAGCCCTCTTCGTGCACCCACTGCCACAACATGACTTGAACAATGTCTTGGTGCAGCAAAGGGTTAAAATTCAGGTTTTGGGCAAGTTCAGCCCAAATCTGTTTGGGTCTAGTTATGGAAACAGAGCGATGATTTCATTGGGGAGTGACGACCCCCTATAAAATGGTAGCGCATGGCCCCACTAGCACAAGGGCATGCTCTAATATTGAAGGTTGGGGGGGGGGGGTTGCGGCCCGGAACTCAACTTCAATAGAACATTGCTCAGCAGTAGCCATGATGAATAATGCAATAATGAATTGTATTAACAGAAAATTCTTATGTATTTTTTGTAGGATCAGTATCAACATCCTTTCGAGGGTGTGCAACAAAATCACTCTGTGACCTCGGCAGCCAGACCCAAACTATTGAGGGAGTAACAACCAAAGTCAAGTTTGTCTGCACCGATGGTGGTATAAGTGTTCATACAGCTGTCCTGGCTCCAGCCATTGTGTGTCTTCTCCTGCTGAACTTCCTCTTCTAATGGTTCTTTAGAATATTTGGATGAGAGAAGCCAAACAGATGTTTACAGGATGGAATCGTTTTTGTAATGTTCATTTTTTTTTTGGTTCTATCACTTTTTGATATTAAGAATTTTACTTTCTAATTTCTAATTTACTTCAATTGCTAATTCTTATTATAAATTGTCTCCTCCTCCACATCCACAATTGTTAATAAAAGGATCTAATAAATTATTAACCAACATTATTTTTGTCAGGCTGACCACTCCAAGAGACAACAGTGACTATTGGTGTAGCTAATAATAACATACAGAAGCTCGTTCTTAAAAGGGGATAAAGGGGTTGACCACTTTACCTCATGTGCTTTGTGTGGGAAGCGGGATATTCTGTAATTTACTGATATACATCTATTAATAGTTCTTCTCCGCTTTCTTGATATGTAAGGTGAAGCCTCCTGTCCATTACCAAATCAGCCAGAGATTACTGACCATAAAATGGTCGCAAACGGAGAGTCATGTGATCTCTATGGTGCACGCATTTCCGTTGGGTTTACCAATTATTTGCCCTGAATTGCACAGGGGTTTTTGGTGCACGCAATCGGATTGTGGCGCATCAGCCCCGACACAAATTGGGGGCATGGCCGTCGGACAATCTGACTGAATCGGACAAACCACGGAATTTAACTTTCAAAAGTGTGCCGCAAGACACACACTTACATGCACCCGGAAGAAGATGAGCGAGCGGGGAAGTGACACATGCAGGAAATTGGACGCACGATCTAAGTGAATCGAGGCAGCTTCGAATCCTTGTCGGACATTCCGGATTGGCTTGTATAAAACATAATCTAACGTGTGTGAAACTCTCAGTATATGGAGACACATCAAAAAGGCATTGTACTTTGAGACACATGTAAGTGCAATGTGTTTTTAACTGATCAATTCTTTGATCAATTTTTTTGTGCGCATGAAAAATGTATTGAAAACACCAAAAAACACCAATCCCTTTAATTCCCTTGAGGTCTGTGCTGAAGAAGAGAATACAATAAAATATACATTTCTTGAGCTTCCAGTTCCAGGCATTAAAAAAAATGGATCTTGAGAGCCCCAAAAGACAAGATCACACTGATGCCCTCCGTATAGTTACAGTTACAGTGTGTATGAAAAGTATTCAGAAGCCTTTACATTTTTCACTCCTTGTTTCATTGCAGTCATTTGGTAAGATTAAAAAAAGGTTTTTTTGCTGCTCGTTAATGCACAATCTGCTTCAATCTAACTAGAAGAAAAGCAGAAATGTTGATGTTTGCTAATTTATTAAAGAAGAAAAACTGAAATAATTGCATGGTCATAAGTATTCAGCACCCTTTGCTGTGATATTTTACTCACATACTGTCCATTTCCTTCTGATCCTCCATGAGATGGTTCTACTCCTTCATTGGAGTACAACTGAATGGACTTGTTTATGAAAGGCACATACCTGTCTATATAAGAGCTCACAGCTCACAGTACATGTCAGAGCACATGAGAATCATGAGGTCTAATGAACTGTCCATGGAGCTCAGAGACAGAATTGTGGCGAGACAGACACAGGGGTTAATAAATTTGAAAAAATTCAACATTTCTGTATTTTTCTGTCAAGATGGGGGTTGAGTATACACTAATGAGCAAAAAAAGAATTTTTTAAGCTTACCGATTGGCTGCAACGAAACAAGGAGTGAGAAATTTAAATCAGTCTTAATACTTTCCATACGGACTGTATGGCTGTATTGCTAGGGTCTCCCCTAAGCGTAGCTCAATGGAGGCCAGTAATGTATCTGTGGCCTCCACAGAGCTTATACTTGGCTCTCAGCAGTGGATTAAAATGTAGGTTGTTTCGGTGGTAGCCCGTGGCCAAGCCTTCTAGGGGTCTTATGGCCACCCAAAACACCCCCCAAATTTAATACTGAGACGGAACTTCACCGAGGAAATCTACATCCATCTGTTCCTGCGCTCTATACACATTTACACAAGAACCTTTTTCAGAATTCCTGAAACCACAGACTGTCATAAATCTGGTGCCACAGAAGACTTTCTACTCTACCTAGATGTGATAAATCTCCTCCGAGTGTCTCCTATTTGTGTTATAGGTGGTTCTGTATTGTGAATGTTGATTTTAAATGACTGCCCTGCACAACCTGTTATCAAGAACATGTTTGCCTTAAACCGGTGTGGACTTTTCTACTGCTGTAAGATCTTGAGTAACTGGCGCTTTTCCAAACAAGACGTCCTTTGTGAGTGCAGCCGCCCAGTGGTCACGATGTGAATTGCAGCCTGCCAATACTATTGTTAGCATGTTATGATATTGTAATTGGTTTTATAAGAAACTAAAGAGCTGAGCCACATCTAAGCATTATAAGGGGGTTTCTTATATTTATAAAACCCCTCTATGGAAGCAACTAAATTACTCCAGGGTAGATCGACAGTGCCGGTCCTGCTTTTGTTTTTTTTTAATAAAAAAAAAAAAGACACCTACTCACGTCTCTGGTGCAGTTATGATCTCGGGTTTCTAGTCTGACCATAAGTAATGACATTAAGGAGCACATCACAGCTGAGTAAAAGACTCAGTAGTCGAGCCCTGCTCATTCAGATGCTATCGCTTCAGGCTGATCATGTGACTTCTGTGACATCTACAAACTAAGCCACTGCCTTCAGAGTGCCACGGATCCCATCACCACCTAGTGCCACAAATCACATCATCACACAATGCCACAAATAACATGACCATCCAATTCCACAAATAAATTCATCATGCAGTGCCACAAATCACATCACCCCCTAGTGCCACCATAACCATCTAGTGCCATAAATCACATCACCCCCTAGTGCACCCATCACCATCTAGTGCCACCATAACCATCTAGTGCCACAAATCACATCACCCCCTAGTGCCACCATCACCATCTAGTGCCACCATAACCATCTAGTGCCACAAATCACATCACCTCCTAGTGCCACCATCACCATCTAGTGCCACCATAACCATCTAGTGCCACAAATCACATCACCCCCTAGTGCCACCATCACCATCTAGTGCCACCATAACCATCTAGTGCCACAAATCACATCACCTCCTAGTGCCACCATCACCATCTAGTGCCACCATAACCATCTAGTGCCACAAATCACATCACCCTCTAGTGCCACCATCACCATCTAGTGCCACCATCACCATCTAGTGCTACAAATCACATGACCATCCATTTTCACGAATCACATCACCACCTAATGCCACAGATCACATCATCACGCAGTGCCACAAATAGCATCACCATCCATTTCCACAAATCAATTCATCATGCAGTGCCACAAATCACATCACCACCTATTGCCACCATCACCATCTAGTACTACAAATCACATGACCATCCAGTTTCACGAATCACATCACCACCTAATGCCACAAATCACATTACCTTCCAGTTCCATAAGTCACATCATCATCCAGAGCCACACATCACATCACCATGCGGTGCCACAGAACAGAAGGGACAGCCTAATTATATCATGAGTGGCATATTTTATCCCTCTATATCCAAACTATTTTTGGACATTTTTGCCATATTTGAAAAAGTGTTCTTCAGATATTTTTCTGAGTCTATTGGTTCAGTATGATGACGGTGATACCAAATTTATAAAGGTTTTATTGTGTATTAATACAGTACATTTAAAACATTTAAAATGTGCAATTCTGGTGCTAATAACTTTTTAATAGTCTACAGAAACCATACAGGCTCAAGTCTTACAAATAGTGTGTCCAGGAACTCCACTTCCATTACACCTTGCTGGTTCCACTAGTCTCCTGATAGTTGTTCATTTCCCTTACTATTATCTGTAGTTTGTTCTTCTTTGTCTTATCTCTCCCGATGTGACCATGCTTTCCATATCTCAGACTGTGCTTGGTTATTGATGCATTTCTGTGTTCTTGTGTGAACACTGACCTGTCTCTTACTTCTTGTTACCTTCTCCGTTCCACCATACAGCAGCTGCCAAAAGAAGTAAATTCTTCATATCCACTTGCAGCATCTCTTAAGGTCTGTTACCAGGTTCCCGATAGAGAGTTCACCTTTATCAGGGTGGGTTATCTGCTTCAGGCAGGTTTATAGCCCCCAGGGCTATCGCAAGGTGAGTTCCCCACTGCTTACCCAGTCTGACAGCTTGTGCCAAGTCTAGTTGTGGTTGTGCTGCTTACTGGACAGGTATCTGAAATCAAGATTCTTGTTTGTAGTGCTAGGGTGAGAGCTATGTGCGGGTTGAAGCCTCAACTGGTAAAGAGACTGTCAGTACCTGTCCAGCAACCGCGCAACCACAACCAGGCTTGGCGTTAGCTGTCAGACTCGGTAGGTGGTGCGAATGCACCCTGTGATGTCCCTGCGGGCTAAGGCCCTGCCTAAAACAGATAAATTGCCCTGACAAGGGCAAACCTGCTATCAGGAGCCTAACTGACGGTCCCTGAGAGACCCTACAAAGTGACAGGAAAACCTACTTTGTCTGGCAGCTGCTGGATGGTGGAGCGGACAGGTAACCGGGATACTGATATAGGTCAGTGTTCACACTGGTAACAGAAACCAACACAAGACAGACAGGAAGGTGGGGTCACACTAGGAGATAAACGATAATGAGGGACAAACAACAGATACCGACAGACAAGCGGAGTCAAACAAACCGAGTAAAAATCAAGATGGCGGCAAAGGTACAGATTCGTAAAGCAAATAGAATGGTCAGTAGGCAAAGCAGAAGTCAGTACACAGAATAGCAAGAAACAAAATGACAAGAGCACTAGATACACATATAGACTGCAATAACCAGCACCAGATGAAGGGCCAGGCAGAATATAAGGCAGTAATGGACACCGCCCCCAGCACTGACTGGCTCAGCCGTCCATCACTCAACCCGCAGCTGCAGGCAAAACGATTACAGAGACACACCCAGCTTTCCAAGGATCAGAAATGGAGCTGTCAATCACAGGCAGCTGTGGGTGTGGTTTTCCAGCAAGAAGCCTGAAACCTGATCCCATCAATTTGCGAGTTCTAACACAGACACAAAGTTTCCTTGGGGCTGGATTTCTATGCCAAAGATTAGTTTACCTACTATTTTGTTTCCTCTGATGTCCTCGGTTTGTTTGACTTGGCTTACTGACCTTGACTTTTGCCTTCCTTTCTCCCTCTTCCTCATATTATTCAGATTAGACAACATTGACCTGCCTGAGGGCCATTATCTAGGGAGGTCATGAAGTAGCCACTAAGAGGGGAGGAAGTGCTGTATCCTTGATTCACTCCTGACCTAACAAGGTAAGTCTTTGGGATAAGGATCCTCTGATTATTGACTTTCTGGCAGAGGCCTACAGAGAGCAAATGGATACATCCCTCTTTGGTGGAGTAAGACTAAAGGGAAAATGTGACAAGCTTTATTGAGATACAAGTCCAGTCACCTATATACTAAATTCTATGCTCTTGGGTCGAGTTTTGTGGACCCCATTGTCTTTGGACTACTTTGCCTACAAAGTTCCAAGAAGACACAAACCCTTCTTACTCTGCAGGATGCAACCATATGTCCTTGCAAAGGTAGGATTAGACCACCATTAGACCAGTACATATAGTCAGTGGGTGGTCTATAAAAGTCTAAATAACAATAAAAGAACTTTAAAGATAATGGCGCACATTTACTTACTCGGCCGACGGAGTTCACCCGAAGTGCATTGTCCGACCAGAATGTACTCTGCCACCATTTACAAAGATCGTGCGCCCGATTCCCTACATCTGTTGTTTCCCCACTCAGGTCCCCCGGAGTTCGCCACCTTCTTCCCGGTGTATGTAAGTGCACTGGATGTAACACAATTTGAATATTTAATCCTGTGCTGAGTCCGAATCAGTCGGATTGACCGACGCCCCCCCCCCCCCATTTCTGTTGCCACTGCGGCAAAATCCGATCACGTGCAACACAATCCCCTTTCTAAACCCCTGTCCCAGCGGCGCACACCCGAAAACTATGAACAGTCCAACGGAAATGCGATCCACAGACCCTTAGTAAATAAGCCCCAATATATGCTAAAGAAGTCTGGAGGGATAGTGGTAAACCAAAACTTACCTGATGGCCGTGTCCTATGGGGAGTAGATGGTAGGAGCCTTGCCGTGTCTGTAAGGCATGTCTATAGAGCATCCTCTTTTTCTTCTTACCCCATGGATTGCTCTGTTTTCTGAAGCTGAAAGCTGAAGCATACAAAAATTGCAATAAAACTCAGTTTCGTCCCTCTCCATGGAAATATTGATTAATTAATGTGCTTTGAAGAGAAACCAGAGTGTTGTGTTATGGGATAGTATACCATGAAATACAGAAAGGGAACTCAATGATGTGTGTATTATAGCAGTGCCAAAATGAAGTTATGCAATTGGAAGGGGGAACAGCAGAGGCTTACAGCATTAAAGGGAACCTGTCATCAGAAATTTGCCTAATAAACCACTACCAGTGTGTTGTCAAGCAGTTGAGCAGCTTCTAGATTGTGTTCCTTTCATCACCTGGAGTGGGGGCATCATCCAGAAAATCAACTTTGAAGTGAGATGTAAATTTGTAAATGGTTTAATGAAGTCAAGGAGGTGGAGAGTTTAACACTGGAGTCAAGATCTCCCTGCCTTAAAATGCCCCCAGCACTGTAATTGATGTTCCTGCATCACATGATGTCAATCACATGGGAGAAGATGTTCAGAGGCAAGGAAAGCTTGACTTCAGTGTTAAACTCTCCGCCTCCCTGACTTTATGCAACCATTTTACATCTCATTTCAAAGTTGATTTTCTGGATAATACTGCCAAGCTGGGCCATGAAAGAAACATCATCTAGAAACTGCTTAGCTGATTGACAACATACTGGTGATAGTTTATTAGGCTAATTTCTGATAACAGGAGCCCCACTGAGGGATTCTGGGAAATATGCAAATAGGTTTTCCCAAGACGGGACAAGGTAAACTTTGCCTCTCTGCCCCCTTAACATCAAGCATGACTTTTAGGAAGCCTCATGACATGATGTGGGATTAAAGCCAAACCAGTATATCTATTCCAGAAGGAACAGACTCCCAACTGTAGACAAGACTGTTTGATCAGAGAAAGGTGGAGCAGCCTCAGTTTTTTGCTTGTTGGTTCTGTTTTTCCACCTAAACAAGGAAGGTCCAGCAAGCTGGAGCATGCCAAAATTACTATAAATTCAGTTTCTTTCCTCTCCTATTAAATCTTTAGTAAAAGGTGAAACATTTATTTCATTTTGAAAAGAAACCACAGCCACTGTTTCAATGTCTTTGTATCTCATCAGTACCATGGAGGAAATTGGTTACACTGAGTGAGAGGGCAGCACAAGGCCATTTAAGGCGCCTCTACAGGAGGTTGGAAGCTTACAGCCATTGATGCTCCATTGGGGGATTCTGGGAAATATGCAAATACGTTTTCCAGGAAAATAAAAATCTGTTATGCAAAAGGGTCTGAGATCATAAACTTAATCTGTGATACAATATCATCTCACCTGTACATTAGACGGCCTTGAAGTCTGAAGCCCTGGAAGCCATTAGAATCAATTATATTGATCCTTTGAACTCAAACATTGTAAGAGAAGACAACAAGGATTTGTCCCGTCCGGCAGAAGGGAAGGTTTCTTTATTCTCTTATCATAATCGATAATAAGAGAACATCAAAGATGTGACCTGGAGATCACACAATGGAAACATTTGGGTAGTTCTGGGGCAATTCCTTACATATGATAAGTTTCATGGTGATTTCTGCTGCTACATGATGTAAGTTATTTTCTCCATTACTGGATCATACATAATCTTTAATGTTAAGTATAATGGAACTGATATTGATGACACTGATGGGTAAAGAATAGAGATGAGCGAGTATACTCGTTTGAGTTTGATGCTCGTTCGATTATTAGCATACTCGAAATGGTTCGTTGCTCGGACGAGTATTTCGCTAGCTCGAGAACGAGCTTTCACTTAAGGAAACACAGTGAAATACAGTGAAGGATACAGTGAACACAGGATCATTTAAGTGAAGAACACAGTGAAAAACACAGTAAACTAAGTGAAGAACACATTGCAGATGTTTCCGTACATCTGCTAACTTATCAGAAGACATTAGTGCAGAACGGTGTTCTTCACAATAGTATGTAAAGACCAATGGGGCAAATTTACTTACCCGATTAATTCGCGATCCAGCGGCGGAGTTCACTGAAGTTCACCAAGCTATGCTGGGTGCAGGTAAGTGCGTGTCGAGCGACACATTTTTTTTTCCTTTTAAATACAGCGGTTTTCCGAATCCGTCAGGTTTTCTGACAGCCACACCCCCCCCAATTTCCGTTGCGTGCATGCCGGCGCCATGTGCCAAAAAAACTTCAATGGGGTTCGTTATTCGAAACGGGAAAAGTTTGACTCGAGTAACGAGCAATCAAGCATTTTAGTGCTCGCTCATCTCTAGTAAAGAACTATATATCATGGTATTTTATTAGAATTTATCCCTCAGTAGAGCTTGGTGAATGCAACTTAAATATAAGAGTAATAGTGGAAATGTAAGGGTAGTAGGTGGTTTGGATGGTAGCCCAGGCCCAAAATCCTAGGAGCCCGTGGCCAACCAAACCACCCACCAAATTTTATGCTCAAATAGGCCTTCATCCTCCTACATCTGTTCCTGCTCTCTAATACACATGTACACAAGAGACAGTGCAGGAAATTTCCTTCTCCGTTCCCCAAGAAGCTGATTCTAGAGCCACATGTAGGAAGTGATTCCAAATTTGTATTCTTACAGCCCAGTCCCCATGGCAGTCTTGATCCCCTCAATATGTATAATGTCCCTTTTCTGTTCGGTATAAACGCAGCTTTTCTCTTGCCCCCACTTATAATTCTCACTCGGCGTAGTCCTCGGATTTTTCCCCCCTTTTCTGTAGCAGCCCCATACATAATAGACACATTTTCTTAAACCTCTTGTTCATAATGCTACATATTTTTTCAGTGAGAAGGAAAATATTAAATCTGATTTCTACCTTTACCAGCCTTTGCACCTGTGCGCTGAACCCTTTCCTTATCAGGCGTTTCTGGAAATTTTGTTGCCTTATTGACTAGAGCAATTTTTACAGTTTTGACATATACAAATAAAACCGAAATTACAGCATAAAGAATTATATTAAACCCCATGAGACCATATGTTTTGGTTAGTCCTTAAATCGTTTTACTTCATTATGATTCTTTGACTTATTTTATCTCCTTGACAGAATCCAGTGCTGAGTCCCGGGGGTGGTGGTGGGGGTGGGGGTTTAGGCATTTTCTATCTAAACGGTCATCAACTCAATCGCATTCTTCCACCCATCAACGTTTCTCCTTACTCCTCTTAAACCTGCCCCTCCCACCTTCTCTCTCTCCCACGCCTTCAGATAACCATTTAAAAATTTTGAAATGCGCGACCCCGGGACTCAGGACTCTGGCAGGGAGCCAGGTAAGATAAACGAAAGGATTGCAAAACAATTAACGAAAAAGAAGTAAAACAATTAAATGACTAACTAAAACATGATTTATATTAAGCACGATGTATGAAACCTGAAATCACAGAAAAATACCCTTTGTGATGACAGGTTCCCCTTTGTGTTAAAAGTGTAAAATTCTATAAAAATACATAAAAATTGACTTAGATGGCAAATTTGTGCCCCAAAGAGCAAATAATTTGCTTCACACCTCTAAATGTAATAGACAAACATTTGTATAGTTCACAGATACCTCATAGTCCTATGTGCACATGTATAAATCAACACAAAGGGGGTCACAAAGGGCGTTTTCCCGACGTGTTACCCGAATATTTCCGATTTGCGACGATTTCCCCTGAATTGTCCTGGGATTTTGGCGCACGCGATCGGATTGTGGCGCATCGGCGCCGGCATGCACGCGGCGGAAATCGGGGGCGTGGCCGAACGAAAACCCGACGGATTTGAAAAAAACGCTGCATTTTAAAAAAAAAAAAGTGTTGCGGAGCTTGCACTTACCTTTACTCAGCCCGGCTCGGTGTACTACAGTGCGTTCCGATGCTCTTCAGCGCAGCAGCGCCACCTGGTGGACGGCGGAGGAACTGCCTTAATGAATCCCGGACGGACCCGAATCCACTGCAGAGAACGCGCCGCTTGATCGCGAATGGACCGGGTAAGTAAATCTGCCTCAAAATCCCTGAAACTGAAATAATCAAAAACCTGCTTTTAAGACTGCACAGATTAAAAAGCAAGAGCACCCCTAAAAACTATGGGGCTTATTTACTCAGGGTTGCAGATTGCACTTTCAACATGTGACAGAAATCGGGGGCATCTGACTGATTCGGACTGAGCGGGGGATTTAACTTTAAAATTGTGTCGCAAGACAATGCACTCCAAAAAACTTCAAAAGTTTCTAAATCGCAGGTCCATTTTGTTTTAACCCATGTGAAACACTCAAAGGGTTAATAGACTTAGAAGTTATTATACATATGTAGAGTGGTGAAGTTTCTATAGTGGGGTAATTTATGGGGTTTTACTATTATTTAGGCCTCTCAAAGTCACTTGGAAGCTGAGTTGTCTCTCAAAACGTGAGGTTTGGCAATTTCCATGAAAATAAGAAAATTTGCACCTAAAGTTCTGCACCTCATAACATCCTAGAAAAATGAGAGGATGCATAAAATATTATCCCAACATAAAGCAGACCTTCCGCAAATGTTAGTTGTCAAGCTTTTTGGGTAGTTTAACTATCCGCCTTCATCCTCTTTGAAAATGAAGAATTTTTCTGAACTTTTGCCATATTTTCAATTTTTTTTTTTTCAGAATGAAAAGCAAAACTTATCACTAAAATTTTAAAATGAACATGAAGTACAAAGTGTCACGAGAAAACAGTCTCAAAGTCACCGAAGTTATAACCAATTATTGTGACACATGTCAGATTCTAAAAAACAAGTCTGGTCATTAAGCTACGAGCAAGTGTCGGTAATAAGGGGTTAAATTATGTTTTGCTGCATTTTTTTTCAGGACACATAGAGCTAATTAAAACGTAATAAAAGTTTAAAGATCTTTTTTTTTTCGTTTTTTGTTTTATTTGGAGTTAAAAGTAGAAATAAAGGCTTTTTTGTCATTTATATACTCGAGTATAAGCCGACCCAAGTATATGCCGAGGCCCCTAATTTTACCACAAAAACCTGGTAAAAGCTATATATTTTTTAACTCGAGTATAAGCTGAGTTTCAGTTTTCAGCACATTTTTTTTGTGCTGAAAAACTAGGCTTATACTCGAGTATATATGGTATAGTTTTTTATTTTCAAAGTAAATGAAAATGAACATTATTAATGAATTTCCTATGTTGTTTCAATTGTTTGATATATAATATGTATTGTTTCAGGCAAACAGGCCGACTATGGCGGAGTTTTTTGTAGTGTAGTGAGGGATTTTATTTTAAACATAAATATTTAATATTTTAATGTTTTTACTTTATTTGTTCTCCATGAGGTCATAAAAAATCCCTGGGGAAATTTTCACTTTAAAAAAAAAAAAAAAAATTCCTTTTACAAGTTTTCCACTGTAACTGGGGCACCTATAAGAGCCGGCTTTGTTCCTCTATGTTCTACTTCAGTGCAATTCTGTGAGAAAACAGAAGTGATAATAAACCGCTCCTGCCTTCTCCCTGGGGTCTAACATGGGAGCAGAAGAAAACAGGCCCTGTATCTGCACCTGCTGAGGTCACGAGTTAAAAACATTAAGATTAGAGATGAGCGAGCACTAAAATGCTCGGGTGCTCGTTACTCGGGTCAAACTTTTCCTGATGCTCAAGTGCTCGTCTCGAATAACGAAGCCCATTGAAGTCAATGGGAGACTCGAGCATTTTTCACTGAAACACATTGAAAGAACACTGAAGAAGAACACATTGCAGATGTTTGCAGATGTTTTCACTGAAAGAACACAGTGAAGAACACATTCCAGATATTTCGTACATCTGCTAACTTATCCGAAGACACGCGTGCCGAACGGTGTTTTTCACGATAGTTTTTGAAGAACAATATGTGTGAAGAACACATTGCAGATGTTTCCATACATCTGCAATGTGTTCTTCACGGCGAGATACTCGTCTGAGCAACGAGCCGTTTCGAGTACGCTAATACTCGAACGAGCATCAAGCTCGGACTAGTATACTCGCTCATCTCTAATTAAGATGCATACATACCACACACAAAATATGCAGGAAACGGAATGTTAAATTCCCATGGGAGATATCTCCGGATCCCTGGAACCTAGAGACACAATTTTAGATTCATATGAAAAAGGTATAACCCTGAGATCCTAGGTGTCAGTGATTCAAAGTTATGACTCCTAAAATCCTGGTGTATCTCATATGTCTTTGGCCATAGAGATTTCACCCTGTGAAGACTTATGAGTGTCCATGGCAAGGAAAGGATTCAGGATCTCAGTCATTTCTCCTACTCCTCATAGTACAGTAGAGGTAGAAGGATCGTCCATTCTCTGCAGTAGGACAAAATCATTTAAAACCCTTTCCCTCTACCATGGGGGTACCTTTATAGAGGTATTGATTAGTATTGAGTGTCAAGGTTCAAACTTTCATTAAAAGTTTGTATACAGTTTGACTCCACCGATCGCAGGCGTTAACTCTATAAATGCTGCTGCCAACTTTTCTAGTGCTATTTAAAGAATTGACAACCACGCTGATTGCTTATGTTTCCTGTACATGGACTCAAACTGATTTTTAAAATACTGGGTTACGTCAAATTGAAGAAATCTGAATTTTGATGGGTCTATTCATCACTAGTACTGAATGTGAATTTGGGCTCAGGAGATTGAGACTCTGCAGATAGCTACAGATAGTTCTGTATGGTATTAGTCAGTGTTTTAAAAATTCCTTCCCCATCCCCCTACGAGGTCAGAATACATACAATACCAGGTAATTCTACTATGAGAACATTTATTAATATTTAATAGGAAAAATCAGATGACACAACCACCTGCATCCGCACAAAGCTTCCGTACCAAATTCTTCTGACCATAAAATCAATGGAGGCCAAACAATATTATCAGTCACCGTTTCTAACTGTGAAGAATTGTGTATCCCTGTTACTGATACATTGACTCCTTACATGATGGACCTTGGACCTTCAGCATCTCCACCCAATTTTAGAGGTTACATCATATATATAAAGACTGTGAAGTAATTAGGAGGCTTCTCAACCACTTGGCTTCATGAACAGGATGATGAAGATGGACCTCGTGACAGTTCTGAGTGTCGTCTCTTCTTTGCTATCTATAGGTAAGTGATACATGTAGTCCCAATGTATAGTCTATAACTTGCTATATCCAGTGTACATTGTGTTCTTCCAAATCTCCAAATTTAGTTAGAGTGTTTCCTCTCTATGCACTAGGAATAGAAAGGGAATCTTGGCCAGTCTTTACTTCCCTGTAGTTCTAGAATATTCTGATATTATCTTCTTCCCAAACCGCAACTGTTTAAGGATGTATAGAGA
Source organism: Engystomops pustulosus (assembly GCF_040894005.1). Lineage (NCBI taxonomy): Eukaryota > Metazoa > Chordata > Amphibia > Anura > Leptodactylidae > Engystomops > Engystomops pustulosus. Next base: position 14,198,328 of record NC_092416.1, read on the forward strand.
GGGTTCATGGGCAACACTAATCTTCCAGTTTAGTTAAGATGATTACTTTATTCTCTGGGATGACACTATGATATCATTACCACATTTAGATTATTTTGTTTTCATTAGAGTTTGCTACTGTTGTGCAATGTATCAGGTTAAATCCCTAGGATCTTTGGATTTCTGATTCTGTCGGGGCATGCTGGCATTGTTAGATCAGACTGCTTTCCCTCCCTTTTAGCACGTTACATTGTAAAAAGAATACACAATGTTATAAATGTCATTGCCCGGTCTCCGGGGGCAGCTCCGTGGTCCACATTGTCTGTAGAACAGATGCCTCATCATTACCTATACAGGTACATCCATGCAGACTGAGGACTGAGCTCTTATTCATATTATCAGCAGACCAGAAGAGGTTAAAGTACGGAAGAAATAGTTAATACATTTCACCCAAAAGAGAAAAAAAAAATAAAAGCTTCAGTTTGCTGAATGTAAGAAGCAAAATGTAGAAGTAACTGAAGCATAAAGAAATAAAGTTCTGAGGAATATAAGGAGAAGGACAAGTAGGTGGCCAAGTTGCCTAAAAGTTGTGTTTTTATGGCACATTTCAAACCTTAAACGCTAGATGAGTCCCGAGGGATGATGGATTGTTGAGCCGGCACTTCCTACGTCTTAGTTCACACAACGTAATGTGTTTAAACAAGGTTTCTTTATTAAAAATGCAACGCGTTTCTGCTCCGAACCGGAGCCTTCATCAGGCATAACATAACAAGTGGTAATGACGTGATGAAACCTTGGAATTTGGATATTTAGCTGTTTATCCACGGTAGCCCAATCCAACAAATTAGTGCAGCTCAAAAAAAGTCTTCAAGAGAGAAGTGGAAAGTTTGGAATACTGTGGATGCTGTTCTTAGATCAATGGCAGAATGTTATGGGGCACAAATAGGGGGCACATATTTGTTGTTAAGGATGAGAAGTTAAAGATTTATCCTACAATATATTGAAGCAGATCCATTAGCATAGCAGTAGAATGGAATGACCTGGAGTCTTGCTGCTGTATTCATGATATATTATACAGGTGATATCTCACCAGATACTAGATAGTGGCAATAATCAAGGTAACAGAGAACAAATCACAGCAAGGATTGTTAATTTTTTTTAAAGGTAAGGTGATTGGACAATTAGAGATGAAGGAAAGGTCTTATATAACCTCAAGATAACAGCCTAAAATTTCTATTAGTACCACAAACTGAATTGGAAATATTGGGTAGAATTTATGAAGCAACTTTCGTCTTGTGTAATTTGCACCAAAAACTGCTTTTTGCTACATTTATGAAGACTTTTAGACATTTCTTTTCTTTTTAGACTTTTACATTTCTGACTTATTAACAAAGTGTTTGTGGCCCTGATAAAAGAGGGCATGTCTTAGTGGGAAATAGTCTGTGCACCAAGAAAATTATGAGGGTGCCCCACATTGTGCTAAAATCAGGTCTAAAAGTAGAACTCAACATCTTCGAGCTCTACACTGTCAAAGCCTGAAACACATTAACACCCCCCCCCCCTGATTTAGGCAAGATTTAGTTTACGCAGAATGAGGGAAATTTAATTTAGTCTTCCCCATTGGATTTACAAAAATTCTGCGTGCCCAGGATGGTCCTGTGTCCCACAACACCCAAAAGTTTGTGAGATGTTGAACACTCAAAAAGTGTCACTCCCTTGACTGTGCACCAAGAATAGTGACTTTTTCGTGCCTTGTATAATAAATACCCTTTATTAAAAAAAATTGTTCAGGAAAACAAAAAGAGCTTACACTTACCTTCACCGGGGCGCTCCTCTTGTCCTGTGCCGTCTACCGTCAGTGCCATGTCTCAGTTTGTTTACCGAAGCAAGTGCTTCAATGTGACAACTTTTGGTCGCTGGCCAAAGCATTGGAAACGAATGCTCCTTTCGGCGCGCAGTAGTGGTCGGGTCAGCGTGCCCTGAGACATGGCGAAGGGAAGTATAAGCTCTTGGGTGGTTATAATGTAAAATGATAATCTTTTACAATTTATTGATAATAGTATAAATGATTAATGAACTATAATGGTAATAGTAACAATAAGGATTGAAAGAGTTTCTCAGGAATTCAGCCCTGGGGGCTGGGGTAGAAGTAACTAAAAAATTAAAGTGTACTTACCCTGCTCCTGGTTCCAGCATCACGGCAGTCTCCTCTTCTCTGGTGACTTCTCTGGTTGACCCCTTATGACCTGTCAAAGAACAGGAGACCACAGTGATGCCAAACCAGGATCCGTCCAAAACAGAGTAAGAACATGTTTTCTCATTTTAGGTACAGATGCCCCAGTGCGCCTGATGTTTGTTATATTTTATTTTCCAGGTCATTCCCTTCAATGTGTAACATGTGTAGCCCTGGTAGGTACACATTGCTCTGGGCACTCCGTCACCTGTCCTGATGGAAGTGTTTGTGGCTATGTGCACTCTACGACGACTGAAGGTACGTATGAGATTCGGGATAAGTTATGATAAGGAAATCATTCAAGGTGAATGGATATATTGGATATATATTCTAGGTTTTTTTTTCCTTAATGAGTCCATTTACCAAAATTGAGGCTCATATTAGGACCATATGTTTATATTTTAAATATTATTGATATCATGAAGGTATTTTCTCTGGATAGTCAATCAATAGTTCATCACAGGGAGGGGCGGAAGATTACTTGGATCCCACACTGATCATCTGCTCGGTGCCACGTAAACACAGACACATAGTGGGAGGGATTAGCCATAACTGCAATGGTGGGTTCTCTTCACCTTCTATAGGAGCCATGTGTGAGATGACAGCGCCGGTCCCTACAGCAATGGTCCAACCCGCTCCGGCTCCATGTCCTTGTGTTTACTTGGTGACATTTTAAAAGTCTGCAAACATTTACCAAGCATTGCACACATATTAAAATAATAATAATAACAATAATTCCCTTATTTATATAGCGCACAGAGCTTGTCAGATCGGTCCATGTCCCCAATGGGGCTCACAATCTAATCAACCTTCCAGGATGTTTTGGAGTGTGGTAGGAAACCAGAGAATTCCTGGAAAGCCACTTTAGCTGTTAATTTCATATGGATCCAATTTTTTTTATTTTTGAGACCAGCATTAGTTGAGGGAGGGATGAAGTTGGCAAATATGTCAGAGAATGATATTGTTCTTGGGGACATATGTTGTGTATGCCAATCTCAATGTCACAGTCTATGGGGATTAGTCCCTTAGGACTAAATAAGTGGACTCCCTGGACCACCGCGGGAGATAAAGATACAAAATGGGAGTGGAGTCTAAGTGAACTCCTGGTCTTCGCCAGAGCCCGCCGCAAAGCGGAATGGTCTTGCTGCGGTGGGGAGTCACCAGGTCGCTCCGCGGGTGTGACTAGTCCCGCGGCGGCAGCCAAGGTAGGGACATGGGGACCACGGGAAGGCAGGACCATGAATGGCAGGCAGGACCACGGATGGCTGGCAGGACCACGGATGGCTGGCAGAACCACAGATGGCTCGCAGGACCTCGGATGGCTGGCAGGACCTCGGATGGCTTGCAGGACCTCGGAAGGCTACTGGATTACCGAACCGCCACAGGACACCAGGACTGCCACAGGATAAGAGGATCGCCACAGGACACCAGGACTGCCACAGGATAACAGGATCGCCACAGGACACCGGGAATGCCACAGGACACCGGGACCGCCACAGGAGACAGGAACACGGGAACACCACGGAATACCACAGAACACGAGAACAACACAGAACATGGGAATCACAGAATCCCCGGAGGCGTCTGGAAACGCTCGGGCACACGGAGGGCTTTCTCTTCAGTAACAGGATGTGAAGATCCTGCAGGGGATGCTGGGAGTAGCCAGGCTATATAGCAGAGCCAGGAATGCCAGCACCAATAAGGAGGACGCTGGCCCTTTAAATTCTTAGAGTAGGCGCGTGTGCGCCTGCAGCCTGGACGGGACCGCGATGGAGCCATCAGGAGCTGGGACAGGTAAGTACCGACCCGGGGGGAGTGGGGCAGCGGCAGCAGAGCACGGGTGCACCCGCGATCCGCAACATGAATCACGGGGACACCCAAGACAGAACCGAACCGGGGACCGTGTGGCAGACCGGGTCCTTTACATCTTTTTACCATGATTTTTGGCTCATTTTGGATAAGCTTATCCCCGTAGACTTTCTTTGCACATATCTCAAGATCAAAGTGTTCTTATGCTCTCAAAATGTACAAATAAATCAGTATACCATATATATATATATATATTCATGTATAAGCTGAGTTGTTAAACATAAAAAATCTGCCAAACTCAGCTTATACACGAGTGTATAAAAAAATAAACTTGAATACAGGCAGCCCCGGGTTACATACAAGATAGGGTCCGGAGGTTTTTTTCTTAAGTTGAATTTGTATGTAAGTCGAATCTGTATATTTTATAATTCAAGTTCTAGACAAATTTTTTTATTTTGTCCCAGTGACAATTGGAGTTTCAAAATTGTTGCTGAAATTGGACCAAGGATTATCAATAAAACTTCATTACAGACACCTTACAGCTGATCATTGCAGCCTGGGACTATAGTAACATCCAGAGAGCTTCACCAGAGGTCACAGGGACAGAGGGGTCTGTCTGTAACTGTGGGTTGTCTGTAAGTCGGGTGTCCTTAAGTAGGGGACCGCCTGTATTTACCTTTGGATGCTCCCCAGGGCTCCTCTTCCTTCTCCTCTTCGTGTGTAACAGAGTGGGCAGAGAGGCATCCATGCGCTCTGTCCACCGGCTCACACTCAAATGTGGCAGTGCTGCGACTGATGACTTCATACTGTGCACCGGCATGACACATGTGAAGTGAAGAAGGAAGAGGAGCCGCAAAGAGCATACAGAAACGCGGAAAGGTGATTATGCAAGATTATTTTTTTATATGTTGAGGGGCTGCAGGAAAATTATAAGCAGGGGGGACTGGCTGAAGGGCATTTCATCATTGGGGGGGGGGGGGGGTTGCCAGGCATTTCATTACTGGGGAGGCTGTGACCAATGCATTTTCCACCTTAGGCTTATACTTAAGTCAATAAGTTTTCTCAGTTAATTTTGGCAAAATTAGGGGCCCCGGCTTATACTCGGGTTGAGTAATATTTGAGTACATACAGAAACATTATTTACCTATTCTTTTTATCTGAAAACTTCTTCTTTCTATCAGAGATCTTTTCCCCAGTCGAGTCATGAGATAAGGACAGGCTCACGTCACACAGTAATGATGAGGAATATGGCAGTACAGTAATATGTAATAATTAAAAGTCCCATGAACAGATTGGCGTATGCGGGGGTCAATTTGGTCCCCATCACTGTGCCACGTTTTTGATGAAATGTATATTTGTCATATATAAAATAATTATTGTGTCATATGAAACGGGGGCTCTCCAATAAGAAGTTACTCCAATAAGTACAGTTTCTATCCGTGCTAATCCTATTGGGTGGTCCATGTTACTATATTATGATGTGACATCCATGGTGGCCATAAGATAGTGTCCTCCCGTTTTATGTTTTGTGTAACGTGGTAATTTTAATACGTATAGTTGTAAGAATGTGTCTAAATAATGTGACAGATTACTTGTTAGGGAATTGACTTTGAAATTAATGGGAGTTTCAAGGGATGTTTGTGGATCTTGGGTAAGTACCTTATATACTCGAGTATAAGCCTAGTTTTTTAGCACAAAAAAATGTGCTGAAAACCTAAACTCGGCTTATACTTGAGTAAAAAATATATAGGTTTTACAAGGTTTTTGTGGTAAAATTAGGGGCCTCGGCTTATACTTGGGTCGGCTTATACTCGAGTATATACGGTAGTATATTTAGGGTTTAATGTGTATTTTCGTCGGAAATTTCTTGTAGATTACATATAGAATTAGCTGTTTCTATTGCTTCATATCTTTATGGATCTTTCATAGTAATCCATATCAGATTGTATTTCATATGTTGATTTCTCATAGTCTGTATCATCCTGTATTACGGTGCATCCGTTGATCCGCTGCTATTATAAGAATATTTTAGTTTTTTGCTAAAGATGTTAGTGCTTTCCTTTTGTTTTTGGATAAATTTGTGGCTCATATTTTTTCTTCTTTTTATCTTTCTTTTTTCGAGTTGTTATTTATTTGGCTACTAATTTGTGGAAAGTTTGTATGAAGTGTCCTTGGATATTGGTGGGATAGAAACTAGAAGATGGTTTTACATCCTTATGATTATACTGATCACTAGGATCCCTTATTATCTCTAATCTCCTTATTCCCTATGTTGGTTTTAATTAACTCCAAGTATTTTTTATAGTGAATTTATGAAGATCCAAAAATAGGTCAAAGGGTTCCAATTTGATATCTGGACAGAAGTCTAAGCCTTTTTCTAATAAGCTTATTAATAAGGATTTTGTTTGTAGGTTAAATATATTTATCTTATTTCCCTCTTGTAGTATGTCCTTTTCATTATGTACTTTCTGTAGAAAGTTATTTTTCCTCTTTTTACCTCCTCTCATGCCTCGATTACTTTATTATTTTTCCTATAGTTTTTTTTAGTAAATAATGGGGGTCATTTACTGAGGGCCCGAATTTTTCCAACGGGTTATCCGAAAATTTCCTATTTGCGCCGATTTTCCCTGAATTGCCCCGGGATTTTAGCGCACGCGATCGGATTGTGTTGCATCAGCGCCGGGTTGCACGCAACGGAAATCGGGGGCGTGACCGCACGAAAACCCGATGGATTCAGAAAAAACGCTGCATTTAAAAAAAAAAAAGTGTCGCTTGACACGCGCTTACCTGCACCCACGATAGGACGGTGAACTTCAGTGCATTCAGCGCAGCAGCGACACCTGGTGGACATCGGACGAACTGTCTTAGTGAATCCCGGCAGAACCCATCCGCCGCAGAGAAGGCGCCGCTGGATTGCGTCAGGACTGGGTAAATAAATCTGCCCCAATGTCTTCTGATAAGTTAGCAGATGTATGGAAACATCTGCAATCTCTTCTTCACTGAAGAACATATTGCAGATGTTTGGGTTCATCTGCTAACTTATCAGAAAACACGAGTGCAGAACGGTGCTCTTCACAATAGTATGTGAAGAACAATATGTGTGAAGAACACATTGCAGATGTTTCCGTATATCTGCTAACTTATCAGAAAACACGAGTGCAGAACGGTGTTCTTCACAATAGTATGTGAAGAACAATATGTGTGAAGAACACATTGCAGATGTTTCCATACATCTGCTAACTTATCAGATGACAATTTAAATTGACTCAAGCAGTTCTCGAGCGGGCGAAATACTCGTCCGAGCAACGAGCCGTTTCGAGTACCCTAATACTCGAACGAGCATCGAGCTCGGACGAGTATACTCGCTCATCTCTAATTACTACTTGTTTCTGGGTGAAGAATAAAAAAATGACTGTGACCAGGTCAGAAGTATGACCTATCCTCTCAGTGTGGGAGCTCAAATTATGTTACGTGTCTGTGTGCACCTGGAGCCTCAATAACCAGAAGAGTGCATAGTTCCTTTATTCAGTGCGTCTTATAATAAACATAAGCCTATCATGGTTTCCCCCGTCACAGCACAGCAGATATTATCCAACCACAACAGTTTATAAGTTTCTAGGGTGCTGTCCAGTACACTCGATGGAGGGGGCCATTCTCCTCTCATCAAGCGCAGAACAATTCTTAGTGCGTCGCCTCTTCAATGTTCTTTACATCTTTATTTCTGCAGCTGCAGACTAGGGTGGAAGTATGTGGGTTTAGTTTTAGTCGGGGTCGGCCACAGCTTTATTGAAACAATTAATAATTTAACCGTTTCTTTATGTGAATATATACACACTTTTAACCATTCCACCTTACATAACACCAGATAACACCGCCTTATCTAAGGGCATTTATGGCAGTTTTACCTCTCGCTGTGACAAAAATACACTAAAAAAGTATATAAAAAATGGGGAGGGAAAACCATTGAAGAAGAGGGTGTTCAGAGTATTTAAGCATGTGCCCACCTCCTGTACCGCCCACGTTACTAGCCACACACCCAGCACATGTCCCTCTCATGCATGAAGATGAGAGAGGGAAGAGCAACCTCCAATTAAAGGGGCCATATACCTTTTACTGTATTCTGACTGCTAGCCACCTTTGAGCACTCATTAGCCCAACGGCTATGCGCCTAGGGCAGTGGTGGCGAACCTATGGCACAGGTTACAGATGTGGCACCTTTGAGCACTCATTAGCCCAACGGCTATACACCTAGGGCAGTGGTGGCGAACCTATGGCACAGGTGCCAGATGTGGCACCTTTGAGCACTCATTAGCCCAACGGCTATACACCTAGGGCAGTGGTGGTGAACCTGTAGGCACCAGGGCCATTGCCCCAGCTCAGGGTTTGCTTGATAGGATGTGCAGGAATAGAAGTAAGTGTAGGGAGCACCAGATCTTCATTGGAGCTTCTTCTCTGGGCTCTACCATTCTTCCTTTACAGGGGAAATCCGGAGAGATGCTACGCTAATCATGCAAATTTCTCCTCCTTCTTTCAATGGTAATGATGTCCACATGTTGCCAGCATGAATGAAAGTAGTTACTACTCTGTCAGCAATGTGTGCAAAAGAGTGGGTTGTAATTTAGGGAACTCAGTCTGTAAAAGGCTCGCCATCACTGGCCTAGGGGCTTTCAAATTAGGCGCTGGTGAAATGGTGAGGAATGTGGATGTGTTCGCTGTGGGTATTTTGTTGTTGGTATGTTCATGAATGTGCTATCAGTTTTTTGATACAACACCAAAATCACATGCATCCTTTATTGGTGGTCCCCTGCTGTCTAGGATGGATGAGTCTAAGTCCAATATTGGAATTTGACCGCGAAATAGTCTGTGTTCCGGAGCTCCCCGTCAGGTTGTGGATCCTTATACAACAGCACCGGACGCATCAAATGTATTCTTATTTGTGAAACTGGCTATATTGATCTTAAAACAAATGACTGCGATACGCATTTCATGTCTGTAATGGACTCTTCCTCAGGGGGGTTTTATATACTTGTATCGTGCCCGATAATTTATATGTACACTGGCGTCACTGATTCATCAGCCAATCCGGACAACGAACCATGAAACACGTTACATTTTGTTAGTTTTTATAATTGTCGCTAAAATTGTTCAATTATATATTCTTCATATGTTAGTCACTGGTGTCACATAAAGTATATAGTGGGTATGCCACTAATGTATTGTGTGCACCAAAAATGTGTCTCAGACACTTTTTAAATATCTGGACAAGCAGTTTGCACTGAAAAGAATGTGCAAAGTCCGACAGAAAACTGGCGCACGGCTCTTATTAAATGTGGTCTTCACAGCAAGCAAAGAGGCTACTGTGTGTAGATGCACATGTGAAGCTTTGCTGAGGAATCAGAATTGAGTATTTCACTAAGCACTTCTATCATATACACTGATATAAGGTAGGAGAAACAACTCACTCAAGTGTTTCAAGGGGTTTTATGGACACAAAGGTCCCCGGAGTTCACCTTCTTCTTCCTGGCGCATAAAAGTGCATTGTCCGTGTATAATGCGCTGTGCGGGGAGTCACTAAGATCACGCGCCCGATATCCTGCATGTGTCGCTTCCCCGCTCAGGTCCTGGAGTTCACCTTCTTCTTCCTGGCGCATAAAAGTGCAATGTCCGTGTATAATGCACTGTGCCTAGATTCACTAAGATCGTGCACCCGATATGCATGTGTCGCTTCCCCGCTCAGGTCCCCGGAGTTCACCTTGTTCTTCCTGGTGCATGTAAGTGCATTGTCTGTGTATAATGCACTGTGCGGGGAGTCACTGAGATCCTGCTCCCGATATCCTGCATGTGCCGCTTCCCTGCTCAGGTCCCGGAGTTCACCTTGTTCTTCCTGGTGCATGTAAGTGCATTGTCCATGTATAATGCGCTGTGCGGGGAGTCACTAAGATCGTGCACCCGATATCCTGCATGTGTCGCTTCCCCACTCAGGTCCCAGGAGTTCACCTTCTTCTTCCTGGTGCATGTAAGTGCATTGTCTGTGTATAATGCACTGTGCGGGGAGTCACTAAGATCGTGCGCCCGATATCCTGCATGTGTCACTTCCCCGCTCAGGTCCCTGGAGTTCACCTTCTTCTTCCTGGTGCATGTAAGTGCATTGTCCGTGTATAATGCGCTGTGCGGGGAGTCACTAAGATCGTGCACCCGATATCCTGCATGTGTCGCTTCCCCGCTCAGGTCCCCGGAGTTCACCTTCTTCTTCCTGGCGCATAAAAGTGCATTGTCCGTGTATAATGCACTGTGCCTAGATTCACTAAGATCGTGCGCCGATATCCTGCATGTGTCGCTTCCCCGCTCAGGTCCCCGGAGTTCACCTTCTTCTTCCTGGTGCATGTAAGTGCATTGTCCGTGTATAATGGGCTGTGCGGGGAGTCACTAAGATCGTGTGCCCGATATCCGCTTCCCCGCTCAGGTCTGAATCTTAAATCCCTCGGTAAGTCCGAATTAGGCGGAACGTCCGACTGCCGGCCCCCCAATTTCTGTTGCATGAAAGCAGCACAGCTGCGACAAAATCCAATCGCGTGCGACGCAATCACCAGTTAAATACCTGTCCTAGTGGCACAAATCCAGAAAACGTCGGAAAAAACAACGAAAGTGCGATCCCCGGACCCTTAGTAAATAAGCCCCAAAGAGGGTTATTTATCCTATGCTACACAGGCTCCGGCCTCTTGATGTATCCGGCAGGGCCTGTGCAGCATCCCCCCCACCCCAGGGAAAGGGGTAAGTAATTTACAATTATTATTATTTCAGGGCTTCTATGCCACTGCAATGGTGCAGAGACCCTGATAAATACCCCCCAAACACTACAAATGACCTATGCATATGATAAGTATTGGGTAGCTGATTGGTTGGGGGTGTGAAAAATGGCGCCCCTGTCAAACATCATTCTCTCTGTGGTGTCATCCAGCCAATACACTAGGGATGGAGCAGAAATCTTTGCCCATAGTGTAACTAACGGAACAACAGACCTGAAGCCACAGCTCCCATTCATATCCCAGGGAGCTCTGCTCACAGACAATGCTCCTCCTACTATTAAGATATTCAGCTTTTACAAAGAATATATTTTTATCCTGTATTTTAACGTCAATGTCTTCTCCTATCAGCCTTATCAACCAAACAAGCAGATGTTTTCCGGAGATCGTGTATAGAGAAGGATCAGTGTAATACAACTGGGAGCCTCACACTAGCAGACGCAAGCGTGCAGACCACCGTCTCCTGCTGTAACACTGATAACTGTGATCCACCTGCACTCACATGTGAGTATCTCACGTCACTCCAGCCATTTTATAGCTTAAGGCTCAGCCAAATTTTTTGGACTTGCATTGATTTAGAGATGAGCGAGTATACTAGTCCGAGCTTGATGCTCGTTCGAGTATTAGCGTATTCGAAACAGCTCGAAACACAGTGAAGAACAGTGAAGAATACAATGAAAACAGTGAACACAGGATCATTTAAGTGAAGAACACAGTGAAGAACACATTGCAGATGTTCCGTATATCTGCTAACTTATCCGAAGACACGAGCACCGAACGGTGTTCTTCACAATAGTATGTGAAGAACAATATGTGTGAAGAATCAAATTACAGATGTATGGAAAAATCTGCAATGTCTTCTTCACTGTGTTCTTTCAGTGAAAACATCTGTAATTTGTTGTTCTTCAGTGTTCTTCTTTCAATGTGTTCTTTCAGTGAAAAATGCTCGAGTCTCCCAATGACTTCAATGGGGCTCGTTATTCGATACAAGCACTCGAGCATCGGGAAAAGTTCTACCCGAGTAATGAGCACCCGAGCATTTTAGTGCTCACTCATCTCTAGTTGCTTTATATGTTTATAACTTTTGAACACTGTTACTTGTCAAAGCGATAATGAGAATTTTTTTTCCAGACATGTTGTACTTCATTTTACTGGTAAATGTTGGCGGATAAGTTTGGAGTTTATTTACAAAAAAAAAAATAAAAGATGATGAACTTTTTGAAAAATTTTCCATTTTTGAAATTCAAAATTATCGCGTTTTCAGGCAGATGCTGAAGTTGCTGAATAACATTTCCCATTTGTCTACTTTACACTTACATAATTTTGGAAATGTCTGGATAATTTATTTTGATGTCACGCGGCTTACAAATCGAACATTGATTTTCCGGATTTTCAGAATTGACTATTTTGGGGATAAATACTGTTTTGAATGAAATTTTAAATATTTAGCATCAAACCCCCTATTTAACCAACCCATTTTTAAATCTGCACCCCTCAAACTATCAGAAACAGCTTTTAGAAAGATTGTTAACCCCTTGAGATCTTCATAGTAATTGAATCAAAATGGAGGTGAAATTTTGAATGGGCAAATTGTGTCGGTTATACGTTCATTTATCCCTAAAATTTACACATTTCCAAAAGCTAAAAAGATTTCTCCCGAGTACAGAGACCCCCCACATGTGGCCGTTACTTGTTTCATGGGCGCACAGCGAGGTGCAGGAGAGAAGGAGGGACCTGCAGCTGCCAGGAATTTAGTTTCCTCATTGGCCCCTTTTGTGGGCTATAAAATTTTTGCTTTTTCATTATTGGGGCCATGTGATGGCATTTATTTTGCGGGATGAGATGCTTTTTCCAGTGTTACCATTTTGGGGTTGGTATCTAGTATTGTTAAAAATTTATGAACCTTTTTTTTTAGGTCAGGAGTAGAAAAGCATCAATTTTGTACTGGATTTTTTACTTCTTTTTTTTTTTTGGTGTTCACCGTTTAGCCGAATAATCATGTTATCTTTATTCTATGGATCAATACGATTATGGGGATACAATATATGAATATTTTTTTCGTATGTTCTACTAAATTTGCCAAATAAAACCCTAATGAGGGGAAAAATCTATCATTTTTGCTTCGCCTCTTCCAAGTGGCATAACATTTTTAAATTTTTTTGGCTACGGAGCTGGTTGATGGGTGGCGGGTGGATGGCTTGTTTTTTGCGGAACATGTTGTAATTTGCAACAGTACCATTCTGGAGTACATATGTTTTTTTATCACTTTTTATTGCATTTTTTGCCAGATTAAATAGGTAAAAAAATCATAATTTTGGAGGTGTTCATCGTGATGGTTCAATAATTAATTTAATTCTACAGGTTGTTACGGACGCGGTGATACTATATATGTGGGGTTTTTGCTATGATTTAGACTTTTTTGTTCATTATATGTCTCTTTATATGTTTTGGGGCTTATGGGCATTTTTATTGATTTATTAATTTATTTTTTTTTTAATAAGTTTTTTTTTTTTACCATTTCCACCATGGGACCTCTGATTGCTTGTTCATGATAATACTCTACAATATTGATGCATAGGCTGACACTGTGCCTTAAAGATGACGTCACAGACGCCAACATACAGGCACTGCTGGCAGGCAGCCCTGGGGTCCTGATCTGTACCAGGATTTCTTGGGTGAAGGTCCTTTGTGTGTGTGGTTTGAGCGGCTTTGGGCCCTGGGCTACCTCCCAAACTGCTTTTATTATAATCCACTATTGTATTTAGCTTATCAAGGTTCTCTGCACTGATTTTTTTCCAATTGAAGTTCCAGATAAAAATCCCCAAAAAAATGGAAAAGTTTGCCGCTCCTGTGTAACAGCAAATTCCGACTGGTGTTACACTAGCGATACTATCGAATGCTCCGGGAATGAGACGATGTGTATGCTGCAAACCACTAAAATATCAGGCAAGTGTGTTGTCAATCAACTTTTCTACCTTTCCACTTAAAGGAACTTTCCAGGCTATAAATATTCATGACCTATCCTCAACATCAGATTGGTGGGAGTCCAAAGTACCACAAATCGGCTTAGAGCAGCTCCCAATTCAATGATGGAATCAGCAGTAACTTTATCTGACCACTACACTGAAGGGGCGCTATTCCATTCTGTTCCATTCTTTATCTAGCAGCTAATGAAAATTGAAGGGTTGCATGGTTGGCATTGGGACCCACCAAACATTGGGGCTCATTTATCATATCTGTTGTTATTCTTTCCATTTTCTTCCATTAAGAGATTTTGCCTTTTCTGCGCCTATTCCAATGGTTGTACAGAGTTGAAGAAGTTTTTTTCCTGCGCTATGTTTGCTCTTTTTATGTCATCAGGGCAGATGTGCTTGTTTGATTTGTGACTGTTTTTGGCACAAAGCTATACAACGGTTGTGGGTGCTCACCGCTAGGGATCCTACCCCGACACTTGTCGGACTGGGTTGTCTTAGGCCCACCAGAGTAAATTAATCTGGGGCCCACTCTTCATTTTCTGCCAGGAAATAGATTCTAGCTGCTTCCAAATTGGGTTCCTTTCTGTTGGACCTCTGGGGTTCAGTATTCAGTAGTGTTGAACCAGGGCCCACCGGAGGATCCTCTTGTACTCTGGTGGGCCAGTCCGACACTGTACCCCGATATGAGAAGTAGCAAAATTGGAAGCGCTCCTTTAAGTAGAAGGTTTTTTGTGTTATGTTTCGGCACAGACAGCCTTTGTGAAACAGAACCGTGGGGGGATAAAGAGATGATGAGCTGTGGTTTGACAACGGAAGGGTGCAGCAGCACGTGGTTAAATTGTGCCAAAAACATGCACAAATCTATGACAGCAAAGTACTTAGAACGATTCTTTCATGAGAGGGGGAAAAAAGTGCAAAATATATGCAAATCTGACTTTTTGATCAGATGTCTTGTGTAAAAGTTACAATTTCAACACCCGAAAAATAAAACCAAAAAAGAGAGAGCACACATTTATTATAGCAAAAAAAAAAACCTGTATGAAAAATAAGCACAGCACAAAACCCAAAAGAAAAGAAACTGAAACAAGGTGACCTCACTATAATAGATGACCCCAATATTTGTTTTCTGGGAAGCCCCTGTGGACTCACCTTTTTTCCCCCATTTCAACTCCGAACAAATCTATTAAGTCCGGGGTCTAGTCCATTTTTGACCAAAACCAGGTATTTCCGGTGATGCATTAATAGGACTTCATTTTTGGGGGATTTTGTATACCCAGCTGTTCCTTTTTGGAAAATATAACTGAAATCTGTGTCTGTTCTTCAGGTATCATATCTCTGCAAACCGCTTTACGTGGATGCGCTACAAGAAGCCTCTGTGACTACGGCGTCCATCGGATAGAAGCGGGAGGCGTCCGGGCGAATGTGGAGTTTATCTGTACAGATGGTTCCTCCAAGCAAAAAGCTTATTTTTCAGGAATTTTTGCTTTGGCTTTATTGAGCCTCTTCTATTAATTTTCTATTATTCTCCAGCAGAACATGAAGGGTCACATACAATGTATTGGCGGTACAGAAATGTAAAGGGTTTTTTTTCGGGTCAGTAAGTGCAGGGATAACAAAATATAGAAAAAGAGCTTGCATCCCGCACCAGATGTGGTGTAAAACATACTTCGTCTTTTTTGACCATTATTGACCAAAAATTTAATTCCGGCACATGTTGACCAACTTAGGTAAAACGCATTTGGCCAATGCGTTTCAGGCGTGTAAAACGCCCTTAACTCATGTCTGGTTTATGTGTCACTGGGACATTAGAATATATTGCTACTTCATCCCGCATCGCACTTATCTGTAACTGGGGGGGGGGGGGTTGACATCACAATTTTTCAGTCTCTATTAAAAAGCAAAAGCTAAAACTTTATATAATATGCTGAAAGCACCACAAATGTGTAATCATGAAAGCTTATAGGTTGATGCACAATCTGCCATAACTAGTGAAATATTAGTCAAAGGACATACCATTGACTCACCACTAACCCCAGGATGCGCTTTATATGCCTGAAACGCGTTGGCCAAGTGCTGTCAATATTTTTTTACCTCTGTTGGTTGACATGTGCCGGAAATTGAATTTTTAACATGAATGATCAATAAAAAAATGAAGTATGTATTAAACCACATCTGGTGCGGAGTGCAAGTTTTTTTTATACTCCCTCAGCCAAAGTCTCTACGGCCCCGGAGCAGCAATCTGCACATTTGCCACGCAACGGTCGGTGAGCTGAAAATTTTTTCTCTTTTTACTTGATAAAAAATATCATTTACTTACTGTATTCTGGCTCCACATTGTGGTTTCTGGTTGGTAAGTTGACACTCCTAGCCAGGCGGAAGTACTGGTAGCCATAGGCATGCTGCAGCCTCTCAATGGGCTCAGTGCACCCTGGTGATGTCACCACTCCACATTGGGAGGAGTCATCGATTGGCGACATGTTAAGAATAACCATTGCAAAGAAGCTTCCTTTTTTATTTTCATAAAAAAATTGAGATCCAGAAATGATGCAATAGTTCGGTCCTCAGGGGACCTTCATCAGACACTGTGAATTGCTAAACTTTACTTCTCACGGTCCAGTAACGGACACACTTGATTTATTTTGTGTGCTACAGTTGTACTCGCACTCGTAGTACATTATTTGGATTATTTCTTCTATTTAGAAATTCACAGTGTCTGATGAAGGTCCCCTGAGGAACGAAACGTTGCATTAGTTATTCTTTACATATATATTGATAGGTTGGCACCCTACTAGAGCACTTTAACAATTCCAAAATGGATTGACATGTATGTTACCTTTACATGGATTGGCTGCATGACTGTCAATACTCGGAGCACAGGCAGGGGCGTCAACAGACTACTAGGAGCGTCAACACGTGAACATGGAAAAAAAATCCCTTAAAACCTGGATTCTGCTTGATTATTATACTGGGACATCTGGTTTATCCAATACGTGGATGATTAATATCTATGTTTTGGACCATTTAAGATTAATTGCACTTCAATATTTATGATCTTGAACAACTGGAAAAATAAATATTATTGAAGAAATCAAAGTGTTGAGTATTAATAATTTGTGAAGCTGCATATGTCTGCCAGGTCTGTAGAGCCTGCTTACTGCTACTTCACGGAAGGAGAAGGCAAAAGCGGTAATAAACCACTCCTGCCTTCTCCCTAGGGTCTCTGGCTGTGACTGACACTTAGAGACCCCTTCCTGCTCCCAGAATTAGTGTAGGAGCAGGAGACACTGCAGTTTCATCAAAGGTATCAGAGAACCCTGATAATAAATTCATAGAAAAGTACAGGTCGTCTCCAACTTAAGAACACAGCCTAAAAGTCTCCCTTTAACTGGGGTATCTCTAACAGACCCAAATACAGGGGGAAACAACCGACTGATGTCGATCGGAACTGTACTGGGTCTGATCACATCCAGCAGCTTTGATTAACCTCTGCACATGGCCGTCAGGTCTATAGATCCTGATTACCGCTACTACAAGAAAGGGAAAGGCAGAAGAGGTAATAAACCATGCCAGCAGGAGAAATTGCTTAAACATCCAAAAACTCCAGTTCTGCACCAGCTGGCATTCATTTTTGTCAGTGGAAGATCGGCATCTAGTTAAAGGGAATCTGTCAACAGTTTTAACCCAGTGTTAGATACAGATACCCGCATATACTCGAGTATAAGCCGACCTGAGTATAAGCCAAGGTACCTAATTTTAACACAAAAACTGGGACAACCTACTGACTCAAGTATAAGCCTAGGGGGAGAAATGCATTGGGCACAGCCTCCAGCCAGTATAAAGCTGACCAGCCCATACCTCCCAGCATATACACTGCCAGCCTCTGCCCCCTAGTATATAGCCTGAAAGTCCCTTCCCCAGCCAGTATATAGCCTGCCAGCCCCTACAGTATATAGCCAGCCAGCCACTGTCCCCTAGTATATAGCCTTCCAGTCTCTGCCCCCTGCAGTATATAGCCTGCCAGCCCCTGTATTTTATAGCCTGCCAGCCCCTGTCCTCCAGTATATAGCCTGCCAGCCCCTGCCCCCCGCAGTATATAGCCTGCCAGCCTCTGCTCCCCGATATATATATATATATATATATATATAGCCTGCCAGCCCCTGTAGTATATAGCCTGCCAGCCCCTGCACCCCAGTATATAGCCTGCCAGTCCCCATAGTATATAGCTGCCAGCCCCACCCAGCATATAACAAGCCCATACCCCCCAGTATATAACCAGCCAGCCCCTGCCCCAAGTATGCCAAGCCTTTAATTAAAAAAATTAACACTGTACTCACCTTTCCGACGCCCTGGTGCAGGTCCACTTCATGCTTCAGATGTTCCGGTGCCTCTTCGGGTCCTTCGGGTCCTCTTCCGGTCGTTTGGCTGGCACAGACAATGACATCAGCTGCTTGGTGACGTCATTGTTTGTGATCTGCCGACATCGTGAGGGGACCTGAAGAGGAGCAGAAGGACCGTAGAGGACCCGAAGAGGCATTGGTGCATCGGAAGCAAGAAGAAGACCAGCGGGGGCCGTTGGATAGGTGAGTACAGTGTTAATTTTTTTTATTGACTCGAGTGTAAGCCGAGTTTTTTCAGCACAATTTTTATGCTGTAAAACTTGGCTTATACTACAGTATATACGGTACATTACGATACAATATGATAACATTTTAAAAATCCCCCCAAAAATTAAAAATACCACATACATACATAGAACTGATAATATAATAAATTACAACAAATGATAAAAAAAAGCATCACAGTCTCTTAAAACATCAACAATAAATATGTTTTTAGAGGAGGACAGGGAAGAACTACCTACCACTCTCGACTGCATTAAAGGGGTATTCCAGGAATATGAACGTCTGACACAAAAACCCATGATGATATAAATAAATGAATACAACAATACTCAATGTCATTAGTCACAAAACGGAGCTAAAATAATTTGATTTTATGATTTACAAAATTTATGGCCTCTCTAAAGTAGGTGGAGTTATCACTAAGATGGCCGCCACTGGAAACTACAAGTTCCATGATCCTTTAGTTCTCAGTAACTCCTCCTCCCTCTTATGCTCTGCTCCCAGTGATGATCTAACAGGTTTTCTTGCTCTGTTACCATAGTAATGATGTGTAACTGCCATCACCACACCACACTGACCATACTGGATGCACTGCAACCAACCGACTACAGCCAAAATAGTGGTAGTCACATGACCTGCCCAGGCAGGTACAGGACATGTGATGTGGACATGTGACCAGCGGCCATCTTCTGCCCTGCAACGGACCACGCGGAGGAAATTAACGGACTGATTAAAGGGTCAGTAGCATATTAATTCTTCATTACAGTGAATGTCATCAGCATTTTCTGCTAAGGGGAGCAACATTTTAAATAACAACTAATTACACATTAGCTTATATTTTGAGTGCCCACTTGTATATGATTTATGCTGATTCCTGGAATACCCCTTTAAATAAATTAATCACAGTTGGGAGAAGCAAATTTCTAAACTTATTTGTTTTTTATTCTAAACTGTCAAAACCGACAAGTGAAAACATTTCTTCTTTCAGTTACTAATTCATAGAGCGAATGTGATGACCTGAATTTGTCTAGAATTCTCTGTTCAGTCGTCTCTAGCTTTCTTTCTAACGTGATCCAATGTCCCTCTTTGACATGTCCGACCCAAAGCAAGCTATTCCATAACACAGACTCCCGGCCACTGTAGCATCATAAAACATATTTAGAGGTTTTCTACTTTAAAAAGATTAAAAGAGCAAAGTCTACGCAGAAAAAATAACCGCCACTCATATTTAACATACAATTTCTCTGTGTTTAACTTCCAGTGAAGTTTCTCTTTAAGATAGACGCCCAAATATTTGTAGTGCGCTACATGTGCCACACATGAATCTCTGATCTCTATCGGGGATAGCCTGAGCCTATTTCTATTGCTGACCACCATTTCCCTTGTTTTGTTAAAACGAGCCAAATCCCTTTGCCACTCAACAAAATTACATATACATAAAATTTACATATTCCTCGACTGCATCTACAACCCTTCCTGATCTACCCACAACTACTGTGTCATCAGTGGCATCCACCATGCCACTACCGACCCCCATATCCTTCAGCGTGCACTCAACACATCGGGACTGATTTACTAAGGGTCCGTGGACCACATTTTCGTCAGGTTACCTCACGATTCCAGGTAACCTGGAAGCTAACGAAAGTCAAATTTTAGGAATGACCAGTCCAGCGGGCCATTACAGAAGAAACTGAAAGAAATGACATTATTAAAAGCATTAGTATTGTATGTTACAGATGGAATACTGAAAAACATGCATTTCGTGATAAACAGACCCGAACAGCAAAGTTCAGGTGCATATCAGGTTCTTTAGAAGTTCAGGTCTGGGGGCAGCGTGGAAAGATGGCCACATGTGGCAAGAGCTCCATACCACCACAGCATTAACAGACCCATCTCTCCTGCCATCGCCTTGCAAGCCTTTACATAGGGTCTGGATCAATTCTCCAACCCTATGGGCAAGAAGAGGTACAATCATCTGAACTAAACCATAGGTTTTATTATCATCGTTAAAAGAACTCGCATAAATGTGCAACAGAACAAACACTCATAAATTCATGGTGTGTACACAGTCTTGCTTCAGATATTTTCCAGTTTCGAAAATCTCGAGACTTTTTAAGTAAAGCCTGAGCTAAACCTGCATAACAGGTTCTCTAGGAGGGTAATTCCTTTAGTCTTAAAGTCTTTATTCCCCACATTCTTGTTTCCTGTTTTTTCCAATTAAGGATCATTCACACAGCCCTATAACCCTAAATATGATCCTGTACGTATTTCGCTGCAGCCATCAGAGGTTAAAGTTTTAGCCATCAGGATATGTAATAAACATTAAAAACATTGGTGGCCGCATGTCACAAGGGTGCACATTTACTAAGGGCTTTGCGCCAGTTTTCTGATGAGCTTTGCACGTCCTTTTAGGTGTAAACTGCTTGTGCAGATATTTTAGAAGTGTCCATACCACAAATGTGTCGCAGGCAACCGTGTTGTATCGCGGCTGCACTAGTCATTACGCGTCACAAATTAGGAGGCGTTCCGGCACTCAGTCAGACCCTGCGCCAGATTTAACATGCAAAGTCTGTTGCACACCCTTTGTTTAAGGGGCACCACAAAAAAGTTGGTGAGCTCTGTCGGGACAGTGCAGGGAATCAACAGATTCATGATTTCTGGCGCATGTTCCTAATCAATCTTTTGCACCCTTTAGTTCTGTTTCCTACATTCTTAGTAAATGTGCCCCATTATGTTATAGCTGTGCCGCGCTCAAAGCTAGCTCTTATTTATGGTGTGTAACTACACACCCATGATAACAATCCTGCACCAATTGACCTCACCCACCAATATGATTAAAATGGTTGCCCCTTTTCAAGCTACGTCACATAGATACAGACCTATAATTTTGACAGATAGTGTGGATACATATCTACCGAAACTATTGTGACTTGGAATTAATTAATTAATTAAGATAGATAGGAGATAGATAGACAAACAAACAGATATATAGATAGATGATATATAGATAGATAGATAGATAGATAGATAGATAGATAGATAGATAGAAGATAGATAGATAGATAGATAGGAGATAGATAGATAGATAGATAGATAGATAGATAGATAGATATGCAACACCCTCGCCGATGCAAGGCAGAGCTGTGGTTGCGAATACGTCCCACCATGTAGCTTGCAGCCTGTGTAGGGTCTGACTAGCCCCACAGCATGTCACTACATAATACTAGATCACACAGATGAACACTGCAGTGGTAGGACCTGCCTGGTAAGGCAGGAGTTAAGTGTTTTGTGTGATATCATATGTGTCAACCAATCACATGTGTTACACTCTGTCTCTGTGAGCTGAGATGTAATTGGAGGAGTAGCCACCATCTGACCAGTGGGAGTAACAAAAATGCTGGTCAGGAAACTTCTAGGGGGAGAAGAAGTCAGTTCTCTCTCAGAAGAGAGTAGTTAGCTGAGCAGTAGCTCAGAAGCAGACTGGAGTTAATCCAGTAGGGACTCAGAGGAGTCTGTGCAGCTAGCACACCAGACCAAGAGCAGGTGAGCCAGCTCCCTGCCTGAAGAGTGGAGCTAATAGCTAGTAGTGAGGAAATGGGTATCATCCTACCTTTAAGGGTGATATCTGAAGCCACCCAGGACAAGCTGAAGCATCCTTCTAGGACACAGCTACCTCCCAGCCTGCCCCTTGCATCCAGGCTGGTGATCTACATCCTGTGGCTCCCTCCAACTGCATCTCAGCAATCCACCATTCTGTTAAGACACGTTGCTACGGTTCCTGTCGGTTCCAATAAAGAACTGTAAGTTGTTTTTGTTCAACGTCTGCCTCCGTCTGGTCCCTGCTACTACGGCTGTCACCATCACGGGCACCCTATACACTACGCTGGGATTCATACTCCAGACACCAAAGGGTTGCCCCAAGGAGAACCGCTATAGCAGCCTCTCCCTCATCATTTCTTGCCAACACCACCCTGCTGGAGACCTGCCAGGCTGTAGGACAGCCCTCCGGTCCCCATACCAAGCACCGTGACACTAGCGTGCCTAGGCCGCAACCGCCAGCCACTCAGGTACTGCGGGCCCCGGCTGACTCCAGGCCCCAAGAAAAGGCTAGGCCCCGGTGGGGGATGTTGCAGATAGATAGATAGTTAGGAGATAGATAGATAGATAGATAGATAGATAGATAGATAGATAGGAGATAGATAGATAGATAGATAGATAGATAGATAGATAGATAGATAGATAGATAGATAGATATGAGGTAGATAAATAGATATGAGATAGATAGATAGATAGATAGATAGATAGATAGATAGATAGATAGATAGGAGATAGATAGATAGATAGATAGATAGGAGATAGATAGATATGAGATAGATAGATAGATAGATAGATAGATAGATCTTACCCGGGCATCAACCAAGGGGTATTAAAAGAGCAATACATCACCTGCCCACAAAAATCCACATGCAGCGGACTCCTTTAGGGCAGGGGACCCTAGGCAAATGCTCAGTTTGCCGCCCCCTAACTCCGGCCCTGAATGAAACCTACAATTTATACCCAATCTGGCTCCTCAATAGAGATGTAAAACTCTAATTACAAGACTTATGTAAGTGACACCAAATTAGATTAAGGACAAACTAATGGAATTTACTAGGGGAAGACCGGCTCCTGATCAGGCCAGAGGCATTATCGATCCCACTACTACTTTGATTGAGACAACTGGTTGTACCTGCCCTCTAATTGAGCAATAATGTCTACATATTCACTAATGGTGCCATCTCCTCATCATTGATCCTGTCTAATGGAACGAGACAGGGCTGCCCCCTATACCCTAGATTCTGGAACCTCTCTATTGAACCCCTTACCAAGGCCATCGGAGCCGGCTCTGATATAAGAGGAACTGGAATAGGTTCTATCTCCCATAAATGTGCTGATGACATTATCATTCTGATTACTAACCCTTTGTCATCATCAGAGCAGTTCTGTAAGCTCTTGGGTGACCTCGACAAGGTTAATCACAAATTCTTCCCGCCTATCATCCCTCATCAACACCTGCTACTCTGCATAGCAAATATCAACTAGCTTTGCAAACAGATCATATATCCTCCCGGGCTGTGCGCCTCGGTTTACTCACCACTTCCCTATGCAAATTTACCTTTCCTCCTCTCGTTATGAAGATTACTCTTAATTCATGATGTCCTGGTGTGACATGATGGCTACCTATATGATGTTGTTTCTCTGAAAATACCTCTGCCTCTTGAGAACCCTCATGTTACCCTTCCTAAGTTCTTCTTCTAACAAATTAGCAATCAACACAGAAATGTTATTTGGCAGCCTAGAAAACCCCAAACTGCTCTATCATTTCTTACAAGACATTGATGGGGGGTCGGGGATTACAGAATGTAGACGATTACCTTCCGCATGTATCATTGACCAGGTTTGTTTTTGGTGGAACTCAAGAGTGGAGAAATCTTGAGTTAGATCGGATCCTAGTATCACCCGCAAATGTCTACGCCCCTAAGTAGTTGGAATAGGGATCTTGGCCATAACATTTCTCCCAACCCAACAAGCCGTTATAGTTATACATATATATAAACTCTTCCGAGGAATGAAAACCAGTCTGAGATGGTATCATACCCCCTCGCACCTCCACCTTATCTTCCCATCTTCCTCCCCTGGCTGCTGGAGGAGTTGTGGTAACAGGGGGTCCCTCCTCCAAGTTCAGCCGAAACTGAATTTTAATGGGTCCGCTCATCTCTAGCCTGCACACAAACTGGCATAGAGTTTTTTGGGCTCGGGATGAAACACAGTCGGCACTGATTGCTTTTTTTTTTGGCAGAGAAAATAGTCAAGACATCTTGGCAGGTGGCAGAGTTAGTAAAGTCATTCAATGAACCTCCATGGGTCGGTAATCCAGGGCGTGTATGGGAGGAATGTTTCGGGGCATTGTGTATCTTGTAGTATTTGGTTTTCAACCGTATAAACTATGACGTTCCAGCAGTTCTCATCTCTCCTGTGTATAGAGGCCAAACTAATGTGACTCACTGCTCAATTGTTCCTCTATGTTTCCTAACACCTGAGTGAGGATCTATCTCGCTCCTTAAAGAGAACTCAACACCAGATTTTATTAAACTACCAGTCCCCTCAGGTTGGGTGTCGGGTATGGAACGTCCTTTATACAATATCCTCTTATATGTGAAATCTCACCCAGTTACCTATAAAAAAAATCACATGATAAAGTGCAGAGAAGAGTCATATTATCCTGATATGTTTAAAAGCTGCAGCGGAGGATCACTACAGTGACTCTCTTCAGTTGTGTACGTCCTAGAAACGTGATTTTGATAAAGAATTAAAGATACTAATCTCATCTTTCAGACCCATTGGGGCTCATTTACTAAGGGTCCGAATGTCACACTTCCGTCGGGTTTCCCAAATATTTCCGTTTTGCGCTGAATTGACCCAGGATTTTGGAGCATGCGATCATATTTTGTTGCATCGGCGTCGGGTTTCATGCAACACAAATCGGGGGTCGAGCCGTCGGACATGCACCGGGAAGAAGAAGGTGAACTCCGGCGGACCTCAGCAGGGAAGCGACACCTGCAGGATATTGGGCGCAGGATCTACATTCACCTCGGGGGTCGCGACTCGGACAGATAAGTAAATGTGCCCCAATAATCTCATCTTTCAGACCCATTGTAGTCATGTGGTGATAAAAGCAGTAAAAGACATAGATGGAACTGCAATTCCTGCCTTTAACTGTCAGTATCTCTGGTTCTGTAGCTCATAGAATCACAAGTCTAATGGGATCTGAAATATTCTAATAATTGATATTACGCCAGATGCATATTTCTAGGTTCTATAAAACTGGAGATAGGGGCTACCCACTACCCACTCAATACAGCCTCCAAACATGACTCATAATGGCAAAATATGACTCTTCAACACTCATTGACAAGAAGTTTAATGCTGTAAAATCTAGTGACATATTTCCTTTAAAGACGCAGATACCATTGATTTCTATTTTGTGCCAGTACAGATGTGACAATGGCTTTCCACATACTGTTGGTGGGCTCCATAGCAGTCGCTTGGTCTACTGATATTGGAAATGTAGCAACAGGTAAAATAGTAAGGATGTTAGGGTGCGTTCACGCAGCCATCTGGGGGGATCTATAAAGGTAGATCGGGTGGTAGGTGGATGTAAGGGACGTGAGGATAGCTCTTTTTAGAGCTAATCCTCACGTCCCCACTAACTTTTAATAAACTTTATTCCCCTAATATGTAAATTTTGTTATGCGACTACTGGGGCGTGGAGTAGCCTGGCACGAGGCTACACGGTGCGGCTACTCCACGCCCCAATAGCCACATTACTCCTCCGATCCTTTTGTGTGTGGCGCGCAGCGTCCGACAAGCCGGAGTTCTGCGCATGCGCAGTAGCTCCGGCCTCGGAGCTGTAGCTTCTCAGCCGCAGAGGAGCTGCGCGCCGCACAGAACAGGGAAGGAGGAGTAACCTGGCTACTGGGGCGTGGAGTAGCCGCGCTGTGTAGCCTCGTGCCCGGCTACTCCACGCCCCAGTAGCCGCATAACTATATTTACATATAGCTTTAAAAAGAGCTATCCTCACGTCCATTACATCCACCTACCACCCGATCTACCTTTATAGGTAGAATCGTGGTGGTAGGTGCCCTTTAACTGTAATACTAAGTTTGTGGTGCTATTTTTGGGGGTGGTCTAATTGAACGGCGCACTCAGAAGTGGTGGCTAAAATTTTTTTATTATTAAAATATCATGGGTCTTCAAATTACAACGCGTTTCGGTGAAAAGAACCCCTTTCTCAAGTGAAAAAGACTAAATACAATAAAAAGGGTGAAAAGAAATGAAAAGTTTGTCCCATGGACAAGAGAGTAGCATACAAATAAATATACAAATATATGTTTGTGGTGCATCTTATTTGTCGGGAAAGTTGCCGTCTGCAGTAGGTTGGTAGGACCAAGCGTCCATTCAAGGTCCGTTTGGGAGAGCATGTTACAGATGCTACTAAAAAGAAAAAAACTTTATTGAGCCATTCATTTAACAGAACTGAAGTGAAAAGGAATGTATCCACTCTGTCTTAACATTGTCATGATTACCATAGGAGTAATGTATCGACACAACTATCATGGAACGGCTGATTCCTCCAGTCAGAGGTGGCGATTGTGTCCGAAATCTTAGGAGTAGAGAGGATTTCTGGATACTGGAATTAGATACTAGATATCCTGAAAGGGGAGACTAGTAGAACAGATTTAATGTACATTTACAAACCTTAGTTTATAATTATATTATCCTTAAAATGCGCCGTTTCTAACGTGATTGTTAAAAAGTGACGAATATATGGGAGGAAATGACATATGTCACTCTGTAGGTGCTCCTCAATGATCAGAAGTGATGTAATATAATGAGGGTGAATGATACAAATGTGAGAGTCTTTTAATTCACATGCTAAGGTCTGGAAACGCGTCGGTCCTTTTACATGTATCAGATCGACATCGCTGTTTAAAAGGAATGTGCTTGTAATCTCATATTGAAGTTCTGGAGGACATTATTTCCTTTCCCATTGTTTACATTTGCACCGAAGCCTATGTGGTAATTTCCTCCTCTTCTCCTCTGTGATCTCCAAATTTAGGATGTATATATATTCTTTCATCAGAACTGGGTGAGCTGATTATCTACACTTCTGCACTTTATACTTATTTGTCTCTCTGTTTATCCTATTTCTGTTATGAGCTTAGAGTAGGGATTGTCGACCAGTAGTCCCTTACCACTCGGGTATTAAGAATGGAATTGGGGTTGTGGATAAGTTTAGAGCTTACACCCCTCTCTTGATCATAACACATTGGGGGTAAATTAACAATATGGGGCACATTTACTAAGGGTCCACAGACCGCGATTCCGTCTGGTTTTCCCGAATATTTCCGTTTTGCGCCGAATTGCCTCAGGTTCTTGGCGCATGCGATCAGATTGTGGCGCATCGGTGCCAGCTTGCACGCAACAGAAATCGGGGGTGTGGCCATCGGACAATCTGACGAATTTGGAAAAACCGTGGAATTTTAAAAACCAAATGTGTCGCAAGATTAGCACTCACATGCACCAGGAAGAAGAAAGTGAACTCCGACGCAGCAGCGACACCTGCAGGAAATTAGACGCATGGACCTTTGTGAATCACGGCAGACCCGGATCCTCGTTGGACAACGCGCCGCGGGATCGCGACAGGACCGGGTAAGTAAATGTGCCCCAATGTGTTTAAGGTTCCGCCAGTCTCTAGCTGGAAGACACTTGTCTTTTGTTGCACCAAATTTATCCCTGTGATAATGAATTCTGGTGCAGGATAAGACTGTCGGTTCCTACTTTACACCAACTTTTATTTGGTCTTAACTGTGCACAAGAATTTTGGGCACACGGACCATTTCCCACAAGCCATGCACCTTTCTTGAGAAGCCACGCCCATTTCCCCAAAGGTCACTCCCCTTTCTTGAGGAGCCACAACCATCTCGTGAAGGTCACGTCCCCTTAATCGGAGAAGTTGAGAAAGTGGCAAAAAAAGCTCTAAAGTGGCGCAATTGTGTTTATAAATCCCCCTCCAATAACTTTTTCATACTTTGCTGTACAGAGCTGTGTAAGTAGTCATTTCTGGGCGGTGACCTGACTTTTTTATTGCTGCCATTTTGGAGACTGTAAGACTTTTTGTTTCACTTTTTGTTGACATTTTTAAGTTTGGCATAAAATTGTTGGTTTGGGCATAAATTTCCATTAGGGAAATCACTGCATGGAATAATTGTTTTTCTATTTTGATGCACAGGGAATTTTTGCGATACCCGACATATGATTTTATTTATTTTTATTTCTGTAGTACGAAAGGGAAGGGATTTGAACTTTATTTTTTAGCTTTATATTTTTTAAGCTACTCAGATTACTTGAGCTCATACAATATCACATACAGTAGTAATGGAGGATATTATGTATTCAGCTGTCAATCTGTGGAATAGCCTGCCTCAGGCGCTGGTCACAGCAGGGACAGCAGAGAGCTTCAAGAAGGGTCTAGATGCCTTTTTACACCTAAATAACATTGATGGTTATGTCATATAGAATAGTTTCCCCTAATTCCCTTCCTCATGCAATCCCTTCCCTTCCTTGGTTGGATTTGATAGACATGTTTCTTTTTTCAACCGTATAAACTATGAAACTATGTTTATGAAAAAGTCTCCCAGCTGTTATAGCATTGAATCGCTGTTCCCATTTATGTCACGGGGAAATCACAATCCAATCTACACTCACCGGCCACTTTATTAGGTACACCTGTCCAACTGCTCGTTAACACTTAATTTCTAATCAGCCAATCACATGGCGGTAACTCAGAGCATTTAGGCATGTAGACATGGTCAAGACAATCTCCTGCAGTTCTCCCGAGCATCAGTATGGGGAAGAAAGGTGATTTGAGGCCTTTGAACGTGGCATGGTTGTTGGTGCCAGAAGGGCTGGTCTGAGTATTTCAGAAACTGCTGATCTACTGGGATTTTCACGCACAACCATCTCTAGGGTTTACAGAGAATGGTCCGAAAAAGAAAAAACATCCAGTGAGCGGCAGTTCTGTGGGCGGAAATGCCTTGTTGATGCCAGAGGTCAGAGGATAATGGGCAGACTGGTTCGAGCTGATAGAAAGGCAACAGTGAGTCAAATCACCACCCGTTACAACCAAGGTAGGCAGAAGAGCATCTCTGAATGCACAGTACGTTGAACTTTGAGGCAGATGGGCTACAGCAGCAGAAGACCACACCGGGTGCCACTCCTTTCAGGTAAGAACAGGAAACTGAGGCTACAATTTGCACAAGCTCATCGAAATTGGACAGTAGAAGATTGGAAAAACGTTGCCTGGTCGGATGAGTCTCGATTTCTGCTGCGACATTCGGATGGTAGGGTCAGAATTTGGCATCAACAACATGAAAGCATGGATCCATCCTGCCTTGTATCAACGGTTCAGGCTGGTGGTGGTGGTGTCATGGTGTGGGGAATATTTTCTTGGCACTCTTTGGGCCCCTTGGTACAACGCCACAGCCTACCTGAGTATTGTTGCTGACCATGTCCATCCCTTTATGAGCACAATGTACCCTGTAACATCTGATGGCTACTTTCAGTCTCAGTCCCATCAGACATTATATTATCATATCTCAGCTCCATACCCAGCTAGGGCTTCCTATTGCTTCCTCTGGTTTTCTAAACTGGGTTTTGTTCTAAGGACGATCCCTTGGACTTCTATTCTGTACTGTAGCCGCTATCTCGCTGTGACCACGCTTTCTGTGTTTGTCAGTCTTATTGAGTGTCTGCGCTGTGACCTCGAAAGGGAACAGCTCCTAGTAACTGCCCACCGCATAGAGTGGGACCACTCAGTGGGTAGTTGACAGCTTGGGGGTTCAGCTTAGGACTCTGTGGGGCTTATTTACTAAAGGTCGCGGATAGCATTTTTGTCGGACTGTTCACGGTTTTGGGGATTTGCTCAGGTTTGACAGGTATTTAACAGGGGTTTGCGCTGGGATTGTGTCGCATGTGGTCTGATTGTGCGCCGGCTTTTACGCGACAGAAATGGGGGGGGGGGCGTGAATTCAGACGATGTGACTGGTTCGGACTGATCACGGGATTTAAGATTCAAATTGTGTCGCAAGACAATGCACTTACATGCAACGGGAAGAAGAAGGGGAACTCCGGAGACCTGAGCGTGGAAGCGACACATGCAGGATATCAGGCGCACGATCTTAGTGACTCCCCGCACAGCGCATTATACACGGACAATGCACTTACATGCACCAGGAAAAAGAAGGTGAACTCCGGGGACCTGAGCGGGAAAGCGACACATGCAGGATATCGGTTGCACGATCTTAGTGACTCCCCGCACAGCACATTATACACGGACAATGCACTTTCATGCACCAGGAAGAAGAAGGTGAACTCCGGGGACCTGAGCGGGGAAGCGACACATGCAGGATATCAGGCGCGGGATCTTAGTGACTCCCCACACAGCGCATTATACACGGACAATGCACTTACATGCACCAGGAAGAAGAAGGTGAACTCCAGGGACCTGAGCGGGGAAGCGACACATGCAGGATATCAGGCGCACAATCTTAGTGACTCCCCGCACAGCACATTATACAGTGACAATGCCCTTACATGCACCAGGAAGAAGAAGGTGAACTCCGGGGACCTGAGCAGGGAAGCGACACATGCAGGATATCGGGTGCACGATCTTAGTGACTCCCCGCACAGCGCATTATACACGGACAATGCACTTACATGCACCAGGAAGAAGAAGGTGAACTCCGGGGACCTGAGCAGGGGAGCGACACATGCAGGATATCGGGCACACGATCTTAGTGACTCCCTGCACAGCGCATTATACACGGACAATGCACTTACATGCACCAGGAAGAAGAAGGTGAACTCCGGGGACCTGAGCAGGGGAGCGACACATGCAGGATATCGGGCACACGATCTTAGTGACTCCCCGCACAGCGCATTATACACGGACAATGCACTTACATGCACCAGGAAGAAGAAGGTGAACTCCGGGGACCTGAGCGGGGAAGCGACACATGCAGGATATCAGGAGCAGGATCTTAGTGACTCCCGGCACAGCGCATTATACACGGACAATGCACTTACATGCACCAGGAAGAAGAAGGTGAACTCCGGGGACCTGAGCGGGGAAGCGACACATGCAGGATATCGGGCGCACGATCTTAGTGACTCCCCGCACAGCACATTATACAGTGACAATGCACTTACATGCACCAGGAAGAAGAAGGTGAACTCCGGGGACCTGAGCAGGGGAGCGACACATGCAGGATATCAGGCGCAGGATCTTAGTGACTCCCCGCACAGCGCATTATACACGGACAATACACTTACATGCACCAGGAAGAAGAAGGTGAACTCCGGGGACCTGAGCAGGGGAGCGACACATGCAGGATATCGGGCACACGATCTTAGTGACTCCCTGCACAGCGCATTATACACGGACAATGCACTTACATGCACCAGGAAGAAGAAGGTGAACTCCGGGGACCTGAGCGGGGAAGCGTCACATGCAGGATATCAGGCGCAGGATCTTAGTGACTCCCGGCACAGCGCATTATACACGGACAATGCACTTACATGCACCAGGAAGAAGAAGGTGAACTCCGGGGACCTGAGCGGGGAAGCGACACATGCAGGATATCGGGCGCACAATCTTAGTGACTCCCCGCACAGCACATTATACAGTGACAATGCACTTACATGCACCAGGAAGAAGAAGGTGAACTCCGGGGACCTGAGCAGGGGAGCGACACATGCAGGATATCAGGCGCAGGATCTTAGTGACTCCCCGCACAGCGCATTATACACGGACAATGCACTTACATGCACCAGGAAGAAGAAGGTGAACTCCGGGGACCTGAGCGGGGAAGTGACACATGCAGGATATCGGGGGCACGAGCTTAGTGACTCCCCGCACAGCGCATTATACACGGACAATGCACTTACATGCACCAGGAAGAAGAAGGTGAACTCCGGGGACCTGAGCGGGGAAGCGACACATGCAGGATATCAGGCGCACAATCTGCACAGGGCATTATACACGGACAATGCACTTTCGTGAACTCTGCGGGACCGGGTAAGTACATGTGCCCCAATGTCCTGTCCTGTCATCCTGCACCTTGTGTTCTATTTAAAAGAGTTTTGACTGTATATGTTATAGGTTTTCTCAGCTCGTATGGATTATGACATAATATTGGTGTATTAGGACCACCATGGGCCCTGGGCTATAGGAATATTAGAGCCCCTACACATATGGTACTACAATCAAACTTCTTGGGGAATGAAGGATCATCTCTTCTGCCTGGTATCAATCTGCAATTTCAGGACCCTCGAAGGACCTTCAAAGTTCCTGAAATGGCTCTTGTGTACATGTTTATTGGTAGCACGAACAGATAGATGAGGATTTCATGGGTGATGATTCTTCTCAGTATAAAATTTGGTTTGGGTGGCAATGGGCTCCCTAGAGGGCTTTGGTTCCAGACTACAGCCCAAAACTCCTATATAACAATTCCACTACTGTCTATTACATGTTACTCACCATCAAATTTATGGCATACAATATATTATTCTATTGACAGCAATCTGCCAGCAGGAATGACCTGCAGGATTGCAAGAATGGATGACTGGATTTTTCAAGTGCATTGAGGGTGTGTCCTAACACTGATGTGCTATTAGTTCTCTGCATTAAACTACATGTGGCAAATTCCTACAGCAGTCATACGGAGGGGAGGGACTTTTGAGCAATTCAGTGCAATTAGTTAATAGCACAGCAGTGTGAGGACACGCCCCCAGTGCACTTTAGGAGGCTACAATCCTGGGATATAAATCTATATCTTACAGTCCTGCGTTTACTTAAAGGGCACCTACCACCACGATTCTACCTCTAAAGGTAGATCGGGTGGTAGGTGGATGAATGGGACGTGAGGATAGCCCTTTTTTGGGCTAATCCTCACGCCCCGGCTATCTTTAAGAAAACTTTAATCAGGGGATATGTAAATTTTTTTAAGCGGCTACTGGGGCGTAGAGTAGCTGGACATGAGGCTACACGTCGCGGCTACTCCACACCCCAGTAGCCTCTTTACTCCGCCTACCATTGCATCTTCGTCCGAATACCCGGCGTTCTGTGCATGCGCAGAACACAGGCCTGTGGAAGCCCGGCCACAGCTCTGAGGCCGGAGCTACTGCGCATGCGCAGATGCTGGGTACTTGGACGAGAGCGCGCAGCTCTTCCGAAGATGCAATGGTAGGCGGAGTAAAGAGGCTACTGGGGCGTGGAGTAGCCGTGACGTGTAGTCTCATGTCCAGCTACTCCACGCCCAGTAGTATTCATACTGCTGACAGGTTCCCTTTTGATTTGGGGGAAACAGCTGATTTTTTTCTTGTACACAACAGCATTATTTTTTTTAAATGTAATATCCCTGCAGCATGCGTAGGGTTAATATTCAGTCATTTAGATTTCATTTCTCAGTGACGGGGGTTACCTTTCCTGGAAATGAAGACCCTCCCACGCCCCACCCGAATAAAATAAATGAAGAACTTCCCATGTGTGATCACATTGCACGAGAATTAAGTCTCCCGGAGCAGAACAATGACTTCCCTCCTCGCAATCGTGAGCCTCCTCTCAGCTCTGACAGCCACAGGTAAGCGATTTATTTTTCTTTTTAGCTGCAGGTTTTTATGGATTTTTAAATAATGTTAACAACAAGGATGATCAAAATAATAATAATAATAACAGTAATGTAATATTAAAATATAATACAAAAACATGATAATCTGAAGAATTAGTCCCTGTAGAGCAGATCTTACATCTCCTCTCCATGGTAGGTCCTGTATGTATATATGATAGGTCCTGTATGTATATATGATAGGTCCTGTATATATATATATGATAGGTCCTGTATGTATATATGATAGGTCCTGTATATATATATATGATAGGTCCTGTATGTATATATGATAGGTCCTGTATGTATATATGGTAGGTCCTGTATGTATATATGGTAGGTCCTGTATGTATATATGATAGGTCCTGTATGTATATATGGTAGGTCCTGTATGTATATATGGTAGGTCCTGTATGTATATATGATAGGTCCTGTATATATATATATGATAGGTCCTGTATGTATATATGATAGGTCCTGTATGTATATATGGTAGGTCCTGTATGTATATATGTTCCATTATGATAAGTGACAATGATAAGTAACAGTATGATAGGTGCTGATGAGACTGATGGGTGACATCTCCTTAGGTTCCGCTCTCTCGTGTACGGAGTGTATGTCTCTAACGTCTTCCTCCTGCTCCGGCAGCAGCGTGACTTGTCCTCCAGGATATTTGTGTGCATCCGATTACGCGGAGACTGAGGCTGGTGAGTTATAGGATAAAGGTTATTGTTTGATAATGTGTTGCAATTATCTTGTTGTATTAACTTTATTATAGTAAATATTTTCTGTAAAATGAAATGTAACAATTGTGTTTTGTATCTAATTCTGTGTATGATGGATGTGCACCCGTGCTCTCAACTTTTTGGGTTGTTGTGCAACTTTTTGGAGCTGCTCCCTACTGGAATGAAAGCGAAGAGACCTCATAAAAGACACAGTTGTGGGTTTATATAATTGTATGTGGCCGTGACAAACACGTGGGTGGTGAACGGTCTGGATTTCAGGCTAATATATTCTACTGCAATGATATGAGGACGGGGGGGGAGGGGGGGGGGGTTAGGTGATGTCTACCGCAGATTAGTTCACATTATTACATAATTTTGGCACAGGAAAGCTTTTTTTTTGGTCATAATTCTCTCAAACAACAATACAAACTCATCCCACTGTGATCGTTATCACACATGGGAGAGTCTGTTCCTCTAAAAGGGGTTTTCCTCCCACAAAGATAAGTTTCTTAAATATAATAAGGATAATGAAATAACACATTCCCTAATTCACTCTTATTAAAAAAAATACAGAATTTCACCAATATAATTCCAACCGGTCTCTATTATTCTAGTGTATACAATTATACAATAACCATGTATACAATCGGTTGCCCCAGGATCCAACCATAAATCTTCAGATTTTTATGGTCAGGAAGGGCAGATTCTTCGCATGAACAGTTTCCCCTCTCTGCCTCCTACCCCTCCCACCTCCATTATAAGACAAGCTCACACACAGGGACTTTCTGCCGGCATTGTGCATAGACTTACAAGGTGAGGGGGAAGGGGGGGTTGTTACTCTGTGTGTGTTATAGTTCAGATGTAGAAGAGATGTAGCAGAGCTAAAGTGTGTCATTGGGGCTTATTTACTAAGGGTTCCGCGACCACATTTATCGTGCCGGGAATCGTGACGCACGCGAGCGGATTGTGTCACAATCGCGACAGCTTTCACGCGACACAAATTGGGGGGGGGGGGCGGGTCATCGCCTGATCCAACAGATTCGGACTGATTGTCAAAAGCCAATCACTTACATCCACCGGGAAGAAGAAGGTAAACTCCGGCGGACCTGAGCGGGGAGCGACACATGCAGGATATTGGGCGCAGAATCTACGTGGATTGCGGCACAGTGCATCAACGTTGGGGAACGTACCTCAGGGATCGCGACTCGGACAGGTAAGTAAATGTGCCCCATTGTGTCTTATACCCATTTCATGGATCTCATCATCTCTGATCCTTCTCATCTCTCTTTTTCTGTGTATCAGATACTAGTTGAATGTTCAGAAGCTAAATAAAAATGTAGATAAACCTGTACCCTGATAATCTAATCACATTGTCAGCACACAGCATCTCATAGCACAGAGTGATCATGAAGTGGTTGCTTAGAGAATCCCCGCTCACACTCTGGAATCTAAAAATGGCCAACGAGCAATAGGAGCCAAAACAGCAATAAAACAGTAAAATTTTAAAGTACGGGTTAAAAATGATCTTTCTTGTGTAAACATCTCTACGGGATTGGAATGTAAGAGCTTTTATGGGCAAACCCCTTTAACGCCAGCTTATTATTGCCGCAGGGCAGTGACTGTGTGTGGGCAGATGAGTGCGCTGAAATAATAACTGGTTGTCCTCTATGCTTAGTCTTTCAAGTGTTAGTTCCGAAGGAGGGGGGGGGGGGTTGTTGTTGTTGTGAGGAGGCTCTCGAAAACTGCTCTAAAACCTATAATATCAAAGGACAACGCTCAACTCCTAAGAAATAAAGAGCAGTTTAGTTGGAAATCCTTCTCACCATTATTATTCTCTAAACCTACTGTTTATTTCTTAGGAGTTGAGCGTTGTCCTTTGATATTATATGTTTCAGAGCAGTTTTCGAGAGCCTCCTCACAGCAACAACCAACCCCCCTGGGAACTAATACTTGAAAGACTAAGTATAGAGGACAACCGGTTATTATTATTTCAGCGCACTCCTCTTGGCCCTGCAGCAGAGGCATCTTACAATTACTTCTCCGATCCTACCTGTAATTTACCCTCTAGATGTGGCCCAGTTATAAAGTAATTTCTTTATATGCAAATTTGGTCCCCATTGGATGTGACCAATCCTACCTGCTCATGCTGTCTTATCCTGTAGTCACTGGCTGGAGGAAGTTTTTCATATTCTCTGATTTGAAGGCTCCTTAAGGGGTCATTCTCTTGCATGCTCTTACCCCTACCCCCAGAAGTCTGTGGTCACTCTGCCCACATACAGTCACTGCCATGTGGCAGTACTAAGCTGGGGTTAAAGGGGTCTGCCCATAAAAGAACATTCTCAAATTTCAATCCCCTACTAATGTTTACACAATAAAGATTATTTTTAATGCTTTACTTTACAATTTTACTCAGTTTTATTGTGGTTTTAGCTCCTATCACTCATTGGTCAGTGTAAGATTCCAGAGTATGGGCGGTGACTCTAAGCAGACACCCCCTCACCCGAATAAAGACAATGGGGCAGATTTATCAAGTGTCTGAAAGTCAGAATATTTCCAGTTGCCCATGGCAACCAATCACAGCTCAGCTTTAAAATATTCATGAGCTCTGGTTAAATGAAAGCTGAGCTGTGATTGGTTGCCATGGGCAACTGGAAATATTCTGACTTCCAGACACTTGATAAATCTGCCCCATTATCTTATCTGCAGCTTGTAGAGTAAGTCTGTGCACTGGGGGAGGGGCAGAAGGCAGAGAGGAGAAGATATTCATGAGAAGCATCTGCCCTGCCCGACCATAAAATTCAGAAGATTTATGGTCGGATCCCAGGGCAACCAAAATTGTATACACCAGCAGAGTCAGACTGACCCACTGTTGTGCCAGTGAAAGCCCCAGTGGGCCCCGACACCTGATGGCTCCACCCCCTTGCCTCACTGACTCTGCCCCCTCACCGTGCTGGCTCCGCCCCCTTTTTCGGTTCGTGACTTCAACTGTGCCCGATGGAGTCGAAAGCAATGATGAGCTGTGAGCTCTCCGCATCATCATATTGCCTCTATGTTGTTGTGTAAAGCAGGTCGACAGGCGCAATATGATGATGTCGTCACCTGCTGGCCTGCTTTACACAGCAGCACAAAGAGGAGGAGCTGCTGGGGAGTGGTGTTTTTTTTTTTTTTTACTATGTTACAAAGAGGAGAGGTGGCCACACTATGAAGGAGGAGATAAGTGGGGCCCACAAAATATGGGGAGATAAGTGGGGGCCCCATTAATAAAAGGGAGATGAGAGGGGCCACAAAAAAGGGGAAAATTAAAGGGGGCCCAGAAGATGGGGGGCCAACAAGATGGGGGGGGGGACAAAATGAGAGGTGGAGGTGAGTGGGTCAGAAAAAGAGGGGGAGGTGAGAGAGGAGATACCCACAATAAGAAGGGGAGGTACAAGGGGACAATATTAAGAGGAGGGAGGTGAGAAGGGCCATAAATGAGGGGGGTGAGAAAGGGGGTACAGAAGATCAGGGGGGCCCACAATGAGAGGGGTAGATACCAAGGGGCACACAATAAGAGGGGCAGATGAGGGGGCTAAAAAATGAGAGGGAGAAGGAAGGGGGCCCATAATAAGAGAAGGAGATACAACATTAAGAGGAGGGAGGTGATAAAACCACAAATGAGAGGGGGAACAGAAGATGAGGGGGTGGGCAACAAGATAAGGGGAGATTAGAGTGGGTTGGAAAAAGAGGGAGAGATGAGGGGGGGATACCGGGGGATCCACAATAAGATGGGAGCGAGGGACTACAAAATGAGGGGGAGATGGGAGATGAGAGGTGGCAAAGAACATGAGGGGGTCCAACAATAAGAGCAGGTGAGAAAAAGAGTGGGAGATACCAGGGGGCTCACAATAAGAGAGGGGGAAATGAGGGGCTACATAATGAGGGATGGATCAAGCGTTTCCTCAATAAGATATATATATATATATATGGCCTACAGCCCCTGCCCCCAGCATATAGCCTGTAGCCCTGGCTTCCTCATATTTAGCCTGCAGCCCCTTGCCCCCCAGTATATCACCTGCAGCCCCTGCCCCCAGTATATAGCCAGTAGTCCCTGCTCCACAGTAAATAGCCTGTAGCCCCTGCCCTCAGTATATAGCTTGTAGACCATTCCCCCCCAGCATATTGCCAGAAGCCCCTGCCCTCAGTATATAGCCTTTAGACCCCCCCTGAGGAATGTCCAGCCTATAAGAAAAAAACACAATGGGGGTCATTTACTAAGGGCCCGATTCACGTTTTCCCGACGTGTTACCCGAATATTTTTGATTTGCGCCGATTGTACCTGAATTGCCCCGGGATGTTGCCGCACGCGATCGGATTGTGGCGCATCGGCGCCGGCATGCGTGCGACAAAAATCAGGGGGGGGGGCATGGCCGAATGAAAACCCGACGTATTCGGAAAAACCGCCGCATTTAAAAACCGAAAAAGTGTTGCTTGGGTAGCGCTTACCTTCACCTGGTCCAGCTCGTGCATTCCGGCGCGTTCAGATGATTTTCAGCGCAGCAGCGCCACCTGGTGGACGGCGGAGGAACTACCTTCATAAATCCCGTCCGGCCCCGAATCCTGTGCAGAGAACGCACCGCTGGATCGCGAATGGGCCGGGTAAGTAAATCTGCCCCAATGTGTACTCACCTTCCCACAACCCCCTGTCATGGGAGCGCACACACCAAAATGTCAGCAAGCAGCTGACATCATGAAACTAGTGATGGCACCGCATGGAGATACGGAACCGAAGCCAGAACATCAATGGATAGAGGAGGACCTGCCCTGGGGATGTTGGAAGGTGAGTACACATTTTTTTGTAGACTCAAGTATAAGCCCATTCTTTGTGCTGAAAAACTTGGCTTATACTCGAGTATACTGAGGCTGTGTATACGGGAGGGAGGAGAGCAGAGGCTGTGTATACAGGAAGGGGGAGAGGAGAGGCTGTGTATACATGGGAGAGGAGAGGCTGTGTATACAGGGGAGAGGAGAGGCTGTGTATACAGGAAGGGGGAGAGGCCAGGCTGTGTATACATGGGAGAGGAGAGGCTGTGTATGCAGGGGGGAAGAGAGGCTGTGTATACAGGGGAGAGGAGAGGCTGTGTATACAGCAAGGGGAGAGGAGAGGCTGTGTATACAGGGGAGAGGATAGGCTGTGTATACATGGGAGAGGAGAGGCTGTGTATACAGGGGAGAGGATAGGCTGTGTATACATGGGAGAGGAGAGGCTGTGTATACAGGGGAGAGGACAGGCTGTGTATACAGGGGAGAGGACAGGCTGTGTATACATGGGAGAGGAGAAGCTGTGTATGCAGGGGGGAAGAGAGGCTGTGTATACAGGGGAGAGGAGAGGCTGTGTATACAGCAAGGGGAGAGGAGAGGCTGTGTATACAGGGGGGAGAGAGGCTGTGTAACAGAGGAAGGAGAGGCTTTGTATACTGTATACAGGGGAGAGGAAAGGCTGTGTATACAGGGGGGGAGAGAGGCTGTGTATACAGGGGGGGGGGGAGAGGCTGTGTATACAGGGGGGGAGAGAGGCTGTGTATACAGGGGGGGGGGAGAGAGGCTGTGTATACAGGAAGGGGGGAGGAGAGGCTGTGTATACAGGAAGGGGGGAGGAGAGGCTGTGTATACAGGAAGGGGGGAGGAGAGGCTGTGTATACAGGAAGGGGGGAGGAGAGGCTGTGTATACAGGAAGGGGGGAGGAGAGGCTGTGTAACAGAGGAAGGAGAGGCTTTGTATACAGGGGAGAGGAAAGGCTGTGTATACAGGGGGGGAGAGAGGCTGTGTATACAGGGGGGGGGGAGAGGCTGTGTATACAGGGGGGGAGAGAGGCTGTGTATACAGGGGGGGGAGAGAGGCTGTGTATACAGGAAGGGGGGAGGAGAGGCTGTGTATACAGGAAGGGGGGAGGAGAGGCTGTGTATACAGGAAGGGGGGAGGAGAGGCTGTGTATACAGAGGCACAGAGTGGAGTTGTGCTGCATGGAGCTAAAGACATTTGATTATAAATTCAGCAGAGAAAAACCATGGCCAGGAGAAAACGTTAAAAAAAAGTCCTCTTCCTGATGGGGTAGATGGAGAGTCACCTGTACTAGAGGTCACTAATGTCAGTGTCTAATGACTGACTACCAGTGTGTAAGTCATCGGGGGCGCGCATGCGTGGGGAGGGGGCAGCATTTTCATGCTCTGCCCCAGGCAGCAAAGAGGCTTGAATCGGCCCTGGTTACAGGTATTAGAATATGGCAGTGCAAAGACTCTTTTTTTTTCAGGGTTCAAAGACATAAGAAAACTCATGTCCGTAGAATTAGGGGTAATGTACCGCACAATGAAAGTCAGGAAGGCAAAGAATCTGAGAAAAACATGTACCATAGGGCACATTTACTATGGCAAACTATGTGCAGTCTGTACATTGTGGCGCATGTTCTTCGTGAATCTGACGCCCCCTGCACTTCCCCGACAGAGTGCAACTACTTTTTTATTTGGCGCACTTTTAACGAGGGGCGTGTGACACAATACTGTTGGACTTTGCATGTTAAATCTGGTGCACGGTCCGACTGAGCATCGGAACTCCCGTTTCAATCACGAAATTTACATCACTGGAAGGATAGTGCAGCCACAACACCAAAGGGTTGTGTTCGACACATATGGGGCGCGGACACTTCTGATATACCTGTGTAAGGAGTTTGCACTAAGAAGGGAGAGCAAAGTCCCCGATAGAAAACTGGTAAATGTGGGCCAATGGGGGTCATTTACTAAGGGCCCAATTCGCGTTTTCCCCGACGTGTTACCCGAATATTTACGAATTGCGCCGATTTTCCCTGAACTGCCCCTGGTTTTTGGCGCACGCGATCGGGTTGTGGCGCATCGGCGCTGGCGTGCACGCAACGGAAATCGGGGGGCGTGGCCGAACGAAAAACCCGACGGATTCGGAGAAACCGCCACATTTAAAAAAAAAAGTGTCGCTCGTCACGCGCTAATCTTCAGTCAGCCCGGCTTGGTGAACTCCAGTGCATTCAGCGCAGCAGCGACACTTGGTGGACGTCGGAGGAACTGCCTTAGTGAATCGCCAGAAGACCCAAATCCACCGCAGAGAACGCGACACTGGATCGCGAATGGACCGGGTAAGTAAATCTGCCCCAATGTGTTCTTGCTAATTCACAGCCACCATTCATGCCACCATCTTTGATTTTAATTGTGTTGAAAAACGAA
Source organism: Engystomops pustulosus (assembly GCF_040894005.1). Classification (NCBI taxonomy): domain Eukaryota; kingdom Metazoa; phylum Chordata; class Amphibia; order Anura; family Leptodactylidae; genus Engystomops; species Engystomops pustulosus. The sequence goes on from NC_092416.1 coordinate 14,239,966, forward strand.
AGTATGATATAGATTTTAGGGGGCTTTTCGTCAGGGAACGAGAAAACTAAAAAAAAGTGTTTTATATTTATTTCTAGCTGGGCAAACGATTCAATCTGTGATGAGGTCGTGCGCGCCTTCATCTGAATGTAACCTCAAAGGCAGCGTATCCAATGAGTACGGGAAATCCAGGAGCGCCATGTCCTGCTGTTCTACTGACAACTGTAATCCTACTCGTCCTTCAAGTAAGTCATCAATTTCTGCTTTTTTGGTAGGTCCTGTTTAGTTTAGTTGGAAAAATCATTTATAGACTAATAAAATAACACATTATCTAATTCACTGTTATTAACAAAAATTCAGCATCTCACAGATATAATTCCAACCTATTCCTGCTGTACACAATTTCAGTTGCCCCTAGACATGACCCCGTAACTTCTGGCTAAGGGTCGGGGATTTCTGTCTGTCTCTCTCCCCCTGCACTTTAGCCCTGCCTCCTGCACTCTAGTCCCTCCCATTCCAGGACAGAGCTCACACTGACACACACTGACATCCTGCCCTCAGCAGAGTTAGGAGTGTAAAGCTACAGACAGATAAGTGGGAGGAAGGCACAGCAGATGTACCAGTGTGTTGGGGAATAGCAGAGATGTAGGAAAGCTGTGTCATTGGGGGTCATTTACTTACCCAGTCCTGTCGCAATCCAGCGGCGCGTTCTCCGACGAGGATTCGGGTCTTCCGGCGATTCACTAAGGTAGTGGGCCTGATGTACACCAGGTATCGCTGCTGCGCCGAGGTCTGCCGGGGTCCGTTAGAATTAGTGTAAGTGTGTCAAGCGACCCTTTTTTAAAAAAAATAGCACAATTTTTCCGAATCCGTCGGATTTTCCGACTGCCACGAACCCCCCCCCCCCCCGATTTCCCTCGCATGCAAGCCGGCGCCAGTGCGACACAATCCGATCGCGTGCGCCAAAAACCTGGGACAATTCAGCCCATTACGCTAAAATTTGGAAAACCCGTCGGAAAAACATGATTCAGACCCTTAGTAAATGTGCCCCATTGTGTGTAAAAGGCATCTCATGGATCCCATCATCTCTGATCTGTCTCATCTCTCTTTCCATGTGTCAGATACTAGTACAATGTTCAGAAGGTAAATTAATGTGCATATAAATCTTGTACCCTGATAATCTAACCACATTTTCAGCTCACAGAACTAGATGGATCATAATGGGGCAGATTTACTTACCCGGTCCATTCGCGATCCAGCGGCGCGTTCTCTGCTCTGGATTCGGGTCCGGCCGCGATTTATGAAGGTAGTTCTTCCGCCGTCCACCAGGTGGCGCTGCTGCGCTGAAAGTCATCTCATCGCGCCGGAATGCACCACCTCGGACCAGGTGAATGTAAGCGCTTCGCAAGCAACACTTTTTCGGTTTTTAAATGCAGCGGTTTTTCCGAATACGCCGGGTTTTCGTTCGGCCATGCCGCACAATCCGATCGTGTGCGCCACAATCCCGGGGCAATTCAGGTACAATCGGCGCAAATCGGAAATATTCGGGTAACACGTCGGGAAAACGCGAATCGGGCCCTTAGTAACTGACCCCCAATGTGTTTGCTTAGAGAGGCCCCACCAACAAACTGGGATTTTACACTGAGCAGCCTAGGGAATTATAGGGAGCCCCCCCCACACACACACACACACACCATGGGATTTTACACTGAGCAGCCTAGGGAATTATAGGGAGCCCCCCCCCACACACACACACACACCATGGGATTTTACACTGAGCAGCCTAGGGAATTATAGGGAGCCCCCCCCACACACACACACACACCATGGGATTTTACACTGAGCAGCCTAGGGAATTATAGGGAGCCCCCCACACACACACACACACACCATGGGATTTTACACTGAGCAGCCCAGGGAGTGATAGGAGCTAAAACAGCAATAAAACTGGGTCAAATTGTGAAGTAAAGGGTTAAAAACTATCTTTATTGTGTTACCATCACTGGGGAATTGAAATTTGAGAATTTTCTTTCATGGGAAACCCCCTTTAAGTCAAACAACTTAAAGAAGCTCCAATAAAGAGGCTTAATTTTATAGAGTGACTTGCGAAAGTATTTGGCCCCCTAGAACTTTTTAACCTTTTACCACATTTTAGGCTTCAAACATAAAGACATAAAATTGTAATTTTTTGGTGTATTCCTTCATGATGCAGAACCCGGGAATATCACAGAGCAGGGGGATTTATACAGAGACCTGATTACACACAGGGGGTTTATATTTATCATCATCAGTCATTTAGGACGACATTGGATCATTCAGAGATCAGAGACTGAACTTCTTGAGGGAGTTTGCTGCACCGAAAGTAAAGGGGCCAAATAATATTGCATCCCCCACTTTTCAGTTTATTTTTTTACAAATGAATTTCACTCCACTTTATAATTGTGTCCCACTTATTGTTGATCCTTCATCTTTATGTTTGAAGGTAGAAAAGTTCAAGGGGGGCAAATACTTTCGCAAAGCTCTGTATATGGAAACCTCTACAGTGCTGTATGTGCATCAGCTGTACCTAATGAGAAGGAAGCGCACACCAGTGATGCCTTCTTTGAATGTAGTGATATTGAAGTAAAAGGAGAATTCTGTAATCCTTGGAGCCGCATATTTCTCTATAGCCTCAATTACCTGATCATATACTGACATACTTTTTTTTTTCATAAAAAAAGTTAATGATGTAGCGGGGTCAGTTTTAATGTGACAAAGTCCAGAGACACAGACAGGCTTGACGGCAGAAATGCGGTTTCCTTGCGGCTTTTATTGGCAGCCAAAACAATGCAGCTTTACAGGAAAGAAAAATAAAACAAAGCGGGAAACAAAAACGGGCTCGTCTGAGCACTACCTGTACATCGGTAAGTCCCTCTCTAGCAAAGCAGCGTACTCACAGCGGCTAGTGATACACGGCTGGCTAGCCTTTCAGAGCAATGTCTCTCACACAGAGCTCCAGCCCAGGATGCAGCTCTGGGATAAAACCCCTTCTCCCAGCTGCACTTGGTAATTAGGGCTGTGCAGTCTCTGGTCAGTGCATTAACCCTTTACCACAGGTATATAGGAATATATACGCCATCTATTACCTTTCCAGCCGCTGTTCTACAATGATCATCTTAAAAAAGTAAAGTGGACACATCTGGTAGCTTGAGTCATAAATCTCACTGCACATAATAAGGCTGAGGTTGTGTAAGGCAGCAGATTGTGACCTCCCCATCTCCAACATTTGGGTCCAATTGAAACTGCAACCGCTTCTTTCCTACTGCTGGAAAGGTTATAAATTGCCCTACACAACACAGATTTTACTTTCGGGATGCTGGGCGTCATTTCTTGCAATTAAAGAGTTTTAAAGGTGCCTACAACCATATGTATTAGATCTTTTAGTAAATTATTCTAGTAATAAATGTTACATTTCCACTTTCCATGTGGTCTGATGGAAATATGGAGATAATACGAGTGGCGGTCCATTACTTTAACAAAGAGAAGAGTTAATCGATAAACTTTTTGAAAACGATATGTTGTACCTGTCATGAGATTTCTTCCTCATTTACTCCTCCCAGTGCCAACACGAGGCTCCACCCCTACTGGAGTGACCTGTCGATCTTGTGCATCTGATGACTCTACCTGGTGTTACACATCAGATACCGTACAATGCACCGGGGATGAGAACATGTGTCTTCTCCAGACCACACAAATAACAGGTAACAGAACTTTTGTTCCTTTTTGACTTCACTACAAATGGCCCCATTGTTCTCCTACATAAGATTTATCAAGGAGTTAAATCATTTATTACTAACTTTATGAGCCCTTTTTATACTGATACCTGGCATTGAGGGCTCACAGTTTTAGTGACTACTAAACACGTTTTTTCCAGTATAAGACATAACATTATATTAATCTTTTCAGGATCCATGTCATCGTCATCAGCTGTTCGTGGATGTGCAACAAAATCTCTCTGTGACTTTGGCAGCCGGTCTAAAACTATTGAAGGCGCAACAATCAGTGTCAAAGCCACCTGCACCAGTGATGGAGTAAGCGTCCGTAACGTCCTCCTGACTCCGGCCGTTGTGTGTCTTCTACTGCTGAAAGTCTTCTTCTAACATCTTTTCAGGAAATCTTGGATAATTATAGCCAGGGAAATATTTCTTAGCTAAAACTTACATATATACAAGTCCTATAGTTCACTTGGTTAAACTATATCAAGGAGGCACAAGCAGATACTCCTGAGCTGGGCATTTTTTTACTTTATTTCACATACTAGGCTTTACTGCATTCAATCGAGATTAAAAAAGGGTTTTCAGTTTAAATAATGATTTTATCTTGAAAAAAATCCTGCAAGATGATGTATTCACTGATGAGCAGGTCTAGGTATCAAACCCGCTCCCGACTTCCCACCAGAAACAAACATGATCGGTGCTGGTATCTGCAACACCCCTGCCAAAGCATAGGCAGGAGGGTAGTTGCGAATAGTTCCCTTTCCTTTTTAGAATCTATCTGGTGAGCCTGCACAACTCATCCAGAAGGTAATGCTAGTGTTATTGCAGCTGTAGATACTGCCTAGAAAAGCAACAGTTAATTGGTATCAGTAATTATCCAATTATTTGGCTGTTATGTTAGCTGGAGTGTGATTGGAGAGGTGCTACCGCCTGAGTATTAAAAACCCCTACTGGTTCAGAGCACATAGTGCTTGGTCTAATCACAAGGAGACAGAGTAAGCAGCCCATGCCAGTGCTGCCACAGATATCCATCCCAGGATTCCCAGTGCCTAAGGCCTACTGCCTGACACCTAGGGTAAGTCTGAAGACTCAAGCCAAGAGCTGCAGCTTCCACAACTTGGACACAGCTGCACCTGAACCATCCCATACAATCAGATGTGGACCACTCTCCAGGATCACTCCGGCAAACACAATCTGCTGTTTAACCATTTTTGGGCCATTGTCTGCTGTTCGATAAAGAACTGTTAGTTGATTTGCACAATGTTGCCTCCGCCTGATCCCTGGCTACGGCTGTTACCACCGCGGGCTCCCCATCCATTACCCAGGGACATATCTTACAGACACCTAAGGGGTTGCCCCAGGGAGAACCAGTATATCAGCCTCTCCTTCCATATTTCTTGCACACACCACCTGCTGGAGACCTGCCAGACTTTAGGACAGCCCTCCGGTCCCAATACCAAGCACCACCATGCCTAGGCCGCAACCGCCAGCCGCTCCGTTTTTCTGTGCCCCGGCTGCCTCCGGGCCCCAAGAAAAGGCTAGGCACCAGTAGGGGATGTTGCACATGTAGAGGGCACAGTACTTCTACTTCCATCCTGTTAATATGTAAAGGGCACAGTACTACTACTCCCATCCTGTAAATATGTAAGGGGCACAGTACAACTACTCCTATTATGTAAATATGTAGAGGGCACAGTACTACTACTCCTATCCAGTAAATATGTAGAGGACACAGTACTACCATACCACCCAACTTTTGGGTAAGAGAAAGAGGGATGAAAGTCCCACCTCCTTTTTTCTAAACCATGCCCACTGTCCCACCCACAGTCAAAGTATAATATCAACAGTGATGGTTCCCACATGGTACAATGCCCCTTACTTTGCCCAACTCCCCACCACCACCATGGACCCGTATAATACCCCCTAATGCAACTCTGCAACATATAAGACCCCTTCTTTAATTTTATCCTCCCTTTACATTTGGTTTTCCACTTTTATTTATCTCCCCAAACTTACACATAATTCTATCTGTACTCCTACCCCCACCTCTCCTCACATGGTGTGGTCCCTGTTCTCTATCCTCCTCATATTGTGGCCTCCTGTCCTCCACCCTCCTCCTGTTGCTCCTGTCCTCCAGTCTCCTCTTGTGGCCTCCTGTCCTTTAGCTTCCTCCTGTGGCCTCCTGTCCACCAGGCTCCTCCTGTGGCCTCCTGTCCACCAGTCTCCTCCTGTGGCCTTCTGTCCACCAGCCTCCTCCTTTGCCCTCCTGTCCCCAAGCCTCCTCCTGTGGCCTCCTGTTGTCCAGCCTTTTTCTGTGGCCCCCTGTCCTCCAGCCTCCTCCTGTCCTCAAGCCTCCTCATTAGGTGGCCTCCTGTCCCACAGCATCCTCCTGTGGCCCCTGTACCCCAGCCTCTTCAAGCCCTTCAGTCTCCTCCTCCTATCCCCTCTGTCCTCTATCCCCCTCCTGTCCTCCAACCTCCTTCTGTGCTCCTCCTCCAGCATCCTCCACCTGTCCTCCAGCCTGCTCCAGCAACTTCCTGTCCCCCAGCATCCTCATGTCCTCCAGCCTCCTCCTGTCCCCCAGCCTTCTCCTCCTGTCCCCCAGCATCCACCTCCAGCACCCTCCTGTCCCCCAGCCACCTCAAGCATCCTCCAGCCTCCTAGTTCTGTCCCCCAGCCTTCTCCTGTCCTTCAGCCTCTTCCTCCTGTCCACCAGCCTCCTTCTGTCCTCCAGCCTGCTCCTGTCCCTCAGCCTCCTCCTTTCTTGCAGCCTCCTTCTCCTCCAGCATCCTCCTCCTGTCCCCTAACCTGCCCAAGCATCCTCCTGTCCTCCATACTGCTCCTTTCCCCCAGCCTCCTCCAGCCTATTCCTCCTGTCCCGCCTCCTCCTTCTGTCCCCTACCCTCCTCCTGTCCTACATCCTACTACTATCCTCCAGCCTCCTCCTGTACTTCAGCAGCCAGCTCCTGTCCTCAAGCCCCCCTGTCCTCTATTCTCTTCTTGTCCCCCGGCCTCCTCCACCTGTCCTCCAGCCCCCATATCCACTTTCCTTCTCCTGTCCTCAAGCCTCTTCCTCCTTAGCCTCCAGCCTCCCCTGTCCTTTATCCTCCTCCTCTCCTCTAGCCCCTCCTGTCCCCCAGCCTCATTCTCCTGTCCATCAGCCTACTCCTCCAAAACCCTATATCTTACCTTACCTCTTTCCCTGCTGCAGTGACATCTTCTACCGGGCTCCGACTGACTAGCAGAGGGGGCATGACCAGCCAAGGGCGGAGTTACCACCTCACATGTCACTTGCAGAAGAGGTAGCAAGGGCTAATCCCGCCTTCTCCTGTTTTGATGCTCTGCAGACAGGACAAAGCAAGGGAAGATGGAGGGAACGCGGGACATTCTCCTAGCCGCCTGTGACGGTAGGATAGAGCCCAAAAACCGGGACTGTCCTGCCGAATACGGGATGGTTGGGAGGTATGTAATACTCCTATCATGTAAATATGTAGAGGGCACAGTACTACTACTGCAATCCTGTATATATTTATAGGGCACAGTACTTTTGCTGTCCTCTTACACTTTTTTCATGATGTGATATCTAACATGTAGTTAAGCCTCCATGTCCTCATAAGAAAAAACTGTAAATGTTCTCTTTATTGATGGTAGACAGGAAAGGGCAGGAGCTCAGGTGGAGCCGTTAACCGTATACCTGCCTTGAGCTGAGGTAAAAGCCGGAATAGGGTTACAGTTAGGTGTGGCTAGAGGGGGTGGTGAGGTTTGGAGCAGGGAGGAAGAGGTCACAAGGTGGGTGGGGCTTACTTAAATAAAAGACAGCGCTTCCAGCTTCCTCTTTGGACATCTGATGGAGAGAGAGATGCCCACTTGCCCACCCTTCAGTGGTGAAGAACTTTGTCACACAGCCGTGGGATAAGGCCTTGGAGGGGGATTCTAGGAGGGAAGTTCTTTCAAGGTTTGGTGCTGAGTGCATAACCTAAAAGGCAAATGGATGATGATTATTTTTGTAGCCGGCCCACCCGGAGGTGGATACAGGTGCTTGGAGTTATCTGATGGGCCCCAGTGCAAAGTCTGTGCCAGGCCCCCGACTATAATGTATGGATTTTAGTACTAGTCTTCTCATATGGAAAAGTGACACCTAATGGGCCCCCTAAGACTTTTGGGCCTGGTTGCAACCGCACCTTCTGCACCCCCTCAAGTTACACCCCTGTCTGTGACATATGTCAGCCCTCCAGGAGGAGCGGATGGGGAGTGCCCTGAGCTAAATAGTTGTTAGTAAAGTTGTCTGTGTTTTATCGAATAGGTCAGGAAAAGGTGAAGCTGTAAGTTACAGCTGTATTCAGAATAGATCACAATCTATTTGGAACATGGAACACAAAATCTGTCATTCACAACAACATGAGGTAATACATCACTCATACTGAAAGAGAACCCGTCATGCAAAATAACCCCCCTAAACTAAATATATTTTCATAAACTGCCATTAGAGAGCATTGCCTCTATCCCTTCATTGTCCCTCTACATGCCTGTAAACCTAAGCAATGAGGTCCTAAAGCTGTATGCAAATGACCTGTGAAATGTCCAATGAAGCATTAGCATATTCGTGCTGTCCATCTTATTCATGAGTGGGAGGCACAGCCACACCCCCAGTGCATGACTGACAGCCTGTATAATGATGTGATGGCTGTATAATGATGTGCTTCCTGGTGCTGGTGGCCACGCCCCCTGCAGCCTGTGTGTGCATGTGTGTGTGTGTATAGGAGAGATACAGCAGCTCCAGGCAGCTATGTTACAGCAGAACATGTCAGATTCATGTGTAGCTGATGTCTGTGTCTCTCACCTGTATATTAGGAGGATGCAGCATGTCAGCAGATGCAGCACACACACCAGCAATGCTTTACTATACATTACACACAGACATGAGCAGGGGAGGAGAGGGGAGGGGTAACAGGGGTGACATCACTGCCTCTGACCATGTGACCAGCCTCATTTACATGATAAAAAATAGATGATTTTACAATGAATAATGTATGAAATAACTAGATAAAGGCTGGGATGGGATCCTTGTGAGCTGCTCCAACAGGAAGAGGTGACAGGACTAGTGGCAGAGACCTGATGACAGGTGTCCTTGAAGCATAAGGAGTGTGTCAGCATATACAGGGGTAATGTCTGCAACTGTCAGACATGAGGAAACATGACTGCTGCTAATACAGATGAGAGAAACCAGAAACACCCACAATGCCTCAGGAGACCAAAGGCTAGGAAATACACTAAACCACCAGAAGATGGTGCTGCTCCCTTCCATACAATGCAGACTACAACAGCTAGACTTTCTGTACAGGACAGCACAGTACTACTACTCCTATCCTGTATATATGGGCACAGCACAGTACAACTACTCATATCCTGTATATATGGGCACAGCACAGTACAACTACTCATATCCTGTATATATGGACACAGCACAGTACTTCTACTCCTATCCTGTATATATGGGCACAGCACAGTACTACTACTCCTATCCTGTATATATGGGCACAGAACAAGACTACTACTTCTGTCCTGTATTTATTGGCACAGCCCAGTACTACTACTCCTATCCTGTATATATGGGCACAGCACAGTACTACTACTCCTATCCTGTATATATGGGCACAGCACTGTACTACTACTCCTATCCTGTCTATATGGGCACAGTACTACTACTCCTATCCTGTATATATGGGCACAGAACAGTACTACTACTCATATCCTGTATATATGGGCACAGCACAGTACAACTACTCATATCCTGTATATATGGGCACAGCACAGTACAACTACTCATATCCTGTATATATGGACACAGCACAGTACTTCTACTCCTATCCTGTATATATGGGCACAGCACAGTACTACTACTCCTATCCTGTATATATGGGCACAGAACAAGACTACTACTTCTGTCCTGTATTTATTGGCACAGCCCAGTACTACTACTCCTATCCTGTATATATGGGCACAGCACAGTACTACTACTCCTATCCTGTATATATGGGCACAGCACTGTACTACTACTCCTATCCTGTCTATATGGGCACAGTACTACTACTCCTATCCTGTATATATGGGCACAGAACAGTACTACTACTCATATCCTGTATATATGGGCACAGCACAGTACTACTACTCCTATCCTGTATATATGGGCACAGTACTACTACTCCTATCCTGTATATATGGGCACAGAACAGTACTACTACTCATATCCTGTATATATGGACACAGCACAGTACTACTACTCCTATCCTGTATATATGGGCACAGGACAGTACTACTACTCCTATCCTGTATATATGGGCACAGCACAGTACTACTACTCTTATCCTGTATATATGGGCACAGCTTAGTACTACTACTCCTATCCTGTATATATTGGCACAGCACAGTACTACTCCTCCTATCCTGTATATATGGGCACAGCACAGTACTACTACTCCTATCCTGTATATATAGGCACAGCACAGTACTACTACTCCTATCCTGTATATAAGGACACAGCACAGTACTTCTACTCCTATCCTGTATATATGGGCACAGCACAGTACTACTACTCCTATCCTGTATAAATGGACACAGCTCACTACTACTACTCCTATCCTGTATATATGGGCACAGCACAGTACTACTACTCCTATCCTGTATATATGTGCACAGTACTACTACTCCTATCCTATATATATGGGCACAGCACAGTACTACTACTCCTATCCTGTATATATGGGCACAGCACAGTACTACTACTCCTATCCTGTATATATGGGCACAGAACAGTACTACTATTTCTATCCTGTATATATGGACACAGCACAGTACTACTACTCCTATCCTGTATATATGGACACAGCACAGTACTACTACTCCTATCCTGTATATATGGGCACAGAACAGTACTACTACTCCTATCCTGTATATATGGACACAGCACAGTACTACTACTCCTATCCTGTATATATGGGCACAGCACAGTACTACTACTCCTATCCTGTATATATGGGCACAGCACAGTACTACTACTCATATCCTGTATATATGGACACAGCACAGTACTACTACTCCTATCCTGTATATATGGACACAGCACAGTACTACTACTCCTATCCTGTATATACGGGCACAGCACAGTACTACTACTCCTATCCTGTATATTTGGGCACAGCACAGTACTTCTACTCATATCCTGTATATATGGGCACAGCACAGTACTACTACTCCTATCCTGTATATATGGGCACAGCACAGTACTGCTACTCCTATCCTGTATATATGGGCACAGCTTAGTACTACTACTCCTATCCTGTATATATTGGCACAGCACAGTACTACTCCTCCTATCCTGTATATATGGACACAGCACAGTACTACGACTCCTATCCTGTATATATGGGCACAGCACAGTACTACTACTCCTATCCTGTATATATGGACACAGCACAGTACTACTACTCCTATCCTGTATATATGGGCACAGCACAGTACTACTACTCCTATCCTGTATATATGGGCACAGCACAGTACTACTACTCCTATCCTGTATATATGTGCACAGTACTACTACTCCTATCCTATATATATGGGCACAGCACAGTACTACTACTCCTATCCTGTATATATGGGCACAGCACAGTACTACTACTCCTGTCCTGTATATATGGGCACAGCACAGTACTACTACTCCTATCCTGTATATATGGGCACAGTACTACTACTCCTATCCTGTATATATGGGCACAGCACAGTACTACTACTCCTATCCTGTATATATGGGCACAGCACTGCACTACTACTCCTATCCTGTATATATGGGCACAGCACAGTACTGCTACTCCTATCCTGTATAAATGGACACAGCTCACTACTACTACTCCTATCCTGTATATATGGGCACAGCACAGTACTACTACTCCTATCCTGTATATATGTGCACAGTACTACTACTCCTATCCTATATATATGGGCACATCACAGTACTACTACTCCTATCCTGTATATATGGGCACAGCACAGTACTACTACTCCTATCCTGTATATATGGGCACAGAACAGTACTACTACTCATATCCTGTATATATGAGCACAGCACAGTACTACTACTCCTATCCTGTATATATGAGCACAGCACAGTACTACTACTCCTATCCTGTATTTATAGGCACAGCACAGTACTACTACTCCTATCCTGTATATATGAGCACAGCACAGTACTACTACTCCTATCCTGTATTTATAGGCACAGCACAGTATTACTACACCTTTCCTGTATATATGGCACAGCACAGCACAGTACTACTACTCCTATCCTGTATATATGGGCACAGGACTACTACTACTCCTATCCTGTATATACGGTGTTCTTCACAATAGTGTATGAATAACAATATGTGTGAAGAACACATTGCACATACTATTGTGAAGAACACCGTTCGGCGCGCGTGTCTTCCTATAAGTTAGCAGATGTTCGGAACACCTGCAATGTGTTCTTTCTGTGCTTGGGCTGGGCTGGGAAGTGATCAGAGTCGGACTATTGGTCCTGCTCCAGCCCGCTTTGCTCCAGCCTCCACTTCAGCCCCCACTCCTCTCCTCCATGCCCGCTCCGTTTCGCTCCAGCCCCCGCTCCGCTCCTCCATGCCCGATCCAGCCCCCGCTCTGCTCCTCCATGCCCGCTCCAGCCCCCGCTCCGCTCCTCCATGCCCGCTCCAGCTACGCTCCTCCATGCCCACTCCAGCCCTTGCTCCGCTCCACTTCAGCCTCCGCTCCTGCATGCCTGATTCAGCCTCCGCTCCATGATTCCCACTCCGTTTCACTCCAGCCCCCGCTTCGTTCCTCCAACGTTTGGCGCTCGTGTCTTCGGCTAAGTTAGCGGATGTTCGGAAAATCTGCAATGTGTTCTTCACTGTGTTCTTTCACTGTGTTTTTCACTTAAATGATCCTGTGGTCACTGTGTTCACTGTTTTTATTCTATTCTTATATATGAAAAAACAACAGTGTGAGAGTTTCCGTGAGGCGCTAAAGCAAAAACACTTACACTTGAGCCCTTGGATGTAGTAGACCTCCTGTGGGGTCAAATGAACCACGGTCCAGCCGATATAAATAAGAAATAGTTTATTTCGGATCACACTGATCAATTTGAATAAAATGGTACAAATGAATGGTCCCTTTAACGCGTTTCGGGTCTTGGACCCTTTCTCAAAAAAACGGACAAGCATATACACCTTTTTTGAGAAAGGGTCCAAGACCCGAAACGCGTTAAAGGGATCATTCATTTGTACCATTTTATTCAAATTCAGTGTGATCCGAAATAAACTATTTCTTATTTATATCGGCTGGACCGTGGTTCATTTGACCCCACAGGAGGTCTACTACATGCAAGGGCTCAAGTGTAAGTGTTTTTGCTTTAGCGCCTCACGGAAACTCTCACACTGTTGTTTTTTCATATATATGCTTTACCGAAACCTTTTGGTTTCGGGTATGTTGAGTTGTGGGAGCTGCTGATCCTTACACACAGAACCAAAATTCCGGATTGGTAATACCAAGGACTGTTCCCCAGGAGTGGGAATCTATGCATAACACCAAGACTCTCACAAGGTGAGCACCCTCTATACTATCTATAAGATTCAAGTACCCGGCTATATTACCCGAGGCGCCGTCCTCTGTTGTTCCCGTTTTTTGTGATTGTAGTTTTTATTCTATTCTTCACTGGTCTTTTCTTAATTAAATGCTCGATCTCGAGCAGGGGAAATACTCGTCCGAGCAACGAGCAGTTTCGAGTACACTAATACTCGAACGAGCATCAAGCTCGGACGAGTATACTCGCTCATCTCTAGTCCGAAGCCCTAGACCAGTGATGGCGAACCTTTTAGAGCCTCAGTGCCCAAACTTCAACCAAAAGCCACTTATTTATTGCAAAGGTGCCAGCGCAGCAATTTAAGCAGTAATGTATTTCTCTTTGTTCATTGACAACTTTCAATCCTTCAGCCTCCCAAGGACTCCAACCCAGTTGAAAGGAGGAGGGCAAATTCATCTATTATTGTAGGAAGATTCTGCAGGCAGATTCTTTGAGTTCTGTCTGGTGAACTTCATTCTGGGGTGATGGCCTGGGTGCCCACAGAAAGGGTCAGAGTGCCGCCTCTGGCACCCGTGCCATAGGTTCGCCACCCCTGCCCTAGACTATCTTTCTCTAATCCTTTTATATCGCCTAACTTGATATAAACCGTATTTTACTAACATGCATATTTTTGGCAGAGTCTACTGGATTGTGGAGTAGATTGTCTGGGCTTCAGGAGCAAAGATCACTTCAAGCACCTGTAGCCTCTGCTGCCCCATCTCCTTGTGCCTTCATAGCGTGCTCCTGCGTACAAGCTGTGTTCACACAGCCGGCTTCTGCAAGTTCTTCACATGCACAAAAGCCCCTTCAGTGTTGACGATTGCCATGACATGTGCATGCGCTCTAATGGCATTGAGCTGGAGAAACTGTGCATGGACAGGGAAAGAACCGCAGAAGGAGGTCAGCAGAGGCTGCTGGATCATGGAGTAGCCTATGCTCCCATAGTCCAGAGAGGGGAAAAATTAATTAATTGTAGGTCCTCTTCTACTTCCGATGCTCCAGTGCCGCGTCGGGCCCTTAGGATCCTCTTCAGGTTGTTCCACTCCTCTTTGGGTCCCCTCGAGATTTCGGTGGCTCACAAACAATGACGTCGGCAAGTGTCTGACGTCATTCTGTGTGCCGGTTGAGCGCGAAGACCCAAAGAGGAGTGGAAAATCCCAAAGAGGAGCATAAGAACACATAGAGGATCCGAAGGACCCGAGGAGGCACCGGAGCATCGGAAGCAGAAGAGGACGTATGGGGGACGTCAGAAAGATGAGTTCAGTGTTTTTTGGGGTTTTTTTACTACAGGGGCTGGGTGGCTATATACTACAGGGGGGCTGGCAGGCTATATACTACAGGGGGATGGCAGGCCAATGGTCTATTTTATGTCTGGGATTTTTTTTTTTTTAAATCCCCAAAAAAACTCAAAATGCATAAAAAGTCTCATCACAAACTGGCTGAAGGATCGTATCCAGAGAGTTGTGGTCAATGATTCCTACTCGGAATGGTCACCAGTTATGAGTGGTGTACCTCAGGGTTCTGTGCTTGGCCCACTACTATTTAATATATTTATTAATGATATAGAGGTAGGAATTAATAGCACTGTGTCTATTTTTGCAGATGACACCAATCTGTGTAGTGTAATACAGTCTATGGAGGATGTTCATAGGCTGCAGGGTGACTTGGACAAACTGAATGTTTGGTCATTCACTTGGCAAATGAGGTTTAATGTGGATAAATGTAAGGTTATGCACCTGGGGGCCAATAATCCAAAGGCAAAATATGTCCTTGGGGGAGTAAATCTGGGAGAGTCCCTTGTTGAGAAGGACCTGGGGGTACTAGTAGATCATAAATTGAATAACAGCATGCAATGTCAATCAGCTGCCTCTAAAGCTAGTAGGATCTTGTCATGTATCAGCAGTGATCTGGACTCCCGGGATAGGGATGTAATATTACCACTATACAAGGCACTGGTTCGGCCTCACCTGGATTATGCCGTCCAGTTCTGGGCACCGGTCCATAAAAAGGAGGCCCTGGAGCTGGAGAGGGTTCAAAAATGATAAGGGGTATGGAGGGTCTTGGTTATGAGGAAAGATTAAAATAACTAGATTTCTTTAGTCTGGAAAAGAGACGACTACGAGGGGACATGATTAATTTATTTAAATATATGAATGGTCCATACAAAAAATATAGTGGTAAGTTGTTTCAGATTAGATCAAGTCAAAAGACGAGGGGGCACTGTCTCCGTTTGGAGAAATCAAGGTTTAATCACCGGAGGCGACAGGGCTTTTTTACTATGAGAACTGTCAATCTGTGGAATAGCCTGCCTCAGGCGCTGGTCACAGCTGGGACAGCAGAGAGCTCCAAGAAGGGTCTAGATGCCTTTTTACACCTAAATAACATTGATGGTTATGTTATATAGAATTGTTTCCCCTAAATCCCTTCCTCATCCAATCCCTTCCCTTCCTTGGTTGAACTTGATGGACAAGTGTCTTTTTTCAACCGTATAAACTATGAAACTATGAAACTATGAAACATAGACGAGCGTGGACTGGAGTGAGTCTGAAACTTTTTATGATACTTTTTCCAAAAGTCTCAAGTCATGAATCTGGCTTTGCATGGTGATGCACTAGCAGTTCTATGTTTAGGCCAGGATAATGAAGATGTGTATGTAGTCCTATGAGACTTTTTAGCAGTAAAAAGTCTTAGAAACCCTCAATGTGACTACTTTGAAACTTTGTTACACCAAAAAAAGTCCAGGAAAACCAATGATAGATAATCCCCCGTAAGTCTATAACATGGGTTGTCGTTTATCTAATCTTCATATGAATTCTCTCTGATTATAGTCTTCCAACTAGTTCTGGTTCCAAAAACAAGTCATACTTTCTATACCAATAGACTTCAACGTTAAGCAGGAAACAACAGTACATGTGGAAATGTAACCCCTACCAGGAAATTCTTTTCTTGATCCCTGCCTACGTAAAAAGCAAATACATGTTTAACCTAACCTTCAACCCATAAACTGTGTTATTTACTGGTGACAAATATAAGTCTATATAAAAAATTAACACTGTACTCACCTTTCCGACATCCCATGTAGGTCCTCTTCTGCTTCCGATGCTTCAGTGGCACCTCGGGTCCTTCGGATCCTCTTCAAGTTGTTCGGGTCCTCTTCGGGTCCCCTCGCGATGTCGGTGGCTCACAAACAATGACGTCAGAAAGCGTCTGACGTCATTCTGTGTGCCGGCCGAGTACGAAAACTCGAAGAGGAGCAGAAGAGGAGCGGTAGAAAACAAAGAGGATCCGAAGTTCCCGAGGAGGCACCGGAGCATCGGAAGCAGAAGAGGACGTATCGGGGACCCCAGAAAGGTGAGTACGGTGAATTTTTGTTTTTTTTTTACTACAGAGGCTGGAAGGATATATACTACACAGTGCTGGGTGGCTATATACTACAGGGGGGATTGCAGGGTACATACTACAGGGGGCTGGCTGGCTATAAACTACTGTGGGCTGGGTGGCTATATACTACTGTGGGCTGGCTGGCTATACACTACTGGGGGCTGGTTGGCTATATACTTCTGTGGGCTGGCTGGCTATATACTACTGTGGGATGGCTGGCTATAACTATATACTACAGGGGCTAGCAGGTTATATACTGGGAGGCTGTGACCAGTGCATTTCCCACCCTCAAATTGTGATATCAAACCTTAGATTCTACATTGGGTTGTCTTCTGAGGGACCTCTGGAGACTAGCGTGAGATAAGATCCCCTGGTACTATGGTAGAACCAATCCGACACTGGGTACCTTTTTACTCATATATATTCACTAATCAACTTCCCACCTTCTTGGTTTCCAGAGACCTTTCTTTGTCGACCAATTGGAAGATCTTGCAGCTTTACTGTACCTCAATATCAAATGGTTTTCAGTGATTTTCAATCCTTGAGAATATAGAACGAGGCTTTGGGGATTTGTGATCTTGATAAATCTTCTACTTCTCTGTTGCTTTAAGTAAAAAAAAAACAAGTTACTATACAGCCCATAGATTTTACTGGAGTTTTGTGTTGAATTTATAGTACCTGCAAAACTTTTACTACAACAGGAAATATTGAGAAACATAATAGAGATCCTCCTACTATACGTCCCACCTATAAAATGTTATACTTAAATACTGCCAAGTTCTTGATGCTCGGAGACGACTTCTCAGAACTGGACAATCTCATCATGAAGTCCTTTTATGGGTTTTTGAGCCTTTTCTCAACTCTTATAGCAACAAGTAAGTCCTCTAAATATTGTCATGTTTTTGTTTATTTTTTTTTCATTGTAGCAAAATTTGGTTCTATAAAACCCATCAGATAAATCATGGAAGAGGAAGATTTGCAGTGTGTACTGTGGGGAATTGCTCTGGTAGATGCCTTGTAGCAGTGCAGGAAGCAGGGAAACTTAGAGTTTAAGTCCAAATCAAGTGTTTTATTCACACTTCTTTGTCAAAACACAAACTCAGCCTTGGATTAGGCACATGTAAAAATAAACCCTGCCTGGCTGGGCACTGCCTAATACGGCAACAGAACCTAACTATACATGCACCTGGCTGCGAAGGCATCCGCTCTTGGCCAGCAGTATAACAGGAGACACTCAGGTACCTTTGATGTGTGAACTCAGACCAGCCTTCAGCTCTCCAGGTAGTGCCTCACCTACTGCTTCTGTCCTGCAGTCCAAGTCAGGCTCTAACGAGGTCTGTGACCCGCACCTCTGGGCTACGGAGGACCTAAGACCGGATGGAGTAACCCCTACTCCATAATGAGCAAGCCCACTATGGACATTACAAAGATTTATATTCTTGCGAGGCCAACATAGACCAAACTGACTACTGCTGCTTATTACATGTCTGCATTAACCCTTGGGGTACTGCAGACAAATCCAGGGCTTTTACATGTACCGTTTATCTGCCTGTAGAACAGATAGTGGTTCTCCCACACTTCACCTCTCACTTTCTCACAGTACATAGAGGAAGGGCCCAACAGCAAAGAAGACATTAACCTGCTTTCATACGATTGATAGAACCAGCACTCGTCTTACTACCCCGATGAGCACCTGTGCAGACCGGGTCCATATGGAGGCTCTAACAGACTATCAAAATAGTATTGACCACCCTGGGATGTACCTCCTCTCCATAACAACCCCTAAATAGTACAGACATGTTCTACGTCTACATATTCTGCTGAAAACTGCAGCTGATTTTCAATTCACTTGCTTGAGTTGCAGTCGCTGGAATGGC
The DNA here is from genome assembly GCF_040894005.1 of Engystomops pustulosus. NCBI lineage: Eukaryota > Metazoa > Chordata > Amphibia > Anura > Leptodactylidae > Engystomops > Engystomops pustulosus. The sequence continues at coordinate 14,258,601 of NC_092416.1, forward strand.
CACTAAAGAGAATTCTTCAGTGCTGGTTTCGGATGATCAGTTTGGGTCCTTGAATTGTTGGACTTCCTCTGTACAAATATTGATGATCCTATGGAGAGGTCTTATATACTGTACTAAGAAATTGGAAACCCCTATGAATTATGCGCTTAAGAGCCACTGATTTAGACTTCAAATTGGTCTTAAAAAGGTTTTTAAAAATTCTAAATGCTGTAAAGTTTCTGCTTTCTTTCATTACTTTTTTTCAAAACTCTTTGGGGCACATGTATCATACTTTCAGCTAGGCAAATTGTCTTTTTTTTGCGACTTTTCTCGTTTTAGCGACTTTGTGAATTTAATGTTAATATAGTAAAAACTTTAACCCTTGCAGCTGCATATTTTTCTATGGCTGCAGTTACTTGACAAAGAATAATCTCCTTAGAGCTACCTGAAATTGCAGAGTTGGGTTGAAAATCTGGTATTATGGATAAATGAAGAAATTCCGGCACTTCGAGGCAGGTCAAAATAAATGTTCTTCTCTTGTTAACAAAACTTTATAAACAAATTACAATACGCAATAGGAAAACATGTTTTTTCGGTTCCGCCTGAGCCTTCATCATGACCTACCTCGAAGTGCCGGGATTTCTTCATTTATCCAGATTACCACTTGTCTGCGAACATGAGGAGAGGGTGACCGAGTGCCGAGCCATTACAACTGAAAATCTGGCATGGTTAAGTTCCTTCCCTCCATTCACAAAATAAAGAATGGAGGTATAACAGAGGTTTAACGTATCATTTCAAATTCCCATTGACATCAATGCATATGATATCATCTGTTATGGTCAGTTTTGTCACGGATCCGTTATCCATGCGTGTTTTTGAAATGTAGGAAAACTACATTATGCACGGATAATGGATCCCTCCCTAAACAGAACATAATGGATGACATAAAAATCACATTGATATCAATGTAAATTGTAAGTGATACATTACAGCTAGAGATGGGCAAATCGATTCTAATGATTGTAACTTCGGTTAGAATTTCAGGAAAAATTTGATTCGCCACGAAGCCGAAGTTTATGCTGATTCGCGGGAACGAAGTTGTTTTTTTTCCTCTCATGTTTCTGCTAAATGGGCGCGAGAACAACGTGTTACATGGGGCAGAGGACTCTGGGAAGGAGAAAGGAACACCCCCGATGACATCTGCAGACCTGTAAGCCAATCAGCGAGCGGCAGGCTTATGTGATGTCACACAGCTCTATAAAACCAGCCATTTTCTATCTCAGCACTTCACACTTCATGTTGTAGCGTCCAGCTGCTGCTATTGTGCTGTGCGATTCTTGCTGCAATCCCTCGCTGTTCTCTAAGGGGGATCTGTATACCCCCAATAGCAGTTCTATTTAGTGACAAAATCGAATAGGAAGAAATCTGTTTGACATTCATGCATCTGCAGTAGTGAGCTGTCAGTTGTGGGGTATCTGTATAACGCACATTGCAATACCTTTTGGGGGCTCTAGTTTACAGCCAGATTCATGTTTCAAATCCACGTAGTTTATACAGTGTTTTTCCCTGAAATTACACTGTCAGTTGTGGGGCATCTGTATAACGGACATTGTAATACCTTTTGGGGGCTCTAGTTTACAGCCAGATTTATGTGTCAAATCCACGTAGTTTATAAACCACTATCTCAGACAGAAAGGTGGCAGGTGGAGCAGGCAGAGGTGGCAGCACAGTAAGAGGATGACGCAGCAGGGGTGACTCTGTGAGGCCAGAACTGCCGTTGTCATCTAGTGGCAGTATGTTGATCAACAACCCAAAGGTTGTTGAATGGTTGACTAGGTCATCCAATTCCTCAAATATACCATCTGACAACCCCAGCTAAGAGTCCGTAGGTTCCTCTGATACGACAATTAGTTGGCATGGCCCAGGAGCAGGTCAGCGGCCCTCACCTGTCCTCAACAAGGCTCTGACCTGTTCCTTTCCCGCAGCCAGAGAGCTACTAGGTGGTCTGGGCTCCGCGCCACTATTCAGCGAGGACGAAGTGTTTGAGGACAGTCAGCAGCTGCTTGGCAGTGAAGAGGTGGGGCAGACTTCCGCTGCTTCCAGCAGTAGGCAGGCTGTGCATACTGACATCGGTGAGGAGAGTAGCAGTGACTGGGAAACGCAAATTGACGATGATGTAGCCGATCGCACTTGGGAGCCGGGTGTAGCAGGGGATTCATCATCGTCAGGCGAAGAGAGTGTCAACTTGCGGAGCAGGCAGCAAGTCACTACTTACTGTGGCTGTGAGTCAGCAGGGTGGCAGCAGTGTGAGGACGGGAGCCAAATGTCCGAAGGGGTACAAATCCCGATTCGCAGGCGCAAATAAGCAGTGGCACAGGGGCTCAGCGAGGCAGCAGTGGCAGTAGTTGCTCAGTGCAGAGTGTTGGCGGTAAAATTACCACCTCATGTGTGGCAGTTTTTTGTAAAGACACCAGAGGAGCCGAGCGTGGGTATATGTCGTATCTGCGGGCAGAAAGTGAAGCGTGGCCAGGGAGCTAACCTTGGCACTACGGTCCTGCGCCAACACATGCAGCGTCACCATCCAATGGCCTGGGAGAAACGGGTGTCAGCTGCGGTCCATCCTGCAGGTGCAGCAACAGCAGCAGCACCTAGTGGCACACATGCTGTTTCAGCAAGTCAAGGCTCCAGCACCTCTGCTGAAGGGAGCTGTTTGTCTTTGACATCATCTCCCGGTCCAGATGCTCCTGCTCCTCACTACGCATGGCGTCAGCAGTCGTTAAGCGAGGGGATTACAAAAAGACAACTCTATGCGTCCACCCATCCTAAGGTGCAGAAGCTGACCGTGCTCTTGTCAAAGTTGTTGGTACTGCAGTCCCTCCCTTTCCAAGTTGTGGAATCTGCACCCTTCAGAGAACTAATGGCTTGTGCCGAACTGAGGTGGAGAGTTCCAAGCCGCATTTTCTTTCCAAAAAGGCTGTGCCAGCCCTTCACCAATATGTACAACAGAAGGTGGGCCAGTCCTTGAGCTTATCAGTTTCTTCCAAGGTGCACGGCAGCGCGGACGTGTGGAGCTGTAATTTTGGTCAGGGCCAGTATATGTCCTTTACGGCCCACTGGGTGAATGTGCTTCCCGCCCAGCCACACCAACAACTTCAACAAGAGACGGCGCTTTCTCCTCCAAACTGCTGCTGCTGCACCAGTGTCCGCCTCCTCCTTCTCCACCACCACCTCAGCCTCCACAAGTGTAAGTGCTGCTCTATCATACCACATGTGCAGGGCACAGCGGTGTCACGCAGTTCTACACCCGGTTTGCCTGGGCAAACGAAGTCACACAGGGGAGGAACTTCTCCGCATCATGCAAGAAGAAATCAATGTGTGGCTTTCTCCGCGACAACTAAAAATCGGAACCATGGTGACAGACAATGGGAGGAACATGGTGTCCGCGCTGCACCGAGGAGGGATGGTCCATGCGCCCTGCATTGCGCACGTGTTCAATCTGGTAGTCAACAAATTCCTGAAGTCTTACACCCATCTGCAAGACATTCTAAAAATGGCCAGGAAACTGTGCACGCACTTCAGCCATTCTTACAAAGCCAAGCACACCCTCCTCAAGTTGCAGCGCCAGAATGGCCTACCCCAACATAGTCTGATATACGATGTTTCCACCCATTGGAATTCCAGCCTCCATATGTTAGACCACCTGTATGAACAGAGAAAAGCCATTAATGATTTTTCGATGGTGCAAGCGGACCTTAGTACTCCCCTGTGTAACTTTGATGTCAGCCACTGGCAGCTCATGCGTGACACCTGCCGTTTGCTCAGGCCTTTTGAAGAGGCCATGTTATTTGTCAGTCGCCAGGACTGCGGGATGAATAACGTCATTCCACTGCTTCATGTCCTGGAACTCATGCAGCAAAATCGGTCTGGTTAGGGCACTGGAGAAGTGGAGACTACATCTCATGGCCACATGAGTCCCGTGGGGGCTGAACTGGAGGAAGAGGAGGAGGAGGACAATGGAGCACAAGCAGAGTCTGGTGCAATTTGTGTTTTTTCTACTCAGGTGACAGGAGAGGAGGAGCATGAGCATCCGGAGGAGGTAGAAGACGAGGCAGATGACCCAGAAGCACCTCGGCAGTATACTGTGTATCTGGAGACCGGGAATCCCTCAGAGTCACTTGCGCAGATGGCCCGCAGCATGCTGCTTTGCCTAACTAGTGACAACCGAATAGTCAACATCCGGCATAGGGATGACTTTTGGCTCTCCACCCTCTTGGACCCTCGCTACCGGTCCAAAATGGGTGACTTTTTTCCTGCTGCTGAGAGGAAGGAACAACTGGCATACTATAGAGAAATACTGAGCACACAGTTGTCCGCTGCCTATGTGCGCCATTGTCCATCCTCTGTCAGGTCTGACCGGGGGATTCCTGGCAGTCATTGCTTACGTACTACTACTACGGCTGCTGTGGGGAGCTGGGGTTTAGGAGCAGTAGCAGTTCCATCAACAGTCGCTTAAGTTTGGATTCCTTAATGAGCAATTTCCTTCACCCGCCTAGTGAGGAGGGTAGCCGCCACCGGCAGCAGCAGCAGGTCATGGAGCAGATCCTGCACCAGCAGGTGGTGGCCTACTTGGACAGCACTTTACCACCTGAGGTAGAGGATCCCATGGACTACTGGGCAGCCAAACTTGATGCGTGGCCGCAACTTGCGGAGTTTGCAGTAGAGAAGCTGTCCTGCCCGGCCAGTAGTGTGGCATCAGAGCGGGTGTTCAGTGTGGCGGGGGCCATCATTACCCCCAGGAGAACCCGCTTGTCCACCCATAATGTGGAGAGACTGACCTTTGTCAAGATGAATCAGGCTTGGATCGGCCAGGATTTTAACTCACCAATGCCTAATGCATCAGATTAGATCAGCCATGACGCCTCCTCCAAACGTTGAAAATGAGTCTGGGTTCTAACTACCTGCCTCAGCCACTACTCTGCTGCTGCCACCCGCCTGATGCCACACATCTGCTGCTAGTTGCGCCATCTCCCTCCTACCATCTTTACCAGGGACTGGAATTGTCCGCCACCTCCACACTATATCATGGTGCCACTCTGCGGGCTCCTGCTGCTACTGATGCCACCTTAACAAATTCGCCCATCTCTACTAGTGAGTCCACACGCCGAAAGTTATCACCGTGTTACTATATGGTAATTTTTCCATAGTGTTGTCTTTATGTGCAAATTCATTTTTTCAACATTGTAGGTGATGTTATTGTTGCCATAGTTGTTATAGTTGACCCATGAGGACCCTAGTAATTAACCATACACATTGACTAGACTATAATAGGGTTAAATGCCTAGACTAAATAAAATTTGTGAGAGTATATAGCATTATTTCATACCTGGGGGAGTGATCTTTACTTTTTCTATAATAATAATAATAGCCACATCTCTGTCCTTATAGTGATGTATGTAGTGGGAGACTGAACTTCGCCTCGGGGTAGTAAATGTTTTGTATAATGCTGGTCAGTCCAGGGCCGCATCTGCCACAAGGCAAGATGAAAATCTTGCTTCAGGCGGCATAAAGCAACTTCCCAAGCATCCTAGCGGAATCAACACCATATGCTTATCCTGCCTCCCACATGACCCTCCTTCTGCCTCCTCCCACAACATGTAAGTCCACTGCAAGTAAGTCCAAAGCAAAGGAGTGTGAACAGAATCCAGAGAAGGAGTGAGAGACCTATCTGCCATTATCTGCCATTTTCTGCCATGTCTGCTTACTACATGTGGAGAAGAGGTCATGGAGTTGTGTAGTTTCACAGCAGCTTATATGTAGTGACTGTAATTTCACTGCTCAGCCCAAAAATATAGTATACAAAAGAGCAAACACATAAACAGACCTGATAGCACATCCATCCTGGTGGTAGATGCTCTATAACTACTCTGGGACCTCTCACTGACTTTAGACGTCAGCGAGGGCAGGTCCCGTGTGCCCAGCGCTAGTCACAGGACACGGTCTCTAGGTGTCAGAGACACCCGGAGACACTAGGGAGAAGGGAGATGTTCTCCCTTCTCCGTTCCTTACAGCATCGTGCTGAAGGACTGCCCGGTCATGTGACCGCTGGGCCTAAAGGGGTTAAACAGAGCTACTGGGGCCCTATTTGCGTTTTCCCGACGTGTTACCCGAATATTTCCGATTTGCGCCAATTGTACCTGAATTGCCCCGGGATTTTGGCGCACGCAATCGGATTGTGGCGCATCGGCGCCGGCATGCGTGCGATAGAAATCGGGGGGCGCAGCCGAACGAAAACCCGCCATATTCGGAAAAACCGCCGCATTTAAAAACCGAAAAAGTGTCGCTTGGGAAGCGCTTACCTTCACCTGGTGGACGGCGGAGGAACTACCTTCATAAATCCCGTTCGGACCCGAATCCTGTGCAAAAAACGCGCCGCTGGATCGCGAATGGGCCGGGTAAGTAAATCTGCCCCTATGTGTACATGTTCGGTGTAAAGCGCAAAGAGGTTAATTCATGAAATTCTATATTTTTTCAATGTCGCCACATGAGTTTACTGCTAAGGGGCCCACTGAGGCTCTGTCAACCAGGGGCCCACTGAATCCTAGAACCGGCCCTGGGACACACACACATTGCACTTGAAGAACACAATCATCCATTGTGACAATCCATTCTACCTAATTTTAATACCAAAAACTGGGAAAACCTATTGACTCAAGTATAAGTCAACGGTGGGAAATGCATTGGTCACAGCCTCCCAGTATATAGCCAGCCCCTGCAGTATATAGCCTGCCAGCCCCCTGTAGTATATAGCCTGCTGGCCCCATTGTATATAGCCTGCCAGCCCCTTTTAGTTTATAACCTGCCAGCCCCTGTAGTATATAGCCTGCCAGCTCCCTGTAGTATAACGCGAATCGGGCCCTTAGTAAATGACCCCCATTGTAACGAATCCTATGCAAAAATGCCATATACTGCAATAAACACAATGGGGGTCATTTACTAAGGGCCCGATTCGCGTTTTCCCGACGTGTTACCCGAATATTTCCGATTTGCGCCGCTTGTACATGAATTGCCCCGGGTTTTTGGCGCACGCGATCGGATTGTGGCGCATCGGGGCCGGCATGCGCGCGACAGAAATCGGGGGGGCGTGGCCGAACGAAAACCCGACGTACTCGGAAAAACCGCCGCATTTAAAAACCGAAAATGTGTCGCTTGGGGAGCGCTCACCTTCACCTTCTATGGGATGGTGCATTCCGGGGCGTTAAGATTATTTTCGGCGCTGCAGCGCCACCTGGTGGACGGCGGAGGAACTACCATCTTAAATCCCAGCCGGACCCGAATCCTGTGCAGAGAACGCGCCGCTGGATCGCGAATGGGCCGGGTAAGTAAATGTGCCCCAATAAATGTGTTTTTTCGCCAATTTCCCCACATTTGAAATTTTTTCCAGCTTCCCAGTACACGGCATGGAATAATAAATAGCGTCACTGAGAAGTAAAGTTTGTTATGCAGAAAAATAACCCTCACACAGCTCTGTACACGGGAGAATGACAACGTTAAAGATTTTAGAAGGCGGGAAGCGAAAAAATGAATGTAAAAACACTGAGTCCTTATTGGGTTAATATCAAGTTGCTCCATAAATTAATATACTGCCCCTCAAATTAATATACAGCCCATCAAAGAAATATACAGCTCATCAAATTAATATACTGCCCCTCAAATTAATATACAGCACATCAAATTAATATACAGCTCATCAAATTAATATTCAACCCCTCAAATTAATATACAGCTCATCAAATTAATATAGAGCCCCTCAAATTAATATGCTTCCCCTTAAATTAATATACAGCCCATCAAATTAATATACAGCTCATCAAATTAATATACAGCTCATCAAATTAATATACAGCCCCTCAAATTAATATACAGCCCATCAAATTAATATTCAACCCCTCAAATTAATATACAGTCCCTTAAATTAATATACAGCCCATCAAATTAATATACAGCCCCTCAAATTAATATACTGCCCCTTAAATTAATATACAGCTCATCAATTTATATACAGCTCATCAAATTAATATACAGCTCATCAAATTAATATACAGCCCCTCAAATTAATAAACAGCTCATCATATTAATATACTGCCCCTTAAATTAATATACAGCCCCTCAAATTAATATAGAGCCCCTCAAATTAATATACAGCCCCTCAAATTAATATACAGCCCCTTAAATTAATATACTGCCCCTCAAATTAATATACAGCCCCTCAAATTAATATACAGCTCATCAAATTAATATACAGCCCCTCAAATTAATATACAGCTCATCAAATTAATATTCAACCCCTCAAATTAATATAGAGCCCCTCAAATTAATATACAGTCCCTTAAATTAATATACAGCCCATCAAATTAATATACAGCTCATCAAATTAATATACAGCCCCTCAAATTAATATACTTCCCCTTAAATTAATATACAGCCCATCAAATTAATATACAGCTCATCAAATTAATATACAGCCCCTCAAATTAATATACTGCCCCTTAAATTAATATACAGCCCATCAAATTAATATACAGCTCATCAAATTAATATACAGCCCCTCAAATTAATATACTGCCCCTTAAATTAATATACAGCTCATCAAATTTATATACAGCTCATCAAATTAATATACAGCCCCTCAAATTAATATACAGCTCATCAAATTTATATACAGCTCATCAAATTAATATACTTCCCCTTAAATTAATATACTGCCCCTTAAATTAATATACTGCCCCTTAAATTAATATACTGCCCCTTAAATTAATATACAGCTCATCAAATTAATATACAGCTCATCAAATTAATATGCAGCCCCTCAAATTAATATTCAGCTCATCAAATTAATATACTGCCCCTGAAATTAATAAACAGCTCATCAAATTAATATACTGCCCTTCAAATTAATATACAGCTCATCAAATTAATATACTGCCCCTGAAATTAATATACTGCCCCTCAAATTAATATACAGCCCCTCAAATTAATATACTGCCCCTCAAATTAATATACTGCCCCTCAAATTAATATACAGCTCATCAAATTAATATACTGCCCCTGAAATTAATAAACAGCTCATCAAATTAATATACAGCCCCTCAAATTAATATACAGCCCCTCAAATTAATATACAGCTCATCAAATTAATATACTGCCCCTCAAATTAACAAACAGCCCATCAAATTAATATACTGCCCCTCAAATTAATATACTGCCCCTCAAATTAATATACAGCCCCTCAAATTAATATACAGATCATCATATTAATATACTGCCCCTGAAATTAATAAACAGCTCATCAAATTATTATACTGCCCCTCAAATTAATATAGTGCCCCTCAAATTCATATACGGCTCCTAAAATTTATATACAGCCCCTCAAATTCATATACAGCCCCTCAAATTAATGTACAGCCCCTCAAATTAATGTACAGCCCCTCAAATTAATGTACAGCCTCTCAAATGAATATACAGCCCCTCAAATTCATTTACGGCTCCTAAAATTAATATACAGCCCCTCAAATTAATATACAGCCCCTCAAATTAATGTACAGCCCCTCAAATTAATATACTGCCCCTCAAATTCATTTACGGCTCCTAAAATTAATATACAGCCCCTCAAATTAATATACAGCCCCTCAAATTAATGTACAGCCCCTCAAATTAATATACAGCCCCTCAAATTAATGTACAGCTCAGCAAATTAATATACAGCCCCTTAAATTAATATACAGCTCATCATATTAATATACTGCCCCTCAAATTAATATACTGCCCCTAGAGATGAGCGAGCACTAAAATGCTCGGGTACTCGTTATTCGAGACGAACTTTTCCCGATGCTCGAGTGCTCGTCTCGAATAACGAGCCCCATTGAAGTCAATGGGAGACTTGAGCATTTTTCAAGGGGACCAAGACTCTGCACAGGGAAGCTTGGCCAAACACCTGGGAACCTCAGAAAAGGATGGAAACACCACGGAAATGGACAGGAAACAGCAGGGGCAGCATGCATGGATGCCTCTGAGGCTGCTTAATCGCACCATTATGCCAAAATTATGGGCAACAGCATGGCCATGACAGAGTGACAGAATGAAGCTAGATAGCATCTAAAACATCCAATAATTGACCCTGACACTATAGGGGACGGCATGCAGAGGCAGTGGCAGCAGGCTAGAGAGTGGCATGGCGACATACCCTAAATGGACTCAGGCTTCAAACCAATGGGTGGCAGAGAGGAACCAAAGGAGGTGAGCAAGAAGCGCTCAAATAATATCGGTACATGATAAAAGTTTGCCAGTATATTTTGTGGATTACACAGCAGGGTGGCGACAAAGTTAACATGGAAGCCATGAAAACAACCCAAATTTCTGCCTGACACAGCTCGTTTGATAAGGGGAACATGTATGGAGGCAGTGAACTAGTAGTAGATTAAAGGTGCTGCAGTTAAAACTATGTTAGTTGGATCTTGGCATGGAGCTGGCGCTCCGCTGCCAGGCGAGCTTTCGCCAATCCAAGCCCCTGTCTCTAGGCTACTCCCCAAACAGCACTTCTAAGAACCTTTTGTATAAGATCAAGTGTAGTAGCGTTCTTATAAGTTTGGGATATGGCGGGTGAGGGGAATGTAAACAGATGCGCAAGAAGCGCATGATGCGCATGGAGCTGGCGCTCCGCTGCCAGGTGAGCTTTCGCCAATCCAAGCCCCTGTCTCTAGGCTACTCCCCAAACAGCACTTCTAAGAACCTTTTGTATAAGATCAAGTGTAGTAACGTTCTTATAAGTTTAGGATATGGCGGGTGAGGGGAATGTAAACAGATGCGCAAGAAGCGCTGAAATAATATCGGTAAATGATAAAAGTTTGCAAGTATATTTTGTGGATTACACAGCAGGGTGGCGACAAAGTTAACAAGTTTGATGTGGAATGCCCTGTAATAGCTCTTGGGCGGTGTGCCTTTTATCGCCTAGGCTCAGCAGTTTGAGCACCGCCTGCTGTCGCTTAGCGACGGCACTGCTGCTGTGCCTAGAGCTACCGACTGATGGCGCCATGCCCATGGATGGTAGTTCGGAGGAGGAGGTGGAGGAGGGGTGGGAGGAGGAGGCATAGTAGGCCTGAAACACCTGGACCGAGGTAGGCCCCGCAATCCTCGGCGTCGGCAGTATATGACCAGCCCCAGGGTCAGACTCGGTCCCAGCCTCCACCAAGTTAACCCAATGTGCCGTCAGCGATATATAGTGGCCCTGCCCGGCAGCACTCGTCCACGTGTCCGTGGTCAGGTGGACCTTGTCAGAAACGCCGTTGGTCAGGGCACGGATGATGTTGTCTGACACGTGCTGGTGCAGGGCTGGGACGGCACAACGGGAAAAGTTGTGGCGGCTGGGGACCGAATACCGAGGGGCGGCCGCCGCCATGAGGTTGCGAAAGGCCTCGGTCTCTACTAGCCTATAGGGCAGCATCTCCAGGCTAAGCAATCTGGAGATGTGGACATTAAGGGCTTGGGCGTGCGGGTGGGTTGCACTATATTTGCGTTTCCGCTCCAGCGTCTGGGGTATGGAGAGCTGAACGCTGGTGGATGCTGTGGAGGATCGTGGAGGCGACGATGGGGTTTTTGTGGCAGGGTCCTGGGCAGGGGGCTGACTATCAGCTGACACAGGGGAAGGAGCAGTGGTGTGCACGGCCGGAGGTGAACGGGCTTGTTGCCACTGAGTGGGGTGTTTAGCATTCATATGCCTGCGCATACTGGTGGTAGTTAAGCTAGTAGTGGTGGAACCCCTGCTGATCCTGGTTTGGCAAATGTTGCACACCACAGTCCGTCGGTCATCCGGTGTTTCCTTAAAGAACCTCCAGACTTCGGAAAATCTAGCCCTCGCCACGGGAGCTTCACTAGTTGACACATTTGGCGCTGATGCACCAGCTCTGGCCCTGCCTCTCCGTCTGGCCCCACCACTGCCTCTTCCAACCTGTTCTGGTAGAGGACTCTCCTCTGTCTCAGAAGCACTGTGTTCACCCGGCCTATCAACCCAGCTTGGGTCTGTCACCTCATCATCCTCCGATCCCTCAGTCTGCTCCCCCCTCGGACTTCCTGCCCTGACAACAACTTCCCCACTGTCTGACAACCGTGTCTCCTCATCGTCGGACACCTCTTTAGACACTTCTTCCACTACGTCAAGAAGGTCATCATCACCCACAGACTGCGACTGGTGGAAAACCTGGGCATCGGAAAATTGCTCAGCAGCAACCGGACAAGTGGTTTGTGAGTGTGGGAAGGGTCCAGAAAACAGTTCCTCAGAGTATGCCGGTTCAAATGGCAAATTTTCCTGGGAGGGGGCAGACTGGGGGGGGAGGAGGCTGAGGTGCAGGAGCTGGAGGAGTGCCGATTTCGGTGACATGGGTGGACTGCGTGGAAGACTGACTGGTGGACAAATTGCTCGAAGCATTGTCGGCAATCCACGACATCACCTGTTCGCACTGTTCTGGCCTCAACAGTGCTCTACCACGAGTCCCAGTAACTTCAGACATGAACCTAGGGAGTGTAGCTCTGCGGCGTTCCCCTGCTCCCTCATAAGCAGGTGGTGTCTCACCCCGGCCAGGACCACGGCCTCTGACCCCTGCAGTAGTTGGACGCCCACATCCCCGCCCTCGTCCTCTACCCCTAACCCTCGGGTTAAACATTTTTAAAATGAGAGTTATAACTTTAATTTTTTTTTAACTTTTTTTTGTGTTTTTTTGTTTTTTTTTGTGTTTTTTAGTTTTTAAAACCAAACGATGCTATCCTATTGCTATGGCTATTTTCTAGACAAGTATGAAAGCACACTACTATGCCAGATGAGATGACGCTGAGTTATTAAACAAAATAAACGTAAAATAAAAAAGGAAATGGCAGACTGTGCCTAATTGAATTCCAACCCCTAATAAATTTTCCCACTTCGGTCTTTGCAATGGATATGTGCGTCACTAAGCGCAAAACACAGCGGTCGCAAGTCTCACTACAAATTGCTCACAATTTGCTAGTAGATGCACTGCAGCAAGTACAGCCACCAGCAGATCAACCAGAAATCAAATATATATAACGCTACTGTAGGCGTAAGTAAGCCGTTTGGATTCTCCTATGGCTATTTTCTAGCCAAGTATGAAAGCACACTACTATGCAAGATGAGATGACGCTGAGTTATTAAAAAAATAAACGTAAAATAAAAAGTAAATGGCAGACTGTGCCTAATTGAAATCAAACCCCTAATAAATTTTCCCACTTTGGTGTTTGAGGTGGATATGTGTGTCACTAAGAGCTAAACACAACGGTAGCAAGTCCCCCTGCAAATTCCTCACAATATGGTACTAGCTGCAAATAAAAAAAAAAAAGTATAACGTTATTGTAGCCCTAAGAAGGGCTGTTGGGTTCTTGTAGAATCACTCCTGCCTAACACTATTCTAATAGAACACCCTAACGCTTTCCCTGACCAGCAGCAGCTCTCTCCCTAGCGGCCTCCAGACACAGAATGATGCGAGCAGCGCGGGCAGCGGCTAGTCTATCCCAGGGTCACCTGATCTGGCCAGCCAACCACTGCTATCGACGTGTAAGGGTACCACGTCATGCTGGGTGGAGTGCAGAGTCTCCTGGCTTGTGATTGGCTCTGTTTCTGGCCGCCAAAAAGCAAAACGGCGGGAGCTGCCATTTTCTCGAGCGGGCGAAGTATTCGTCCGAGCAACGAGCAGTTTCGAGTACGCTAATGCTCGACCGAGCATCAGGCTCGGACGAGCATGTTCGCTCATCTCTAACTGCCCCTCAAATTAATATACAGCTCATCATATTAATATACTGCCCCTCAAATTAATATACAGCCCCTCAAATTAATATGCAGCTCATCAAATTAATATACAGCTCCTCAAATTATTATACAGCCCCTCAAATTAATATACAGCCCCTCAAATTAATATGCAGCTCATCAAATTAATATACAGCTCCTCAAATTATTATACAGCCCCTCAAATTAATATACAGCCCCTCAAATTAATATGCAGCTCATCAAATTTATATACAGCTCCTCAAATTATTATACAGCTCCTCAAATTATTATACAGCCCCTCAAATTAATATACAGCCCCTCAAATTAATATACTGCCCCTCAAATTAATATACAGCTCATCATATTAATATACAGCTCATCATATTAATATACTGCCCCTCAAATTCATATACGGCTCCTAAAATTAATATACTGACCCTCAAATTAATATACTGCCTCTCAAATTAATATACAGCTCATCAAATTTATATACAGCCCCTCAAATTAATATACTGCCCCTCAAATTAATATACAGCTCATCAAATTTATATACAGCCCCTCAAATTAATATACTGCCCCTCAAATTCATATACGGCTCCTAAAATTAATATACTGCCCCTCAAATTAATATACTGCCCCTCAAATTAACAAACAGCCCCTCAAATTAATATACTGCCCCTCAAATTCATTTACGGCTCCTAAAATAAATATACTGCCCCTCAAATTAATATCCTGCCCCTCAAATTAATATACTGCCCCTGAAATTAATATACAGCTCCTAAAATTAATGTACTGCCCCTCAAATTAATATAGTGCCCCTCAAATTAATATACTGTCCCTCAAATTCATATACGGCTCCTAAAATTAATATACTGTCCCTCAAATTCATATACGGCTCCTAAGATTAATATACTGCCCCTCAAATTAATATACAGCCCCTCAAATTAATATACTGCCCCTCAAATTAATATACTGCCCCTCAAATTCATATACGGCTCCTAAAATTAATATACTGCCCCTCAAATTAATATACAATCCCTCAAATTAATATACAGATCATCATATTAATATACTGCCCCTCAAATTAATATACAGCCCCTCAAATTAATATACTGCCCCTCAAATTAATATACAGCCCCTCAAATTAAAATACGGCCCCTCAAATTAATATACTGCCCCTCAAATTAATATACTGCCCCTCAATTAATATGCAGCCCATCAAATTAATATAAAGCTCATCAAATTAATATACAGTCCCTCAAATGAATATGCAGCCCTTTAAATTAATATACAGCCCCTCAAATTAATATACAGCTCGTGTCCTAACACTGACGTGCTCTTAGTTCTCTGCAAAAGTTCTGGCAGATTTTTGTTTGAATCCTACAACAGTCATACAGAGGGGAGGGACAGCAATTCAGTGCAACTTTCTAAGAGCACAGCTAAAGAGAACAGCAGTGTGAGGACACGGCTCCATTGCACTTAAAGAGGCGTGTCACGGGTGGTCGATATAGGTCGCGGGCTCACCCGTGCTGCCCTGCCCCCGCCAGCGCGCCGCCAGCGCGTCTCACCTGGCCCGGCTCCCGGCTCACTCCCCTCCGCGGTCCGCGTGCGTCCCCGACTGCTAGGGTGCGCGGCTCCTTCTCCAGATTTAAAGGGCCATTAATTGGCGCTGGCCATATTGCCCAATTCTATATAAGCCTGCCTCTTCCTGCAAGCCCTGCCGGATCTTTGTGCCTCAAAGCCTGAGAGAAAGCTTTACTGCGATTAGCCTGTGTTCCTGTGTCTCCTGCATTCCTGTGTCTCCTGCGTTCCTGTGTCTCCTGCGTTCCTGTATCCCTCCATGTTCCTGTGTTACCTGAGCTCCTCCATGTTCCCGTGTACCAGTGTTACTCCGTGCTGCTGTCCTGTGTGCTGTGTTCCCGTACCTCTCTGCTTGGACCTCCTGTTGCTGACTCCGGATTGAACTCTGATGTTGCATCTCTGCCGCCTGCCCTGACCCTGTGCGTGCACTTTGACCACAAGATTGATTGCCGTTCTTGTACCTCAACCTTGGCCGCCACTGCAGACAAGTCACGCCTGAGGAATGACCTGGTGGTACCACGCCGCAGCTTGTCTAACCCGCTTTGCGGTGGGTTCTGGTGAAAACCGGGTAATACTTAGACTCTGGTCCCAGGTAGTGGCTTGAGTCATCGTCTGCAGTGGTCCAGTGGATCCACAACCCGCAAGCCTGACAGTAAGATCCGGCCATAGATCCCGCTGAGGTTCCGTCTCCCAGTAGGCCTGATCTTTCTACGATTGTGATGCATCAATCCCGGCAGATTGCCGCACAGCGCGAACAGCTGGAGCAAGTCACTGCCATGCTGCAACAGTTGCTAACTACCCAGCATCAGCAACGGGTCCCTAAAGCTGTTCCTGTAACTCCTGCTACTCCTGCTGTCCTTCCTGCTACCGAACCCAGGCTACGTCTTTCTATGCCCGGCAAGTATGTCGGGGATCCCAAGCTATGCAGGGGCTTCATCACCCAGTGTTCTTTACACATAGAGCTCATGCCGTCCCAATTCGTCACGGAGCGTTCCAAGGTGGCATTTATCCTCAGCCTCTCTCCGGGAAAGCCCTGGCCTGAGCTACTCTGCTTTGGGACAGAGACGACCCGGTCACTGCTACTCTTGGCATTTCTGGCAGAATTCCGGTCTGTTTTCGAAGAACCAGCACGGGCCTCCTCTGCTGAGACTGCGTTGTTGAATCTGCGTCAGGGCAATTCATCTGTTGGAGAGTATGCCGTGAAGTTCCGTACCCTGGCCTCGGAGCTCTCTTGGAACGACGCGGCCCTGTCCGCAGCTTTCAAAAAGGTACTCTCCTCCCATTTTAAAGATGCTCTGGCCGCTCGTGATCTGCCATCCACTATGAGTGGTCTAATCTCTCTGGCCACCCGGATAGACGTGTGATTTAGAGAGCGCACCGAAGAATCTCTCCTCGAGCAGCTTCAAGCTTGTCTAAGACGTCTTCCTTGCCTGGCTCCTGTCTTCCAGAGGCCGCTCCAGTCACCGGTTGTACCTTCTGCCGAAGAGCCTATGGAGGTGGACAGAGCCAGACTGTCTTCCCAGGAACGCAACAGAAGACGACAGGGAGACCTCTGCCTCTATTGTGCGAGTCCTAAACACTTCATCAGGACGTGCCACCACTTAGGGTTCTTGGGAGAAGCGTCCCTAGGTGTGTGCGAAGCTTCTCCACGTTTGACCATTCCTGTGCTCCTCTGTGTTGGTACGAGCAGCCAGTTCCAAGTGTGTGCCTTCTTGGACTCCGGGTCCGCAGGAAATTTTGTGGATGCTGCACTGGTCTCGCAGCATCACATTCCAGTGATCCGCCTCGACAAGCCCCTGGTCATCTCTTCGGTCATTTGTCAGATTCTCTCTGATCCAGTTCAGTATCGCACTGAACCACTGTGTCTGCAAGTTGGTGCCCTGCATTTGGAGAGACTGTCTTTCTACGTACTTCCCCTGCTCCACTTCCTCTGTCCTATTGGGACTTCCGTGGCTGCAGAGACATGCACCTGTTCTTAACTGGCAGACTGGGGAGGTTCTTCGCTGGGGTCCTGGATGCCAGTCCCGCTCTCCGTCCAGTCTCTACTATACCTTCCTCCTTGTCTCTCAAGTCTCTGAAGGGTCTTCCTGCTGCTTACCTGAACTATGCTGATGTCTTCCCTGAAAAGCAAGCGGAGACCTCGCTACCGCATCGTCCATATGATTGCCCTATTGAACTGCTGCCAGGGACATCCCCGCCACGAGGTCGAGTTTACCCGCTGTCTGTGCCTGAAACTGCGGCCATGTCGGCCTACATCAAGGAGAATCTCCAGAAGGGGTTCATCCGCAAATCCTCTTCTCCTGCTGGTGCCGGCTTCTTCTTTGTGGCCAAGAAAGATGGTTCTCTTCGTCCCTGCATTGACTATCGGGGCCTCAATAAGGTGACAATAAAGAACAGGTATCCATTGCCTTTAATCACGGAACTCTTTGACCGCCTCCGTGGAGCTAAAGTCTTCTCTAAATTGGACCTTAGAGGGGCTTATAATCTTATCCGCATCCGGAAGGGCGATGAATGGAAGACCGCCTTTGGTCATGCCCTTTGGACTGTGTAATGCGCCTGCAGTGTTTCAGGAATTCGTGAACAACATTTTCCGAGACCTGCTATACACCTGTGTTGTTGTCTACTTAGATGACATCTTGGTCTTCTCTCCTGATCTGGAGTCTCATCAAGTGCATATACGGCAAGTTCTTAGGCGCCTAAGAGCCAATCGTCTCTATGCTAAACTGGAGAAGTGCCAATTCCATCAGAAGAGCCTTCCGTTTCTAGGATACATAATCTCCGATAAAGGCCTACAGATGGATCCAACCAAGTTGTCTGCGGTACTTCAGTGGCCTCGCCCAGTGGGACTCTGTGCCATACAGAGATTCCTTGGTTTTGCAAATTATTACCGGCAATTCATTCCTCACTTCTCTTCCCTCGTATCTCCCATTGTGGCCCTAACTGAAAAAGGTGCTGATCCCAGACACTGGTCTCCAGTTGCGGAGGAAGCATTCTCAAGACTGAAGTCTGCCTTCGCCTCTGCTCCTGTTCTGACGTGGCCAGATTTAGAGAAACCCTTCCAACTTGAGGTTGACGCCTCCTCCGTGGGTACTGGAGCTGTGCTCACTCAGAAAGGGCCCAAAGGCCGAACACTTACCTGTGGTTTCTTTTTTTAGAACCTTCTCTGCGGCTGAGAGGAATTACTCCATGGGAGATTGGGAAAACCAGGTTGTTAAACTTGCCTTGGAAGAGTGGCGCTATCTTCTGGAAGGAGCTCGTCACCCGGTCAGTTTATATTCTGACCACAAGAATCTCCTGTACCTCCAAACTGCTCAACGTCTCAATCCAAGACAAGCCCGCTGGTCCCTTTTCTTTTCACGTTTTAATTTTTTGATCCATTTTCGCCCAGCTGAGAAGAACATCAAGGCAGATGCCCTCTCACGTGCCTCTGATGTTATTGGGGAAGAACCGACTCTTTGTCATATCATCCCTCCGGAACTGCTGGTTGTGGCTGCTCCAGTAGACCTCTGAGAGCTCCCTCCTGGCAAGAATTATTTCCGACCTGCTCTTCGGAAGAAGATTTTGACTTGGGGACATTGTTCTCGTGTGGCCGGGCATCCTGGGGTGCAGAGCTCTTTAGCCCTCATTTCTCATTATTATTGGTGGCCGAATCTGGTCCAAGACGCACTGGATTTTGTGGCTTCCTGCATCTCTTGTGCTCATAATAAACCATCACGCCTCAAACCTGCCGGTCTCCTGATGCCGTTGCCCATACCCAGTTGCCCGTGGACTCACGTGGCCATGGACTTTGTCACGGACCTTCCCTGTTCCTCTGGGAGTACTGTCATCTGGGTGGTAACTGATCGGTTCTCCAAAATGTCTCATTTTGTTCCGCTGCCAGGTCTACCGTCTGCTCCTCGTCTAGCCAGTCTGTTCATCACTCACATCTTCCGGCTTCATGGTCTTCCACGGCACATAGTATCTGACCTTGGAGTTCAGTTTGTTTCCCGGTTCTGGCGTTCTCTGTGCAGCCAACTCCAGGTGAAATTGGACTTTTCCTCAGCGTATCACCCTCAGTCTAATGGACAAGTCGAGAGGGTTAATCAGACCTTAGGTTGTTATCTCCGCCATTTTGTCTCTGCCCGACAGGATGACTGGTCCACTCTGCTCCCATGGGCTGAGTTCTCCTACAACTCCCTGGACTCTGAGTCTGCCGGTGCCACTCCTTTCTTCATTGTCTATGGGAGACATCCACGACCACCTCTTCCTCTCTCCATGTCTGCTGATGTTCCTGTGGAAGAGTTGATAGAAGACCTCAAAACTATCTGGGAACAGACTCATCAGTCTTTACTTCAGGCGTCCGCCCGCTCAAAAACTCAAGCGGACAAGAAACACAGGTCTCCTCCCATATTCTCTCCAGGTGACAAAGTGTGGCTGTCATCCAAGTATGTCCGTTTGAAGATTCCCAGTTACAAGCTGGGCTCACGTTTTCTGGGACCTTTCGAGGTGTTACAGCGCATTAATCCAGTGCGTATAAACTCCGCCTTCCTCCTACTATGCATATCCCAAATTCTTTCCACGTCTCCCTGCTGAAACCTGTCATTCTGAATCGCTTCTTCCGGCACGTTCCTCACCCCACTCCAGTGACGGACTCCACCAACACCTACGAGGTAAAAGAGATCCTGGACATGAAGATGGTAAGGGGGAAGCGGTTCTTCTTGGTTGACTGGAAGGGATTCGGACCAGAAAAGAGGTCGTGGAGCCAGAGGACAATATATTGGATCGTGATCTCCTGCAGAAATTTCTCCAGCCCAAGAGGAGGGGGAGGCCGATGTGGGGGGTACTGTCACGGGTGGTCCCGTGACCCATATCACGGGTCGTGGGCTCACCCGTGCTGCCCCGCCCCCGCCAGCGCGCCGCCAGCGGTTCCTTCTCCAGATTTAAAGGGCCAGCGCGCCATTAATGGTGCTGGCCATATTGCCCAATTCTATATAAGCCTGCCTCTTCCTGCAAGCCCTGCCGGATCTTTGTGCCTCAAAGCCTGAGAGAAAGCTTTACTGCGATTAGCCTGCGTTCCTGTGTCTCCTGCGTTCCTGTGTCTCCTGCGTTCCTGTGTCCCTCCGTGTTCCTGTGTTACCTGAGCTCCTCCATGTTCCCGTGTACCAGTGATCCTCCGTGTTGCTGTCCTGTGTGCTGTGTTCCCGTACCCATCTTCTTGGACCTCCTGTTGCTGACCCCGGATTGAACTCTGACTTTGCATCTCTGCCGCCTGCCCTGACCCTGTGCCTGGACTTTGACCACGAGATTGATTGCCGTTCTTGTACCTCAACCTTGGCCGCCACTGCAGACAAGTCACGCCTGAGGAACGACCTGGTGGTACCACCACGCAGCTTGTCTAACCCGCTTTGTGGAGGGCTCTGGTGAAAACCGGGTACCACTTAGACTCCGGTCCCAGGTAGTGGCTTGAGTCATCGTCTGCAGTGGTCCAGTGGATCCACAACCCGCAAGCCTAACAAGGCGACAATTCTGGGATATAAATCTATATCTCACAGTCCTGCTGCTACTTCACATACACAATGGTCTGATTACACATCTCTCCAAGGGCGATATCTAACACTGTGTACAGACTGCAAGGTGACCCTGCTGACAGGTTCCTTTTTGATTTGGGCGACAAAGCTGATTTATTCAGTAATATGTATCTCAAACACATTGGGGCTCATTTACTAAGGGTTGTGCACTGAACTTCCGCAGGACTGTGCACCTTTTTTTGGGGTTACACAGTTTAGACAGGTATTTACAGGTGTCTGTGCTGGAATTTTGTCATATGTGACCAGATTGTGGCGCAGCTACTTCCATTTGACACAAATTGGGGGAGGGGGGTGTTCTGTCGGCCAATTCGACTGATTTGGACTCAGCGTGGGATTTAACTTTCTAACTGTGTCGCAGGCCCAAGCACCTATAAGCACCAGGAAGAAGAAGGTGAACTCCGGGGACCTAAGCGGGAAAGAGACACATGCAGGATATGAATTATCGTCGGACGATGTACTTTCAGGGAACTTCATCGGACAGGTAAGTAAATGTGCCCTAATAAGTTATCAACTCTTAACGACAGAGGCCATTTTCAGCTTAAGGACAGAGCCACATTTTCCAAATCTGATAGGGGCGTAACTTGAGAGGGTGCAGAGGTTGCGATCTCACCTGGGCCCCAGAGGTTTAGGGGGCCCTTATGGTGTCACTTTCCCATATGAGAAGACTATAACTATAAACCAAACATTATAGTAGGGGGCCTGGCACAGACTTTGCACTGGGGCGCATCAGTTTCTAGTTACGCCACTGAAATCTGACATGCACCCCTTTATCTGGTAATAACTTTTGAATGGTTCAACATATCCTAGGGATTTTGAGATGGTTTTTTATTACATATTATACTTTATTATAGTTGTAAATTGTGGTCCAGATGTTATGTGTTTATTTAAAAAAACTTGAAATTTACCAAAAATTTGAAAAATTGGCATTTTTTTTAATGTTTGGAATATTCTCCCTTTGCAGTCAAATCGTTGAGGCATCCAAATTAATTACTAAATAACATTTACCATATTTTTTCTTGGTATCATTTTTTAAACATCCTTTTATTACATATAAGTTTCAAAAGGCTTAGACAGGCGGTTCCCTGGTTGCGTACAAGATAGGTTCCTTGGGTTTGTACTTGAATTTGTATGTAAGTCGGAACTGTATATTCTATAATTGTAGATCCAGACCAAATTTATTTTTTGCCCCAGTGACAATTGGATTTTCAACATTTTTTGCTGTAATGGGACCAAGGATTATCAATAAAGCTTCATTACAGACACCTTACAGATGATCATTGCAGCCTGGGACTATAGTAACATCCAGAGAGGTCACCAGAGGTCACAGTGGGCAAAGGGGTCCGTATGTAACTATGGATTGTCTGTAAGTCAGGTGTCCTTAAGTAGGGGACCCCCTGTATATCAGAAACATGCATAAATCCCCCTATTTTGTCAAACTACCCCCTTTAAATTATGCATAACAACTTTTGGGTTGTTTGTCAACTCTGCTTTGTAGTAAAACATTACAAGTAACCAGGAGGTAACAGCTGAAGGGGTTAACCGGGAAACATAAGGGGTTATCAAGTATATAGGGAGGTGTGTGCACAAATCACTTCAGACAACTCTTACATCCGATCTCCAGTGAGGAATGAGGAGATCGGAGCTGCTGAGCACCAGATACTTTCTTTCTTTCTTTCTTTCTTTTACTTTCTCTTCTTTTAGCTATGACTGTTCAGTGAGATGTGACGACCGATCACGGCAATCCCTGTGCAGGGACAACTATGTGAGGTTTTGGGTGTAATGACCTTGATGATCGTCCATCTGTGTGACACTATAACTGCAGGATGATATAGATCGTCTGAATGTCCTAATAACTGGTTAATTAAGACGACTTATCCCGTCAACTGTCACTAGCAGGTATAAAGGTAGTGCAGCATGTATAAGGTTAATATCTCGTACTTGTAGATTTAATTTCTCAGTGACGGGGGTTACCTTTCCTGGAAATTAAGACCCTCCCACGCCCCTCCCAAATAAAATAAATGCAGAACTTCCCATGTGTGATCACATTTCACTAGAATTAAGTCTCCCGGAGCAGAACAATGACTTCCCTCCTCGCAATCGTGAGCCTCCTCTCAGCTCTGACAGCCACAGGTAAGTGTTCTCCAACAGGTAACATAGGACACATCCTTTTATTTTCAATTTTAGTTGCATATTTTTTTTTTTTAAACGTTAACAAGGATGATAATAACAGTAATGTAATATTACAATATAATCCAAAAACATGATTGATAATCTGAAGAATTAGTCCCTGTAGAGCAGATGTTACGTCTCCTCCCCATGGTAGGTCCTGTATGTATATATGATAGGTCCTGTATGTATATATGATAGGTGCAGATGTTACGTCTCCTCTCCATGGTAGGTCCTGTATGTATATATGATAGGTGCAGATGTTACGTCTCCTCTCCATGGTAGGTCCTGTATGTATATATGATAGGTCCTGTATGTATATATGATAAGTGCAGATGTTACGTCTCCTCTCCATGGTAGGTCCTGTATGTATATATGATAGGTGCAGATGTTACGTCTCCTCTCCATGGTAGGTCCTGTATGTATATATGATAGGTCCTGTATGTATATATGATAAGTGCAGATGTTACGTCTCCTCCCCATGGTAGGTCCTGTATGTATATATGATAGGTGCAGATGTTACGTCTCCTCCCCATGGTAGGTCCTGTATGTATATATGATAGGTGCAGATGTTACCTCTCCTCTCCATGGTAGGTCCTGTATGTATATATGATAGGTGCAGATGTTACGTCTCCTCTCCATGGTAGGTCCTGTATGTATATATGATAGGTCCCGTATGTATATATGATAGGTGCAGATGTTACGTCTCCTCCCCATGGTAGGTCCTGTATGTATATATGATAGGTCCTGTATGTATATATGATAGGTGCAGATGTTACCTCTCCTCCCCATGGTAGGTCCCGTATGTATATATGATAGGTGCAGATGTTACGTCTCCTCTCCATGGTAGGTCCTGTATGTATATATGATAGGTCCCGTATGTATATATGGTAGGTCCTGTATGTATATATGATAGGTCCCGTATGTATATATGATAGGTGCAGATGTTACGTCTCCTCCCCATGGTAGGTCCTGTATGTATATATGATAGGTCCTGTATGTATATATGATAGGTGCAGATGTTACCTCTCCTCCCCATGGTAGGTCCCGTATGTATATATGATAGGTGCAGATGTTACGTCTCCTCTCCATGGTAGGTCCTGTATGTATATATGATAGGTCCCGTATGTATATATGGTAGGTCCTGTATGTATATATGATAGGTCCCGTATGTATATATGATAGGTGCAGATGTTACGTCTCCTCTCCATGGTAGGTCCTGTATGTATATATGATAGGTGCAGATCTTACATCTCCTCTCCATGGTAGGTCCTGTATGTATATATGATAGGTGCTGATGAGACTGATGGGTGACATCTCCTTAGGTGCCGCTCTCTCGTGTACGGAGTGTATGTCTCTAACGTCTTCCTCCTGCTCCGGCAGCAGCGTGACTTGTCCTCCAGGATATGTGTGTGCATCCGTACACGGGGAATCTGGGAATGGTGAGTTACAGGATAAAGGTTATTGTTTGATAATGTGTAAGGAAACTTTATTATAGTAAATATTTTCTGTAAAATTTAATGTAACAATTGTATTTTGTATCTAATTCTGTGTATGATGGATGTGCACCCGTGCTCTCAATTTTTTGGGTCATTGTGCAACTTTTTGGAGCTGCTCCCTACTGGAATGAAAGTGAAGAGACCTCATAAAAGACACAGTTGATGTTTTATATAATTGTATGTAGCAATATATACATAATGGGGGACATTTTACGTTTTTTTTTTGGGCGCAGAATTGTTGGGGTTTTTTTGCGCAAGTGGGCGTGGCCTAACTTTTCCACATTATTCGTCACATTTATGCGTATTTTGCCGGCATTTTTGGGCTCAAATTTAGGCGCACAATGGACCAGGAAAAAATTGGTCAGAGAGCAAAATTAAGGCGCAGCGCATGTAAGATTTGGGCGCACATTTCATTACTGTCGCCATTTTTCTGGCGCACTACTGATTAGTTCCATTCTGTGCACCACTTTAATACATCGGGCTGTGCTTTCCGGAGACTGATCTCCGATGCTGACACTCGTCCTTGCGCCACAATTAGTAAATCCCCCCCCCCCCCCAATGAGTCACTAGCCCCACCTCTTCACCATACTACATCCTGTAGCCGAACAGGAAGCAGGTCACAATCACGATTATACGGAGGTGCGCTCTCCAATCAGTGATATCCAGACTTCAATAAGAATAACGCAAGGCAGCACTCACCGATATGTTCCTTCTTTATTCAAAGTTTCAGTACGACAGACAGTGTGCAAGAGGCAGAAGGCGACGGACCATTTTGGGCTAAACGAGCGCTTCGTTTAGCCTTTGACCAACAATTGTATGTACTGTGACAAACAGAATTCAGGCTGATGTATATTTTACTTTGCAATTATGCGGACGGGAGGGAGTGGGGGGGGGGGGTGATGTCTACCGCAGTTTAGTTCACATTGACATTATTTTGGCACAGAAAAGACTTCTTGTCTTGTCTATCGAAAAAAAAAAACATTAAAAATACAGAAATATATTTCATTTAAAGTAAGAACAAAACATTGAAAACTTAATAATGTTATATTCTCAATGTAAATTTTTAAAAAGTTAAAACCTGGATAATTTTTTTTTCATTGAGTAAAAATTTAAATTATCCCCTCTCCTTAAAATACAAATATTGACCATACTCTGTTGCCTATTCACATCCTTTTTAACCGATTAACAACACTTGATGTATTACTACATGACGTGTCGGCTGCGGGTGTTTGGAGATGGCTAACAGGCTGAGCCCTCTCCATAGCCAGTGAGTGTTTGATGCATATTGCAGCAAATACCCATCGGTAACACCCGTGAACGGGGCTAGCACTCATCACGGGTATTAACCTATCGATCACTGCCAGCAAAGCTTCCAGTGCCATTAAAAAGCCGTCGGAAGCTTTGGCTTGGATCGTCGCTTCTGGTGACGTCATCGGGGAGCTGCAATCTGTTGCTACGACAGACTCAGGTCATATGATTTGCACATTGTAATTGATGATGTGTAAAATCCCCTGTAGTATGGCAGTATATGGTAGGATCAATCAGAGAACCTAGATTTAAAGTACCCTAGGGGGTCTGAAAAATAGTAAAAAAAAAATTAAAAAAGGAAAAAAAAATGATTAAAATTACCCCCCCCCCCATTCCATAGAACATATATAAATAAACAGTAAAAATCATAAGTTTTTGCTGCGTCGTAAAATGTCTGATCTATCAAAATATAACAATGGAAATTCCTGGAGTTTAACTCCATAACGTAACATAGCGCTCAAAGATGAAAATGCCACTTTTGTGCTATTTAGCCAAAAAAAATCTATAAAAAGTGAACAAAAGGCAAAAACAGTCCTCTTAATGGTAACATTGGAAACATCATCAAAAGTGACACCATAAACATGTCTGTACACCAAAGTATGAACAAGTTATTAGTACCGGAAGATGGTGAAATCAAGATTTTTTTTTCGTACATTAGGTATTAATTTTTCTAAATGTATCAAAACTAGAGATGAGCGAGCACTAAAATGCTCGGGTACTCGTTATTCGAGACAAACTTTTCCCGATGCTCGAGTGCTCGTCTCGAATAACGAACCCCATTGAAGTCAATGGGAGACTCGAGCATTTTTCAAGGGGACCAAGGCTCTGCACAGGGAAGCTTGGCCAAACACCTGGGAACCTCAGAAAAGGATGGAAACACCACGGAAATGGACAGGAAACAGCAGGGGCAGCATGCATGGATGCCTCTGAGGCTGCATAATCGCACCATTATGCCAAAATTATGGGCAACAGCATGGCCATGACAGAGTGACAGAATGAAGCTAGATAGCATCTAAAACATCCAATAATTGACCCTGACACTATAGGGGACGGCATGCAGAGGCAGCAGCGGCAGGCTAGAGAGTGTCATGGCGACATACCCTAAATGGACTCAGGCTTCAAACCAATGGGTGGCAGAGAGGAACCAAAGGAGGTGAGCAAGAAGCGCTCAAATAATATCGGTACATGATAAAAGTTTGCCAGTATATTTTGTGGATTACACAGCAGGGTGGCGACAAAGTTAACATGGAAGCCATGAAAACAACCCAAAATTCTGCCTGACACAGCTCGTTTGATAAGGGGACCATGTATGGAGGCAGTGAACTAGTAGTAGATTAAAGGTGCTGCAGTTAAAACTATGTTAGTTGGATCTTGGCATGGAGCTGGCGCTCCGCTGCCAGGCGAGCTTTCGCCAATCCAAGCCCCTGTCTCTAGGCTACTCCCCAAACAGCACTTCTAAGAACCTTTTGTATAAGATCAAGTGTAGTAGCGTTCTTATAAGTTTAGGATATGGCGGGTGAGGGGAATGTAAACAGATGCGCAAGAAGCGCTGAAATAATATCGGTAAATGATAAAAGTTTGCCAGTATTTTTTGTGGATTACACAGCAGGGTGGCGACAAAGTTAACAAGTTTGTTGTGGAAGCCATGAAAACAACCCAAATTTCTGCCTGACACAGCTCGTTTGATAAGGGGACCATGTATGCTTACAGTTCATGCCAGTAGCTGCACTGGCTGCCAGTCTCCTTTCGAATAGTTTAAAATAATAACCCTCATCCATAAAGCTCTGTATAATGCTGCACCCCCCTACCTCTCCTCTCTTATCTCAGTCTATCGCCCAACCCGTGCTCTTAGATCCGCCAGTGATCTTAGATTAACCTCTACCCTAGTGCGGACCTCCCACTCGCGTCTCCAAGACTTCTCTAGAGCTGCACCAATTCTATGGAATGCTCTGCCCTGGACTATCAGACTAATACCTAACCTCCAAAGTTTCAAACGTGCTCTTAAAACCCATTTCTTTAGGCAAGCCTATAACACTCATTAACTGCATGAAGTTGTAACTCTTCTACTAACCCGTCCTGTGTCGTCCTCCCATCTGTTATCCAGCAACCAACAGGCACCAGACTTCTCTACAGTCCCATTCACCCTGGACCTGGTATATAAGATGACGGCTGAGTGGTTCAAGCGACAGCAATTCCATTTATTATATTTTGTTCTATTCCCTAAGAAGAATGGCTTGACCATTAAATATTCTTTTACCTCGTGTTACCCCATCATCTTCATAAACCGTAAGCTCTGGCGAGCAGGGACCTCACTCCTGTTGTTCCATACAAATGTTGTGCTCTGTTACATTACATTTGTATTTGTTTCCTATGATTTGTAAAGCGCTACAGAATATGATGACGCTATATAAATAAAGATTATTATTATTATTATGGAGGCAGTGAACTAGTAGTAGATTAAAGGTGCTGCAGTTAAAACTATGTTAGTTGGATCTTGGGATGGAGCTGGCGCTCCGCTGCCAGGCGAGCTTTCGCCAATCCAAGCCCCTGTCTCTAGGCTACTCCCCAAACAGCACTTCTAAGAACCTTTTGTATAAGATCAAGTGTAGTAGCGTTCTTATAAGTTTGGGATATGGCGGGTGAGGGGAATGTAAACAGATGCGCAAGAAGCGCTGAAATAATATTGGTAAATGATAAAAGTTTATTAGTATATTTTGTGGATAACACAGCTGGGTGGCGACAAAGTTAACAACTTTGATGTGGAATCCATGAAAACAACCCAAATTTCTGCCTGACACACCTCGTTTGATAAAGGGACGATGTATGGAGGCAGCTATATGGACGACTTTTGGAGGTAGCAATGGAGACAACGTGTGGAGGCTGCTATGGAGACAATTTAATTTGGATAGTGCCTGTATGTGGCAGTCCCAAAAATTTTTCAAACCAGAGGAGCAGGTAGGTGGCCCTCCAGAAAAATAGAATAGATTGAGTGCCTGTATGTGGCAGTCCCAAAAAGTTTTCAAACCAGAGGAGCAGGTAGGTGGCCCTCCAGAAAAATAGAATAGATTGAGTGCCTGTATGTGGCAGTCCCAAAAAGTTTTCAAACCAGAGGAGCAGGTAGGTGGCCCTCCAGAAAAATTGAATCGATTGAGTGCCTGTATGTGGCAGTCCCAAAAAGTTTTCAAACCAGAGGAGCAGGTAGGTGGCCCTCCAGAAAAATGGAATCGATTGAGTGCCTGTATGTGGCAGTCCCAAAAAGTTTTCAAACCAGAGGAGCAGGTAGGTGGCCCTCCAGAAAAATGGAATCGATTGAGTGCCTGTATGTGGCAGTCCCAAAAAGTTTTCAAACCAGAGGAGCAGGTAGGTGGCCCTCCAGAAAAATAGAATAGATTGAGTGCCTGTATGTGGCAGTCCCAAAAAGTTTTCAAACCAGAGGAGCAGGTAGGTGGCCCTCCAGAAAAATTGAATCGATTGAGTGCCTGTATGTGGCAGTCCCAAAAAGTTTTCAAACCAGAGGAACAGGTAGGTGGCCCTCCAGAAAAATTGAATAGATTGAGTGCCTGTATGTGGCACTCCCAAAAATTGTTTAAAACAGAGGACCGGGTCGGTGGCCCTCCAGAAAAATTAAATGCATAAAGTACTATAGCTAGAGCCAGTGGGCCCTGTCAAAAAATAGCCAGTTTCCTCTGCTTTACTGTACAAAGAGGAGGAGAAGGAGGAAAATGAGGAGGAGGAGGAGTGGATCAATTATTCAGGTTGAGCTTCCTTCACCTGGTGGAGATTGGAAATTATGAGAAATCCAGGCTTTATTCATCTTAATAAGCGTCAGCCTGTCAGCGCTGTCAGTCGACAGGCGTGTACGCTTATCGGTGATGATGCCACCAGCTGCACTGGAAACCCGCTCGGACAAGACGCTAGCGGCAGGGCAGGCAAGAACCTCCAAGGCTTACAGCGCCAGTTCGTGCCACATGTCCAGCTTTGAAACCCAGTAGTTGTAGGGAGCTGTGTGATCATTTAGGACGATGGTATGGTCAGCTACGTACTCCCTCACCATCTTTCTGTAAAGATCAGCCCTACTCTGCCGAGACTGGGGACAGGTGACAGTGTCTTGCTGGGGTGACATAAAGCTGGCAAAAGCCTTGTAAAGCGTACCCTTGCCAGTGCTGGACAAGCTGCCTGCTCGCCTACTCTCCCTCGCTACTTGTCCCGCAGAACTACGCACTCTGCCGCTAGCGCTGTCAGAAGGGAAATACTGTTTCAGCTTGTGAACCAGGGCCTGCTGGTATTCATGCATTCTCACACTCCTTTCCTCTGCAGGGATGAGAGTGGAAAGATTTTGCTTGTACCGTGGGTCCAGGATTGTGAACACCCAGTAATCGGTGCTGGAATAAATTCTTTGAACGCGAGGGTCACGGGATAGGCAGCCTAGCATGAAATCTGCCATATGCGCCAGAGTACCAACGCGTAAGAATTCACTCCCCTCACTGGCCTGACTGTCCATTTCCTCCTCCTCCAACTCCTCCAACTCCTCTTCTTCTGCCCATACACGCTGAACAGTGAAGGACTCAACAATGGTCCCCTCTTGTGTCTCGCCAACATTCTCCTCCTCTTCCTCCTCATCCTCCTCCACCTCCTCCGATATGCGCTGAGAAACAGACCTAAGGGTGCTTTGGCTATCAACAAGGGAATCTTCTTCCCCCGTCTCTTGTGACGAGCGCAAAGCTTCCGACTTCATGCTGATCAGAGAGTTTTTCAACAGGCCAAGCAGCGGGATGGTGAGGCTGATGATGACGGCATCGCCACTGACCATCTGTGTTGACTCCTCAAAGTTACTCAGCACCTGACAGATATCAGACATCCACGTCCACTCCTCATTGTAGACTTGAGGAAGCTGACTGACCTGACTACCAGTTCTGGTGGAAGTTGACATCTGGCAGTCTACAATGGCTCGGCGCTGCTGGTAAACTCTGGATAACATGGTCAGTGTTGAATTCCACCTCGTGGGCACGTCGCACAACAGTCGGTGAGCGGGCAGTTGGAGGCGGCGCTGCGCTGCCCTGAGAGTGGCAGCATCTGTGCTGGACTTCCTGAAATGCGCACAGATGCGGCGCACCTTCGTGAGCAAATCAGACAGATTGGGGTATGTCTTGAGGAAACGCTGAACTATCAGATTTAACACATGGGCCAGGCATGGCACATGTGTCAGTCTGCCGAGTTGCAGAGCCGCCACCAGGTTACGGCCGTTGTCACACACAACCATGCCTGGCTTCAGGTTCATCGGTGCCAGCCACAGATCAGTCTGCGCCGTGATGCCCTGTAATAGCTCTTGGGCGGTGTGCCTTTTATCGCCTAGGCTCAGCAGTTTGAGCACCGCCTGCTGTTGCTTAGCAACGGCACTGCTGCTGTGCCTAGAGCTACCGACTGATGGCGCCGTGCCCACGGATGGTAGTTCGGAGGAGGAGGTGGAGGAGGGGTGGGAGGAGGAGGAGGCATAGTAGGCCTGAAACACCTGGACCGAGGTAGGCCCCGCAATCCTCGGCGTCGGCAGTATATGACCAGCCCCAGGGTCAGACTCGGTCCCAGCCTCCACCAAGTTAACCCAATGTGCCGTCAGCGATATATAGTGGCCCTGCCCGGCAGCACTCGTCCACGTGTCCGTGGTCAGGTGGACCTTGTCAGAAACGGCGTTGGTCAGGGCACGGGTGATGTTGTCTGACACGTGCTGGTGCAGGGCTGGGACGGCACATCGGGAAAAGTAGTGGCGGCTGGGGACCGAATACCGAGGGGCGGCCGCCGCCATGAGGTTGCGAAAGGCCTCGGTCTCTACTAGCCTATAGGGCAGCATCTCCAAGCTAAGCAATCTGGAGATGTGCACATTAAGGGCTTGGGCGTGCGGGTGGGTTGCACTATATTTGCGTTTCCGCTCCAGCGTCTGGGGTATGGAGAGCTGAACGCTGGTGGATGCTGTGGAGGATCGTGGAGGAGACGATGGGGTTTTTGTGGCAGGGTCCTGGGCAGGGGGCTGACTATCAGCTGACACAGGGGAAGGAGCAGTGGTGTGCACGGCCGGAGGTGAACGGGCTTGTTGCCACTGAGTGGGGTGTTTAGCATTCATATGCCTGCGCATACTGGTGGTAGTTAAGCTAGTAGTGGTGGAACCCCTGCTGAGCCTGGTTTGGCAAATGTTGCACACCACAGTCCGTCGGTCATCCGGTGTTTCCTTAAAGAACCTCCAGACTTCTGAAGATCTAGCCCTCGCCGCAAGAGCCCTCGCCATGGGAGCTTCACTAGTCGACACATTTGGTGCTGATGCACCAGCTCTGGCCCTGCCTCTCCGTCTGGCCCCACCACTGCCTCTTCCAACCTGTTCTGGTGGAGGACTCTCCTCCGTCTCAGAAGCACTGTGTTCACCCGGCCTCTCAACCCAGCTTGGGTCTGTCACCTCATCATCCTCCGATCCCTCAGTCTGCTCCCCCCTCGGACTTCCTGCCCTGACAACAACTTCCCCACTGTCTGACAACCGTGTCTCCTCATCGTCGGACACCTCTTTACACACTTCCACTACGTCAAGAAGGTCATCATCACCCACAGACTGTGACTGGTGGAAAACCTGGGCATCGGAAAATTGCTCAGCAGCAACCGGACAAGTGGTTTGTGACTGTGGGAAGGGTCCAGAAAACAGTTCCTCAGAGTATGCCGGTTCAAATGCCAAATTTTCCTGGGAGGGGGCAGACTGGGGGGGAGGAGGCTGAGGTGCAGGAGCTGGAGGAGTGGCGATTTCGGTGACATGGGTGGACTGCGTGGAAGACTGACTGGTGGACAAATTGCTCGAAGCATTGTCAGCAATCCACGACATCACCTGTTCGCACTGTTCTGGCCTCAACAGTGCTCTACCACGAGTCCCAGTAACTTCAGACATGAACCTAGGGAGTGTAGCTCTGCGGCGTTCCCCTGCTCCCT
This sequence comes from Engystomops pustulosus, assembly GCF_040894005.1. Classification (NCBI taxonomy): domain Eukaryota; kingdom Metazoa; phylum Chordata; class Amphibia; order Anura; family Leptodactylidae; genus Engystomops; species Engystomops pustulosus. The sequence goes on from NC_092416.1 coordinate 14,291,486, forward strand.
CATAAGCAGGTGGTGTCTCACCCCGGCCAGGACCACGGCCTCTGACCCCTGCAGTAGTTGGACGCCCACGTCCCCGCCCTCGTCCTCTACCCCTAGCCCTCGGGTTAAACATTTTTAAAATGAGAGTTATAGCTTTAATTTTTTTTTACCTTTTTTTTGTGTTTTTTTTTTTTTTTTTGTGTTTTTGAGTTTTTAAAACCAAACAATGCTATCCTATTGCTATGGCTATTTTCTAGCCAAGTATGAAAGCACACTACTATGCCAGATGAGATGACACTGAGTTATTAAACAAAATAAACGTAAAATAAAAAAGGACAAATGGCAGACTGTGCCTAATTGAAATCCAACCCCTACTAAATTTTCCCACTTCGGTCTTTGCAATGGATATGTGCGTCACTAAGCGCAAAACACAGAGGTCGCAAGTCTCACTACAAATTGCTCACAATTGGCTAGTAGATGCACTGCAGCAAGTACAGCCACCAGCAGATCAACCAGAAATCAAATATATAACGCTACTGTAGGCGTAAGCCGTTTGGATTCTCCTATGGCTATTTTCTAGCCAAGTATGAAAGCACACTACTATGCCAGATGAGATGACGCTGAGTTATTAAACAAAATAAACGTAAAATAAAAAAGGACAAATGGCAGACTGTGCCTAATTGAAATCCAACCCCTACTAAATTTTCCCACTTTGGTGTTTGAGGTGGATATGTGTGCCACTAAGAGCTAAACACAACGGTAGCAAGTCCCCCTGCTAATTCCTCACAAAATGGTACTAGATGCAAATAAAAAAAAAAAAAGTAGAACGTTATTGTAGCCCTAAGAAGGGCTGTTGGGTTCTTGGAGAATCACTCCTGCCTAACAGTAAGCTAATAGAACACCCTAACGCTATCCCTGACCAGCAGCAGCTCTCTCCCTAGCGGCATCCAGACACAGAATGATCCGAGCAGCGCGGGCAGCGGCTAGTCTATCCCAGGGTCACCTGATCTGGCCAGCCAACCACTGCTATCGACGTGTAAGGGTACCACGTCATGCTGGGTGGAGTGCAGAGTCTCCTGGCTTGTGATTGGCTCTGTTTCTGGCCGCCAAAAAGCAAAACGGCGGGAGCTGCCATTTTCTCGAGCGGGCAAAGTATTCGTCCGAGCAACGAGCAGTTTCGAGTACGCTAATGCTCGAACGAGCATCAAGCTCGGACGAGCATGTTCGCTCATCTCTAATCAAAACATTATAAAACTTACATAAATTTGCTATCCGCATGGTTGTACTGACCAAAGAATGAAGGGGAAATGTAATTTGGGGCACACAGCCGAAGCCCACAAGAATATGGTGCAAATGCATTTTTTTCACTTTCAATCCGATTTCACTCAACTTGGATATTTTTTTCCTACTTTCCAGTACAAGGCATGGAATACCATCATTATGTATTGCACAGAAAACAAGCCCTCTCACAGCTCTTTACATGTAAAAATAAAAAAGTTATGGATTTTTGAAGGCGGGGAGTGATAAATGAAAACTCGAAAATGAAAAAAAGCCTCGGTGTTCAAGGGTTAAGTAAATTAGTTTCCTCTAGGAAGTAAATAAGCAATGCAGGATTCATCCCAGGATTCTAGAGTAAATCTTCTCCTGCCAAGGCTCCCTCCGTGTAGCTACTACTTTGCCAGTGGAAACGGAGTTGGATAAGAGCCAGTTGACAGCAGTAATCTCTTCTGGAATAGGGAGACACAGTCCCCCACACCACATTTAAAGGGGGCAGGGTGTGACATTAAGGAGTGGGGTAAGTGAGCAATAGGTTCACTTAAAGGAGCTGACTCATTCACGCGAAAGAGCTGTCTCTTTATGCCGATGTGCTTACAAATAATGACCTGCAACACCCTTGACAATGCATGAACAGGCTGGTAGTTGCGAATAGCTGCCTCTCCAGGTCAGGAGCTGTGAGGGGGAATCATGATCTCTCTAGGATGTTAACATTGTGATATGTGACTGTCCAATTAAATTCTTGTAATACATGCTGGGAGCTGATTGGAGAGGTGCTATTACCTGATCATATAATATAAGACCCCTGCTGGGCGAAAGCACAGGGTCTTAGCTCTCTGTCTTTAGTCAGAGCTAGAGATGAGCGAGCACTAAAATACTCGAATGCTCGTTATTCGAGACGAACTTTTGCCAATGCTTGAGTGCTCGTCTCGAATAACGAGCCCCATAGAAGTCAATGGGAGACTCGAGCATTTTTCACTGAAAGAACACATTGAAAGAAGAACACTGAAGAACACGTTGCAGATGTTTGCAGATGTTTTCACTTAAAGAACGCATTGAAAGAACACAGTGAAGAACACATTGCAGATGTTTCCATACATCTGCTAACTTACCCGAAGACACGCATGCCGAACGGTGTTCTTCACAATAGTATGTGAAGAACAATATGTGCGAAGAACACATTGCAGATGTTTCCATACATCTGCAATGTGTTCTTCACACATATTGTTCTTCATATACTATTAAGAAGAACACCGTTCTGCACGCGTGTCTTCGGATAAGTTAGCAGATGTACGGAACATCTGCAATCTATTCTTCACTGTGTTCTTTCAATGTGTTCTTCACTCAAATGATCCTGTGTTCACTGTGTTCACTGTTTTCATTGTATTCTTCACTGTTCTTCGCTGTCTTTAAAGGGCACCTACCACCACGAATCTACCTATAAAGGTAGATCGGGTGGTAGGTGGATGTATGGGACGTGAGGATAGCCCTTTTTAGAGCTAATCCTCACGTCCCCGCTAGCGTACCATAAACTTTATTGCCCTAATATGTTAATTTAATTAAGCGGCTACCGGGGCGTGGAGTAGCCGGACACGAGGCTACACGGCGCGGCTACTCCACGCCCCAGTAGCCGCTTTCCCCCGCCTACCCTGTGATCTTCGGCGCGCAGCTCGTGGCAGCTGCGCGCCCTCGTCCGAGAAGCCGGAGTTCTGCGCATGCGCAGTAACTCCGGCCAAGATGCGCGATCTCGGGAACGAGGCCGGAGTTACTGCGCATGCGCAGAACTCCGGCTTCTCGGACGAGGGCGCGCAGCTGCCACGAGCTGCGCGCCGAAGATCACAGGGTAGGCGGGGGAAAGCGGCTACTGGGGCGTGGAGTAGCCGCGCCGTGTAGCCTCGTGTCCGGCTACTCCACGCCCCGGTAGCCGCTTAATTTAATTAACATATTAGGGCAATAAAGTTTATGGTACGCTAGCGGGGACGTGAGGATTAGCTCTAAAAAGGGCTATCCTCACGTCCCATACATCCACCTACCACCCGATCTACCTTTATAGGTAGATTCGTGGTGGTAGGTTCCCTTTAATAAGTAAATGCTCGATCTCGAGCAGGGGAAATATTCGTCCGAGCAATGAGCCGTTCCGAGTATGCTTATACTCGAACGAGCATCAAGCTTGGACGAGTATACTCGCTCATCTCTAGTCAGAGCATAAAGTCTGCAGACAGAACCAGAACTAATGGTCTGTCTGCCACAGCCACTGTCCTAATTCCAGGAACTTCAGGTGCCTTAGGCCTAGTGCCTAGCACATAGGGCAAGTCCAAGCTATAGGTTATGTGACCGGAGCCTGTGCTGAGTTGCTGAGCTCTGGTCACATGACCTTCTTTCGGCCCGGAGCTACAGCATTGAAGATACATGAGCAGCTTGCAGTTCCCAGCCTCACATCTCCAGGAGGCGCCACCTCACCTCATCAACTCCTCACCCAGCGTATAAGAAGACCGCCTAAAATGAGTGCCCAAAATGAGACCCAAAACACACTAGCTTTTCCCAAAGTGCCAACACGGAAATTTAGGCAGTAACAAACCTATTGCTAACAGAATTTTTGAGCTCCAATCCGACCGTCCACACCTTCTCTCTCTTCGGACAGGACTAAGCAGCACAGGATGGGTCACTTTAGAAAAGCAGGGCACTTCTTGGACTGCCTGAGACTGCAGGGTGGTGCCATGTCTGGCAAACTGTGTGCCTGGGAGACAGCCTGTGTGGCAGCATAGATGCCTCCGAGTGCCATCTCTGGCACCAGTGCCATAGGTTCGCCACCACTGGCCTAGATTGACAAGATTTTCAGAGGGTAAAAGGTCTTCTTAAACACCGGAAAATATGCCAAATTATTACGTTTTTTGATCCACCATGAGAAAGAGTTAATAAAATTTCAACAGCCCAAATTTGCCCCTGGATTCCCCGTCCTCTGCTCTGCCCAAAATTTTTGCGGACAGCCCAAACTTTTGTTGCTAAAAATTGTCTTAGGCTACATTCACACGACCGTATGGAGGACGTATATACGGTGTGTTGTGGCTAATATCCAACGATGCCGCCATTTATTGTATGTGTATATAATTGAAAGATCGACTGGTTTTATAGGTGGCAAACACTTTGTGACCAGCTTTTCATCAGGGAACGCTCCCAATAACAATTTTTGATCATAAAAAAGTCTCTTTTAATTATTTCTAGCTTGGACAACGAATCCATCTGTAGTCAGGTCCTGCGCACATCCATCTGCATGTAACTACAAGGGCAGCTTATCCATGCAGTATGGGAAAGCCAGGAGCGCCACGTCCTGCTGTTCTACTGACCACTGTACTCCTTCTCTTCCTTCATGTAAGTCATCCATTTCAGTTTTTTTGCTATATCCTGTAGTTTAGTTAAAAAAAATTATTTAATGGCTCCCGGTCGTAGCTCAGTCCCTGCTCCAGCATAATTACTAATGTGCGCAGTAAAGTGTGGGACCATTGCTCAGTGGTGCACAATATTCAAGGAAACTTACCACTTCGGATCTACCTATAATTCCATCTATAGTAGAATAGCCCTTTTTAGGGCTAATCCTTTAGCCCCCGCAAATCTTTTATATTTTTTAATTGCCCTAATATGCAAATTTACTAAAGAGCCTACTGGGGCATGAAGTAGCCGTAGCTGAACGCGGTGGCCGGCCAGTAGCTGAATGCACAACAGCTTCCCTGCCCCTGTTTGTTTATAATTAGATCAATCAGACAACCTAGGGTTAAAAACCCCCAGGGAGTGTGACAAATAGTTAACAAAAAAAAAAAAAAAAAAAAAATCAAAAAGTAGAAATTCAAACAGTAAAACTCATAAACAATTGAGCATAAGCCGAGGGTAGGAAATGCATTGGTCCCAGCCTTCCCCCATATACAGCCAACCAGTGCATGCCCCCCAGTATACAGCATGCAGCCCCTGCTCCCCAGTATACAGCCAGCAACCCCCTGTCCCTAGTATACAGCCTGAAGCCCCCAGGATATAGCCCCTGCCCAGCCTATAAGAAAAAAAAAGTGTACTCACCTTCCGACGCCCCCCTGGGAGGTCCTCTTCTGTCCAACGATATTCCGGCTCCATGCAGTGCCACACGGCGGCACCACATGGAGAGAGGGAGCCGGAACATCGCTGGACAGAAGAGGACTTCCCGGGACGGGACGTCGGAAGGTGAGTACACTTTTTTTTTTATAGGCTCGAGTATAAGCCGTTATACTCGAGTATATGTGGTAAATTTGGTATCCCTGAGGGTGCACATTGAAAGCTGTAAAATCCAAACCCACAAGAAAATGGTGCAAACACGTTTTGTCACCAATCTTACTGCATTTGGATTTTTTTCCAACTTCCCAGTACACGGCATGGAATATTAAATACTTACACAGAAAACAACCCCTCACGCAGCTCTTTACATGGAAAAATAGAAAAAGTTTTTGAAAGATAGGAAGTGAAAAATGAAAATGGAAAACCCAAAAAGGATCTGGATGGTAAGGGGTTAATCAATGTGGCCCAGTACCTGTCATGAGAATTCATTCTCTTTTATTCCTCTTCTTCTCCGGTTTGGTCCTAGATCCTAGACAAGACTCCACCCCTAATGGAGTGACCTGTAGATCCTGCATGTCTGATGACTCTACCTGGTGTGACACATCAGATACCATACAATGCACCGGGGATGAGAACATGTGTCTTCTCCAGACCGCACAAATGACAGGTAACAAAATCTTTCTTACTTCACTGCAAATGGCCCCATTGTTCTCCTAGAATATAGGACCTAGATTGCTCCCCCACTTCCTGCGGGCTGTGCCCCCCCTCCTGATAAATACCCCCCGCCCCAATGTCTAGTATAAGGTATAATACTGTGTAGAAAATCCTTTTTTTAATCTTTTCAGGATCCATGTCATTGTCTTCAGCTCTTCGGGGATGTGCCACAAAATCTTACTGTGACTTTGGCAGGCAGTCTCAAACTATTCAAGGCACAACAATCAGTTCCAATTACACCTGCACCAGTGATGGAATAAGCGTCCATGAGGTCCTCCTGACTCCGGCCGTTGTGTGTCTTCTACTGCTGAAAGTCTTCTTCTAACACTTCTCAGGAATTCTTGGATGAATGTAGCCAGGGAAATATTTCTTAGCTTAAATATCTGAAAACACATGTTTAAAGGGAACCTGTCAGCATAAAAATTGACCTGATAAACCACTACCAGTATGTTCATATGCAGCTGACACACCTTCCAAATCATTTCATGATCCAGTGTGGTGGCATTGTCCAGAAAATTTACTTTGAAGTGAGATGTAAATTGATTGTATAAAGTCAAGGAGGCGGAGAGTTTAACTCATTAGTGACCACCCATACGGATTTCTCCATTGGTCACTAAGTGGCCTTAGGCTAGGCCGCCGGGTTTCTCTGTCAGCCTAACCTATGGTCTGCATGGGCCCCCGTGCTGGGAAGAGCAGTGCCCCGGCTGTTTTATCACAGCCGGGACCCTGCTCTAAGAGTCAAGAAAAAGTTAGTGGAGTCAGAGTATGGTAAAAGTAATAATTTATTTTTTTTTGGTACAAAGGTTTTAAATTTTTGGCAAAATCTATTAGCACCTAATAAAACCTATATAAATGTGGTCTCCCTGTGATCGTACCAAACCAATGAATATATTAGAGATGCCATTTGGATTGTACAGTAAAAGATGTAAAAACAGAGTCAGAAAATGGCGCAAATGCGGGTCCCTGTCAATTTTACCAAATTGTATTTCCACTTCCCAGTACAAGGGATGGAATATAAAAAATCAGCACTAGAAAGTACAATTTGTTACACAGAAATGAAGCCCTCAAATAAAAATAAAAAAATTGTTATTGATTTGAAAGTAGGGAGCGATAAACAGAAAGTAAAATGGAAAAGGCCCATCAGTGGCAAGGGGTTAATATGCCCCATGTACCACATGGTAATAAGACCCTGTAAGGTCCTCTGCAGACTCCTGTAAGGTCTCCCGTGCCCCTAGTAATGTTCCTCATGCTCCCTTCCCCCCCAGACCCCTGTAATGCTTCCCGCAGCCCCCTGTAATGCTTCCAGAAGCCTCCTGTAATGTCCTCATAGCCCCCTGTAATGTCCCCCACAGCTTCTCCCTATATCCTCATAGCCCCCAGTAATGCCCCCAGCCTTAAGTAATCTACCCCAAGCCCCCCCATCTGTTCTTAACCACTGTAATATCCTCCGCAGCCCCCCCTTATGTGTTCATAGAGGCTTGTAATATCCTCCAGAGCTCGCCCATGTCCTCATAGCCTCAGCCACAAGAAATGTCCCCCACAGTTTCCCTCTATGTCCTCATAGCCCACAGTAATGCCCCCAGCCACAAATAATTTTACCCCACAGCTGCCCCATGTGCTCATAGACCCCTGTATTGTCCTCTGCAGCCCCCCCATGTCCTCATAGGCCTAGTAATGCCTCCAGCAGCAAGTAATGTCCCCCATGTCATCTTAGCCCCCTGTAATAGTCCCCACAGTCTCCTCAATGTGGTAATTAGAAGTAGTAATTAAAAAAAACACACTCACCCATGTCTTCCCTCTGTCTTCTCGCTGTTTTCCCTCAGGTTTCTCGCAGCTCTGAGGCGCGGTGGCGTCATCACCTGACGTTTCTTGCTCCCGGCAGCTGTGTGATCGCATCTTCTGCTCTCTGTAGTGGAGAACAGAGCTGACGGCTCCTGCCCAACTTTAGTGCTCATCGCTGTCTACATCCTACATCAGGACGTAGATAGCGATGAGACTAGGGAAATTCACTGGGATATTCGGGCCCCGTATATTTTGACCTAGGGGAGCCCCTGCCTCAACGTCTTATCGCAGGTGGAGCCTTTGGATTTTGTTTCAAAATCCAACCAAAATGCCCGGTGTGAACGTGGCCTCAGGGGCTCTACAAACACGTCCTGGCACCTGAAACCTATCCTGCCCTACGAAAGCTCAATGGCTTCTTCCCTTCCACGCCCCGCCATGTGCCCTGAGAGTGGGTTACATCCACATATGGGGGGGTCCTTTTACTCATAAAAAAACTGCCCAATATTTTCCTAGATGCATTTTCTACTTTTTTTTCAGGTAATGTGGGTAAATTTTGAATGTATTAATGATAAATATTAGTGAATTCCAAATTGAACCTTCATTTTGTCTGAATGTCTGTAAAATACATTAAAGGGTTAACAAGCTTCCTACCTGCTGCTTTGAATAGTTTGAGGGATGAAGTTAATAGAACGGGGGGGATATGTGGGGGGTTTCTATTAACAGAACTTCCAAAACCCCTATAGACATGAAATGGTCCCTAAAATAATTGATTCTAAAATTTTCTTGAAAATCGGAGAGAATTCTGCTCGATTTGTGATCTTTCTAGCGTCGTAATAAAACAAAAGGACCCTTCTAAAATGTCTCCAGAGATATGGGAAATGTTAGTTAGTAATAGAGATGAGCGAGCACTAAAATGCTCGGGTGCTCGTTATTCGAGACGAACTTTTCCCGATGCTCGAGTGCTCGTCTCGAATAACGAGCCCCATTGAAGTCAATGGGAGACTCGAGCATTTTTCAAGGGGACCAAGGCTCTGCACAGGGAAGCTTGGCCAAACACCTGGGAACCTCAGAAAAGGATGGAAACACCACGGAAATGGACAGGAAACAGCAGGGGCAGCATGCATGGATGCCTCTGAGGCTGCTTAATCGCACCATTATGCCAAAATTATGGGCAACAGCATGGCCATGACAGAGTGACCGAATGAAGCTAGATAGCATCTAAAACATCCAATAATTGACCCTGACACTATAGGGGACGGCATGCAGAGGCAGCGGCAGCAGGCTAGAGAGTGTCATGGCGACATACCCTAAATGGACTCAGGTTTCACCAAAGGAGGTGAAATGATTTCCTATGTGAACAAAAGGTTGACGGAATATTTAGTTGATAACACAGCATGGTGGCGACATAGTGACCAAGTTCCATAACGTATCTGGTGAAACACCCTAAAAATGAGCCTGACACAGCTCTTTTGATAAGGGGACGACATGTGGAGGCAGCCATGGAGACGACTTCCATGATTAAGAACGACAGTATGGGGCATTCATATTGCGCTGCTATGATTGCAACTTCAGGTCTCCAGCATGGCGGTGAAAGATGGGCCGAGTTCCACTATGTATCTGGTGAAACACCTGAAAATTCTGCCTGACACAGCTCGTTTGCTAAGGGGGTGATGTGCTGTATATCCTCTCGTGCTCCAGCGTCTGGGGTATAGAGAGTTGAAATGAGACATTGGTGGACACTGTGGAGGATCGTGGAGGCAAAATGGACAGAAAACAGCAGGGGCAGCATGCATGGATGCCTCTGAGGCTGCCTAATCTTGGGATGGTGCTGGCGGTCCACTGCCAGGCGAGATTTCGCCTGTCCAAGCCCCTGTCTCTCGGCTCCTCCCCACCCAAAATGGGCCTGGGGGCCAGAAGCGTTTACTTTGAAAAAATTATAATTTTCAAAGCAGGCCGGGTCGTTTGAATATTTCACCTAGGAATAATGGAATAGCATAGTGGTTCTATTTTTAATTGTTTTTACGGAAATGGTTCCATGATTAAGAGCGACAGTATGGGGCATCCTTATTGCGCTGCTATGATTGCAACTTCAGGTCTCCAGCATGGCGGCGACAGATGGGCCGCGTTCCACTATGTATCTGGTGAAACACCTGAAAATTCTGCCTGACACAGCTCGTTTGATAAGGGGACGATGTATGGAGGCAGTGAACTAGTAGTAGATTAAAGGTGCTGCAGTTAAAACTATGTTAGTTGAATCTTGGGATGGAGCTGGCGCTCCGCTTCCAGGCGAGCTTTCGCCAATCCAAGCCCCTGTCTCTAGGCTACTCCCCAAACAGCACTTCTAAGAACCTTTCGTATAAGATCAAGTGTAGTAGCGTTCTTATAAGTTTAGGATATGGCGGGTGAGGGGAATGTAAACAGATGCGCAAGAAGCGCTGAAATAATATTGGTAAATGATAAAAGTTTGCCAGTATATTTTGAGGATTACACAGCAGGGTGGCGACAAAGTTAACAAGTTTGATGTGGAAGCTATGAAAACAACCCAAAATTCTGCCCGACACAGCTCGTTTGATAAGGGGACCATGTATGGAGGCAGTGAAGTAGTAGATTAAAGGTGCTGCAGTTAAAACTATGTTAGTCAGATCTTGAGATGGAACTGGCGCTCCGCTGCCAGGCGAGCTTTCGCCAATCCAAGCCCCTGTCTCTAGGCTACTCCCCAAACAGCACTTCTAAGAACCTTTTGTATAAGATCAAGTGTAGTAGCGTTCTTATAAGTTTGGGATATGGCCGGTGAGGGGAATGTAAACAGATGCGCAAGAAGCGCTGAAATAATATCGGTAAATGATAAAAGTTTGCCAGTATATTTTGTGGATTACACAGCAGGGTGGCGACAAAGATAACAAGTTTGATGTGGAATGCCCTGTAATAGCTCTTGGGCGGTGTGCCTTTTATCGCCTAGGCTCAGCAGTTTGAGCACCGCCTGCTGTCGCTTAGCGACGGCACTGCTGCTGTGCCTAGAGCTACCGACCGATGGCGCCATGCCCACAGATGGTAATTCGGAGGAGAAGGAGGTGGAGGAGGGGTGGGAGGAGGAGGAGGTATAGTAGGCCTTTGCGACCTGGACCGAGGTAGGCCCCGCAGTATATGACCAGCCGCAGGGTCAGACTCGGTCCCAGCCTCCACCAAGTTAACCCAATGTGCCGTCAGCGATATATAGTGGCCCTGCCCCGCAGCACTCGTCCACGTGTCCGTGGTCAGGTGGACCTTGTCAGAAACGGCGTTGGTCAGGGCACGGATGATGTTGTCTGACACGTGCTGGTGCAGGGCTGGGACGGCACATCGGGAAAAGTAGTGGCGGCTGGCGACCGAATACCGAGGGGCGGCCACCGCCATGAGGTTGCGAAAGGCCTCGGTCTCTATTAGCCTATAGGGCAGCATCTCCAGGCTAAGCAATCTGGAGATGTGGACATTAAGGGCTTGGGCGTGCGGTTGGGTTGCACTATATTTCCTTTTCCGCTCCAGCGTCTGGGGTATGGAGAGCTGAACGCTGGTGGATGCTGTGGAGGATCGTGGAGGCGACGATGGGGTTTTTGTGCCAGGGTCCTGGGCAGGGGACACAGGGGAAGGAGCAGTGGTGTGCACGGCCGGAGGTGAACGGGCTTGGTGCCACTGAGTGGGGTGTTTAGCATTCATATGCCTGCGCGTACTGGTGGTAGTTAAGCTAGTAGTGGTGGAACCCCTGCTGATCCTGGTTTGGCAAAGGTTGCACACCACAGTCCGTCGGTCATCCGGTGTTTCCTTAAAGAACCTCCAGACTTCTGAAAATCTAGCCCTCGCCGCGGGAGCCCCAGCCACGGGAGCTTCACTACGTGACACATTTGGCACTCATGCACCAGCTCTGGCCCTGCCTCTCCGTCTGGCCCCACCACTGCCTCTTCTAACCTGTTCTGGTCGAGGACTCTCCTCCGTCTCAGAAGCACTGTGTTCACCCGGCCTCTCAACCCAGCTTGGGTCTGTCACCTCATCATCCTCCGATCCCTCAGTCTGCTCCCCCCTCGGACTTCCTGCCCTGACAACAACTTCACCACTGTCTGACAACCGTGTCTCCTCATCGTCCGACACCTCTTTACACACTTCTTCCACTACTTCAAGAAGGTCATCATCACCCACAGACTGCGACTGGTGGAAAACCTGGGCATCGGAAAATTGCTCAGCAGCAACCGGACAAGTGGTTTGTGACTGTGGGAAGGGTCCAGAAAACAGTTCCTCAGAGTATGCCGGTTCAAATGCCAAATTTTCCTGGGAGGGGGCAGACTGGGGGGGAGGAGGCTGAGGTGCAGGAGCTGGAGGAGTGCCGTTTTCGGTGACATGGGTGGAAGACTGACTGGTGGACAAATTGCTCAAAGCATTGTCGGCAATCCACGACATCAACTGTTCGCACTATTCTGGCCTCAACAGTGCTCTACCACGAGTACCAGTAACTTCAGACATGAACCTAGGGAGTGTAGCTCTGCGGCGTTCCCCTGCTCCCTCATCAGCAGGTGGTGTCTCACCCCGCCCAGGACCACGGCCTCTGACCCCTGCAGTAGTTGGACGCCCACGTCCCCGCCCTCGTCCTCTACCCCTAGCCCTCGGGTTAAACATTTTGAAAATGAAAGTTATAACTTTAATTTTTTTTTTACTTTTTTTTTGTGTGTTTTTTTTTTTTTTTTGTGTTTTTTAGTTTTTAAAACCAATCGATGCTATCCTATTGCTATGGCTATTTTCTAGCCAAGTATGAAAGCACACTGCTATGCCAGATGAGATGACGCTGAGTTATGAAAAAATAAACGTAAAATAAAAAGGAAATGGCAGACTGTGCCTAATTGAAATCAAAATTGTCCCACTTTGGTGTTTGAGGTGGATATGTGTGTCACTAAGAGCTAAACACAACGGTAGCAAGTCCCCCTGCAAATAAAAAAAAAAAAGTAGAACGTTATTGTAGCCCTAAGAAGGGCTGTTGGGTTCTTGGAGAATCACTCCTCCCTAACAGTAAGCTAATAGAACACCCTAACGCTTTCCCTGACCAGCAGCAGCTCTTTCCCTAGCGGCATCCAGACACAGAATGATCCGAGCAGCGCGGGCAGGGGCTAGTCTATTCCAGGGTCACCTGATCTGGCCAGCCAACCACTGCTATCGACGTGTAAGGGTACCACGTCATGCTGGGTGGAGTGCAGAGTCTCCTGGCTTGTGATTGGCTCTGTTTCTGGCCGCCAAAAAGCAAAACGGCGGGAGATGCCATTTTCTCGAGCGGGCGAAGTATTCGTCCGAGCAACGAGCAGTTTCGAGTGCGCTAATGCTCGAATGAGCATCAAGCTCGGACGAGTATGTTCGCTCATCTCTAGTTAGTAACTATTTCAGGTAGTTTGATGATCAGTTTGAAAAACAGAACATTTTGAAGTTTGAAAATAGCAATTTTTTTCTAAATGTTTGCCAAATTCACCCTTTTTTCATAAATAAATGTTAAATATATGAACCAAAATTTCCCATTAACTTGAAGTACAAAATGTAATGGAAAAACAAACTGAAAAACATTTGGGTAAGTTAAAGCTTCTGAAGTTATAAAATGATAAAGTCACACTTGCTGGTTTTGAAAAATAGGCCTTGGTCATCAAGGTGCAAATGAGCTTAGTCACTAAGGGGTTAAAGGAAAGCTACCATTTGTTTTCTTGCATTATGAAGCAAACATACCTTGAGAATGCTGTAGCTACACTGATGCAGAAACATATCTTGTTCAATCCCCGATCCAAGTGGTTTTGCTAAAAAAAACAATTACAAAGTTTAGGACCTTGGGAAAGCTGGGTGCACACTGCCTGCCATGCCTAAGCACATTACACAGAGCTTCCTGAACTGTCAAGAAAGGACTAATCAACCTGAGTTGAATGACTTATACACAGTAGCTGAGGGATGGTGCAGCAATTGATTACTTCTGCCTGTCAGGGACAACACAGTGATCACATCATTCTCTAAAGCAGTGCATAATTAGGGTAAGAGAAGAAGTGCCGGGTCAGCCACAGGAGTGACAGAGCCTCATTATCATAATTGTATAATTGTTTTTTCAGCAAAACCACTCAGCTCAGGGATTTAACAAGATATGTGTCTGCATCAGTGTAGCTACAGCATTCTCAAGGTATGCTTAGTTCATAATGCATGAAATCAAATGGTAGGTTTCCTTTAACACTGAAGTCAAGCTCTCTCTCGTCAGGAAGCCCCCATCACTGTAATTGATTGTTCAGTATCCAGAGACATCACTAACCAGAATCTCCTGAAGTCCGATGCACAATGTCAACCCCAGAGGAGGAGGAGACCAGAGTTGACAACCGAATTACAGCTCAGTTCAATGTTGATTTTGTGGATGAGGCCACCGCATTGGTTCATGAAAGAAACAAAAACTGGTGGGCCCCAGGTCTCCCAGTCTTGCCCCGCACTTGCACTCCAGCGGCCGGATATGTAAATGTGCCCCATTGGCTCACATTTATCACTGGGTGCAGTTTGCCTGCGGTGTGTGCAGAGTGGGTCAGATTTATCAAATCTGCATGTTCTCCATTAATCTGGCGTCCCCGGCACTGCCTGGGAAGAGTACACCAACTTTTTTTGGTGAACCTTTAACATAGAGCGTGTGGCACAATTCTCTCGAGTCACAGTAATAAAAGGGGCAAAGTCCGACTGTGCACCAGAACACTCCTTTATATGCAGAATTGTGTTGGCGTGGTGTTCAGCCGTGAAACAACACTGGCGCAAGCACTTCTGTCGGGGCATGCTGGCTTGGTTGGTGCACACTTTATTCCCTCCCTTTTTAGCGAGTTACACATAATACACAATGGGGCTCATTTACTAAGGGTCCGAACGCACTTTCGTCGGGTTTCCTGCCAAATCGCCCTGGGTTTTTGGTGCACTCAATCGGATTGTGGCACATCGGCACTGACTTTCGCGCGACATCGGGTCGTGGCCGTCGAAAAACCTGACAGACTCGGAAAAAACGCTGAATTTAAAAAACTATTTGTGTCGTAAGATCAAACACTCACATGCACCGGGAAGAAGAAGGTGAACTCCGGCGGACCTCGGCGCAGCAGCAACACCAGCTGGATACCTGGCGCACGACCTTAGTGAATCCCGGAAGACCTGAATCCTTGTCGGACAACGCGCCGCGGGATCGCGACAGGACCGGGTAAGTAAATCTGCCCCAATGGGACACATTTACTTACCAGGTCACTCGAGTTCACTAAAACTGCATTGTCCATGTATAATGCTGCGTGCGTCAATTCACCAAGAACATGTGCCTGAAATCAGGAATGTGTCCCTTTTTACCGCTCAGGTTCGACCGAGTTCATCATCTTTTTTGTGGTGCACTTTTAACATAGGGAGTGCAACAATTTGAAAGTTAAATACAGTGCTTGGTCCGAATCATTCAGACTGTCCGACGCCCCGCCCCCTGATTTGTGTTGCATGGAAGCAGCACAGTTGCCCCAGAAGTTGGTCATATGCGCCGCAGTCCCAGCGCAGACACTTTATAAATACCTGTGCAAGCCGTATTAGTCATGAAGAACGCGCACAGTCAAATAAATGTGCACAGCGCGACCCTTAGTAAATGTGTAAATGTGACAAATGTTACTGTCCGGTCTCCGGGTGCAGCTCCATGGTCCATGTTGTCTGTAGAACAGATGCCTCATCATTAACTCTATAGGTAGGTCCATGCAGACTGAGGACTGAGCCCCCTGTTCATTGTATCAGCAGAACAGAAGAAGCTAAAATACAAAATAAGTACGGTAATTTACATATTTCACCTGACAAAATAATAAAGAAAAACTTCAGTTTGTTCTATATAAGAAGAGTTAAAGTTTCGAGAAATAACGTTGAAAGTAAGTAGCAGGAGAAGGATAAGTAGGTGGCAGAGACACGTAAAAGTTGTGGTTTTATGGCACATTTGAAACATTGATGTTGGTTATTAATCTGATTATACGAGGTAGCCCATTCCAAAGAATTAGTGCAGCTCAAAAAAAGGATTGAAGATCCGGTAACACATTTTGCCATACTGGAGTAATGGGCCCAATTTTTTTTTATTTGTTTTATTTATGAGTCCTTTCAAGTTGAGGCTCATAGTCAGTGGCGTAACTACCGCCGTAGCAGCCATAGCGGTTGCTACGGGGCCCGTGAGGTTCAGGGGCCCGGGGATGCACGCTCCCTGCAGTGCTTTGCCACGGCCCGGGGTAAGTGATCCGGGGCTGCAGTGCCGGGTGCCTGCCGGATCGTGCCCCCGGGCCCCTCCCTCTCTGTGCATCTACACATGTCTCCTGAGCCCACCCACCTCTTTCCGGGATCCCTGCCTGCTCAGCTCCTTGACCTGCCCCCCAGCCACCTCTCTGACCCGCCCCCCTTATCTCCCTGACCTGCCCGCTCATCAGCCTGCAGGGCGGCACAGTTGACACTCTGCCCCCCCCCTCTCCCGCTCGCCCCCCTCCCCCCCTTCTCCCGCTCGCCCCCCCTCCCCCCTCCCCCGCTCGTCCCCCCCCCCCCGCTCGCGCACCCCCCCTGCTCGCACATACGCCCCCCCCCCCGCTCGCCCCCCCCCCCCGCCGTCTGAATGCATCTGGACACCCACCTGAACACCCATACAGCCCCCAAACTTCCTAAAAGGTAAGTATATACAGATGTATTTTTCTGTATGTATATATGTATTTATCTGTATGTATATATGTATTTATATGCATATACTGTGTATATATGTATATACAGTGTGTATGTGTATATACAGTGTATATGTGTATATATGTATATACAGTGTATATGTGTGTATATATGTATATACAGTGTATATGTGTATATATGTATATACAGTGTATATGTGTATATACTGTGTATATGTGTGTAGATGTATGTACTGTGTATATGTATGTATATATGTATATGTGTATATACTGTGTATATGTGTATATATTGTATATATACTGTGTATACATATATATATATATATATATATATTGTATATATACTGTGTATACATATATATATACTGTTTATGCATATTCTGTATATATATATGTAAATCCTATGTATATGTGTATATATGCATCTACTATGTATACATGTATATACTGTGTATAAATGCATTGAAGCAAATACTGTATTTTTACATGCATATATTTAGCATATATATGATGTGTGTTTTTGTATGTGGTAAGTATGTATGCTGTATATACTGAATGTGTGTGTATTTGCTGTATATGTGTGTATATTCTGTATGTATATGCAGCATGTGTGTATATGGTGTTTTTATCCTGCATGTATGTGTATATATGGTCAGTATATACTGTATGTGTGTATGTATGTATATATATATATATATATATATATATATATATATGTGTGTGTGTATTGTAAATGTATTATATGTATATAATGTGTATACTGTATTAGTTTGTATATACTCTGTGTATTAGTGTATAAATGTATATGAGTGCATAAATGTGTATGTATAAGTGTATACTTGTATGTATAAGGGCACATTCACATGGCCGTCTGCGGGGACGTACATGCGGCCGCAAATTTGCGGCCGCATGTACGTCCCCATAGACGGCAATAGCGGCGCGGCGCAGATGCGGTGCCACACATGTGTGGCACCGATCCGGCCCGCACACCTTAAACAGATAGAGCATGCTCTATCTTTTGGCGTGTGTGCGGCCGTGAGCCGCTATTCTCTATGGAGGGAGGAGGGGCCGCCTCCTCCTCCTCTCCAGCACACGGCGGTATGCCCGCACGGCGGGCATACCGCTGTGTGAATGTACCCTAAGGGTGCGAGTATACGAATGTAGAACTTTATGTGTGTATATAAAGGTGTGTATATATCAGTGTATAAATGTGTGTAATTGTATAAACATGTCTGTATGGGGGTACCTTCCCAAGAACATATGGGGGACGTATATCTGGCCGCAGATTTGCTACCGGATATACTTTCCTCATAGGCTTCTATACGCCGGGGCTCGGTACGGTGAGCACGAGTACTCACTGTTTTGAGCAAAAGAGATAGAGCCGCGCTCACCTCTCCTCCTCTCCAGCGCGCCCGACCTGTGCCTGCCATATATATATATTTTAAGGGGAAGGGGGGCCCCATGCAGAAATCTGCTATGGGGCCCGGCCTCTCCTAGTTACGCCCCTGCTCATAGTAGTACAAATACTAGAGATCACCTGATGGCTACGGGTGCAGTAATGGAACTCCACGGAACTCCAATGGAATTACAGTGGAATAAGATACTGACCTGTGCACGTGTGATGTTTCGTCTCTATACACCTTCATATCTCAGTTCAAGGATTACAAGCACTAGAAAGCTTTCTTGTTCAGGACACTGGGAGGGGCATTTATTATTTTTGGTGCAGGGCGGCGCTATAGCCGTGCTATATATTTTTCAGTAGGATGTAAGTTGGTGGCGCAAGGGATTAATGAATTGGTGCCCGGACGGAAAGGTTTAGGACTCCCTAGACTTCCTTTAAGCTGGGCTTTTTTTCTGCCACAACTTGTGCCGAAAAATGTGTCGGAAAAATAGAAGCGACAGAGAACTGGTGGATTCTGAAGCGGCACCAAAATTTTGTGCCCAAAAATAGAATATGTCGAGAGTGACAGAAAACACCAATATTGTGGCGCCAACACTTTTTCCGTTTTCCATTTGAAAGGCCATAATAAATGCCCCGCCCCCCTGAGCTCCCTCATATTACCTTACATAAATTGGATTGGAACAACTTCTGGTATAACGGTCTTTCTTCCTCCGGATGGCCCGTACTGCTATGGGGGCCAAGTTTGCACCCAGTTATGCCAATTGTGCATCGCTGCGTGATCTGTGTGCGCTATATAAATAAAGGAATTATTATTATTATTGCCGCCAGGGAGGAAGAAAACCCTTAATTTATCAAAGATTTATAGAAGATATTTTAATAGTTTGAATAATTAGAAAAAAAATTAAATACACATGAACAACAATCAAAGAAATGTTACAGTTTCGTTTTACACATAGTTTAGAAAGGATTCAATTGCTAGATCTAGAAATAATATAGGATAATCACAAATTGTATATTAAAACCTTTTTTAAATACAGGTGGTCCCCTACTTAAGGACACCCGACTTACAGACGACCCCTAGTTACAGACGGACCCCTCTGCCCACTGTGACCTCTGGTGAAGCTCTCTGGATGTTACTATAGTCCCAGACTGCAATGATCAGCTGTAAGGTGTCTGTAATGAAGCTTTATTGATAATCCTTGGACCAATTACAACAAAAAATTTTGAAACTACAACATTTTTTTTTCTGAAACTACAATTATAAAATATACAGTCTCAACTTACATACAAATTCAACTTATGAACCTAGGAACCTATCTTGTACGTAACCCGGGTACTGCCTGTACACTGATTGTCAAAGTTAACAAAGATCTTGGTTATAAAATATATCAAAAGGCCAATTTAAAAAGGTGAAAAAAAACTGCACAAAAGTTGAAGATTTTAAAACACAGGTCACCATGTTGGAAAAAAGATTTTAAGAATTTGAATATGACCCACAGATGATAAAACAAGCTGTAAGAGAAGTAGAGCAGGAACGTGATGTAGACTTAGAGGATACAAAAAGATGCAAGGAAGGAAGAAAATATAAAAAAATTATTTAACAAAAAAGAAAAAAAAGTGTCTTTCTGCTGTTCAAATTCCCTTTTGACACTAAACACACCCAGAATTCTTACAGGGTCAGTAAATTAATATATAAACACGGGCACTTCCTAAAATGTGATGCGGTATAAGGGGACAGATTATCTTCCTGAAACCTGGAATTCTACACAAAAGGAACAGGTGGATTGGGGCCGAAATTGCCACAATTATATCAACAAAAAGAAGGAGGCACAAAAAAGTTGTTTTCTATTGTTTGAAATGAAAACCTTGTACAGACGTAGGGGTAAAAAATAAATAGAAAAAAAGTAAAATAGATTGTAATAAATTATAGATTTATATTATTAGTGTATTTTTAGATTTTACGATCGAATGAAAAAGTGTTTTCTGATTGAAGGTCACTCATATCATGTTAATTATACAAGGATTAGTAGTATGTATGAAACTGTGGTCTAGTAATTGCTTATGTACTCACCATAAAAGTAGGATAGTAACAGGGTGGGGCTAATAACAGGGTGGGGCTAATAACAGAGTGGGGGTCATAACAGGGTGGGGCTAATAACAGGGTGGGGGTAATAACAGAGTGGGGGTAATAACAGGGTGGGGCTAATAACAGGGTGGGGGTAATAACAGGGTGGGGCTAATAACAGGGTGGGGCTAATAACAGGGTGGGGCTATGCCCCTGATGAAGCAGTTTCCTTCAACAAAACTTGTGTTGGACTAGAGGACTATTAGCCACATCGGTCGTTAATGTGGATAAAGAATCTTTGCTTTTAATTTTCAAGACCTTTTTAAAAATTGTATTGTGAGTATAATAAAGTCACATAATTATTTTTTATAATAAACAGTATTGTGCTAGTGGAGGTTCCTTTGTTCCCACCCCCGAGCATGGAGCAGGACGGAGGACACCAGGGACAGAGGAACCCATGGAGAGGGTATCGTGTTTCCAGAGGGACCT
This sequence comes from Engystomops pustulosus, assembly GCF_040894005.1. Taxonomy (NCBI): domain Eukaryota; kingdom Metazoa; phylum Chordata; class Amphibia; order Anura; family Leptodactylidae; genus Engystomops; species Engystomops pustulosus. The sequence goes on from NC_092416.1 coordinate 14,311,953, forward strand.
GTGCCTGGAGCGCACACTCAGCACTGGAGCGGGCACAAGCTCAAAGTGTTTTGGAATTAGAGGAATGTGTGACTTCATCACTGTCTTTTCTCCAGAGTCTTTCTTTTCTACATCAGGGAACGGACTTGGGAATTTATCGCCCAGAGGAATTGTTGCTGCAGTAGAAAGGCGGATACTATTTGCTCTTTAAAATGTAAAGGGGTTGGCCAGGATTTACTATGAAGGTGTTTCCTCGGGATGGCGATACAAGTCCTTCTGCCCCTGATATCAGCAGCATGTTTCCATTAATTCCTTTAAACCTGTTTATTAGGATTTTTTGCTCATTTTTGGTGAAACGGCTCCTCGGGAATGAAACTTAGGGAAAAAAAAAATGTTTGGTTTTATTGCGTGTCTGGAAAACTCTAGTAATTTTTATTTTATTTTGTCCCTATACACAATAGAAAATGTACAATTCAATCAGTATAACCTTATTTAGTTATTTCTTTCTATTTCTGAAAACTTCCAAATAAAGAATAAAACAAAAAGAAGGCGGGAGCACCGCATGCGTAGAATATGTACTGCTAAAATATGTACTGGGGTCACCTCACTTAGTACATTCGGTAAAACACAAATCTGCCATTTTAAGAATGATTATTGTTGGAGGGGCAGCCAGTTTGGGGGCGCTTGGCACAGAACGCCGAGAATGATAGCGTGCAACCAGAATGATGGTCTTCCAATATACAGACAATGGGGCACATTTACTTACTCGGTCACTGGAGTTCACCGAAAGTGCATTGTCCGTGTATAATGCGCTGTGCCGCGATTCACTAAGATCGTGCGCCCGATATCCTGCATGTGTCGCTTCCCCGCTCAGGTCCCCATAGTTCACCTTCTTCTTCCTGGTGCATGTAAGTGCATTGTCCGTGTATAATGCGCTGTGCGGGGAGTCACTAAGATCGTGCGTCCGATATCCTGCATGTGTCGCTTCCCCGCTCAGGTCCCCGGAGTTCACCTTCTTCTTCCTGGTGCATGTAAGTGCATTGTCCGTGTATAATGTGCTGTGCGGGGAGTCACTAAGATCCTGCACCCGATATCCTGCATGTGTCGCTTCCCCGCTCAGGTCCCCGGAGTTCACCTTCTTCTTCCTGGTGCATGTAAGTGCATTGTCCGTGTATAATGCGCTGTGCGGGGAGTCACTAAGATCCTGCGCCCGATATCCTGCATGTGTCGCTCCCCGCTCAGGTCCCCGGAGTTCACCTTCTTCTTCCTGGTGCATGTAAGTGCATTGTCCGTGTATAATGCGCTGTGCGGGGAGTCACTTAGATCCTGCACCCGATATCCTGCATGTGTCGCTTCCCCGCTCAGGTCTGACAGAGTTCACCTTCTTCCCGGTGCATGTAAGGGCTTGAACTTCCAACACAATTTAAAAGTTAAATCCCGGACTCAGTCCAAATCAGTTGGACACTGACGGCACCCCTTCTAATTTGTGCCGCATGGAAGGAGCGCAAACTTGCGAAGAATGGGTCACAAAGCTATAATAACAACATCTGAAACAATAAATCAAAAATGAACAGAAAGAAAGACAGATGTTATAGAGAAAATATGAATTTTATTTAATTGAAATCAAACATAGAAATTAAAAACAATTAAAAGTCTCATGGCTAGGGAAAGCAAGACGAGGATCCCCCAGTGTCCAGCCCCAATATAGAATACATGTATAGTGAAACAACAAATAACGACAGTAAAGGACATGGAAGGAGCGCAGCTGCGCCACAAAATTATCGTGTGCACCACAATCCCAGCACAGACACTTCTTAAATACCGGTGCAAGATGTTTTAGCTTCAAAAAAGGTTCACAGTCCGACGGAAGGGCAGCACGCGACCCTTAGTAAATGAGCCCCAATGCCTTTTACAGCAGAGAATTTTCTCTATTTAAAACATCACAATTTTTACAATCTCATCCAATATCTAAAGTTACAATACGTATGTCGAGGAAACCCAGAAAATAAACAATAATTCCAAATATGATGGGCAAAAACCTCATAAATTATATGAAAACTGAATTAAATCGTCGGAAACCTTGTGTGTGCCCGAAGGTTCCCATGAGTCGCCACAAGCTTAGGGAAAGAGACGGACTTTGTTATACTTTCATTCATGTTGCTGATATGACTTTGTTGTTGCTTTTAATTGGGTCCTATTCTCTGTAGAACCGTCCTGTATAGATGGACATTGGGGAGATTTATCACAACTGCACGTTGTTGCGCAGAGACTTATCTGTAAACTTTTTTTTTTTTTTGGGGGGGGGGACATTTTTATTTTTAAACTAAAAGAAAAAAAACGGTTGGTGAACTTTCTTTCCCATGAAAGTGGGAGATTTATCGGACAGCCGACAGTGAGATTTTTTTCCGCTAAAAATTGTGACTTTTCAACAAAAAAAGTTGCATTCTTTACACCAGGAAGCAATGTTAGACTAACAGGCACAAGTGCACCAGGAGAATCGACCCAAGACAAAATTAAACTAAGAAACAAAACAAAAAAGGAACTAGAAAACTAGAAAGCGAAAAGAAAGCGACTCTTCCACATTTGCTCTATAACCCGTGGTGCGCCGTTTTTCTATAGATTCATTTTATTTATCTTACAAATCCAGATGTTTAGACTAAAGTTTGATGTATTCGCCAACTGGGACTTTTTAAAAAGTTACAAAAAGGTCACAAAACACTTGCAAATGCTGAGCAGCACTGACCCATCTAACTTTACCACCTTCAAAAAAAAGTTCAGGTCAAAAATAAATGTAAAAGTTCATTTTAGACAGCAATGTAAAAATGCATTAAAATATTTTGGGTGCAATATGCTTTAGTAGACATGAAGAGTTGTGCAGATTTTTACAAACGGACAAAACTTCTAAATGCTATTCCGTTTTTTTTTTGGGGGGGGACATTTTTATTTAAACAAAAAGAAAAAACGGTTGGTCAACTTTCTTTCGGCTTTCTTAGACAATATAACAAAAAACATTATATAAGTAATGTTGGGGATTTATCAGGGCAGCCGACTGAGACTTTTTTGTGCAAAAAATCGTAACTTTTTAGCAAAAAAAGTTGCATCCTTCACACCAGGGAACAATGTTAGACTAACAGGCACAGGTGCACAAGGAGAATCGACCCAAGACAAAATTAAACTAAGAAACAAGACAAAAAAGGAACTAGAAAACTAGAAAGCAAAAAACGAAAGGAAAAGCCCATTGTTTTTCCGGCGGGACTTTATCCCGTTTTTGATTGACCCTGTATTGTGCAGTAATACTGCTACATCTAGTGTCCAACGTTTGTGATTCCCTTCTCATACTTGTTCTCACATCCTGTCTTATTTGCAATGTACAGGGAACACAAAGGGACACATTTCCTAAGGGTCCGAACGCCGCACTTTCGTCGGGTTTCGCGATTATTTCCGTTTTGCGCCAAGTTGCCCCGGGTTATTGGTGCACGCAATCGGATTGTGGCGCATCGGCGCCGGCGTGCACGTGTCAGAAATCAGGGGCATGCCCGTCGGACAACCAGACGGATTCGGGCAAACCGCGGAATTTAAAAACGGAATTGTGTCGCAAGATCAAGCACTCACATGCACCAGAAAGAAGCAGGTGAACTCCGGCGAACTTTGGCGCAGAAGCGACGGATGCAGGAACTCGGACGCACGATCTTAGTGAATCCCGGCAGACCCGAATCCTCATCAGACAACGCACCGCGGGATTACAACGGGACCGGGTAAGTAAATCTGCCCCAATCGGCGCTCCTATAGTGCCCTATTACCCTTTTTGACCACAATCAATTAGTAATTCAAAGAACTACTAACCTGAAGGGGCTGTGCATGTAGGGCCCAACTCCTAATGTGCTTTCTTCAATAGACCTTTTTCTTTTGCCGCGTTCCTGGTGCTGTTTCCTTCCCCGGTGTTGGTAAAACAGTTCCCAGTAGTATATCTCACTCCTGTATAGGGTATTCTTCAGTTTAGAATGCTAAGATGGCGCTCGGTAGGTGAAGTCTTTGTTTATAAAATAATTTTTTTTGTACAAAAATGAAATAAAATCATCCATCCGGACCATAAAATAGTTTAAGAACAACGCGTTTCGCACTTGGGCCAAGCGCTTCATCTCGTTCATACAAACATAATCATGAACATAGAATATATAAGTCACAGTTACCGGAAGTTCTGGTTTAACAAAAACACAACACTCACAAATCCCTTGACAGGATGATAACATTGCACAACCGCTAGGAGGCCTCGTATAAACACGTTTAAGATAACATTTTGTGAGACAAAATAACAAAAAAAAAACTTTTCTTCAATACTGCATGATTTTTTCTAGGTAACACTTGCACAAATTTTCTGAAGGAACCTGGCAGGGATGTTGTTCTACACATCTTGGAGAAGTAAGCACAGATCATCTGTCTATGTAGGGATTCAGCAGAGATATTGTTCCACACATCTTGGAGAAGTAAGCACAGATCATCTGTGGATGTAGGAATTCAGCAGGGATATTGTTCCACACATCTTGGAGAAGTAAGCACAGATCATCTGTGGATGTTGGAATTCAGCAGGGATATTGTTCCACACATCTTGCAGAAGTAAGCGCAGATCATCTGTGGATGTAGGAATTCAGCAGGGATATTGTTCCACACATCTTGGAGAAGTAAGCACAGATCATCTGTGGATGTAGGAATTCAGCAGGGATATTGTTCCACACATCTTGGAGAAGTAAGCACAGATCATCTGTGGATGTAGGAATTCAGCAGGGATATTGTTCCACACATCTTGGAGAAGTAAGCACAGATCATCTGTGGATTTAGGAATTCAGCAGGGATATTGTTCCACACATCTTGGAGAAGTAAGTACAGATCATCTGTGGATGTAGGAATTCAGCAGAGATATTGTTCCACACATATTGGAGAAGTCAGCACCGATCATCTGTGGATGTAAGAATTGAGCAGGGATATTGTTCCACAGATCTTGGAGAAGTAAGCACAGATCATCTGTTGATGTAGGAATTCAGCAGGGATATTGTTCCACACATCTTGCAGAAGTAAGCACAGATCATCTGTGGATGTAGGAATTCAGCAGGGATATTGTTCCACACATCTTGCAGAAGTAAGCACAGGTAATCTGTGGATGTAGGAATTCAGCAGGGATATTGTTCCATACATCTTGGAGAAGTAAGCACAGATAATCTGTGGATGTCGGAATTCAGCAGGGATATTGTCCCACACATCTTGGAGAAGTAAGCACATTTCTTGTTTAATTTCTGAGCTGAGTGGCTTAACTGAAAAAACAATTATAAAATTCAGGACATTGGGGAATGTGGATGCCTACATAAACACATTGAACACGGAGCTTCCTGATTTTTGAAGACAGAACTAATCAACCTGAGCTGGATCACTCATACACAGCAGCTGGGGATGGTGCAGCGATTGATTAATTTTGCCTCTCAGGGAGAACATAGTAATTACGTCATCCTCTGGTGCAGTGCATAACTAATATGAGAGGAAAAGCGCTGTAGCCAGGCAAAGGAGCAAGAGAGCTTCATTATCATCATTTTATAGTTGTTTTTCAGCAAAACCACTCAGCACAAGGATTAAACAAGATATGTTTTTGCATCAGTGTAGCTACAGCATTATCAAGGTATGTTTGGTCCTTAATGCATGAAAACAAATAGTAGATTTCCTTTAAAATAATTAAGAAAACTTTTTATTAAAAAAAAAAAACCTCTTGCGTTGCCATAGTCTGACACCCGTAACTTTTTCCTACTTAAAGGAAATCTACCATTTGTTTCCATGCATTATGAACCAAACATACCTTGATAATGTTTTAGCTACACTGATGCAGAAACATATCTTGTTTAATCCCTGAGCTGTGTGGTTTTGCTGAAATAACATTCAAGACCTTGGAAAAGCTCGATTCCCTAGTGATGTTAACACAATAAAGATCATTTTAACCCCTTACTTTTAAATTTTACTAAGTGTTACTGCTGTTTTAGCTCCTATCACTCTCTAGGCTGGTCAGTGTAAGATTCCATGGTGTGAGCGGGGCGTCTCTTAGCAGACACATTCTGATTCATCTAGTTCTGTGGGGTGACATTGTGGTTAGATTATCAGGGTACAAGGTGTATATATACTTTCATCTGGCTTCTGACATTGTCCTAACCCACTGACACATAGAAAGAGAAATTAGACAGATCAGAGATGCATGATGCCTTTTATACAGAGGCTGACAGACCTGTACACTGTTACACTGTGAGCTTTGCTACATCTCACAGATCTGTGCCTGCCTCCCTCTTCCTCCATATCACTTATCTCCTTGTAGCTTGCAGTTTGCAGCCTCTCTCTCTGCCCATGATCTCCTGGCAGGAAGTGATCAGTGAGAGTCTCTGTGCTCCTTGCAGGGGGCGGGGCTAGAGACACACAGGAGAGAGAAATCTGCACAATCTCACACAAAAATCCAAGATGGTGCCTGACCCTGAGTCAGAAGTTACAGGGACGTGTCTAGGGGCAACTGAAATTGTGTACAGCAGGACTGATAGAGACAGGTTGGACTTATATCTGTGAAATGCTGCATTTTTGTCAATAACAGTGAATTAGAGAAAGTGATATTTTGTTATACTTAGTACATATAAGAAACTTGTCTTTGTGGGAAGAATACCCCTTTAAGCCTGCCGCTGATAAACACATTACACTGAGTTTTCTGAACTGTCCAGACAGGACCTGTCAGGCACAACACAGTGATTACATAATTCTCTTGAGCAATGTAGTAAAGGAGCTACTGAGCGGCAGATACATAGGCTGACGGCAGACCCGGGGACCTAATGAAGCCTAATGAAGGCTGCTCGGCACTGAAGACGGCACCCCATGATGCGATTGTGGGGTGCCCGGAGGAAAGGGAGGGAGGAGAGAGAGGGAGACCCCTCCCTCTGAAGGTACATCGATCACAACATTGACTGCGGGATCAAAGGAGTTAACAGCCGTTCCGATCTGGACTGTTAGAGCATGGTGCCGGCTGTCATAAGACTGCTCTTCCCTGCACGGGGGCCGTGCATTTCTTAGGTATGGGTTCATTCACGCTGCCGTCTGCGGGGACGTACATGTGGCCGCATATACGTCCCCATAGACGGCAATGGCGGCACGGCGGCGGTACGGTGCAACACATATGTGGCACCGCTCCGCACCGTACACCAGGATAAGATAGAACATGCTTTATCTTTTTCCAGGTGTGCGGCCGTTCCTATGGAGGAATCAGGGGTTACCTCCTCCTCCTCTCCGCACAACGGGCATACCGCGTGTGAATGCAGCCTAAGGCCGATGGAGAAACCCGTCGGCCTAGCCTAAGGCCTCCTAGTGACCAACAGAGAAATCCGTATGGGAGATCACTAAGGGGTTAAATTTTCATGGGAGTGAATGCCATTTTCAATCACCTTTTTATCACTTTTTATTTAAATTGTAATGGGAGACAAAACTACAGAAATCTATCAGTTTATACTTTCGGAAGCTTTTTTCCATTATGTTGTTCACGGCAGGGAAAACTTGTTTTTATAATTTGATAGTTGAGTCGTTTTGGGACACGGGGTCACCTGACATGTTTAGGATTTTTACTTTTACTTTTAACATTTTCCCCATGGAAATGGAAGTGATTTTCATTTTTTAAACCCTTTTTTACTGTTATTTGCTATATTGTTGTTCGTGAACCCTAGAGGGCCTCATCACTTCTACAATGTAGTGAAATACAGACTGTAGTACAGAATATGAATGACAGCGATGGGAGTCTCTTACAGCAACTGATTGGCGCTGTCTGATGTCACTATGATGGAATTTAAAGATGTTGATGCCCACATATCAGACAGGGGGGGGAGGAGCATGTGAGCGGATGTGACGTCACGTCGGCCCGCCTCCCCGCGCACCTCCGAGACCGCGCTGCACGCGATGCCTGCGCTGCCTTGAGGCTTCTATGGCCATAATCCTGGACTATAGCGGTGGTGGCAAACTGGGGAGCCTTGAACCCTTAGTCTGAACGGATGGGACGCTCCAGGATACGGTAGCCTTTTTACATCTTTGGCCACGAGCTGCGGTCGATCATAACGCTAGACCTTGGTAAGGAGAACGCGAGAGATCCGCCCGTGACAGGGGATCCTGTGGTGTCCTTGGCTGCTAGGAGATGGTGATCACCGGCGTCTGATCGGATGTTCGTGGTCACCTGAGTCCCGCCTTCTTGGTTCATCTGGATCTCCAGGTTTCTGGACTTCGCCTTATTCCTATGGTGCCTCGCTTCTCAAAACAGGTCGTATGCTTCCTCTTCAGCGTTGCAAAGCTTCAGCTGTGAAACTGCCGCATGATCCGCTTGCTTCTCTCTGTTAACCTACATCTTTTCTTTCTCGCGGCTTGTGCATAATCTTACTAATTGTTTGGCTACCCCTGCTTTGACAAAGAGGACTAACTGCATCTACTAACTCTTTATTTTGCATGAAGATTCTAACTGCAGGTCACAAACTACCATTTGGGACTTGTTGCTCACTAATTCCATCTTAACCATTATAATAACTTTCTGCGGCAGCGATACTGCAAATCTAGTTGAGATGGCATCCTCTACTCTATGTTTTCACAGTTTATTACAACCGTAATGGTAGTTTTTTTGATGTGCGTGTTCTGGGACTAAAAGCTATTCTTGTAACAGCTGTGCTACTAACTACATTGTTTTTGAACTGTTCCCCTATTGTTCCCCTACTAATTATCCAGCTTTAACACCTGTACTTGGCATCTCTGGAGTTTGTTGTGGCTTACACTACCTTTGTTGAGCTAATTTTTGATACATCTGATATTGATTGCAACCATATATTTGTATACTAGCTCTGTTACATTTACAATCATCTGTGGGGAAGTGGAGGTGACTACTTTTAAATTTGTGTCTGTGTAGTCAGCCCCTGTATTGTACGAAAATGACTAGACCGGCAACAAAAAAAAAGGGGACGAATGTGACCCCAACTTCCTCCCCTAGCAAAACACCCAAAAGAACAGCCGAGAAAATTAGGGAAAATACTCAGAAAAAACTAGATAAGTATGTGGTATCCCCCAAAGTAACGGGGAAACATCTGAGCACTGTTGGCAATGATAAGAATGACAAAAACGGGTTGCATATAAACATCAGTACACCCAATGAGGTGGAACCACTACAATTAGAAGCGGCTGCTTCAGAGAATATATACAAGGTTCAAGCAGATAAAGTAAATGGGGTAGCAGTAAGTAATTTTGATTCAGAGATCTCGATAGAGTGTGAACCCCAGCCGTCTTTAAATTCTATAGGGGCGTCTCAATTGCAAGAGGAAAGAGTAGGAGGACAAGGGGATCCCACCCTTACTGAGATTTACGAGGCCATTCTGCAGTGCAATAATTCTATAACAGCCCTCACCACTGAGGTTGGTCAATTCAAAGAAGAATTGGCAACGATTAGATCTACTGTCCATAAACATGGCGAGCGGTTGGGAGAGGTTGAAATCAGAACCTCTGAGTTAGAGGATGACATGAGTAAACTAAGGGTGGAAGTAAAAACTCTCAAAACAGGGTATGAGGAACAGAAAAGGAAAATCGTGGACTTAGAAAATAGATCACGCAGGTCCAACCTAAGATGTCTGGGCTTCCCAGAGGGGGCAGAAGGGGGTGACCCCATCAAATTCATGCAAGACTGGTTTATTAGGTCCCTTGGAGAAGGCATTGCGTCTTTTCCCTCATTCATTGAAAGGGCCCATAGGATTCCCAGTAAACCTCCAATCCCTGGTGGACCCCCCCGTCCCATAATCATCAAATTGGTACTGTCAAAGGACAGAGACCAGATTCTGAGGAAGGTGAGACAGCTCGGTAAGGTGGAATATGAGGGCCAATTAGTCAGGATATTTCCTGACTACGCAACTGATACCCAGAAGAGAAGGAACAGTTTTTTTGAAGTTAAGAATAGACTCAGACAGAAAGAAATGCAATATTCTATGTTATTTCCAGCCAGACTGAGGGTTATCTGGAAAGAGAAGACATTATTTTTTGAAAATCCCGCTGATGCTATGGATTGGTTAAATACCCATGTGAAATAAGGCCTAACCGTCAGGCTGAACATCTGGGCTCTGTGTGGGGTGGTCTCGGGGGGGTGGGGGGTGGGGGATGCTAAGATAAGAGGCTGGAACTGAGTCAGACGGGGTTTTCGGCCCCTGAGCCAAGGAACCAGCCACATGGAGGGGGGGGGGGGGTCTTGCGTGGGGGGGGGGTCTGTTCCCTTTTTTTTTTTTTTTTTTTTTTTTTGGATACTCTCTCTCTCTTACCCCTATGCCAATGCAGCTGTCGGGAGGTGCATGTAAATGTAATAAAAGGCCAAGGGAAGTAGTCACATGAAAGTATTGTCTTGGAACGTAAGAGGTCTGGGATCTCCGTCTAAGAGAGTGGCCGTATTTGATCTTATACATAAACATCGACCAGACTTAATTGCCCTCCAGGAAACCCACCTAGTGAGGGAGAAGAGTGAGGTGGTAAAAAAACCCTGGATAAGCAAGACATTCCATTCATATGGATCTTCATTCTCTAGGGGGGTATCAATATTGATACATCGTAATTGCGGCTTTATAGCGGACAGGACCCAAATAGACTCTGAGGGTCGGTTTATTTTCCTTGCCGGGATGTTTGAAGGGAAGAGGTGGGCGATAGCAAATGTATACCTACCGCCACCCTATTCCCCAGAGGTAATTATTAAGTTCTATACCTTTTGTGCCACTACTGAGAACCCATGCATACTTCTGTTAGGGGACCTTAACACGGTTATGGATCACCACATTGACACGCAACAAATAAAGACGGGGAGGGTGTCTACACATAAAAATTCGTCACTTTCTCAATTGATCAGTGGGTTTAATTGGTTTGACACTTGGCGTATCCTAAACCCAGGAAAAAGGGAATATTCTTGCTATTCTGCAACACATCAGGTCTTTTCTAGGTTGGATATGGCGATAACCAATAGTAAGGCCCTAAATTTAATTGAAAAAATCACATTTGGACTTAGAGGGGTCTCAGACCACTCACCATTGATAGTCTTTATTAAACTAGGGACACATAAAAAATCCTATGAGATAAGAATCTCGCCCACGTGGTTAGGGGTATTGGGTCGACAGGATCGATTTATTAACAATTTGAAACTTTTTTTCTCACGTAATGCGGATTCCGCAGGGAAAGATATAGTCTGGGACACGGCAAAAGCTTTCATTAGGGGGGAATATAAAGCACAGTTATGTTATTACAAATCACAATTAAATAAGGAGTTACAGGAATTGGAAAGTAAGGTTAAGGAATTAGAAGAGGTTTTCCTTAGACAGCCAGTAGAAGCTAATAGACAGGCGTGGGAGGAAACCTCGCAGTGCTATATTGAGGTGCTAAAAAATCAGGCAGACAGGAAAATCTCTGCTCAGGCTAGGAAAAGTGGCCTGCAGGCAAATGTCTCAGGGAAAATGTTGGCCAATTTAATTAGGGAGAATAGGGAAAAAGCATATATTCCATGTATTGAAACACACGATGGTGGTTACACGACTAAACCAGAGGAGATTATGGAAGTGGTCACTAAATATTACGAGGAATTATATACTTCTCGCAACTTTCCCCCCCAGGAGGAAATAATGGAATTTTTGGAAGCAGGATCCATTCCTCAAATAACTGAGATAAGTAAGAACACGCTAGACAAAGATATAGGGGTTGAAGAGGTCCGACAGGCGCTTTCACGGGGGGCGGGGGGTAGCACCCCGGGACTGGACGGCATTCCTTTTGAATTCTATAGGATGTATGGGGAAGAGTTATTGGGGCACCTAGTAGAAACATGGAATTTTTCACTTAGTAAAGGTATGTTAACACCCTCTATGAGGGAAGCATTAATAATTTTAATACCCAAACCAGATAAGGATATCAGAAAGGTTGACGCTTATCGCCCCATCTCTTTGATTAATGTTGACAATAAACTCCTTGCCAAGGTATTGGCGGAGAGATTAAAAAAGGTGATTAGGGAGGTAGTTCATACAGATCAAAACGGCTTTATGCCAGGCGGATCAACTCTCGATAATCTCCGCAGACTTTTTCTCAACATGCAGCTTATGCCGTCCAGTCCTGGGCAGCGCTCTCTGCTCCTCCTGGACGCTTCTCGGGCCTTCGACACTCTGGAGTGGAGGTTCTTGTGGCACACGATGACCCAGATGGGGTTCGGGACGAGATTCATCTCCTGGGTGAGACTTCTATATGCCGACCCGTCGGCCAGGGTAATGATTAATGGCATTGTATCTAGTTCATTTAAACTGAATAGGGGTACTCGCCAGGGGTGTCCACTATCACCACTCCTGTTTGCTATCGCAATGGAACCCCTGGCTTGTAGGATTAGACGGGATCGTGAGATAGTTGGTTTCAGACAGGGGGAAGCCCACGAGAAGATCTCACTGTATGCCGATGATGTTTTGTTATTTCTCGGTCAATATGAGTCTATGTCCAGAGTGTTTCAGATTTTTCAGGAGTTTGAGAAGCTATCCGGCCTGTGTATAAACTGGCACAAGTCCGCATGGTTGCCCCTTGATGAATCTGATGTTCCTGCCCCACAGGGACTTATTACCATTCCTAGGGGTGGAGTAGTAAAATACCTTGGCATTAACATCTCAGCCAATATTTTAGACTTTGTGGAGAATAATATTCTCCCAAAGGTAGCGGAAATTAGGAAGAAGGTAAAAACATGGAAAAGTCTGCCCCTTAATATGATGGGTAGGGTTGCAGTGATTAAGATGCTCATTCTTCCCAAGTTGCTATATGCACTTGCCGCCTCCCCAATTATGATCCCCCAGCGGGTATTTAAAATCATCGAAAGCCTCCTTGCAGAATTGGTTTGGCGGGGAAAACAACCCAGAATTAAGAAGGAGGTCCTGCAACAACCGTATGAGAGGGGGGGATTTGGATTACCAGATCTGAGAAAGTATTTCCTCATTTCCCAGGTAAAGTATATCTCGGTCTGGGACAAAACCCCCTTCTCATTTGTATGCAGCTCCCAATTAAAGATCTATGGATATAATGTTCTGGAAATTCTGGAGACAGAAATTTGGAGAGTACCCAAAATAGAGACCATCTCCCCTACCCTACATTTGATGTTGGAAATATGGAAGGAGCTTAAGTTCCAATCTAATAATAAAGGCATTCTACCAATATCCCCTATGTGGGGCAATAGGAGGTGGAAGGTGCCAGATACAAATGCAAAACCATGGCTAAAACACAATGTAAAATATATCAAACAATTTCTTGACAATGGTGCATTTAAACCCTTTCAGCAACTGCAACAGGAGTATGGGATCGGTTCCTCGGGTTACTACACATATTTACAAATTAAACATTGGTGGAAAACATTGGATGAGTCAGTGGGTGCCCCGGAGGAACTACACCCATTCATGGAATGTCTTAGTGCCCTGATAGGCACCAAATTCAAAAGTCATAAGTTGCTGAGATGTTGGCCTGCAAATGAGAAAGATAATAATCTAAAGAAAATAATAAATAGGTGGGTCAGCGAGGTGGGGATTTTGGAGGACAAGGTCTGGGAAAGGGTGTTCCTAGATGTGAGGAGGGTTTTTTCTATTCCCGCCCACCGCCAGACCCAGTTGTTTATTTTAAATCGAATTTATTATACACCAAAAACATTGTCAAGATTTGGGACTAAGATTTTCAGCTGTACTAGGTGCGGTATGGAAAAGGCAGATGACATCCACTTGATGTGGTTTTGTCCTAAGATTAGGGCCTTCTGGCGGGGGGTACTGGCGGAGATAAAAGAGATCTTTAATATCACTATCCACGATACAATACAAACCTGTGTCTTGGGTATTTTAGACGCAGGCTGTTACAAGACAACTAAGCCATATGTGGTGAAAAAATTACTATTTGCAGCAAGATTTTGTCTTGTTCGAAAATGGATGACTAAAGACACTCCGACAATTAGGATGTGGCAGAGAATTGTTAACAATACTATCTTAGTGGATGGTTTTGCAAAAGCATTGAGTGGGGACTTGGGGGTAGGAAAAATACGAGCTGACTGGCGACCATGGATAAATAACAAGTTTTCTAGAGAAGAAGATAGGATACTGGGTGCACGAGATGGCTGAGGTAAGGTTTTGGGGTGGGGGGAGAGAGAGATCCAAAGGGAGAATAATTTTTTTTTTTTTTTTTTTTTTTTTTTGTTGTCTTTTAGGTTTCTGGGGGTAGGAGGAAGGATAGGGGGGTAGGGCGAGTGCATGGGGACTATACAATTAAAAATTGTGGAACTTGGGGAAAGAGAGGGTATGTAAAAATCCATACATTTATAGGAAGGATAAGCGATATGCATGGTAAAGAGAATATAATGACATAATGAGTTATCGTATCGAAAGACCGGTTGTGAAATTCACACCGGAAAGGATTATATTATGGATTATCGCCACTGTTATATAGAATTACATTCTAGGAGGTTGTGGATAGGCCACTTTTTGTATAAGCGGATTTTTTGAAAAATTGCATGTATTGGTATGGAAGATATCAGATATACACAGTAAAGTGAATATACAGAGTTCCTTTTTTGTGAGGAGCGGCTTTTGGGAGCACGCCGGAGAGTCCATCAGATACAGATGGTCACATGGTGTATCATATTGTGAAAGAGGCCCTCCACAATTTGTTTTGTACATGTTTGTCCCTATTTGGGGGGTCGGGGGTGGATAGGGGTGGTTCTGGGGGGGGGGGGGGGGAGGAAGGGGATGGGGGGGCTCACTAGTATAAAAACTTGGATCTTGGGTTTAACAGGGATTGTATGGTCAAACACATGTATATGTTAGAAAGACGTTTGATAAGTATAGTAATGAGAACAAGATTAGATACTGTACTGGAACACCAGCTGATAAACTTATATTGGAAAGCCTCTTAAACATCAATTGTTGAAATACTCATGCGGGTCGATATATGGAAAGAGGGGTCTGTATTTCTGTTATGTACAAAAGTGTTACCATGGACAAAACACTTCTTTGGTTAAAAGAAGATGTTAGACATCCATGGTATAAAAAATACAATGGGCTGAGGTATTAGAAGCTGTTGGTTATATGTACACCGAAATGTTTTATTAATTGTTGTCAATTTTGGATTGTTCCACATCATGAAAGACATTTTTATTGTTCTCATTGCTCTTCTTTTTTGTACATACCTTTTTCCAATAAAGGATTTGAAGGAAAATAAAAAAAAAAAAAAAAAAAATAAAAAAAAAAAAAAAAAAAAAGATGTTGATGCCCAACTGGTAGCGTTCAAGTTTGATTTGGTTTTATGATAGATTTGTTTTTTCCTACCTGTAGTGTCGGACTGGGGGTTTTAGGTCCCACTAGTGAAATTGATTCTGGTAGCCAAATAAATGCTTCACGGAAATATTACCGTTACATCTTTGCATTTTTAAACGCTCGAGTCGAACTTTTCCCGATGCTCGAGTGCTCGTATAGAATAATGAACCCGATTGAAGTCAATGGGAGACTCGAGCATTTTTCAAGGGGACAAAGGCTCTGCAACAAAATGTGCCTGTTTGTTTTTTTTTTATTCAATGGAATATTTGTGGAACTTCAAAAAGGAGAATGACCCGTGTTAAACATCTGCAATGTGTTCTTCACACATATTGTTCTTCACATACTATTGTGAAGAACACCTTTCTGTACTAATGTCTTCTGATAAGTTAGCAGAAGAACACATTGCAGATGTTTCCGTTCATCTGCTAACTTATCCGAAGACACGAGTGCCGAACGGTGTTCTTCACAATAGTATGTGAAGAACAATAACATACTATTGTGAAGAACACTGTTCGGCACTCGTGTCTTCGGATAAGTTAGCAGATGTACGGAAACATCAGCAATCTATTCTTCACTGTGTTCTTCACTGTGTTCTTCACTTCAATGATCCTGTGTTCACTGTGTTCACTGTTTTCACTGTGTTCCTCACTGTTCTTCACTGTGTTTCCTTAAGTGAAAGCTCGTTATCGAGCAGGCGAAATACTCGTCCGAGCAACGAGCGGTTCTGAGTATGCTAATACTCAACGAAGCATCAAGCTCGGACAAGTATGCTCCCTCATCTCTAATTATAAGTAGCATTTTCCCACTGTGTTTGAAAATTTTTTAAAATGCAATGCAAACACATAGGGGGGGATTGTGTGGTGTGTGCATATGGCAACCAATCAGAACTCCATTTTTCTTTCAGACACTTCTAATAAAGCTCCTCCGGCAGCCTCAGGCCATGTTCATAAGATGCTATTGAATTGCATTTTAAAATACTCTTCAAACACATCTGGAGTAACGCAGCGAGAGGGAGGCTTATAGGTTCAGACTGAAAAACTTGCATTTGGTAAGTAGCGAAAAGTGTTTTGAAATGATAAAAACGTGTTGCTTCTTTCCGGACAGAAGTATTTACGTCTAAACACTTGTGGTCCATTATTAGGTGGTTCCTTTTATCTAAATCCAGCTTTACCTCCACAATGTGCCCCTCTCAAACTGTGTCCCTTCTTCTCCCCCTCATATTGTCGCCCCTCATCTCCCTCTCATAATGTGGCCCCTCTTCTCTATTTTATATTGTGGCCCTTCCTCTTCTCCCCCTCCTATAGAGACCTCATCACTTCTCATTTTGTGGCCACTCTGTCTCATAATGTGGCTCATCTCATCCCCTTTAATAGTGTACCCCCTTCCTCTACTCATCATATAGTTGCCTCTAATCTCACCTCATATTGCTGTTCCTCTCACCCCCCCCCCCACCTCATATTGCAGCCACTCTAATCTTCCCCTCATATTGTGGCCCTTCTCACCTTCCCCTCATATTGTGCTGCACTCACCTCTTCTAATATTGCGGCCTCTCTCATCTCTCCCTCATATTATGGCCTCTCCTCCTTACATTCTTGTGCCTCTCATCTCCTCCTCATATTGTGGCCCCTCTCGTACGTCCCTTTTTGTAGCCTTTCAGCTCATTTTCTTATTATGGCTCCATCATATCCCACTCTCTGTGTGGTCCCTCATCTCACCCTTATGTTGTGGCCCTTAACCCCTCATGTTGTCCCCCCTTTTCCCTTTCAAACTGTGGCCTCTGTTCTCCCCATCATATTGTGGCCCCACATATTTAGGCCCCTCATATTGTGGGTCCTCTTCTCCCTCCTTATATTTTAGCCTTATCATCTCCCCTCATATTGTGGCCCCAGAACTTTCCTCTTCATATTGTAGCCCCTCTTATATCCACCTCATATTGAGGCTTTTCATTTCCTCCTGATATTGAGGTCTCGCATCTACCATCCATATTGTGTCCTCGCAACTCCAACTCATATTGTGGCCCATCTAATCCCCCCTCATATTGTGGCCTCTCTCATCCCTTCCTCATATTCTGGTCCCGCTCATCTTCCCCCATTATATTGTGCCCCTCTCATCTCCTACTCATATTGTGGTCCCTCTCATCTTTCAACCAGCCCCCTCTCATATTGTGGTCCTATCACATCTCACTCAAAGTGTGGCCTTTCATCTCTCCATCATATTGTGGCCCCTCATGTCTTTCATATTGTGACCCCTCATATTGTGGCCCCTCTCATCCCTTCCTCATATTCTGGTCCCACTCATCTTCCCCCATTATATTGTGCCCCTCTCATCTCCTACTCATATTGTGGTCCCTCTCATCTTTCAACCAACCCCCTCTCATATTGTGGTCCTATCACCTCTCACTCTAAGTGTGGCCTTTCATCTCTCCATCATATTGTGGCCCCTCATGTCTTTCATATTCAGACCCCTCATACTGTGGTCCCCCTAATTTTGTTGACCCATCTAATTTCCCACATATATTGTGGCCCATCAACTCTTACCCATGTTGTAACCCCTCATCTGTCTCTCATATCCTTATTCTCCCCCTCATATTGTGTCTCTGCATATTGAGGCCACTCACATTTGGGTACCTCTTCTCCCTCTCATATTGTGGCCCTATCATCTCCCCCTTACACTGTGGTTACGCAACTCCCCCTTTTATCTCTGCCTCATATTGTGGCCCTCCTTCTACCCCTCATACTGTGGTCCCTCATATTGTGGCCTCCCACATTGTGGCTCTTTTCTTCCTCCTCATATTGTTGGATCACCGTATCCCCATCATAGCATGGCCCCGCTCATCTCCTCCTCATATTGTGGACCCATTATGGCCCCATAATCTCCCCTTCATATTGTGGCCTCTCCCATCTCCTTATAATATAGTGGCAAACATCATTATTTTGTGGCCACCTTCATCTTGTGGACCCCCTCTCATTCACCCCTCATTGTGTGCCCCCCTCATATTGTGGCCCTACTAGCTCATTTGGAGTGTAAAATGACTGGTAGTAATTTAACCCACCAGGGTTAGGCCCCGTGGGCTCATGGACCTGAATCTGACAACCCTTGATCAGTGCTTGCACCCATCACGGGTATTATCCTTTACTATGCTGCGGGAGAGATGATCGTTGGGAGAATGTCAGCTCCACCATCATATTGGCCGGGATTGTTGCTTCACATTTCTACATTCAGGGAGGAAAACAAAAGGGAAAACAAAACTCAAAATATTCTGAAAATATTCATTTTCTCCAGGCGCTGGTTATACTGAGCTGTCAAGATTTAAGCTTAGGAATGATGTTAATTTGAAAACTTAGTGGAGGATGATTGATGTTTTTTTACTGATGTTGGTCACTTATTATATAAAACATAAAATTAATGTTTGAAACTTTTTAAAATGTAAAAAATTCCAAAATCTGTTGTGGTCAATTGAACCTGATAAAAATGTTCAGAATCAACATTTATTGAACCCAGAAGCCGTTTTATTTTCCCCAGTTTAATTCGATTACACAAGCATTTTTTAATTTTTTTTTGGTGTAAATAATCTTACCTTTTTACTCTTTGTAGATATAATAGCATGGAACTATTGACTGAATTTTGATATTTTTTACTTAAAGTGAACCTATCACCAGCAATGTTTTTTTTTTTCAGCTGGTAACGGGTTCTAATAGCCTATGCTATGCTGATTGTAAAAATGCCTTTGTCAGTATTCTGAATCATTTCAGTACTTTTTAAATGTTTAATTCACATAACCTGGGAGGGGGCAGCAGAAGCCTATTTGCCTATGTCTCCTGATGTATTTTTCCTGTCCTCTACACCAACCCCTTTCATCCCCTGCCTGCTCAATGCACACGACAGAAGGTAGGGAGGGGGGAGGGAGCTGGATGAGTGTAGAGGAGACTGACAAAGGCACATGCAGGTGGCTGCAGCTGCTCCCTCACCGGAGACACATCACATGCTGTCGCCAGGAGCCCGGTAATGGTTTCTTACCCTCTGTGTAAATCTCAGGTATACAATGTTGTGTGAACAGCCGCATGATTAGTATTGTGGCTGTTTCCAAAAATATTGTATTATTTGGTTGATGTGACTAGCTCTACACAGAGCATGGGCTGGTGGCAAGAAGAGAGCAGCTAATAAATTAAAAGATGGAGCATATTAGAGACAATCATTTGTTATAAATGTGGATGTTCCTATTTCTACTAAAATCAGATGACTGCAATGAGGAGGTGATGGTAGATGTTTTTAAAACAAAATGCAGAAACAATTTGTACAAAACGAAGCACAATCTCACTGCTGGCCATGGTATTAAGAGGTTAAATGTTACTCAGATGCTGAAAATATTATATCAATGATAAATGATGATCAGTTGGTGTGACCACTTGTATATAAGCAGAAGTTTGGACAACATGATGGTCTGGAACAGTTAGGTGTGTGTTAAGTCATTGCCAAGGATTAAAGACATCAGCAAAGATCTTAGAGGAGTAATTGTGGTTGTCCATCAATCGGTGAAGGGTTTTGAGTAGTGATGATTAGACCTGTTCAATTTTAACCAGTTAAAAATCTGTTTCGGTCAAGGTTCAGGTATAGTCATCAGGAAGAGACGACCCTGAGGAAAAAATCAAGAACCCTGTGCTGCAGACATGCTTGTACCAGCGAGCTCGGCAACAGAATTACTAGTGCCAACGCCATTCAAATAGATTATAAGCTGGATCGGTGCCAGAACTAATCATAAGTATTGCTTGAGCTGAACCCAGAACCAAACTTCTACTGATTCGGTTCCACTCAACTCGAGTTTTAAGGCCATTTCCATTAAATCGATTTCCATTCTACAATGAGAGAAATTAAGGAGAAAGCAGTAATTAAGTAGAAGTTAAAGACAGCAGACAATCTACCCAGGGGACCCAATTATTCACAAATAGGTCACAAAGTGTGTGCTACTAAGTTATCATGTTACATGTCCAAGTGCATGACCGTATATATAGAAACAGGTTTATCAGGTCTGGAAAGGTTGCCAGGAAATATCCCCTTAAGACAAAACATTGTTTCCCGGCTTAAGCTTTCAAACTTGCTCCTAAATAAACTATTAGACTACTGGGGAGGTGTCCTGATCACACGAGAACAAAGCAGAGGTGTTTGGCCATAAATTATCTCAAAGCACCACATCTGGTGGGAACCAAACCCAACATATCACATAGGCACAATGGGGAGGTCATGGGGGGGGGGGTGATGGGGAGGTCATAGGGGGGGGGGGTGATGGGGAGGTCATAGGGGGGGGGGGATGGGGAGATGATTGTGGCTCGTTATGTAATCATTTGGTCCTAGGAATTTCCCAACCATTATTGGCAACTTTTTTATACCATTGTGTGTCTTAGGCCTTTTTCACACTTGCGTTGCAGATCACGTCAGAGTCTGATCAGGGTGCGATCAGGGTTTGGTCAGTGAAAAACTGACACTTTGCATCAGAGTTCAATCAGTTTTCAGTCAGAGTTTGTTCAGTGTCTCAGTGTTTCATGCGCGTTTTCAATGCATTTTCTCTGCAATTTTAATGCGTTTTTCATGCGCAGATAATGCGCATGGAATGGACTCAGGACTGAGCTCTATCTTTTCTATGGTAATTGATCAGTGTAAAACGCGTTGCACTTGCATTGGACTTGTATGTATCTCAGAGTGCAATGCATTTTTTGATGCGTCTCCATAGACTTGTATGGTGCATTTTTCACGCGCGTGACTTGCAAAAGTAGAGCATGCCGAGATTTAAACGTGCGTCAAAAGAACTGGGCGCGTGTGCGTGAAAAAAAATGCAAGTCTGAAAAAACCCATTGATTACACTGGGTCAGAGTGCAATGCAAGTTCTGCATGTCCGAAGCACACGCAGAAAACGCGTGTGAAAAACGCTAGCGTGAAAGAGGCCTTATTCCACTACCTGCTTATTTCTGGTGGTTGGCTGATCAATTGCAACGATGGATTTGCACGAAATCCAAAAGGTTAGAGCCTTTTCAACAATTTTTAACTAAAAAATTCTTTCTCTCGTATCCTTTTTATGGATCCCCTGACCACAGCGAGGGTCCCACAGCACCCCTTAGTGATCTATATTACCCTTACCTGATGTCACTGTTGAAAAATTGTAAAAAATTTACAAAGTTAATGACATTTTTTTAAAAATCAGTCATCACTAACATGATATGAGAATGGAATGATCTCCGTGGCCCGAAACGCGTAATCTATTTAGAATTTTGGTTATCACTGTTTTTAATCTGATATAATAAACTTTGCTAATGTTTAACTGTTCTTGTGCAGATGCTGGTATTCCCCTAGCTATCATCGGACCGCACCCTCTTTTGACTAATGTACAACTACAGGATGGTGAACAAATTGCAGAATTTACCCAATAGACTTAATAGGGCAGATTTACTTACCCGGTCCATTCGCGATCCAGCGGCGCGTTCTCTGCGGTGGATTCGGGTCCGGCCGGGATTCATTAAGGTAGTTCCTCTGACGTCCACCAGGTGGCGCTGCTGCGCTGAAGAGCATCGAAACGCACTGGAATACACCGAGCCGGGCTGAGTAAAGGTAAGCGCGTGCCGAGTGACAATTTTTTTTTAATGCGGCGGTTTTCCGAATCCGTCGGGTTTTTGTTCGGCCACGGCCCCCGATGCGTGCATGCCAGGGCCGATGCGCCAAAATCCAATCGCGTGCACCAAAATCCCGGGGCAATTCAGGGGAAATCGGCGCAAATCGGAAATATTCGGGTAACACGTCGGGAAAACGCGAATCAGGCCCTTAGTAAATGACCCCCATTGTATCATCCCCAACTTATGTCCATAAACTACAGTTAAAGGTCCTTTATTTCACTTGGCAACTAAATGGCGCTTCTACGGAATGTAGGCGAACCACATGTCTAGAAACAAAAACAGGATTTTCAGCAAACAACATTGCGAGTGATCACCAGTAAAGATATGAAGGCAGGAGGATGTAGAGAAATGTGACTCATGGGTAATTACTGATGTGGAGAATTTTTGCTTATTGTATAATACAACGTTCCAGAAGAACATTCCCCTAGAACACCAAGAAGTCTTACGTCGTAAATACCCTCCCATGTCCTGCCCCCAAGTAACCCTTACTCTTACAGTAAATGCCTCTGTCCTTTACAATTGGAGATGAATTGTAAGGACTTAGCGGTGTCATCATGAAGTCCCTCCTTGGGTTTGTGACCCTCTTCTCGGCTCTCACGGCAACAAGTAAGATTAGTTTTAATAGCATCAAACCTCATATAGTTTCCCATGAAATTAGCTAAATCTATAATTTTGAAATGTCTTTTTGTGTCCTAAGACAAGTATTCATAGGCAATTTAATACATAATGACCCAGTGCAAAGAATGAAAATGTTATCACTGTTGTCCCTGAGGGAAATCCATTTGCACAGGATAGGAGTGGTATCTCTATGCAGTGTCCATATAAACAGGATAGGAGTAGTAGTACTGTACAATGTCCATATGCACAAAAGGAGTAGTAGTTATACAAAGTGCCCATATATAAGGGACAGGAATAATTCATAGGACAGGAATCTCCATATAATAGATAGTAGTAGAAGTAGTATTGTGCAGTGTAGAACTGTGCTGTAACCTTATATAAAGGATAGGAGTAATAATACTGTACAGTGCCTATATATACAGGATAGGAGTAGTAGTACTGTGCTGTGCCTATATATACAGGATAGGAGTAGTAGTACTGTGCTGTGCCCATATATACAGGATAGGAGTAGTAGTACTGTGCTGTGTCCATATATACAAGATAGGAGTTGTAGTACTATGCTGTGCCCAAATATACAGGATAGGAGTTGTAGTACTGTGCTGTACCCATATATACAGGATAGGAGTAGTAGTACTGTGCTGTGCTGATATATACAGGATAGGAGTTGTAATACTGTGCAGGACCAATATACACAGGAGATGAGTATTAGTACTGTGAATTCTACCATAGTAAATCTACTTCCTGGTAGATTCCCCCTCCCTGCAGCAGCGGTGGCATTCCGTTTTCCCCTAATTCTGTGATGCAGCCGCAGGGGCCTTGAATTGCATCAGACAGCTCTGGAGGCAGAGGCTATGCCACACCCCCAGTAGCCCCTGCATATTTGCCAAGCTGCTCGTTGCTTCCTTGTCTAGCCTGGAAAATCTTTCAGAAAGTATATTCCCCATGGTAGATTTCCTTTACACGACCAGAGATCAACTGATGAGCAATAATTAGTTATGTGTTAATTGCTTCTGCTTATGAAAGAAATGAATTATACTGAATGTATATATGTGTATGAAATATATGTATACAGATCTATGAAATATTATTCATCTATATCCTCAACTAAAAAAAACACTATATACTAATGACTATATACTAAGATATATATTTTTCTGTGTCAGTGTATGCGCATTCACTGCAGCAGCTGAAGCTCCGATCCTTCTCCCTCTAGTTTCAAAGGCAGCAGGAAAGTTTGTTTTTACAATACGATACAACTTTATTGATCGCCTGGGGGTAAATTCTTTTGTACACAGTGTTCTGGCAATTGTTACACAGTTAGAGATAAACTTAACGTTACCGATACATAAATACACTACTAGAGGCGCATTCTTACATGTTGCCAGTAACAAGACATTGCGATACGGCACAATGCAGGTTACATGACCGTATAATATATACGGTATGAATATATACCAGTCACAATAACAGATAGACACGGGCTAGACAGACATGTGTAGGGGATACTACAGTAAAAGTGCCAATGCGGCACTAAAAGTATGTGGTGAAACAGTCGGGTGCTGCTGTTGCTGCCGCTGTTGGTTTGGCTGAAGAGCCACTACTTGTAGCTCCACCTTTGTCAAGTGCCGGTGCTTAAGTTGCCTCAAGTGCCGGTGCTCAAGTTGCCTGGTACTAGCTACCACTCGTGCCTTGGTACAGTATCCTCCTGACTTGAGTTCAGACACTGGTTGTGATCACTTGCATTTCAGATGCTCCAATGAAGTTGTAACTTGTGCACTTGGCTGCCAGGTTCCGGTTCCGGTGCTCTGTTGCAATCAGTTGTGAGACGTGAAGCTACTGCTAATGATGATCCACTTAGTGATGAAGGGGGTAACAGGGTCAGAGTGCCAAGTTGGTGCCCCAGGTCAAAAGCAATAGGCAATGCACTGACAGCCACCTACAGCAGTGCCATCTTGACAGTGCATCTTACTAAGTGCCACTTCCAATTCACAAGATTTTGAGTGAGAAGGCAATGGAGGAAAGAGGTGATAGTGCTTTTCAGATAACATTTTGAAAGACAAGAGTTAGACAAGTTCTTAAAGATAAGGTCTTTTTGTCTAATTCTGTTGTGCACTTAAAAAAATTGCACTTGCACTGGGTAAAATTTCTTTTTTATGTAAACATCATGATTTATTAATCAAAGTGTTCTCATCTTCGGGACTGGCTCTGATGACTTCTTACAGTATTTCTGCAGCAAGAACTGAGAGATAAATCTGTGCAGGGAAGCTCTGGCAGTGCACAAAGAGCTCCACGTTAATTAACGTCCTGCAGGCACAAGGGCCGGCTCTGAAGAATGTTAATTAACATGGAGTGAGCGTCAAGAAGATAATGGGGGTCATTTACTAAGGGCCCGATTCGCGTTTTCCCGACGTGTTACCAGAATATTTCCGATTTACGCCGATTGTACCTGAATTGCCCCGGGATTTTGGCGCACGCGATAAGATTGTGGCGCATCGGCACCGGCATGCACGCGACGGAAATCGGGGGGCGTGGCCGAACAAAAAACCGACGGATTCGGAAAAACCGCCACATTTAAAAAAGGAAATTGTGTCGCGGAGCTGGCACTCACCTTCATCCAGGAAAGGATCGTGAACTTCAGTGCATTTCAGCGAACTTCAGCGCAGCAGCGCCACCTGGTGGACGTCGGAGGAACTGCCTTGATGAATTTATTTATGTGCAAAATACGTCAGAAAACACGTGGCCCAGTTTTTCAGTTTTTTTATTTATTTCAGAAGCCCTATATTTTTTTCTTTTTTGGGTTAGTGGTATGATTTTTGTGGGTTTTTTTGGAGAAATAAGTGATTACAATTATATGTTTTTTGGATCAGCATTTTTACCATAAACCAAATTTTAGGCTTAAATTTAAAAAAATATATACACTTTTCTCTTCTCTCCCATGGGTCCCCTACAGCTGCCTGTAGCAATGGATTCAACCTTTGGCTACCCGATTGCTATGGCAGCTGCCTAAAGCATGCATGGTAAATCTAATATGGTGCACTTAACTGCACATGGCTCATACATGATGGCAACTTAGATGACATTACTGCATGTGCACCGCCATCTTGGATCCGGCCTTTATCATTGGATTACTTTGACAGCAGACAACCTTAGGAACAGGGAACCAAATTATGAAGAAGTTATTGGCATTAGAAGATGGTAAAACAATGAATTTTTTTTCCTACAAAAAATTTCATTCTTTTAAAAATTAATGTAAACCTAGTAAAACATACATAAACATGTTATCTTTTTAAGTGAAAGCCGTAATAATGAAGCCAACAAGAATATGGCACAGATGCGTTTTTAAAAATTTTAACTGCATGTGGAATATTTTCCGGGTACACGGCATGGAATATAAAATACCATCACTAGGAATTATATTTTGTTGTGCACAAAACAAGCCCAGGTACAGCTCTGTGCATGGAAAAATAATAAAGTTATAGATTGGTTTACAATTAGAGAGCACTAAAATGCTCGGGTGCTCGTTATTCGAGACGAACTTTTCCAGATGCTCGAGTGCTCGTCTCCAATAACGAGCCCCATTGAAGTCAATGGGAGACCCGAGCATTTTTTTAATAAAACTGAACAGTGCAAAAAAAAAAATTCCAGATGTTTGCAGATGTTTTACTTGTAAGAACACATTGAAATAACACTATTCTTCACATTGCAGATGTGCGCGCGTGTCTCCCGATAGGTTCGGAGATACGCGCGCACACCTGCAATGTGAAGAATAGAATTAAAACATTAAAAACAGTGAATACAGGAGCATATAAGTGCAGAACACATTGAAAGAACAATATTCTTCACATTCCAGATGTTCCGAACATCTCCGAACCTAGCGGGAGACACGCGCGCGCACCTGCAAAGTGAGGAATAGTCTTATTTCACTGTGTTCTAACAAGTAAAACATCTGCAAACATGTGTAATATTTTTTTTTTACGATGAAAATACTTTTATTCAATTTATTTTATTAATTTACTGCTCGAGCCGGCGAGATACTCGTCTGAGTAACGAGCCGGTCCGAGTATGCTAATACTCCACCCAGCAGTATACTCGCTCATCTCTATTTACAATCCTTCATCCCGGTGGTAGATGTCCGTTAAATATTCTTAACATTTTCTTTCTTGTATGGTATCATTTCTGACCATTTTTTTAGATACCTGGCTATCCACTGACTGTTCTCTGGACACCTGGCTATCCTCTGACCGTTCTCTGTATACCTGGCTATCTTCTGGTTGCTCTATGAATACCTGGCTATCCTCTAAACATTCTCTGGATACATGGCTATTCTCTGGATGTTGTATGTATACCTGGCTATCCTATGGACGCTCTATGGATACCTAGCTATCCTCTGAATGTTCTCTGGATACCTGGCTATCCTCTGACCGTTCTCTGGATACCTGGCTATCCTATGGACGCTCTATGGATACCTAGATATCCTCTGACCGTTCTCTGGATACCTGGCTATCCTCAGACCATTCTATCGATACCTGGCTATCCTCTGACCATTCTGTCGATACCTGGCTATCCACTGACCATTCTATGGATACCTGGCTATACTCTGACCATTCTGTGGATACCTGGCTATCCTCTGACTGTTCTATGGCTACCTGGCTATCTTCTGACCATTTTCTGGATACCTGGCTAACCTCTGACCTTTCTCTGGATACCTGGCTATCCTCTGACCGTTCTCCGGACACCTGGCTAATCTTTGACCGTTCTCCGGACACCTGGCTAATCTTTGACCATTCTTCGGACACCTGGCTACCCTTTGACCGTTCTCTAGACACCTGGCTATCCTTTGACCGTTCTCTAGACACCTGGCTAGCCTTTGACCGTTCTCTAGACACCTGGCTATCCTTTGACCGTTCTCTAGACACCTGGCTATCCTTTGACCGTTCTCTAGACACCTGGCTAGCCTTTGACCGTTCTCTAGACACCTGGCTATCCTCTGATCGTTCTCCGCATACCTGGTTATCCTCTGATCGTTCTCTGCATACCTGGCTATTCTGACCGTTCTCTGAATATGTGGATATTTACTGGATGATGAAGATGTTTCCCTCTGACCCTTCCCTGGGGCTTACTTTATGCATACACCCTCTGGTTTCTATCTGCTGAATATTCTCTGGTGTCTCCTTTGTGCATGTCCCGTAACTTCAAATCTGTCTACCCTTTTAATATTCTCATTGTTTATTGGTTTCTGATCAGATGTATTTTGACCAGCATCTGGATTATTATCTGTGTTTGTCTGTCTACAAGGTCTTATTTACAAAGATCTATAACTTCCTGAATGTGAAATGTTGTATGTTGCAGAATATTTCATTTATGGCAAATGTCTGTATGGTGCCCAGTGACCACCAGGGTCTGATGTCAGGGGAGATGTAGGAAACTGAGGGATCCAGGCTACGGCAATGGGGCACATGTATCAAACTTTTGTCTTGCTTTTCTATTTAATGTTTGAGACATTTTTTATGGTTCATTTGCAAATTTTTTGTGCCTAAACCTGTCTCCTTACAAAGTTGGCCAATGTCTAGTTCCCTGCAGTGTTCCCTGACTTATCACCAGAATCCAGATGTGAGAGTTGCAACATTTTTTAAAAAGTAGTCACACATTTTTGCGCAAATCTAAGGCTGCCCCTGACTAGGCGTAGAAATGAGTTTGGAACTGATTGCGACTTTTGGAGAAAAAAGTTGCAAATTCACTACAGACCAAACGCAACATGTAACATGTAAGGAAAGGAAAAACCACTAAGATATATATGACCAGCAGGAAAGCCAAAAAAAGTCTAAAAAAAAGACGGAAAATCCAGAATTATGATACATGTGCCCAATCGTGGCTTGAACCCTATTGGACCTCAACCCCAGTGCTTACAATGTTCTGGGAAGTCCATCAGTGGTCCTCGGATGAGGTTAGGTGAGGCAGTCCGTGCTGTTATGTTGTGGGGTGGATCAAGCACAGACACAGGGGTAAATGGTCTTAGAATTTGATATTCAATGTCATCCACAAGATCACATTTATGCAAACATCCTGATCCCAAACGCAGTGACATCACATGGGATACGGGATATGTGGGATAAATTTGTTGAGACGTTTCATCATTCAATGCCCAGTGTAATAGTGATGGATGCGCTGACCTTCTCGTCCTCTCCTTAGGTCACGCTCTCACTTGTACCCAGTGCATGGCTATAAATTCTGCCTCCTGCACAGGCAACAATGTTACATGTACTTCCGGAAACACTTGTGGAGCCATCTACGCAAAAACGGTCATTGGTGAGTAACATAGCAGAATACGACCTCTCGTAACATGTCCTTGTTTCTAGTCCTCTGGTTCCCTTTTTCAATAGTGTAAATAAATAAATTCTTGAAATCTAATGGAAAACTTCCTGGGAGCTGGGGGGAGACGGAAAAAGTAACGTTCATTTAACCTTCTCTGGATTCCCTGATCCTATGTTGTGGCTCTGTGACACTATTGGCTGGTTTGTGGATACAAATACAGGTGGTCCCCTACTTAAGGACACCCGACTAACAGACAACCCATAGTTACAGACGGACCTCTGGTGAAGTCTCTGGATGTTACTATAGTCCCAGGCTGCAATGATCAGCTGTAAGGTGTCTGTAATGAAGTTTTATTGATAATCCTTGGTCCCATTACAGCAAAAATTTTGAAACTCCAATTGTCACTGGGAAAAAGAAAAAAAATTGTCTAGAACTTCAATTATAAAATAAAATATACAGTTTCGACTTACATACAAATTCAACTTAAGAACAAGCCTCCGGACCCTATCTTGTATGTAACCCGGGGACTGCCTGTACAGGTGACATTAGGGCTGAAGTACCATAGGGTGTAGCTGCATCTTTCGGATACATCTGCGCTGGTTTGGCTGTGACTGATATTTGGATATTCTGCACCCTGTGCCCCTGGCCTCGTACCCCTGTAACCCCCCTTACTATAAATTACTACTCTTCCTTCAGGATTTCCCCTTTTCTTATAGACAATGTGGCCACCCAGGTGTTTCTCCGGGCGTGTATCTCGAATCTCAGCTGTGAGGCCACGGGCACCATGACCACCAGCCAGGGACAGCTGTGGGTGCTCACCAAATGCTGCAACACCGACAACTGTACGACCGCTGACTTCTCGTGTAAGTCGCCCGCTTTGCTTCACATTTTTCTATAAATGTTTTCTATGCCTGGGAAATGTATTGACCACAATAACTTACAGGAATATTGGTTACATATTAACATTTACAGATTTTTTCACGAGGGAATGTAGCCACGGAGATAAACTTGCACAAATATAGACACCACCCAAAAATGTATCCATAGCTCAGTATTGTAGTTTCTCCGTGTGCACTGGTTGCCCTCACACTGCTGTGCTCTGTGCTCTTTGCACTGAACTGCTTTACAGCCTTTCCCTCTGCCCTTAGTGAGCTGTGATACTCAATCAAAAGCAGTCACTCAGAGCAGAGGGGAGGGGCTGTAGTTTAGTTCAGTGGAGAGAGCTCATAACCCCAGTATATTTGGACAATCTGCAAATCTGGATTATAAATGCATATTTAACAGTCCTGCTGTTACCAACAACATACACAAAGGTCTGATTACACATCTCTGTAGGGTTTATACCTAACACTGGATGCAGATAGCACAGAGCACAGCAGTGTTAGGATACACCCCTGGTGTACTAGAAGCAGCTAAAATCCTGGAATATAAATCCATATTTTACACTACTGCTACTATTAACAACATACACAAAGGTCTGATTACACACCTCTCCACAGACAATACCTGACACTGTCTGCAGAGAGCACAGAACACAGCAGTGTGAGGATACACCCCCAGTGCACTTGAAACTGTTACAATCCTGAAATAAAAACCTACTGCTTTTCGCAACATGCACAAGGTAGGTAGGATTACACATCTTCAGTGACTCAACCTAACACTGTCTGCGTAGAGTACAGAACACAGCAGTGTGAGGATACACCATCAGGGGACTTGAAGGAGCTACAATCCTGGAATATAAATCCATATTTTACACTCCTGCTACTATTAAAAACATATACAAAGGTCTGATTATACACCTCTCCAGAAACAATACCTGACACTGTCTGCAGGGAGCACAGAACACAGCAGTGTGAGGATACACCCCCAGTGCATTAGAAGCAGCTACCGTCCTTGAAGAAAAATCCAAATTTCACAGTCCTGCTTCTTTTAACAACATGCACAAAGGTAGGATTACACATCTCTTTAGGGACAATACTAAACTCTGCTTGTGGAGAGCACAGAACACAACAGTGTTAGGATACACCCTCAGTTGATTTGAAGGAGCTACAATCCTGGAATATAAATGCATATTTTACAGTCCTGCTACTAATAACAGCATACACAAAGGTCTGATTACAAACCTCTCCAGACAATGTACCTGCCACTTTCTGTAGAGAGCACAGAAAACAGAAGTGTGAGGACACGTCCCCAGTAGCTAACAATTATACCAGAGGTATATATGTATGCAAATTGCAGTGGCTTCTAGGGTTATAGGTCAAAGCCATATTATTACCCCAAGTGATGGTTAGGACCCTGATTGCAGAGAGAATTGCACTATGGGTACACGGCCCTTTCCAAAAACATTGTGACTGGCAAAACCAAGGGACTGGGGTCCCAATTCTCTACACAGAGTACAAGACTTACAACAAAGATGTGACCCCCTGGGATTACAGATTAAACTTTAGCAGAATTTACCTTTGTACATTTGTGTCTTAATTTTATGTTTTTCTTCTCCAGTTCCGGCAAATGCTGAAGCCAATGGACTCTTGTGTCCGTCCTGTGTAGCCACTGACTACTCCTGGTGTTACGGTTCCCGTTATATACAATGCACGGGCAACGAAACCAAATGTCTCCTCGCATCAATGAATCTGCAAGGTCCGGCTCCACAACAAGTTCTGTCTTTTAGAGGAGAGTCATATAGTTAGAAAAAAATTGGAAACACTGACCTATGAATTCCTGGTAATCAGAGAAAGCCCAAAATTTTGGGAGGTGGTTCCATGTTCTATTTAGTAGTCTTGAGTGTGAGTAATATAGAACCGTAAGGGATCTCGAACATGATTGCCTATTTCATGCCTGTCTTCAAGGCATATCAGGGAAGCTTTACTCCCGTTTACTCTATAAAAGGGGTTGGCCACTGTTTACATAAGTTGGCCATGTATTAAGGCAACTGCCTTAATAATCATCCCTATAAGTTCATCAAGCGACTCAGCGGTCCTGCTACTTACTTTAGTGCTACCTGAAAACTCTCTATGGATCTTTGTTTACATGTCTCAGCTCTGATTGAATAGGAGGAGCTGTAGCAGGAAAGTTGTGAAACATCCGGTTTCCCCCCCTCCCTCACAGTGGGTGGAGCTATTAGGATGGAGGAATGAGAAAAAGGAAGTTGTGTATATGTGCAGAGAGCAGCATGAGAACAGAGAATATCATTTTTTTAATATTTTTATATTTATATTTTCCATTTTATAGCAACATATTTATCTATAGATTTTTTGGGGATGTTTGACCCCCAGACAACTATTACTTTTCTTATTTATGCTATTTGCACTGTGTATGGATTTTCTCTTATTAGGAACAACAATAGGACATGACAATTAAAATGGCTTAATTAGAATGGGGGGAGGGGTTAATGTCAGGAGGACATTGTTTATATACTATAGAAGATATAATAGCAAGGTAAATGTCACATCCATCTTTGCAGGAGTCTTCCCTGATTCCAATGCCATGCGAGGCTGCGCCACACAAGCGTTATCTGATCTCGGCTCCAATAAACTGCAAACATCAGGATTATCAAAGGTTTTTACATTCACCAGCTCAAAAGGGACTCGAAATGTCCAAAAAGTCTTCCTGAATCCGGCCGTCGTAGGGATTCTACTACTGAAGTTCTTCTTCTGAGAGTTACCAAGAATCCACCGAGGAACGAGACAAATGTTTAATGGATGGAATATTGTTGTTGTGTTTTTTTCAATAAAATTTTCCTGCATAAAAAATAATGGGGGTCATTTACTAAGGGCCCGAATCGCTATTTTTCGTCGGGTTTCCCGAATATTACTGATTTGCGCCGGCTTTCCCTGAATTGCCCCGGGTTTTTGGCGCACGCGATCGGCTTGTGGCGCATCGGCGCCGGCATGCATGCGACGGAAATCGGGGGGCATGGCCCTTGGAAAACCCAACGGATTCGGAAAAACGCGGAATTAAAAAAAAAAAAACACGCGCTTACCTGCACCAAGCAACGGATGGTGATCTCCAGCAGACCTCGACGGACTTAAGCACAGCAACGACACCTAGTGGACATTACCTTAGTGAATCCCAGCCGGACCCGAATCAGCGCCGGAGAACCCGCCGCAGGATCCCGACAGGACTGGGTAAGTAAATCTACCCCTATGTGTTAATTTGTGTAAAGTGTTTTCTACATATAAATAAAACAATATGGGGCACATTTACTAAGGGTCCGCAGACGCAAATCCGTTGAGTTTTTCCCGAATATTTCCGCTTTGCGCTGTATTTCACGGGATTGTGGCGCACGCGATCGATTTTTGGCGCAATCGCGCCGACTTTCGCGCGACAGAAATCGGGGGGCGTGGCCACCGGACAACCCGAAGGATTTGGAAAAACCGCTGAATTTAAAAAGCCATTTGTGTCGCAAGATCAAGCACTCACATACACCAGAAAAAAGCAGGTGAACTTCGGCGGACCTCGGCGCAGCAGCGACACCTGGTGATTATCGGCGCACGGACCTTAGTGAATCCCGGCAGAACCCGAATCAGCATCGGAGAACCCGCCGCTGGATCGCGACTGGACCGGGTAAGTAAATGTGCCCCTATGTGTGCATTGATCTATTAGATGTGGCAGCAATTCAGCACCTTACAGGTTAATACCTTCCACTTGCCTCTTGCAGCTGGAGGAGTTGGAGGTGGGAGTGTAGGGTAAGTCTGGTGCCAGGGTATGAAGCTGCTAAAAATACAGAGTTAGTAAAGTGCAGCCTTCTTTCTATGGCTGAGATTTGTCTTCCCACCATAACACATGGTATTCTGGATCCTGTTACTGCATATGCTGCTGCTTTGAAGGGTAAGGTAAGATATTTTGTTCATGTATATATGACTCATAGCCCACATCTGTCCCGGATTCGGCGGGATAGTCCCATTTTTTGGGCACTGTCCCGCCATCCTAGGCGGTTCAGAGATTGTCCCAAGCTGCCCCTCTCTCCCCATTTGTCCCGCCTCCTCCTGGTCCCATACATTAGAGCTGCAGAAGAGAAAAAGCATCAGGCCAGGATCAGCTTCCTGCTGGCCCCACCCCCAGCTTCAGTCAGAGCCCGGGAGAAGAAAAAGTGAATGCTGCGAGGGACCGAGGAGAGGGAAGTAACATAGTCTTTTTTGTTTTATACACACAGGGTATTCATGTGTGAATGACAGTGTCCATGTTTGAGGTGCATTTGTGTATGAGAGGGTCCATGTGTGGTATATCTGTGTATGACACCATCTATGTGTGTGGTGCATATGTGTATGAAAGCGCCTGTGTGTAGTGCGTATTTGTACGACAGTGTCCGTGTATGGTGCGTAGGTACATGAGTATGTCCATGTGTGTGGTGGATATGTGTATGAAAACATCCATGTGTGTGATGCATATGTGTATGAAAGCATCTGTGTGTGGTGCCTATGTGTATAACAGGATCCATGTATGGTGCATAGGTGTAAGACAGAATCTATATGTGTGGGGCATAGGTGTATGACAGTGTCCATGTTTGTGGTGCATAGGTATATGACATGGTCCATGTGTGTGGTGCATAGGTGTATGACATGGTTCATGTGTGTGTTGCATAGGTGTATGACATGGTCCACATGTGTGTGGTGCATAGGTATATGACATGGTCCATGTGTGTGGTGCTTTGGTGTAGGACATGGTTCATGTGTGTGGTGCAGAGGTGTATGACATGCTCCACATGTGTGTGGTGCATAGGTATATGACATGGTCCATGTGTGTGGTGCTTTGGTGTAGGACATGGTTCATGTGTGTGGTGCAGAGGTGTATGACATGGTTCATGTGTGTGGTGCATAGGTGTAGGACATGGTTCATGTGTGTGGTGCAGAGGTGTATGATATGGTCCATGTGTGTGGTGCATAGGTATATGACATGGTCCATGTGTGTGGTGCATAGGTATATGACATGGTCCATGTGTGTGGTGCATAGGTATACACACATGGAACCGGAGCCTAGCGGCACCTGGTATTCACCAGGGCCCGCCGCAAAGCGGGTTGGACTTGCTGCGGCAGGATACCACTAGGTCGTTCCCAGGTGTGAGTAGCCCACGGTGGCAGCCGAGGTCGAGGTACCTTAGCGGATGACAATCTCGTAGACAGGTCCAGGCACAGGGTCAGGGCAGGCGGCAGAGATGCAACGTCAGGTCCAAGTCCGGGGTCAGCAACAGGAGGTCCAGGCAGAAGGGGACGGGAACACAGGCACAGAAACACGGGAAACACAGGACTTGGGAGCGGAGACACACAGGAACGCAGGAATACACAGGAACGCAGGAAAACACAGGAACGCAGGAAAACACAGGAACGCAGGAAAACACAGGAACGCAGGAATACTCGCTTGGAAGCTTTCTCTAAGGCTATGAGGCACAAAGATCCGGCAAGGGTCACAGGAAGGGGAAGAAACTTATAGCAGGCCAGCACCAATTATTGGTGTGCTGGCCCTTTAAATCTAAGAGTGACGGCGCGCGCGCGCCCTAGGAGACGGGTACGTGCGCGCCGAGCTGCGGGAGC
This sequence comes from Engystomops pustulosus, assembly GCF_040894005.1. NCBI lineage: Eukaryota > Metazoa > Chordata > Amphibia > Anura > Leptodactylidae > Engystomops > Engystomops pustulosus. Next base: position 14,347,410 of record NC_092416.1, read on the forward strand.
CAGGGAGGACATCGCGGGAGCCAGGGAAGGTGAGCGGGACCCGGGACCGGGGGCAGCAGCAGGAACACGGGTGCGCCCGCGATCCGAGACAACGATCGCGGGAGCACCCGTGACAGTACCCCCCCCCCTTCGGCCTCCCCCTCTTCTTCTTGCGGCCAATAAACCTCTGGAGGAGAGTCCGATCCAAAATGTTCTCTTCGGGCTCCCAGGATCTCTCCTCAGGCCCGAACCCCCTCCAGTCTACAAGAAAGAACCGCTTACCCATCACGAACTTCATGTCCAGAACTTCCTTAACCTCATAGACGTCTGGGGAATCCGCCTAAGGAGCAGGAGGAGGGGATTGTTGGGAGAAGCGGTTCAGGATGACAGGTTTCAGGAGGGAGACATGGAAGGAGTTTGGTATGCGCATAGAAGGAGGAAGGCGCAGTTTGTAGGCCACTTGATTGATGCGCTTGATTACCTCGAAAGGACCAAGGAACCGGGGACCGAGCTTGTTGAGTCGGACGTATCTGGAAGATAACCATACTTTTTCACCAGGAGAAAAGACGGGAGGAGCCTGACGCCTCTTATCAGCCTGGGTCTTGATACGGTCTGTAGTTCGCAGAAGAGACTGGCGGGTCTGGTCCCAAATAGAGTTGAGGTCCAACAGCAGATCCTCAACCGCAGGGACATCAGAGGGAGTAGACAGCGGAAGAGGAGGGCGAGGAATACGTCCATAGACCACGAAGAATGGAGACAAGCCAGTAGACCCAGAGTCCAGGGAATTATATGAGAACTCAGCCCAGGGTAGGAGGTCAGCCCAGTTGTCCTGACGGGCTGAGACGAAATGACGGAGATAGCAGCCCAAAGTCTGGTTCACCCTCTCCACTTGACCATTAGACTGAGGGTGGTAGGCAGAAGAAAAGTCAAGGTTGACCTGCAGTTGGTTACACAAGGAACGCCAGAATTTTGACACAAACTGGACTCCACGATCGGACACGATGTGCAGCGGAAGACCATGCAGCCGGAAGATATGTCTGAAGAAAAGGCTGGCAAGCTGTGGAGAAGATGGAAGACCTGGAAGAGGAACAAAATGTGACATCTTCGAAAACCGGTCCGTCACCACCCAGATGACAGTACAGCCCGAGGAGACAGGCAGATCAGTGACAAAATCCATTGAGATGAGGGCCACGGTGCGTTGCACCCCAGGGTGCCCAGCCATACGGGAAGAATGTCCCCAAGACAAAATCCTCTTCCAAAGAGCAGGTCTAACATATGTCTTGCCAGGAGGTAGCTGCCGAAGATCAACAGGAGCTGCAACAACAAGCTGGTCCGGAGAAATTATATGCCGAGGAGCTGGTTCCTCTCCAGTCACATCAGAGGCACGGGATAGAGCATCAGCCTTGACGTTCTTGTCAGCCGGACGAAAATGGATTAGCAAGTTGAAACGGGAAAAGAACAATGACCACCGGGCTTGCCTGGGATTCAGGCGCTGGGCTGACTGGAGGTATAACAAGTTCTTGTGGTCAGTGTACACACATACAGGATGAAGAGCACCCTCCAGAAGATACCGCCATTCCTCCAGAGCAAGTTTAAAGGGAACCTACCACCACGAAACTACCTATAAAGGTAGATCGGGTGGTAGGTGGATCAATTGGACGTGAGGATAGCCCTTTTAAGGGCTAATCCTCACGTCCCCGCAATGTTTTGAAAACTTTTATTGCCCCAATATTAAAATTTTCTTATGTGGCTACTGGGGCGTGGAGTAGCCGCATCTGAGGTTGCACGAGGCGGCTACTCCACGCCCCGGTAGCCTCTTTTCTCCTCCTACCAAAAATCTTCGGCGCGCAGCTACGAGGAGCTGCGCGCCCTCGTCCGGCACATCTGCTGTCTGCGCATGAGCAGAACAGCAGGCCCGCGCCTGCGCGGTCACTGCTACGGAGTCGGAGCTGCACAGGCACGGGCCTGCTGTTCTGCGCGCCGAAGATTTTTGGTAGGAGGAGAAAAGAGGCTACCGGGGCGTGGAGTAGCCGCCTCGTGTAACCTCAGATGCGGCTACTCCACGCCCCAGTAGCCGCATAAGAAAATTTTAATATTGGGGCAATAAAAGTTTTCAAATCATTGCGGGGACGTGAGGATTAGCCCTTAAAAGGGCTATCCTCACGTCCTATTGATCCACCTACCACCCAATCTAGCTTTATAGGTAGACTTGTGGTGGTAGGTGCCCTTTAATGGCCAAGAGCTCTCGGTCACCAATCGAATAATTTCTTTCAGCTGGGGAAAATGTTTTTGAAAAGAAGCCGCAAGTGGAAGTTCGGCCCCTGGGCCCTTTTTGGGTGAGGACCGCTCCAGCTCCCACGGAGGACGCATCCACCTCAAGAAAGAAAGGTTTGTCTGTATCAGGCCTACAGAGTACTGGAGCTGAGGCAAAAGCGGACTTTAACTTGGAGAAGGCCTCTTCAGCTGTAGGAGACCAAGAACGTGGATTGGCACCCTTCTTAGTGAGGGCCACGATGGGAGACACCACAGTGGAAAAATGGGGAATAAACTGTCGATAATAATTTGCAAACCCCAGGAACCTCTGTATGGCTCGGAGGCCCTCTGGGCGAGGCCACTGAAGAACTGCAGACAGTTTTGCGGGATCCATCTGGAGGCCTTTGTCGGAAATTATATAACCAAGAAATGGAAGACTGTGCTGGTGAAACTGGAATTTCTCCAGTTTGGCGTAGAGATGGTTGATCAAGAACTTGGCGTACGTGTCTCTGGTGGGATTCAAGGTCCGGAGAGTACACCAGGATGTCATCCAGGTAGACCACAACACATGTATAGAGGAGGTCCCGGAAAATGTCATTAACAAATTCTTGAAAGACAGCAGGGGCATTACACAGTCCAAAGGGCATTACTAAATATTCAAAATGCCCATCCCGGGTATTAAACGCCGTCTTCCACTCGTCACCTTTGTGGATCCGGATGAGATTGTAAGCACCCCGAAGATCCAGTTTGGAGAACACCTTGGCGCCGCGCAGGCGATCAAAGAGTTCCATGATCAACGGCAAGGGGTATCGGTTTTTAACCGTGATCTTATTCAGCCCACGATAGTCTATACAGGGACGTAAGGAGCCGTCTTTCTTGGTGACAAAGAAGAATCCTGCACCAGCCGGAGAGGAGGACTTGCATTTGAAACCCCTCTTAAGATTCTCCTTGATGTATTCAGACATAGCAGCCATCTCAGGAACAGAAAGCGGATAGACCCTACCTCTGGGGAGAGTGGCACCCGGAAGGAGATCCACAGGGCAATCATAGGAACGATGTGAAGGTAGTGTCTCAGCTTGTCTCTTGGAAAACACATCTGCGAAGTCCATATACGGGTCGGGAAGTCTCTGCAGGGATTTGTGAGACAACGTAGAAGTCCTGACAGGCAGTGGATGAAGGACCCGCATGCAATGTGAGGAACAATCCGGACCCCAATGGAGAATCTCTCCAGAAGACCAGTCCAGAACAGGGGCATGAAGCTGCAGCCAGGGGAGACCCAGCAGTAGAGCAGATGTGCTTTGGGGCAGCACAAAAAAAGAAAGTCTCTCTTGATGTAGGGCACCAACTTGCAGAAGCAGGGGTTCCGTGCGAAACCAGATGGGCACGGAGAGAATCTGACCATTGACCGAGGCAATGGACAATGGCTTCTCGAGACGAACCACCGGGAAGTGATGCTGAGAGACCAAGGCTGCATCCACAAAGTTCGCTGTAGAGCCATAATCCAGGAAGGCAGAAACCTGGATCTGGGTACCGGTGCCATCGCTGAGGAGCACGGGAAGAGTCAGACGTGGAGAAGCTGTACTTACACCTAGGGACGCCTCTCCCAAGAAGCCTAGGTGCTGGCATTTCCCGGACGTTGAGGACGGACAGGACAGGAACTGATGAAGTGCTCTGGGCTGGCACAGTACAGACAGAGGTTCTCCTGTCGTCGTCTTGAACGCTCCTGTAGGGAGAGCCGAATTCTGTCCACCTGCATAGGTTCCTCAGCAGACAATTCAGGCGAAGGCTGGAGAGGTCTTTGAAAGGCAGGAGCCAGGCGAGGAAAACGTCTTACCCGGGCTTGAGGGTGCTTGGTGCGGAGTTCCTCGGCGCATTCCTTGAACCGAACATCAATCCGAGTGGCCAGAGTGATAAGACCACTCAGAGTTGACGTCAGGTCCCGAGCAGCCAGAGCGTCCGTAACCTGCGCAGAGAGTTCCTTCTTAAAGGTAGCGATGAGGGCTGCATTGTTCCAGGCAAGTTCAGAGGCCAGGGTGCGGAACCGAACAGCATACTCTCCCACAGACGAGCTGCCTTGGCGCAGGTTCAGTAAAGCAGTCTCAGCAGAAGAGGCCCGTGCAGGTTCCTCAAATACGGCCCGGAACTCTGCCAGAAAAGCCGTGAGAGTAGTCGTGTCTGGGTCGCCTCTATCCCAAAGAGGGGTAGCCCAGGCCAGAGCTTTCCCGGAGAGGAGACTGATGAAGAATGCCACCTTAGACCGCTCCGATACAAATTGCGAAGGCATGAGCTCTATTTGCAGAGAGCACTGAGTTATAAAGCCCCGGCAATCCTTGGGGTCTCCGTCAAACTTGCGGGGCATAGACAGCCGAAGTCGGGGTTCAGCGGCAGGAGGACAGACCGGAACGGCAGGGGTCGCTGGAGCGGGCACAGGAGCCTGTTGCTGTTGCTGGGTGGCTAGCAGCTGTTGCAGCATGGTGGTGACTTGATCCAGCTGTTCACGCTGAGCGGCAATCTCCCGGGATTGCTGGACCACAATGGCGGCAAAGTTGGGACAAGTAGGAAGTGGAACCTCGGCGGGATCCATGGCCGGATCTTACTGTCAGGATCAGTGGATCCTCTGGACCACCGCGGGAGATGTAACTAGCCAACACCCGGAACTGGAGCCTAGCGGCACCTGGTATTCACCAGAGCCCGCCGCAAAGCGGGTTGGACTTGCTGCGGCAGGATACCACTAGGTCGTTCCCAGGTGTGACTAGCCCACGGTGGCAGCCGAGGTCGAGGTACCTTAGCGGATGACAATCTCGTAGACAGGTCCAGGCACAGGGTCAGGGCAGGCGGCAGAGATGCAACGTCAGGTCCAAGTGCGGGGTCAGCAACAGGAGGTCCAGGCAGAAGGGGACGGGAACACAGGCACAGGAACACAGCAACACGGAGGAACACGGGAAACACAGGACTTGGGAGCGGAGACACACAGGAACGCAGGAATACACAGGAACACAGGAAAACACAGGAATGCAGGAAAACACAGGAACGCAGGAAAACTCGCTTGGAAGCTTTCTCTAAGGCTATGAGGCACAAAGATCCGGCAAGGGTCACAGGAAGGGGAAGAAACTTATAGCAGGCCAGCGCCAATTATTGGCGTGCTGGCCCTTTAAATCTAAGAGTGATGGTGCGCGCGCGCCCTAGGAGACGGGGACGCGCGCGCCGAGCTGCGGGAGCCAGGGAGGACATCGCGGGAGCCAGGGAAGGTGAGCGGGACCCGGGACCGGGGGCAGCAGCAGGAACACGGGTGCGCCCGTGATCCGAGACAGCGATCGCGGGAGCACCCGTGACAACATGATTACCAGTTTTTACTAATTTATGATGTTAGACGCGTTTCGGGGCATCTAAAACTTTCATCAATAGCTCCAACATCAGAGTATTCCGGCTGAAAGTAACAGAAGCTCGTGCCGAGAGGTAACCGGATATGGTATCTACAGATATAAATAATGATGTAAAACAATGACGTTTTGAAATATATATATATGAAAGTAGTACGGTCTGTTTCCATTTTTTTCTCACCAATGTCACATTGTGCAGGATGACTCCCCCCCCCCCCCACCACCACTGTGTACTGAAATTTCCTTTGCTCTCATTAGATTATATCAGGCAGGAAGAGGAGGAAGTGCTGAAGGAATAGGGGGGGGGGAGTGTAACAGCCTGTAAAGCTTGAAGGGGCTCTGGTAACACCCCCAGAGCCATATTGGATCATTGGGGCAGCATGTTGGGTCAGTGGTTACCATTACAGCCTTGCAGCGCTGGGGACCTGTGTTCAAGTCCCAGGGTCAACTTCTGCAAAGAGTTTGTATGTTCTCTCCGTGTTTGCATGGGTTTCGTCTGGGTCCTCCATTTTCCTCCCACACTCCAAAACATACTGGTAGCTTGATTAGATTGTGAGCACCATTGTGCATTGCTGCGTAATCTATGTATGCTATGTAATTAAAGGAATTATCATTAGCGAAATTTTAAAAGTTGATTTTAGAGAGAAGGATGTTACGGATAACAATTCTAAGATTACCACAGTCCTAGTGCCTAGATCACTGAGTAGGTGTCCCTGGTTTATCTATGCTTGTTTTTCATGGTCCCATGTTCAGGTGTTGTGTTTGGGATGCAAACACCATATAAGAAAGGATGAGACTCGGACTTTGGGTGTAAATCGGGTGTAGTGAGGTGACATGGCGTAACTCATCATTGCCGGTATTTTCTCCGGGCTGTAATAATATTCCCCTTCTGTACAGCTGTGCATTTGCCAACATTAAAGAGTGTCTAACATCTTTTTACCTATTTGGCTAAAGGATCCATACCGTAAAGTCTGGATATTCCTTGCTGTGCCTACAACACTCCAGAGCTTTGTGCCATCTACAAATACTGGCCCCTGTAGTTCTAAGAAGACCAACTTCTATATCATTTCCAAACAGGGGAAAAAGGAATGGTCCCAGTACAGACACCTGGAGGACTTCACCTATAGCCCGGCTGTACTTGCCATTAGGCACTTAAGGGACACCTACCATCAGAAATCTACCTATTGAGGTAGATAGGAGGTTCTTTCTGTGCTCGGGCTGGGCTGTGAAGTGATCAGAGTCGGACTGTTGGTCCTGCTCCAGCCCGCTTTGCTCCAGCCTCCACTTCAGCCCCCACTCCTCTCCTCCATGCCCGCTCCGTTTCACTCCAGCCCCCGCTCTGCTCCTCCATGCCCGATCCAGCCCCCGCTCTGCTCCTCCATGACCGCTCCAGCCCCCTCTGTTCCTCCATGCAGTCTCCAGCCCCGCTCCGCTCCTCCATGCCCGCTCCAGCCCCGCTCCTCCATGCCCACTCCAGCCCTTGCTCCGCTCCACTTCAGGCTCCGCTCCTGCATGCCTGATTCAGCCTCCGCTCCATGATGCCCACTCCGTTTCACTTCAACCCTCCAGCCCCCGCTTCGTTCCTCCAACGTTTGGCGCTCGTGTCTTCGGCTAAGTTAGCGGATGTTCGGAAAATCTGCAATGTGTTCTTCACTGTGTTCTTTCACTGTGTTTTTCACTTAAATGATCCTGTGTTCACTGTGTTCACTGTTTTCATTGTATTCTTCACTGGTCTTTTCTTAATTAAATGCTCGATCTCGAGCAGGGGAAATACTCGCCCGAGCAACGAGCAGTTTCGAGTACGCTAATACTCGAACGAGCATCAAGCTCGGACGAGTATACTCGCTCATCTCTAGTCCGAAGCCCTAGACTATCTTTCTCTAATCCTTGTATATTGCCTAACTTGATATAGACCGTATTTTACTAACATGCATATTTTTGTCTACTGGATTGTGGAGTAGATTGTCTGGGCTTCAGGAGCAAAGATCACTTCAAGCACCTGTAGCCTCTGCTGCCCCATCTCCTTGTGCCTTCATAGCGTGCTCCTGCGTACAAGCTGTGTTCACACAGCCGGCTTCTGCAAGTTCTTCACATGCACAAAAGCCCCTTCAGTGTTGATGATTGCCATGACATGTGCATACGCTTTGATGGCATTGAGCTGGAGAAACTGTGCATGGACAGGGAAAGAACCGCAGAAGGAGGTCAGCAGAGGCTGCTGGGTCATGGAGTAGCCTCTGCTCCCATAGTCCAGAGGGGGGAAAAATTAACACTGTACTCACCTTTCCAACATCCCTTGTAGGTCCTCTTCCACTTCCGATGCTCCAGTGCCGCCTAGGGCCCTTAGGATCCTCTTCAGGTTGTTCCACTGCTCTTTGGGTCCCCACGCGATTTCGGTGGCTCACAAACAATGACGTCGGCAAGTGTCTGATGTCATTCTGTGTGCCGGTTGAGCGCGAAGACCCAAAGAGGAGCGGAAAATCCCAAAGAGGAGCATAAGAACACAAAGAGGATCCAAAGAACCCGAGGAGGCACTGGAGCATCGGAAGCAGAAGAGGATGTACGGGGGACGTCAGAAAGGTGAGTTCAGTGTTTTTTGGGTTTTTTTTACTACAGGGGCTTGGTGGCTATATACTACAGGGGGGTTGGCAGGCTATATACTAGAGGGGGATGGCAGGCCAATGGTCTATTTTATGTCTGGGATTTTTTTTTCAAAGAATCCCAAAAAAGACTCAAAATGCATAAAAAGTCTCATCACATAGACGAGCAGGGACTGGAGTGAGTCTGAAACTTTTTATGATACTTTTGCCAAAAGTCTCAAGTCATGAATCTGGCTTTGCATGGTGATGCACTAGCAGTTCTATGTTTAGGCCAGGATAATGAAGATGTGTATGTAGTCCTGTGAGACTTTTTAGCAGTAAAAAGTCTTAGAAACCCTCAATGGGACTACTTTGAAACTTTGTTACACCAAAAAAAGTCCAGGAAAACCAATGATAGATAATCCCCCATAAGTCTATAACATGGGTTGTCGTTTATCTAATCTACATATGAATTCTCTCTGAGAAAGTCATACTTTCTATACCAATAGACTTCAACGTTAAGCAGGAAACAACAGTACATGTGGAAATGTAACCCCTACCAGGTAATTCTTTTCTTGATCCCTGCCTACGTAAAAAGCAAATACATTTGTTTAACCTAACCTTCAACCCATAAACTGTGCTATTTACTGGTGACAATGTACTATATATATATTGTATATACTCGAGTATAAGACAAGTTTTACAGCACAATATTTTTGCTGAAAACTCCTCACTCGGCTTATACTCGAGTCTATAAAAAAAATAACACTGTACTCACCTTTCCGACATCCCATGTAGGTCCTCTTCTGCTTCCGATGCTCCAGTGCCGCCTTGGGTCCTTCGGATCCTCTTCAAGTTGTTCCGCTCCTCTTCAGGTCCCCTCGCGATGTCGGTGGCTCACAAACAATGACGTCAGAAAGCGTCTGACGTCATTCTGTGTGCCGGCCGAGTACGAAGACTCGAAGAGGAGCAGAAGAGGAGCGGTAGAAAACAAAGAGGATCCAAAGGGCCCGAGGAGGCACCGGAGCATCGGAAGCAGAAGAGGACGTATCAGGGACCCCAGAAAGGTGAGTACAGTGAATTTTTTTTTTTTTTTTACTACAGAGGCTGGAAGGATATATACTACACAGTGCTGGGTGGCTATATACTACAGGGGGGATTGCAGGGTACATACTACAGGGGGCTGGCTGGCTATAAACTACTGGGGGCTGGCTTGCTATATACTACTGTGGGCTGGCTGGCTATATACTACTGTGGGATGGCTGGCTATATACTACTGTGGGCTGGCTGGCTATATACTACTGTGGGCTGGCTGGCTATACACAACTGGGGGCTGGTTAGCTATATACTTCTGTGGGCTGGCTGGCTATATACTACTGTGGGATGGCTGGCTATAACTATATACTACAGGGGCTGGCAGGTTATTGGGAGGCTGTGACCAGTGCATTTCCCACCCTCAAATTATGATTTGAAACCTTACATTCTACATTGGGTTGTCTTCTGAGGGACCTCTGGAGACTAGCATGAGATAAGATCCCCTGGTACTATGGTAGAACCAATCCGACACTGGGTACCTTTTTTACTCACATATATTCACTAATCAAGTTCCCACCTTCTTGGTTTCCAGAGACCTTTCTTTGTCGATCTTGCAGCTTTACTGTACCTCAATATCAAATGGTTTTCAGTGATTTTTAATTCTTTAGAATATAGAACGAGGCTTTGGGGATTTCTGATCTTGATAAATCTTTTACTTCTCTGTTGCTTTAAGTAAAATAAACAAGTTACTATATGGCCCATAAATTTTACTGGAGTTTTTTGTTGAGTTTATAGTACCTGCATAACACTTACTGCAACAGGAAATATTGAGAAAAATAATAGAGATTCTGCTACTATACGTCCTACCTATAAAATGTTATATATATATATATATATATATATACACTCTTTTAGCTATATATATTTTATTAGATGTGGCACACTATGAATCGGCATTCACTCAGATGGAATTTATATACATGTTGCAGTTTCATCTAATATCCCTGCGTATATACATCCACATTTTTTGATAATATTATTAATTCCACTTACACTTGAGATTTTTGTTTTAGGGGCAAACTGTGTACATTCTCCAAGTATCCAACGTTTCATTGGGTTTGGGCATTCATTCGCTGGCTGTCCGGATAGCTTTGCATCATCGGTCCGGCACACATAGGAAATTCAAGTAACATCCCATGAATTATCACATCGGATCATATGTGGGCACTTGGTCTTGCTATGTGGTGCAGGCGCAAATTCATACTTACATTCATTCGCGATTCCATGCGTGCGACAGTCCCGAGGTAGGAATCCCTTAGGCGACACACGTGCAACTTCCTCCGGAGATCAGATGCCCCGATCAAGCCGCCACATGAGGGATGCTTCCCTATATAATGTTCACCACACAACAGTAACAGCACCCCTGAGGAAGCTAGGTTGCTAGCGATACGCGTGGGATCCTTGCCCCAGCTCCCCACACCGCCTCCTACTGCATGATTTTCCATCATTAAAGGTAAGCTTGTGTTTCTAACCATGCTCCTCTTCATCTTACCCAGCATATTCCCTGTTATAGTTAACTTAGGTAACACATATATATATATATATATATATATATATATATATATATCTTGCATATTTTGTCTATATTTATGTATCCTTTTTGGTTTGTGGGTGTGCACGGTTTTCTGTATATATTTAACATTTCTCCAGAGAGGAGGGGCCTCTCTTCAGGAAGGGGGAGCTGGTGGTTTGCAGGGTGACCAGCACTATCATATGCTGGGTCTCTCTGCATGGTTGTATTTGTGTGCCTTGTTCACACTTTTAGATGTTTTTATTGCTGCCTGTTTTTTGTTGTGGTGTACTACTAGATTAATAAACTTGCATATTTTGTTGGTCATATAGCATAAGTCTTTGTCTCTTTTCTTTTTTCGTTCAGAAGTTTTGGGTATAGCTTTGACCTTTATTCATTTGATTTGAGTAGTGCTAGTCCCATTTTCTCAGGATCAAAAAATTAACACTGTACTCACCTCTCCGACATCCCTTCTAGGTCCTATTCTTCTTCCGATGCTCCAGTGCTGCTTCGGGTCCTTTGGATCCTCTTCGAGTTGTTCCGCTCCTCTTTGGGTCCCCTCACGATGCCAGCGGCTCACAAACTATGATGTCGGCAAGCGGCTGACATCATTCTGTGTGCAGGCCGAGTGTGAAGACCCAAAGAGGAGCGGAACATCCCGAAGAGGAGTGGAAGAGGAGCGGAAGAACACAAAGAGGATCCAAAGGACCCGAGGAGGCACCGGAGCATCGGAAGTAGAAGAGGACCTATGTGGGACGTCAGAAAGGTGAGTACAGTGTTTTTGTTTTTAGTTTTTTTAACCAACAGGGGCTGGCAGGGTATATAGTACATGGGGATGGGTGGCTATATACTACTGTGGGCTGGCTGGCTATATACTACTGTGGGCTGGCTGGCTATATACTTTTGGGGGCTGGCTGGCTATATACTTCTGTGGACTGGCTGGCTATATACCTCTTGGGGTTGGCTGGCCATATACTACTGGGGACTGGCTATATACTACAGGGGCTTGCAAGTTACATACTGGGAGGCTGTGACCAATGAATTTTCCACCCTCAAATTGTGATTTGAAACCTTACATTTTACATTGGGTTGTCTTCTGAGGGACCTCTGGAGACTAGCATGACATAAGATCCCCTGGTACTATGGTGGACCAATCCGACACTGGGTACCTTTTTACTCACATATATTCACTAATCAACTTCCCACCTTCTTGGTTTCCAGAGACCTTTCTTTGTCGACCAATTGGAAGATCTTGCAGCTTTACTGTACCTCAATATCAAATGGTTTTCAGTGATTCTCAATCCTTGAGAATATAGAACGAGGCTTTGGGGATTTGTGAGTTTGATAAATCTTCTACTTCCCAGTTGCTTTAAGTAAAGAAAAATGTTACTTTATGGGTCATAAATTACTGCAGTTTTGTGTTGAATTTATAGTACCTGCAAAACTTTTACTACAACAGGAAATATTGAGAAAAATAATAGAGATCCTCCTACTATACGTCCTACCCATAAAATGTTATACTTAAATACTGCCAAGTTCTTGATGCTCGGAGACGACTTCTCAGAACTGGACAATCTCATCATGAAGTCCTTTTATGGGTTTTTGAGCCTTTTCTCAACTCTTATAGCAACAAGTAAGTCCTCCAAATATTGTCATGTTTTTGTTTATTTTTTTTCATTGTAGCAAAATTTGGTTCTATAAAACCCAACAGATAAATCATGGAAGAGGAAGATATGCAGTGTGTACTGTGGGGTGTACTGCTCTGGTAGATGCCTTGTAGCAGTGCAGGAAGCAGGGAAACTTAGAGTTTAAGTCCAAATCAAGTGTTTTATTCACACTTCTTTGTCAAAACACAAACTCAGCCTTGGCTTAGGGACATACAAAGATTTACCCTGCCCGGCTGGGCACTGCCTAATACGGCAACAGAACCTAACTATACATGCACCTGGCTGCGAAGGCACACGCTCTTGGCCAGCAGTATAACAGGAGGCACTCAGTTACCTTTGATGTGTGAACTCAGACCAGCCTTCAGCTCTCCAGGTAGTGCCTCACCTACTGCTTCTGGCCTGCAGTCCAAGTCAGGCTCTAACGAGGTCTGTGATCTGCACCTGTGGGCTACGGAGAAACCCAGGACCGAAGCCTGGATGGAGTAGGCGTCCCACTATGAGCCAACCCCTACTCCATAATGAGCAAGCCGAGTACGGACATTACAAAGATTTATATCCTAGCGAGGCCAACGCAGACCAAACTGACTACTGTTTACATGTCTGCATTAACCCTTAGGTTACTGCAGACAAATCCAGGGCTTTTACCATGTATCTTTTATCTGCCTGTAGAACAGATAGTGGTTCTCCCACACTTCACCTCTCACTTTCTCACAGTACATAGAGGAAGGGCCCAATAGCAAAGAAGACATTAACCTGCCTTCATACGATTGATGGAACCAGCACACGTCTTACTACACCGATGAGCACCTGTGCAGACCGAGTCTATATGGAGGCTCTAACAGACTATCAAAATAGTATTGACCACCCTGGGATGTACCTCCTCTCCATAACAACCCCTAAATAGTACAGACATGTTCCATGTCTACTTATTCTACCTAAAACTGCTGAGTTTCAATTCACTTGCGTGAGTTGCAGTCGCTGGAATGGCCACTAAAGAGAATTCTTCAGTGCTGGTTTCGGATGATTGTTGGACTTCCTCTGTACAAATATTGATGATCCTATGGAGAGGTCTTATATACTGTACTACGAAATTGGAAACCCCTATGAATTATGCGCTTAAGAGCCACTGATTTAGACTTCAAATTGGTCTTAAAAAGGTTTTTAAAAATTCTAAATGCTGTAAAGTTTCTGCTTTCTTTCATTACTTTTTTCAAAACTCTTCGGGGCACATGTATCATACTTTCAGCTAGGCAAATTGTCATTTTTTTTCTCGTTTTAGCGACTTTGTGAATTTAATGTTAATATAGTAAAAACTTTAACCCTTGCAGCTGCATATTTTTCTATGGCTGCAGTTACTTGACAAAGGATAATCTCCTTAGAGCTGCCCGTTATTGCAGAGTTGGGTTGAAAATCTGGTATTATGGATAAATGAAGAATTTCCGGCACTTCGAGGCAGGTCAAAATAAATGTTTTTTCTTTTATTAACAAAAATTTATAAACAAATTACAATACGCGATAGGAAAACACGTTTTTTGGGTTCCGCCTGAGCCTTCATCATGACCTACCTCGAAGTGCCGGGATTTCTTCATTTATCCAGATTACCACTTGTCCGCGAACATGAGGAGAGGGTGACCGAGTGCCGAGCCATTACAACTGAAAATCTTCCCTCCATTCACAGAATAAAGAATGGAGGTATAACAGAGGTTTAACGTATCATTTCAAATTCCCATTGACATCAATGCAAATGATATCATCTGTTATGGTCAGTTTTGTCACGGATCCGTTATCCATGCGTGTTTTTGAAATGTAGGAAAACTACATTACGCAAAAAAAATGCACGGATAATGGAACATAATGGATGAGATACACTTTACATTGATATCAATGTGATTTTTAAGTGATACATTACAGCTCAGTTAAACCTTTATTCTTTACTTTTTCGACGGAGGGAAAGAACGAGAGAAGGAACGGTACTGTGAAATGAGCCTTATCCTGTATGTCCATATTTTAGACCAAATTACAATCTTCAGGCCAAGTTACAGTCTTGTATAAATCACAACTTTTGTATTTTTCCACCACTTGTTCTATACTGTACCCCTTATAATCGTCATTTTGGGTTGTATGTGACCGAATTGGTTGAGTTTTTAAGAACCCTATTGTTTATATTCATTTTTTTTTATTATAAAACACTTTTTTTTCAGAATGAGAAGACATCTTTTATTGTTACCTTTTTTTTGGTACATAGGACTTTTTCCCCTTTCCATGTTTTTAGACATAAAATAGACAAAATGCAGATTTATTATGTTTTTATTGACATTTTTAAGCAGATTAAATAATGCATACTACCGTATTTTTCGGACTATAAGGCGCACAAAAAATCCTTTGATTTTCTCAGAAATCAATGGTGCGCCTTATACTCCAGTGCTCCTTATATATGAACCGTACTTACACACAACAGATGCCTTGTACTGTGCACAGGTCTGCCACCTTCTGGTGATTCATTCTTATAATCCGGTGCACCTTATATATGAACCTAAACGTTTAAGCAGGCATTTATTGATGATGTGCCTTATAATCCGGTGCGCCCCAAAATACGTATATATATATATATATATATATATATATATATATATATATATTGGAAATTATTGTATTTTTTTAGTTTTTTATTTATTCATATACTTTACGTGGTGTTGACCATGGAGGATCTGTAGGAACTACCATAAACCATTGAAATTCAATCAATGTTTCCCATGTGGGATTGGCCAATGCAAAAGGTCTAATTATCCAAAACACTTTAGATGCTGCTGTCACTATTAACCGTAGCATCAAAAGGGTTAAACTTCCACAATCTCTATTGCCTTGGATCTTGTGATGATGCTTATTGGGGCCTATGTATCAAGCTGTCTAAAAGTGAGAATGTTCTTAGTTGCCCATGGCAACCAATCACAGCTCCCCTTTAAAATATTCATGAGCACTGGTGAAATGAAAGCTGAGCTGTAATTGGTTGCTATGGGCAACTTTGAACATTCTTACTTTTAGACAGCTTGATAAATCTGCCCCATCGTGTTTCCCCTTTGTAGGTTCTGCCCTCTCGTGTACACAATGTGCATCTCCAGGTTCTTCATCGTGTTCAGGGAGTGACACAACTTGTGTTGCAGATAACCAGTGTGGATCCTTATACATAAAAGACATTCAGCTGGGTAAGTTGTACGATGGTTTACAGTCCTCTACAAGGCTTCCATGTCATTGGGTTGTCTTTTCCTGCTCTGAGATACAAGACAAACTAAGCCCCACCCTTTTTTATAAAGCCGCTCCCTTTAATGAGCTATTTTTAATTTGTTGTATAATTAGATAACATTACAAATGAGTAACAATTATTCACAATTTTGTTGTTCTTTTTGTCTTTAGGTGGAGATATTTCTGAAGCATTTGTCAGGACATGTGTACTACCATCTAACTGTGGCTTCCAGGGCTCTATAACCAATGGTCAACGAAGCTTGAGGGCGGCCATATCATGTTGTAACAATACTGACTCCTGTGTCCCTACTACTCCTTCAGGTAAGTCATCCACAATGATATATGTTATGTTTGATTCTTTCTTTATATTCTTATATACCTGGGTAAAGAACCACAAGTAGCCTTGGCTATATTTGACACTACCTTAAACTTCAGTCAAGTGTAAACAGTATGAACATTGCTCCACCCAAAAAGGAGGTCAATAGATCCCAAAGGTGGGGTTTGCATTCATCAGGTACTGTGAACTTAACCTATGGATACATCATAAATAAACTTAAGACAGTACAACTTCTAACTAACTATTCTTTTATTTAAAAAATCAATCAAAAGTTTGCAAAAGCAAATTCAACTCACGTAAAAAATTCACTTTGCACCCCTTAGAAATGTTTGGCTTATGCTCGCATTGAAGTAATCACTACATGCACAAGCCTTACAAAACCATTTTGTTTCCTATGTCTTTGTCCTCCGTCACCCCTGTGGATGCCAAGCTTTGGTGAAACATGTCGGGGGGGGGGGGGGGGGGGGGTATTGGTTTCTAGAGACAACCGGTATAACTAAGAGAAAACAGGATGAAAGTTTAGAGGGTCTTCTATAGAAAGCAAAACAGTGTAAATATTCCAAAAACAAGTCAATAAATATTTTTTCTATTTTGCTCTCCTCGCTTTTAGTACCAGAAGTCGGCACCACCCCCAATGGAGCGGTCTGTCCGTCCTGCATATCTATTGGAGCTCTGCAATGTTCAACCTCAGATACTTACTCATGCAAAGGGAATGAGAACATGTGCATACTCGGGACAGCACAAATACCAGGTAACAGTGCAGGCCCCACCTACTGCTACCCCACCTACCTACTGCATAATTACAGTAAAGGAGAATTTTTGGTATATATTTATTCTAGGACTGTGGTAAAGTGGCATTATGTAGGATAGAAGTAGTGGTAACTTTCCGGTTACCTTTGGAGGCCTTCTACTCTGGGAGCCCTTTCTTCTTGTTTTCTCTAAAGGGTAGTATCAAACTTGGTGGTTAGTTTACACTCTCCTGCTAGGAGCGTCGAGCAAAGTTAAAAAAAAATAATTATTTAACATATTCAACAAATTTTTCCAACAAATTTTGCAGCAGCGTGACATTAACCTGATATTTTAAATATTACTAACCGGTTCATATTAAAGCACTAGGAAAGTGGATTTGCATTGCCATCACTTTACATTGCTGTAAAATGCAGAGCTGGTCCTCTCTGGTAGTGAAAGAGTCACAGAGTCTCCAGTCCATGGTAGCCAATAGTCACACAGCCCCCAGTTGCCGATAGTCACACAGCCTCCAGTAGCCAATAGTCACACAGCCCCCAGTAGCCAATAGTCACACAGCCCCAGTAGCAAATAGTCAAACAGCCTCCAGTAGCCAATAGTCACACAGCCCCCAGTAGCTAATAGTCACACAGCCCCCAGTAGCTAATAGTCACACAGCCCCCAGTAACTAATAGTCACACAGCCCCCAGTAGCTAATAGTAACACAGCCCCCAGTAGCCAATAGTAACACAGCCCCCAGTAGCTAATAGTCACACAGCCCCCAGTAGCATATAGTCAAACAGCCTCCAGTAGCCAATAGTCACACAGCCTCCAGTGGCCATCAGTTATAGCGCCAATATTTAAGTCACACAGCCCCCAGTAGACAATAGTCACAAAGCTCCCAGTAGCTAATAGTCACACAGCCCCCAGTAGCCAATAGTCACATGCCCCCAGTAGCTAATTGTCACACAGCCCCCAGAAGCTAATAGTCACACAGCCCCCAGTAGCCAATAGTCACCCCCCAGTAGCTAATAGTCACACAGCCCCCAGTAGCCAATAGTCACCCCCCCAGTAGCTAATAGTCACACAGCCCCCAGTAGCTAATAGTCACACAGCCCCCAGTAGCTAATAGTCACATGCCCCCAGTAGCTAATAGTCACACAGCCCCCAGTAGCTAATAGTCACACAGCCCCCAGTAGCTAATAGTCATGCAGCCCCCAGTAGCTAATAGTAACACAGCCCCCAGTAGCTAATAGTCACACAGCCCCCAGTAACTAATAGTCACACAGCCCCCAGTAGCTAATAGTCACACAGCCCCCAGTAGCTAATAGTCACACAGCCCCCAGTAGCCAATAGTCATGCAGCCTCCAGTAGCTAATAGTAACACCCCCCCAGTAGCTAATAGTAACACCCCCCCAGTAGCTAATAGTCACACAGCCCCCAGTAGCTAATAGTCACACAGCCCCCACTAACTAATAGTCACACAGCCCCCACTAACTAATAGTCACAAAGCTCCCAGTAGTTAATAGTCACACAGCCCCCAGTAGCTAATAGTCACACAGCCCCCAGTAACTAATAGTCACACAGCCCCCAGTATCCAATAGTCACACAGCCCCCAGTAGCTAATAGTAACACAGCCCCCAGTAGCTAATAGTCACACAGCCCCCAGTAGCTAATAGTCACACAGCCTCCAGTAGCTAATAGTCACACAGCCCCCACTAACTAATAGTCACACAGCCCCCAGTAGTTAATAGTCACACAGCCCCCAGTAGCTAATAGTCACACAGCCCCCAGTAGTTAATAGTCACACAGCCCCCAGTAGCTAATAGTCACACAGCCCCCAGTAACTAATAGTCACACAGCCCCCAGTAGCTAATAGTCACACAGCCCCAGTAGCCAATAGTCACACAGCCCCAGTAGCCAATAGTCAAACAGCCTTCAGTAGCTAATAGTCACACAGCCCCCAGTAACTAATAGTCACACAGCCCCCAGTAACTAATAGTCACACAGCCCCCAGTAGCTAATAGTCACACAGCCCCCAGTAGCTAATAGTCACACAGTCCCTAGTAGATAATAGTCACACAGCCCCCAGTAGCTAATAGTCACACAGCGTTCCGCGCTGGAGTTCACCGAGCCGGGCTGAGTGAAGGTAAGTGCAAGCTCCGCGTCACTATTTTTGTTTTAAATGCGGCGGTTTTTCTGAATCCGTCGGGTTTTCGTTCGGCCCGCCCCCCGATTTCCGTTGCGTGCATGCCGGCGCCGATGCGCCATAAACCGTTCGCGTGCGCCAAAATCCTGGGGCAATTCAGGGGAAATCTACGCAAATCGGAAATATTCGGGTAACACATCGGGAAAATGCGATTCGGGCCCTTAGTAAATGACCCCCCATATGTGTCAATAAAAAATCGCTAAGATGCACCTGACCAGCAGAAAAGCCAAAACAAAAAAAAACAGATGGACAAAGCCAGAGATTGGGGCTGAACATGTGCCCAAATGTCTCACAGAGGCCCAAACACACTGGGGCACATTTACTTACCCGGTCCAGTCGCGATCCAGCGGTGCGTTCTCTGCACTGGATTCGGGTCCGGCCGGGATTTAATAAGGTAGTTCCTCCGCCGTCCACCAGGTGGCGCTGCTGCGCTGAAAAGCATTTTAACGCGCCGGAATTCACCGAGGCCGTCTGAGTGAAGGTAAGCGGGTCCCGAGCGACACATTTTCGGTTCTTAAATGCGGCGGTTTTTCCGAATACGTCGGGTTTTCGTTCGGCCACGCCCCCCGATTTCCGTCGCGCGCATGCCGGCGCCGATGCGCCACAATCCGATCGCGTGCGCCAAAATCCCGGGGCAATTCAGGTACAATCGGCGCAAATCGGAAATATTCGGGTAACACGTCGGGAAAACGCGAATCGGGCCCTTAGTAAATGACCCCCACTGTCCAGCAAACACCTGTCCTACTGATGCACATTTCAATAGCTTAGATCTTTCTCAAGAGTTTCCAATCAATTTGTTGTATCCAATAACAATTATGAATTTTAATATACATGAACTAATATGGGTTTTTCCCTCTCATTTTCATTTTTGATTTGCTAAAAATAGCCAATCACAGCACAGCTATTATTGATAGAATCATGTGTGAAATGAAAGCCAGAGCACAGACTTAGGCTGCATTCACACTAGAGTAGCCCGGGAAAAGATAGGACATGTCTAGTGATGAGCGAGTATACTCGTCCGAGCTTGATGCTCGGTCGAGTATTAGCATACTCGGACCGGCTCGTTGCTCGGACGAGTATTTGCCCTGCTCGATAATGAGCATTTAATTTTAAAAAAAAAAGTAAAGAACAGTAAAAAAAATACAATTAAAACATTTAATTTAATCATTTAATTGAAGAGCACAGTGAAAGAACACTGTGCAGAATAGATTGCAGATGTTCGCGAACATCTGCGATCTGCTCCGGAGACACGCGTGCAGAACGGTGTTCTCCGCAATAGTATTCGAAGAACAATATGTGTAGAGAACAACTTGCAGATGTTGTCAAACATCTGCAAGTTGTTCTTCACACATATTGTTCTTCAAATACTATTGCGGAGAACACCGTTCTGCACGCGTGTCTCCGGAGCAGATCGCAGATGTTCCGGAGACACGCTTGCAGAACGGTGTTCTCCGCAATAGTATTTGAAGAACAATATGTGTGAAGAACAACTTGCAGATGTTTGACAACATCTGCAAGTTGTTCTCTACACATATTGTTCTTCCAATACTATTGCGGAGAACACCGTTCTGCACGCGTGTCTCCGGAGCAGAATGCAGATGTTCCGGAGACACGCTTGCAGAACGGTGTTCTCCGCAATAGTATTTGAAGAACAATATGTGTGAAGAACAACTTGCAGATGTTTCCAAACATCTGCAAGTTGTTCTTCACACATATTGTTCTTCAAATACTATTGCAGAGAACATCGTTCTGCACGCGTCTCCGAAACAGATCGCAGATGTTCCCGAACATCTGCAATCTGTTCTGCACTTTGTTCTTTCACAGTGCTCGTTCAGTTTTTTAATTTTACTAAAAAATGCTCGGGTCTCCCATTGATTTCAATGGGGCTCGTTACTCGAAACGAGCACTCGAGCATCAGGAAATGTTCGGCTCGAGTAACGAGTACCCGAGCATTTTAGTGCTCGCTCATCTCTAGACATGTCCTATCATTTCCCGTATTACGGCGCCGCGGCCATACATCGCTATGGAGAGGGGCGGTGGTGAGCTGCGCTCACCTCCTCCTCCTCTCCCCGTGCTGCCATGTGCCTGCCGTGCTACGGTGCGGTGGGCACACGGCAGTGCGCATGTAGCCTAAGTGAAGTCAGCAGGGTCCTGCCATGAGTAGAAAGACAAAATTACATCTGCAGATATTCTACGGCCATTACAGACCATGTGCAGCTGGACTAAAGAAATATTATAGTTACAGGTTCTGCCTCCGTCATATTTACTGTACCTTGCAGATTCATCGTAAATGAGATCCAATATTTTGGTAAATAAAAATAATTTTTTACATCTTTACAGGATTATTCGGAGCTGCCATGGCTGTCCGAGGGTGTGGAACGAAAACCTTCTGCGATCTTGGCAAGCAGTACCTACCTAGTTTATCACTGGACTTTAACTTTCAATGCTCAAGCTCAAAGCCAACAACAGTGGGGACATCAATGGGGACAACAATGGGGAGAACAATACAGGCAACAACCAATGGTGGGAACCATGGCACCCATAAAGTCCTCCTCACATCTGCCACTGTATGCCTTCTTCTTCTGAGATTCTTCTTCTGACAGTAGGATGAGTGAGCCTGAGGAATATGACAGAATGTTTGCAGATTAAATTTTATAGCCATTCATTCCCTCATTGCTGAAAAATATCTAATCCCAGGTCTAAAACGATCGTCTACAGAGTCTTTACTTTTCATGTACTTTATTAATTTGTATCTTTACAAACTGCTTTCAAATAATAAATGTGAAGTAAATTTTGAAAATATTGCAAAAACTTCCACACAAATAACAATGGATCCTTCATATCGATGGTCAAATGGGTCCCACCGAGGGGGCAGGGAGGTCCCAGGCTACCTGAGTAGTGTAGATTTGTACCGTGTTAGCCATGGAGAGCAGAAGAAGAGTGAAGAAATCAGGAATATCTTTTTGAGACTAACTGAGTATATTTGATGGTGGAGCTTCCGAGAATACTAGTTCTCTTCGTCAGACATGATGTTGTGCGTGAAACAAAAAATTCACAGCATATTATACACACTGAACACTGATCATCAAAGGATATTAAAAAAACTCTCTAAAACAACAGATTGATAAATACAGGGACATCTTATTTACAACAGGACGGCAGTAAAAACATTAAAAACCTGTGAGGCGAGACACGAGAGACATTTTAAGACACAGAGGGAAAGGAAAGAATGGAAGTATAAATTAATAAGGAGATTCAACACCTTACAAAGTGGTCTTAACATTCATTCAGCTTCATGACCTCTGACCTCTGACCTGGAGGCCACAAGCAGATACGAGCCAGGGCTCTTGTGTCTCGCCTCACAGGTTTTTAATGCTTTTATTGCCGTCCTTTCGTACATAAGATGTCCCTGTATTTATCAATCTGTTGTTTTAGAGGTTTTTTTTTTTTTTTATATCCTTTGATGATCACTGTCAGGTGCATAAAATGATGTGAATTTTCTGTTTCATGTATAACATCATGTCTGACGAAGAGAACTAGTATTCTCGAAAGCTCACCATCAAATATACTCATAGACACACAACACATCTTATCCTGATTCCACATAGTCAGGATTCTGCATGAACTATATCTTAGGATCATATCTTGTAGGATCAGCACCAGGTGATAGTAGAAGGAGCACAGATGTAGAGTTTTGACTACATTTAGGTCCCTTGTCCACGAAAGGTTGTAATTTTCGGTTCCTGAACTCACTCAGAGAACTATGATCATGCGTGAAACTCAACCGTTAAAGTTAATGGGGTGGTAACAAAAAGAAACAAACAGCACTTGGATGTCATCTTGGTGCGGTTCTATGTGTTGCTAGAAGACGCTGGACATGTAGTTGCTCAGAACTATGAAAGTTTTAAGTGAAAATATGACTCTTGGGTGACTTTTGGACTACAAAAAGAGATAGCACTGAGATCAGGGCTGATTCTAGTATTTTTGCTGCCGGAGGTGAAAATTGAAAAGCTGCCCCACCGCCCTCCCACAGCACCCAATGATGCTACCTTACACACTAGTAGTCAGTCATTAGAGACAGACATTAGTGACATCTCGTACTTGATCTGCTCCATCAGAAAGAGGACTTCTTAATGATTTTCCCAGGCCATGGTTTATCTCTGGTGAATTCACAGTCAAATATCTTAAACTCCATATAGCACAACACCACACTCTCAAATTTACACTTTGTTCTCTCATTTTGATACATTTCTATTGAATTCCTGTTTGTCTTCCCCCTTGACAGTTCTATGCGAATGTTCAGCTATAGAAAAAATCATTGGAGTGAATAGAGATGAGCGAGTATACTCGTCCGAGCTTGATGCTCGTTGGAGTATTAGCGTATTTGAAACGGCTCGTTGCTCGGACGAGTATCTCGCCGGCTCGAGATCGAGCATTTACTTAAAAAAACACAGTGAAGAACAGTGAAGAATACAATGAAAACAGTGAACACATAATCATTTAAGTGAAGAACACAGTGAAGAACACTTTGCAGATGTTCGCGTACATCTGGTAACTTATCCGAAGACACGCGTGCAGAACGGTGTTCTCCACAATAGTATGTGAAGAACAATATGTGTGAAGAACACATTGCAGATGTATGGAAACATCTGCAATGTGTTCTTCAGTGTTCTTTCAACGTGTTCTTTCAATGAAAAATGCTCGAGTCTCCCATTGACTTCAATGGGGCTTGTTATTCGATACGAGCACTCGAGCATCGGGAAAAGTTCGTCCCGAGTAACGAGCACTCAAGCATTTTAGTGCTCGCTCATCTCTAGCGGTGAATGTATATAATTATCTGTGGAAATAAACACAAACCGTGTGAACAGTGGGATCATGTATTGTATTAAATATCTGTGATAAATTGCTTTATCGCATTAATTATAATAAATAGCGCCACCAGTGGTGGATTAAAGCTACTATCTGGCTTTGTTTATATTGTAGGCCCCCCTGGTCTCAAGTTTAACGTGTAAGTAGAGTGGACCATCCTGTAATCCACTGCTATATCATGTCCACAAAGGTTTTGTGGCAAATTTTTAAAAAGCACCCACATCGGAATCAAAAATTGGGGACAACATTAGAAGACTCCACGTATTACCACTGACCAACATTACAAAGACGGATTTGGCTCACTGACACTCTAAATGAGACTACCAATGCTGAGAGCTGTCTAACCCACAAGAAAGGTAGTCAGTGACTACAGACATAGGGAGGGCTTCCCACATATAGGAGAATGTTGTGCCCCTCCGCAATCACAGCCACACATTGCAGTGAACCAGATGCACACTAGAAGTTTAGTCACTGACTACTTGAATGATCAAGTTGAGGTGACATCTAGCAACTTGCAGAGAACGTTCTGTTCCTTCTGATCCAGAACTCCATGACAACTTCTCCTGGTCATGAATTATCACTGCAGAATTTCCCTCCAGATGTCTTCCAATCCATAGAGCAGATTTCGATACTAAAATACAACTAAAATGCTACAGTCACTTATAGTTGTTGTAGTGTCCCCTGGATTACAATTATCCCATACAATAAATGAAATCCCTCCAGCCCTTGAATTATGTATGCAATGTAAACTCCGCCTCAGTCCCATTTCATATTTTTCAATATAACACTCCCCCTGCCCCAAAACAATATCAATTTCCATCCTCTCATAGTTTTATACAAAATGACCACCCCAGACCACCTTCACACCTTACCCAGTGGTGTGCTGTAGTAAGACGACTTATATAACATCTGTACCCCTATATATCAAAACTTAACTTTTTTATGCACCCAAGAATATTTTCCATGTGGAGATATCATTGACTGTGTTTAGCCACTGGACCACCTACGGTGGATCCCTCAAGCGCCAACAGTCTGGAATGCCGATACTGCCCACATTGATGAGGTGTCTAGTCTGTGACTTCTTAGATTTAGGAAAACAATGTTTCTGTGTGATGGAGAGAAGCTTGGGCAGGGCCGTCTGTCAGTTGGTGTCCTGTCTATGGGTCCCATATGGGAACTGGGAACAGCAGTGGTGGCAAAAGGCGGATCACAGGGGCACAGCTGGTGGCTGGTAATGTGGTGACCAACCTATTCATGGATGGTAAGTCCACTTTGCTCCAAACTTAGGGTTTCAGCATATTAATATATGCATGAGCACTCTTTCAACATGTCCACTTACATGTCCTGCTAGCCACGCCCCCTGTCAGTTATTTCCTGTACCCACTTCCCCACATCCGACCAAAACTGGTCTAGGGCACTTGGAGACCTGGTGAACCCCTTCCCGTCTTCTGTAACATTTAGCACATATTGCACTTTGATATTATATTTGCGTTTTATGCATCATCTCTTTCTGATGTATATTGGCCCACGACTGAGCACCGGAACGCCCCCTTCAGTGCAGAAATTGTTATCACATGATGTGTCTCGGATACTTCTTGAATACTTGTGCAAGCAGTTTCCGTATGAAAGTCCAACAGAAAACAGACACATGGGATTGAGTAATTATGGCCTATTGTCTTTTTTGGGTACATCTGTTTATGGTGTTATCGTATTTAGCGGTAATATGGAAAGTAGTAACTTCAGGTCCAGCACTTTCCATGACATAAATAGAGAAAGGTGGGTCTATAATGAACGAAGGTTAATATTAACATCCCTGTTCTGACACCTTCAATCCGTCCCTGTGAAGGAGTTGTCAGACAGCTAAACTCTTTTCCTATCAGTGCATTGAGCTGGACGCAGGGGGTCCTTATCAACTATTATTAATAGGATTAGGGTAAAACTAAAAGAAAATAATAGTATTCAGCACAAGGTGCACAGCATATCTGTCACAGTTCGTGAGGGATGAACCGTCTGAGAGTCTCTTTGGGAAAAGTCTGTGGACCCTCTGGGCCACTGCGGGGGAGGGTATGAGACCTGTGGTGGCAGCCAAGGTAACAAGTGCAGGAAACAGTCACAACCTGGGATTACAGCAGGAACGCAGAGGAAGGCTGGTAACGCTGGTACGGACTAAAGACACCACTGGGCTTGAACCCTGGAAGGCATGGCAGGAGTGCAAGATGGATGGAGGACAGGAGCACGGGAATGATCCACAGGACACAGACCACAGGATTCGGACCTCAGGATACAGACCAAAGGACATGGGCCACAGGATATGGACCACTGGACAGGGACCACAGGATACGGACCACCGGACACGGACCACTGGACACGGACCACAGGATATGGAACACCGGACACGGACCACAGGATACGGATCACCGGACACGGACCATGGGATATACACAGGAAAAGGTCCTCGGGATACACACAGGAACAAGGCTTTCATTTCAGTGGGAAGACTTGAAGATCCGGTGACGAATGAGGGGAGCCACCAGGTTATGTAGGAAACCCGAAAGTGACCAGCGCCAATGGGAAGGACGCTGGCCCTTTAAGTTCAGAGAAGTCCTTGCAGCGGGAGCACGTGTCCTGGAAGGTAGGGATCCAGAGCACAGTCAGGAGCCAGGAGAGGTAAGCCCGGCAGGGGGACGGGGACACAGCGAGGCACAGGTGAACCCCCTCTCTGCGACATGGATCACAGGGGCACTCGTGACAATATCTCAGTACATCACATTCTGTAAGGCACATGAATTATATAATAACTCACCGACTGTTCTATGATGAGGAGAACAACAGATAAACTAACTGTCTAAGAGAGAGACATTAGTGTGTTCTGCTTCTATGGAGCAAGATGGCTGCCGAAGAGGCATGGGGCCAGGCTAGAGAAAGGCATGATGGGAAACTAAGTAAGCCTAAATAGGAAAAGGTTAGTCTGCACCAAAACATTAGGCAGAATAAATGAGGCTGCAATACAAGAACTTATCAACAGGTGGAGCCGCTGGCAAAACCACTTAGGTATATGCCTGGGGATCTCTTCCTTATTGTTTGGGTTTGAATTACACTCTATTAGTGTAGGAAGGAGTAAGGATGTCTGACCATAGAGATTCAATATGGTATCCTGTGGCTCGTCGCCAAGTTTCTTCGATCACTCTTGTACAAGTTTTAAGAGAGTAGGACGAACTAAGTCCTTTGATTTGAAAGATGTCAAAGAAGGCTGTGCTCTGGTCATCCAGGATGGCGTCCAGTTTAACTGCTCTTTCTCTGTGACCTGTAGGGTAAACTGTGACCAGACAGATCTTTGAGCAAGATTTGTTACTTAGACCTTCTCCACAAACTTGAGTACACAGGGGCGATATCTCAGGAGGTGTCTTTCCTCTCCAGGCCGTGCTCTAAAGTTTCATCTGAGGGTGAGGGCAAATGTGGTGCTGGTCCTGGGTGTAAAGCCGTATTTTGTCCTCGGCTGTTGCACTTGGAGCAAGAAATACTGGTTTTGTAATCTCTGGCTAAGTGAGATGTAGATGCACAACACCTATAGCATATGTCATTCTCTTTGAGGAAATTTCTAAAAAAAAATTCCCAAAAAAAAACACTTCTGCAGTGAGTGAGGCTTTTTATGTAAGGGGCACAACTTGTTTAGGTCTTTTGTTAATGTCCCTCTGGTTTCTGATGAATCGTCAGGAGATACATTTGTTTTGTGTACGCTGATAGATGTGCCTCTGGGGTTACGAATTAAAGCAGGATTACCTCTTCCTGGGTTGACTATGTCTATGGTGGAAAGGTCAAAACTAGGATCATTCCTGATCTTCGCCTGCTGACGTACGAAATCTACAAAAAAGAAGAATGGTGGGAAGAGTACATTGTGCCTTTGTACATTGTGTCTTCGCTTGTACTTCATCCATTTCTCCTGCAAACTGTAAGGTAGCTTCTGCACTATGAATTTGATGCCTCTAGCTTCATCTCAGGATGTGAGGCCTAGCAGGTCTCCTTCAGACTTGGCAACTTGTAGTTCTGTCCAGAGGTCGCTCAATTCTCTTAGTTTGAGAAATCTTATGTTTGAGATTTTAGGAAAGTCCTGTAACCTGTTAAAGAGGGATTCTTCTATTATCTCTGAGGAGCTGTTGCACTCATTGAGCCTCTCCATAACATGTCCAAGCCTCTGCTCGGGTAGTTGATGCTAATATGTTTGATGCGTTTTGGGTGTTCTGTCGACTCGTCTCCTAGTCACTTGACTAACTGGTCAATCTCTTCGCTTGAAGAGGTCAAGGCCTGTTGTGGCATTTCTTAAAGAAGCTCTCCATGCTCTGTAACTTTCAGGGTGGTCGTTAAATTTCGAGAGACCTTTGGTGAGCAGATCACAGCGTGCAAAGAAAGATGGTAGAAGAATAAAAAAAAAACAATGATCCAGCACATGTGGTTAAGGGTGTTCCGAATTTTTGGCTCCAAAGTATACAGTACAACATCACATAGACCAAAGCATTGCACACATATTGTGGGCTAAACATTTTAGCCTACGCATTTTGAATGTGTTAAACGCTCTTAATCATGGTTACCACATATCTGAGGGAAAATAGCTATAAAGTATTCACGTATAGAAAACACGTCAGTGGGGAAGGGGGGGGACAAAAAGGTACACCCTCCACAATGACGTGCAACAATTGAAATATTGAGCCACCGCTCAGGTATGTTGTATAATAATGTTTAAAAACGTAAGGGAAGAAAGGTAGGAAGTTGAAATAAAGGAAAGCATATAATTAATTCAATCTCATGGGGGTGAGGAAAACTATAATTCATTGCTAAACACAAGCACCAAATCTGTGTTTTACACTATTAGTGAAACGGGATCTTGTGTATTGTGGCTCACCTATTAAGTGCCATAGGAATAATCCAGAGAGTCAATTGCTAATGCCTAAATGGGATTGCAAGTGTTGCAAATTAGAGACCCGTTCAGATTGGTATTGGAGCATAGTGTATGGCCATACCCAGTGGCGTAACTAGAAGTTGATGGGCCCCAGTGCAAAGTCTGTGCCAGGCCCTGACTATAATGTATGGTTTATAGTAACAGTCTTCTCATATGGGAAAGTGACTCCATAAGGGCCCCCTAAACCCCTTTGGCCCGGGTGCCATCGCAGCCTCTGCACCACTATGCTCCGATTTAACACGTTGGTCACGTGGAGGTATGAGCTGCCGGAGTGAAAGTCTTCCAAAAATTTACCATATATACTCGTGTATAAGCCGAGTTTTTCAGCACAAAACATGTGCTGAAAAACGTCCCCTCGGCTTATACACGAGTCTATTACAAAAAAAAATTACCCACTTAAAAAAAATAAACTTAAATACTCACCCTCCGATGTCAGCGCGGCTCCCCGATGTCGGCGCGGCTTACCGATGTCCCCGATGTCAGCGTGTTCCGTCTTCTTTCTTCTCCGTGGCTCCTCTTCTCTCTTCTTTCTTCTGTGATGGACGCGGCCATGTTTTCTTCGTGGCCGCGCATACTATGACGTCAGCAGCGGCCGTGTCGTAGTATGCGCCTGCTAGAAGAAAACATGGCCGCGTCCATGCCGGAAGAAAGAAGAGAGAAGAGGAGCCGCGGAGAAGAAAGAAGACGGGACGCGCTGACATCGGGGACATCGGTGAGTCGCGCTGACATCGGAGGGTGAGTATATAAGTTTATTTTTTTGAGGGCCGTGGGGGCAGGCTGGCTGTATACTACTAGGGGCTTGCTGTATACTACCATGGGCTTGCTGTATACTACCATGGGCTTGCTGTATACTACCAGGGGCTGCTGTATACTACCAGGGGCTGCTGTATACTGCTAGGGGCTTGCTGTATACTGCTAGGGGCTTGCTGTATACTACTAGGGGTTGGTGTATACAACTATGGGCTGCTGTATACAACTAGGGGCTGCTGTATACTACTAGGGGCTTGCTGTATACTACTAGGGGTTTGCTGTATACTACTAGGGGCTTGCTGTATACTACATGGGGGCTGCTGTAAACTACATGGGGGCTGCTTTATACTACATGGGGGCTGCTGTATACTACTAGGGGCTTGCTGTATACTACTAGGGGCTGCTATATACTACATGGGGGCTGGCAGGCTGTATACTACTGGGGGCTGGCAGGCTGTATACTACTGGGGGCTGGCAGGCTATATACTACTAGGAGCTGCTGTATACTACATGGGGGCTGGCAGGCTGTATACTACTGGGGGCTGGCAGGCTGTATACTACTGGGGGCTGGCAGGCTATATACTACTAGGAGCTGCTGTATACTACTGGGGGCTGGCAGGCTATATACTACTGGGGGCTGGCAGGCTGTATACTACTTGGGGCTGACAGGCTGTATACTACTGGGGGCTGGCAGGCTGTATACTACTGGGGGCTGGCAGGCTGTATACTACTGGTGGGGGTTTGACCAATGCATTTCCCACCCTCGGCTTATACTCGAGTCAGTAGTTTTTCCCAGTTTTTGGTGGTAAAATTAGGGGTCTCGGCTTATACTCGGGTCGGCTTATACTCGAGTACATACGGTACTTCATCTTCCAACTTTCCATATGTATTTTACATAAGGATTATGTTGTATTAAAGATGGTAGCTCTTCTTGCTTGAAAGTGGTCACTGTGTGGTAGGGACTCATAGGTCTGGATGCAGGTTGCATGGAGGGTGATTGGTAGTAAGAATTACCTTCATGCTTAGGGTGATGTGTGAGGGTTGTTGACTGAATGACCGGATGTTTTCTTAGATGATCATCAGAGTTTGATCTCACTCTTGGAAGTGGATGTAGGCACTGGTCTAACTGGTCTTGCTGTAGCACGTAATCTGAAGTGCGCTAAGAGATATCCTGATGACCAAGTTCAGGTTCAAGTTCTATGTTGGTTCCTTCACAATTTCCGCATGCTGCTGCTTCTAAAGCCTGTGCCTCGGCTTCTGCCGCTGCTGCTTCCTTGTCCACAGCAAGTTTTGCAAGGTTGGCTTCTAGGTTTGTTTTTTCCTTCTTTAATTTCAATTCCTTTTCAGCAAAGGCAGCTCTCATTTTGGCGGCTTCTGCCTTCGCCCTGGAGGTTGCAGCTGCGAGGCTGCTCTTAGATGTCTTTGAAGCTGCTGAGCTGACATGGGACCATGTTACATGCATTCCAGATCCTCTGTCTGACATTGTGGCTGTGAGCTGTTTGACTGCTTGCTGATAGAAGACAGTATCTGTGCTTCAACCCCATTATATAGTATCGTTTTACTGTTCTGACACCCTCAATCTGTCCCTGTGAACGAGTTGTCAGACAGCTAAATCATTTTCCTATCAATGCATTGCGCTGGCCGCAGGGGGTCATTTTCAACTTTTATTAATAAGATCATTGTAAAACTATAAGAAAATGCCAGTATTCAGTACAAGGTGCACAGCATATATCCGTACATCACATTCTGTAAGATACATGAATTATATAATAACTCGACGACTGTTCTATGATGAGGAAAACAACAGATAAACTAACTGTCTAAGAGAGAGACATTAGTGTGTGCATCTTCTATGGAGCAAGATGGCTGCCGAAGAGGCATGGGGCCAGGCTAGAGAAAGGCATGATGGGAAACTAAGGAAGCCTAAATAGGAAAAGGATAGTTTGCACAGAAACAAGAGGCAGAATAAATGAGGCTGCAATACAAGAACTTATCAACAGGTGGAGCCGCTGGCACAACCACTTAGATATACACCTGAGAAGACATGACACTCCCATAATAGCAATTCTATGGACCAACACAGAAAGACAGGATGGAGACAGTGATAAATAATCTTCAAATATTTAAAATTTCATAGTGCACATACAAAAATCCAATAGCTCCCATGACCAATATCAAAATGGATAGGTAAACATATACATGAAAACCATGTGGTAACACATCTATATTAGGCCTGAGAAGGTACCAGGTAAGAAAGAAGTAAAAGTATATTATATCACATGTATAAATCCAATATGTGTATCATATCAAATGCTGCACATCCCTGACCTAAAAAGATACATCCAATACATAAAGTACTTGAAGCTTGGGACTTGGCTCCTTTAGCTTCCTATACTTGCATTATAGGTAACTATGTATTGTTCTTTTTATTCCAGGGATGTGCAGTATTTGATATGATACTGTCAGGTTTGCTGGGGAGAATGCTGGGACTTCTGGTTCTTCTGGTGGTGCTAGCAGCGTTCTCCGACCTCCGGCTCGTATCCGCCCAGACTCCACCTCTTGTCCGCTACCAGCAGTCTCTGGTGTGCGTCCCGGGCAGCGGCTGTTAAGACCTCGCGCTGTCTAGGAGTTGTGTTCTGGACTGCTGGGAGTTGTGGTACCTCTGTATAATGTCTGCGATTGTGCTTGGTTATTCTGCACCATGAGGGGTTAATTCCCAGAAGCTGTCCAGCTCCTATCAGGTTCTGGAGGGGGGGTTCTGGCTGCATAAATTGCAGCTTCACTAGTTACCTGTGCCAGTGTCTGCAATCCCTTCATCACTCGCTCTCTGCTTTAGGTTTGACTTGCTCTGTATCTGTATCGTTGTGACCTCGGCTCGTTTTTGAAGTTGACCCTTTGCTTACTGATTTTTCTCTTGACGTTCCCTCTCGTTGTGACTCCGGCTAGTTTACTCCTATTTTGTGTTTTATGTTTGTTAGTCTGTTCGTGTTTTCCCTTCTCACACTTAACTAGTGTATTCCGAGTCTTCAAGTAGTCGCCCGACGGTCTAGCGTGGGGGGCCTATAGGATGGGACAGAGGTTGGGGTGAGCTCAGGGCTCACTGTCTTCAGTGTTACCTAACCCTAACAGATACACTCTCCATGACAAGTTATAGGTTTATTTTAACATGTCCCCCGGTGAACACATCTATTTCATGTGTTTTTTAGACATATCAATAGATTTATATGTTATATCGTATCTTATTCCTTCTGTAGGCCATAGAAATGACTGTGTCTAGTTATTCCTTTTATTCATGGCGGGGGCTTGACTTATTTCATGGGCATTTATTATATCCTTCAGTACTCTCAATGCGTCAAGTCTCCATAAATTTCCGAAAAATGTGAATGAGGCAGCAGTCTACATGTAAAAAAAAGGCGTTTTAATCAACCAAAATGAAAGGGTGACGTTTTAGCACCTCAATGGCGCTATTTTCGAGCATGCCTTTTTTTGGTCTCCATGAAGTTCTGTCGTTGAAGGAGTAAATTATCGGGGAGTTTCTAGATGCTACAACTACATTTGATCCGTTTTGTAGTCACTAAATAAAGTCATATGATTTTTAGTGATAATCTGTAATATGTGCACTGGGATCGGTGGGAGGTTCAGCCTTGACAAGACAGACAGGATTTGGTTATCTTGTTTTATTAGGAGCCAATGGGGCACATTTACTTACCTGTCTCGTTGACGTCGCCAATCCGGAATGTCCGACGAGGATTCGGAGCTGCCGCGATTCACTAAGATCCTGCGTCCAATTTCCTGCATGTGTTGGTTCCCCCGCTCCGGTCCGGCGGAGTTCACCTTCTTTTTCCCGGTGTATGTGAGTGCTTTATCTTGCGACACAATTTGGTTTTTAAATTTCGCAGTTTGTCCGAATCAGTTGGGTTGTCTGACGGCCACGCCCCCCAATTTGTGTCGCATGAAAGCCGGCGCCAATGCACCACAATCCGATCGCGTGTGCCATAAACTCGGGGCAATTAAGGGCAAAACGGTAAAAAGTCGGGAAACCCGACAAAAATGCGGTGTTCGTACCTTTAGTAAATGTGCCCCAATATATTTGTATGGTCTTCCTCTAGGCAATGTAAGCAAACAACATACCTCGTAACAGAGGGCAAGATTAATGTTTCTGACGACATTACTGGAAGTTACTACTGGAGAATTTACATTCAATGGTGCCGAGCATTTTTCTCCTTGCTACAATTCGAGATATCTACAAAAATGTCACCCCCAAGGCAATAACATCTACCAGTAAAGTTATTCTTAGTCCCATTTACCAGAAGACAAATTTTTGTCTTTTATTCAATTATAAATATCTACTAATGTTGGGCCCAATAAAAAAGCTCTCGTATAAATACGCCATATCTGGTTCTTCATCACAGCTGATGATCACCATAATTTCTCTTCTTGGATGTTTGAGGCCCTTCTCAGCTCTTGCTGCAATTGGTACGATTTCTAAGATAATTATCTTAAAATCTATTTACAAATTAGTTTTTTTTTCAGTTTCAGTAGTTTTTATTGGTTTAACAGATAAAAATGCTCAAAACATCCAGCATAAAGTATCAGGTACAGAGTAATGAACAAGTACAAGCGTGTATCATAAATCTACATTTCAATAACCAGAGGCTACATAGTCTCATATTAGAAATTGTATACATATATCGGTTGTGTCCGCAAGAGGTCAATTAACTGTTTTATAAGGAAAACCAAACAGTTGTAAATTAGCATATTCCATATAAAGAAAAAGAATAACTTAAGAGTCTAGGGTTGGAGAGATCAGATTATTGTAGATCAACGGCGCAGGAACGGCGCAGGAGAGGAGGACCAAGGCTGCCATATCTTGAAGGTGTTGTGTGATCTGAGGAATCCATATGCCAGTGCTGTTTTATAGGAGTAGATCTGGTTGATCTCGACTATATGACCTTTCCGTGTAGGGATGGATGAAGTTTTCCATCTCCTAGTTATTAAGATCTTTGCAATTGTAAGAATTTTAGGAGTTGCTGGTATCCTGCATAAAAATATATCACTTAATAGTTGTGCCAAAAGTGTGATATATGAGGGCATTGCCATAGGATATGGTAGAGGGTTCCTCCAGCTCCACAACCCTTCCAGCAAAGATGGGTGGTACCTGGATACATGTGGCTAAGTCGTCCTGGGGTATAGTACCAGATGGTAATGGTGGCTTTAACATGTGAACAGCTTTTCAAAGACTTGTGCAAGAAAGAGAAGGCTTGTAGCCAGTCTTGTTGGGCAATAGTGATATCTAGTGTTTTCTTTATTGCCTCAGAGGGTGCAACATTGAGAAAACCAAGTTGTTGGTCACAGCAGAGTATAAAGGACGTAAACCTTGTAGAGGTTAATATTATATATAGAAGCCTCTTATTACAGAACGGTACGGGGTCACTTACAGCTTTAAAGTGTAACTGTAAAGATATAATGATTTTACCAAATTATTATATGTGATTCCCCCTTTGATACTTACTTTGTGTTGCTCGTCCTTTTCTTTCTAAAGTTCTGGCATTTTTTGTTCTGAAAGTGTTTGACAAAAATCTTTTCACCAAAGGTGAAGTGGGCAGGGACTAATATCTGTCAGTCTATGCCCTCAAGCTGAGGCAAGTTAGCCTGCCCATGGATCCCATGATGCCTTGTGTTCTCTCTCAAAGTAATTTAGCATTAAATCCATTTAGTTTTCCACAAGCAAATCCACTGACCACTGCCAAGTGCACATAAAGGATGTACTGTATATACTTGAGTATAAGTTGACCCAAGTATAAGCCGAGGCCCCTCATTTTACCATAAAATACTAGGAAAACCTATTTACTCAAGTATAAGCCGAGGGTGGGAAATGCATTGGTCACAGCCTACCCCAGTATATAGCCTGCCAGCCCCTGTCCCACCAGTATATAGCCTGCCAAACCTATATCCTGTCCCACTAGTATATAACCAGCCCCTGCCCCCTAGTATATAGCCAGCATATGCCTCCCAGTATATAGCATGCCAGCCCCAATTCCCCAGTATATAGCCTACCAGCCCCTGCCCCCTGGTATATATCCAATACCTGCCCCCAGTATATAGCCTGCCGGCCCATATCTCCCAGTATATAGCCACCCTCCTTCCTCAGTATATAGCCAGCCCACTGCCCCAGTATATAGCCAGCAGCCCCATGCCCGAGAATATAGCCAGCAACCCCTCTGCCCCAGTATATAGCCAACCCCCTGCCCTTTATACAGGCACACCTTTGCCCCATTATACAGGCAGCCACCGGATCCCATCATACAGGGAGTCCCCTGACCCCATCATACAGGCAGCCCAGTGACCCGTTATACAGCCGGACCTCCTACCCTGCAAGACAGCTGCCCCCTGCCCTGCTATATAGACAGGTGATAAAAAAACAAAGTAAAAACTCACATTTCCGGCACCCCACAAACGTCTTCTGTGCGATCCGTCTGTCAGCGGTAGGTCCGTACGGTGCAAAGCTCTGATGTCAGCCTCCACAGCTGCCGGCACAATACTATTGCAGCGGCTGACGGACAGATCGCACAGAAGATCTGGGGGGTTGGGGGGGGGCACCGGAATGGTGAGTTTTAGATTTTTTTTTTACTCGAGTGTAAGACGAGTTTGGGTTTTTCAGCACATTTTTTATGCTGAAAAACTCGGCTTATACTTGAGTATATACGGTATATGGTTACAGCCTGGCAGCTTCCAATACATGGAGGAGCAGGGAACATGTAATAACTGGTAGAAATCATTAGTATATGAAGTCTATAGCCTATGCTGTGTAAGCACTAAGGGTTAATAGCTTATCTGTACAGAGATGATACTGCCGATAACAAGGTGGGGGAAATGAGTAGCACAAGGTGAGGAGATAGACAGAGAAAGTTCTGTAGAGTCACAGACTGGGATGGAGGGACTGATAGGGAACAGGGAGGTCTTGTATCTCACTTTTCTGTGCAGGAGACATCTTCATTCACTGTCTTGGACACATCCAGTTCTGCTACATTCAATGACACATGACCTCCTCCCCTGTAAGCAGGGAGCAGCAGCTCTTCCCCTCCCATGAAACCGATCGAGAAACAAAGTGTAAACTACATACAGATTCATAGGGCTTATCTGCACGTGGAGAGGAGGCAGCCATTACAACTCTGAGATAATCTGAGGGGGATAGCAAAGAAACTGCTGCATATAAGTAACAAAAATAATAGGCAAAGTTGTTTTACATCCCAAGAGCTATTGGTTTGTGGAAAGAAAACCCTTTACAGTTACTCTATAAAGAACCTTTCCACATTAGCATATTGGGAACCAGAAATGGATATGGCATACTTAGTAGTCAACATCTGAGGGAACACTATTTTATTGTCTTCAATGAAGGCGTCTAAAGACAGAATCCCTTTAGCCTACCAAGTGTTAGTGGGCAGCGAGGGATAGTCATGAGAGAGTATGGAAATGGAGAGACCTTTCCAGGAGAGTCTGTCTAGATTATTGTTATTATTTATCAGATGCAGAATATTCCAGCATAATATATAGCTTTAGTTGTTGAGAGGATTGGGAAGGAATACAAACTTTCCCCATCTTTGCTATAAACAGTTAGCGAATATTTATTCCATTGGCTTTTCATTTCCATCCAGGGAGAGAAGACAGTAGCGTTGTGCCACTTGGCTGCCAGTGATAGAAGGGTTACATAATAATTTGCGACAATGTCAGGGACTCCCAGCCCTCCTGCAGTCTTGAGTTTTACCATGATATTTATTGCAATGCAGGTTTTTTTCCCTGACCAAGTAAATTTTGAAATCATAGATTGTGCTTTGCTAAGATGTTATTTGGGGAGGGGTATGGGCAGAGTCCTAAAGACTCATTGTAAATGCTGTAATGCGGCCTAGCCATAAATATTCTATCTTTTGTAGGGAGGTACATCCCGGTCAGGCTCAAAGATCCTCTAGACCACCGCGGACGATGACACAAGCCGACATTTGGGACCGGAATCTAAGTGGCACCCGATCTTCACCAGAGCCCGCCGCAAAGTAAGATGGTACCAGGTCGTTCCACAGGTGCGACTTATCCGCGGTGGGAGCCAAGGTCGAAGTACAGAATCAGCAGGCAATCTCATAGTCGGTGACAGGCAGTTGGTCAAGGCAGGCAGCAGTGAGACGAAGCAAGAGTGCTGCCAGTGGAGGAGCGAAATTGAGAACAGGTCCGGGGTCACAACGGGAAATATAAGATCTGTAATATAAGATCTGGGTAAATTTCAATAAATTATATATATTATCAAAAATATGCATAGCAGATTCCAAAGATGTTTTGGGTTTCTCTAGTGTAATGATAATGGCCCATATTTACTAAGAACAGTGCAGTGTGTACTATGGGGCAGATTTACTTACCCAGTCCAGTCGCGATCCAGCGGCACGTTCTCAGTGGAGGATTCAGGTCTTCCGGCGATTCACTAAGGTAGTGTGCCCGATGTCCATTAGGTGTCGCTGCTGCGCTGAATTGCATCGGAGTTCACTGAAGTTCACCGTCCTACCCTGGGTGCAGGTAAGCGCGTGTCAAGCGATAGTTTTTATTTTTTAAATCTGATTTGGCGTTTTTTCCGAATCTGTCGGGTTTTCTTACGGGCACGCCCCCCGATTTCCGTCGTGTGCATGCCGCTGCCGATGCGCCACAATCTGATCGTGTGTGCCAAAATCCCGGGGCAATTCAGGGTAAATAGACGCACATCGGAAATATTTGGGTAACGCGACGGAAAAACGCTATTCGGGCCCTTAGTAAAAGACCCTGTGTACAGTGTCCTGTGTAGTATGCAGGGGGCTCCAGATTCAAGATTTCTGGTGCACTTTCTTCATGAGTCTGGTGCTCCCTGCATTGCTCCGACAGAGGGCACCACTTTTTTGTTTGTGCACCTTTAACATGCGGCATGCAACACAATTATATCAGACCTTGCTTGTTGAAGGGGTTGTCCGAGACTTAAAAAAAAAAAAAAGTGGCCGGGAGGGGCTTCTTTAAAAAATAAAAATGTACTTACCTCCCGGTGCCCTCTGGGTGTCCCGCGCTGCTGTCGCTCCGGTCCTTGCCACATGTAAACAAACATGGCCGCAGAAGCAGCGCTGGATTCAGCTTTCGACTGGACCCGACACCCATCCGTCTTGTATATATAATGCTGTGAATAGGGTCGGCTGGCCGGAAGCTGAATGCAGGGACTCCCAGGGGGCGTCGGGAGGTAAGTACATGTTTACCTGTATATGCTCGAATATAAGCCAAGTTTTTCTGCACAAAAAATGTGGTGAAAAACCCTAACTCTGCTTATACTCAAGAAAAAAAACTAAAAAGTGTACTCACCCTCCGAGGCCCCCTGGCAGGTCCTCTTCTATACATCACGGCCCTGGCATCGGCTCTGTGGCCCGGTCCGTCACAGGCATCGTGACGTCAGCCGCTCGCTAACATTCTAATGTCAAGCCACAATGTATATAGGAGGACCTGCCGGGGGGGCATTGGAAGGTGAGTACACTTTTTGTTTTTTCATACAGGCATTATATTGGGGACTGCCATGCCATATAGTACAGTGCCTGGCAGGCTATATACTAGTGGGGGTTGGCAGGCTATATACTAGAGGGGGCTGGCAGGGTATATACTAGAGGGGCTGGCAGGCTGCTAGGATATGGTCTAACTTGCTAATCGGTGGAGATCTCAGTGATGGGACCCTCACAGACCACTAGTACAGCATTTCCATGAGACCCTCAACAGGTGCGACGGGGTACATCGGACCCCATTGGACCGCATACTCGTGATCTGTGCAGGTTCCATCACTGAGACTCCACCGATCAGCAACCTGCTTCCTTGGAAAACCCTTTTAAATGACTTTTACGAACCCTTCTGAGCAAAAGAATAAAAATGTTTTTAACTTTTGGCCTTCAGGCTCTATAACTTCCCTTCCGCTAAAGCTTCGATTGTGAGGCTACCATCATTTTATAATCATCTTAGGTGTTAGTTACCTTTATGTATGAGACAGCTATTTAGCATATGCTTAGTTTTCCAGCTTCTTGTCATTTAACTTCATTGTTACTGTTTTGCTCCTAAAGATCCAAATTTTAATCATTTTGTTAGTATTTTGTAAATCCTCTTTTGGCTTCCAACTGCCTGAATCATTGTAGACCTTGTAGATCTCTATGTGATTTAATGCATGTCTTGACTATAATCTGATCCCAGATCTCTTCTGCACATTCCACATGCTGGTCGACTCACTTGGGTACAAATACAGACTGGGATGGAGGGACCGATAGTGAACAGGGGCGATCTTGTACATCTCTTTTCTGTTTAAGAGACATCTGTATCTACAGTCCTGAACACATTCAGCTATGTTATCTATATCATTGCATTGTAATCTATAGAGATAGAAACAGTAAGAAAAGAACAGATGAGAGAAGGGCACATGGAGCACCATAATGGACCAAATGGGAAAACTTTGTTATGGCTGGAGTGTTTTCCGATAAGTACAGCATATGGTTTATATTTTGCTGAACCTTGACAGATATTCAGAATTTTCAAAGCAAAATGCAAACTCTATTTCTTGCCTCTAGGGTGGGTTCTTCAGCTCTACATACAGTAGCCTAAAGCGAATGTCATACATGTGAAAAACCAGTTGGACCTAAGAAATCGAAACCGATCCCCACAGTCTGGAAATCCCCACAGACTCATACTATACTTCAGTAACAATATTTGAGCAGTGATTTGTGGTTGTGTCGTCAGTATTTCTCCTGTCAACTGTTCTGTGGTCTGCACTTCATTATCTTACCATAGTGACATCCCAACAACTACATTTCATCTTTTCCATGTCCACTTGTTGCCTGCCGACCATAGTGTATAC
The DNA here is from genome assembly GCF_040894005.1 of Engystomops pustulosus. Classification (NCBI taxonomy): domain Eukaryota; kingdom Metazoa; phylum Chordata; class Amphibia; order Anura; family Leptodactylidae; genus Engystomops; species Engystomops pustulosus. Next base: position 14,387,840 of record NC_092416.1, read on the forward strand.
ATCTACACAGGGAAACTCCTACCCCCGACCCCTTTGTACATTATATTCTGACAGTATTTTACATATATCACCCCATTCACAAGTGTAAGGCCACAACCAAGACCATTGATCTAACATCATCCACCCCTCTTCACCACAGGATACGCCGCACACAGCAACATAACAGCCGTATACCCCGCTCTACCAGTAGTAATACAGCACAGTTTTTGAGCATTTTTGCAGTTCAGTAGACGGATGGACATTATGGGGGAGATTTTTCAGATGCCTGCGCTTGTGCACCAGACTATGATGGAAGCCCAACCCCTTTGGCGCCGCTGGTGTACCGGTAGGGGGCTGCTCACTGGCATTAGTTGAAGGTGAACATTTACATGATGCCCTGCTGCCAGCCACGACCCCTTCACCCCCCCCCCCTCCACACCCATTTGGCATGGAGATGCATGGAGATGATAAATGTCCCTTTATGTGGGAGATTTAGCATATTCTAGTGCATGGTGTGCCAGTTTAGGGTACATTCACACGGCGGTACATTCATATGGCCGTGCGCTGGAGAGGAGGAGGTGACCCCTCCCACCTTCATAGAAAACAGTGGCGAACGGACGCAGACACGGGGAAAGATAGAACATGCCATTGCCGTCTATGGGGGCGTATACATCCCCACAAATGGCCGTCTGAACGATGTCTTGATGTGAAGGATGTGAACCCCACCCTCTTGCTCCCACTAAAGACTTTATCCTCATGAAATATCCAGTGGGGATTGTACCACCAGGCAGTTCTACGCTAGGTCCAGCCTGGAGTACAATTGCACTGTAGTCATGGCCAGTTATAGGTAGTGCAGAGTCCCTGGTCAGGAATGATCAGTACCAGCCCACTCCACCACCAGAGATGCCCTTTTAACTCTCCTCCTTGGGCACATGGCATGAAGGTGATGTACTGGGGGCAAACAAAGTGCAATTCCTGTCCGAATGCCAGAAAGCCCTAATAAATCCCCCATGTCACTGGGACTAGCAGAAAACTTTGTGATATTGTATTATGAGAAATTGCTTACTAATAGAACACACCGAAACTCATATGTTAATATGTCCGATCAAAGGACAGGCACAGAGGGACATAAATGGCATATTCTTATGTTGGTGGTAATGGCACCATAGCTATGTTAAAGGATGTGACAATGTTTTCAGCACTGTACACTGCTTTCAATTCTGAATTCGATCTGTACCTCATTATCACTAAAATAGAATTATTTTATCCGTCAATCAATAGAACTGGACCACGAGGTGGGAGCCACCGGTGCCATTTATCGAGAAAATTGTGCAGAAAGGTGTTTTAAAATTGTCAGTAAACGGTAAAGTTATTTATGTCACACGTATTTGTCAAAGCGTCTGAGGACAGATTGTTAATCTGTGATAGTATAAGTCTTGTCTCTCTCGGGAGAAGTTGGCATAGTTTAGATGAAGAGTTAGATCAGTGATGGCGAACCTTTAAGAGACTGAGTGCCCAAACTATAACCAAAATTCACTTGATTACCGCAAAGTGCCAACATTGCATTTTAAGCAGTAACTTATTGCTACCTGTTCTTCAACATCTATCAATTGTATCGGTCCCTTGAGGCCACAAATACAGTTGAAAGAAGGAGGGCAAATTCAGACTATCATTGTAGCTTCTCACCAGGGTCTCCCTGTACAGTAAGAATGTAGGGTCTAGTAGGATGACCTCCAAAGATACTGCAGTTCTATCAACACTTTCTCACTTTTACAGTAGTTCCCAACAGCCAATGAAGTGTCGTTTTAAAATAGTGCTGATTGTAGCATCTCTTAAATTGCCTGGTTCTGCAGGAAGATTCGGTGGATTTGGTCTTGTTTGGTGAGCTCTGTCTTGGGATCAATGGCCTGAGTGCCCACAGAAAGGGCTCTGAGTGCCACCTCTGGCACCCGTGCCATAGGTTCGCCACCACTGAGTTAGATGAATAAAAATGGATTGAAAGTAAAGAAAGTAAAGTAAAAAAAAGTATCAAATTTAGCACAAAGCCTGACATTACTGTGATGATGCATCTCACATACAGGGGCACATTTACTTACCCGGTCCTGGGAGTTCACTGAAAGTGCATTGTCCGTGTATAATGCACTCTACTGTGATTCACTAAGATTGTGCGCCCGATATCCTGCATGTGTCGATTCCCCACTCAGGTCCCCCGGAGTTCACCATCGTCTTCCCGGTGCATGTAAGTGCATTGTCTTGCGACACAATTTGAGAGTTAAATTCCGAGCTCAGTCTGAATCAGTCGCATTGTCCGACGGCATGCCCTCCGATTTGTGTCACATGAACGACAGTGCAGCTGCGCCACAATCAGTTTGCGTGCGACACAATACCCAGTTAAATACCAATCATAGCGGTGCAAATCCCGAAAAAGTAGGAAAACACGACGAAAGTGCGATCCGCGGACCCTTAGTAAATAAGCCCCACAATGTCCACAGGGCAAGGCTACTAACGTACTGATTTTTGGTTGCTTTGATCTGCTACTGACTTGCACTTAATTCAATAGTGAATTCCTACCATTGACATAACCTTTCAAAGCTTCTCCACTCTTCTTGCCCGGCGAGCAACATTCCCCTGCATCATATTTGTCTCAGAGAACCGGACATACTCCATTTCACTAGTAAAAGCGAGTTGCAGCTTTTAAAACATTTTTCAAAAATGTTCAGTAACCAATTCAAATTGAAAAAAATCTTTATTTCATATCTAAGATAAAATAACATTCTAAATTAGATATGAAATACGGATTTTTATTAAAAATGTAGGTCATGTCACAAACAACAAGCCATGAGATGCATTTTCCATTGTTTTGGGCTGCTGTGCCCCATTGTTATAAATGTATAAACTTCAATAATGATTTTTTTGATTCTACAGCTCATTATGGATGGGGTGATCCTATATATGTGGGGTTTGTGATATGATTTTTTACTTTTTTCACATTATATGTCTCCTTATATGTTTATGGCGCTTATGGACATTTTTATTAATTTACTTTTATTTAAGAACATTTAATTAAAAAAATAAATTATTAGTTCCACCATGGGACATGGGCATGGGCATGTTCATGATAATATCCCACAATACTGATGTATTGCAGGGCATTAGCTTAGTCAGCATATGCACCTAGGCTGACACTGTCACTTTAAGATCCCATCACAGACAGTAGCTTACAGGCACTGCCCAAGGATCGGACCTCAGAGCTGCCATAGAAACAATAGGCACCCCCCAAAGACAGCGTGGGGGGCCATTCATGGGGAGAGACTCCAAGCAGGTAACTTAAATGCTCACTATGAATATGGGTGTTACAATGCAGTGTCAGCTGTTAGTTACAGCTGACACCCCGTGTATACCAATCCAAGCCAACTGATTTCGAGCTGAAGCGGCATCAGCTCAGTAGTGGATATATCTGCTGCTGAGTGGCATGAGGTTAAGGAACTCAGTTCTGTTATTGCTGTGCCACTGTCTAAAATCTTCAGATATTCCCTAATGACTGGTACGGTGCCAAGTGACAGGCACAAGGCGAAAGTTGTGCCAATATTTACAAATATTACTAAGAATAGAAGTTGTCAGACTAACCTGATCTGCTTCTATGAAGAGGTGAGCAGGTGCCTGGATGGAGGAGCAGCTGTGGATATTGTGTTCTTGGACTTTGCAAAGGCATTTGACACTGTCCCTCATAGACGCCTGATGGGTAAAATTAGGGCTATTGGTTTGGCAGAAATCATTTGCAATTGGATTGAGAACTGGCTGAAGAATCGTATCCAGAGAGTTGTGGTCAATGATTCCTACTCGGAATGGTCACCAGTTATGAGTGGTGTACCTCAGGGTTCTGTGCTTGGCCCACTACTATTTAATATATGTATTAACCGGTTAAGGACCGGGCCCTTTCCTGTTTTTTCATGTCCATTTTTCACTCACCACCTTCAAAAATCTATAACTTTTTTATTTTTCCGTGTAAAGAGCTGTTTCATGGCTTGTTTTCTGCGTAACAAATTGCACTTCATAGTGATTGCATTGAATATTCCATGCTGTATACTGGGAAGCGGGAAAAAAATTCCAAATGCAGTGAAAATGGTGAAAAAACGTATTTTCGCCATTTTCTTGTGGGCTTGGATATTACGGCTTTCACTGATCGCCCCAAATGACATGTCTACTTTATTCTTTGGGATGGTACGATTACGGTGATACCAAATTTGTATAGGTTTTATAATGTTTTCATGCATTTACAAAAATTAAAACCTCCTGTACAAAAATGTTTTTTTTTTTTTATTTTGCCATCTTCTGGTGCTAATAACTTTTTTATACTTTGGTGTACGGAGCTGTGGGGGATGTCATTTTTTGCGACATTTGATAATATTTTCAATGATATTATTTTTAGGACTTTACAACCTTTTGATCACTTTTTATAGATTTTTTAAATATTTTTCAAAATGTGCCATTTTCAACTTTGGGCGCTATTTTCCGCTACGGGGTTAAACGCAGTGTAAAACTGTTAATATATTTTTATATATCGGGCATTTTCGGATGCATCGATAGCTAATGCGTTTATAATTTTTACTGTTTATTTATATTTATGTCAGTTCTAGGGAAAGGGGGGGTGATTTGAATTTTTAGGTTTTTTTATTATAATTTTTTTTTAACTTTTTTTAATTTTTACTATTTTTAAGACTCCCTATGGTAATTTAGACCTAGGTTGTCTGATTAATCCTATCATATACTGCCATACTACAGGGGATTTTCCTCCTCATTCATTACAATGTGCTATCAGCACATTGTAATGAAGGGGTTAAAACTAAATAGCCTCGGGTCTTCGGAAGACCCGAGGCTACCATGGAGACTGATCGCCGCTCCCCGATGACGTCACGGGGAGCGACGATCCTAGGCAAGATGGCGGCGCCCATGCGCGGCTATCTTTTTGAGGCTGCCGGCAGCTTTGCCGGCAGCGATCGCTGGTATAACACCCGAGAATCATGACAAATGTGAGTGGCTGCTAGAAACTGCAGTGTTGGCTTCAGCTTTCATGTCAGGAGCAGTCAGGGCGGCAAGTACTTGCAGTAGATGGCATTACTGCTTACTGCTCTCACTGCACTCCTGCAGTCGGTGTCAGCATGTTGTGGGAGGAAGCAGAAGGAGTGTCTGGTGGTAAGCACACGGTGTAGATTTTGCTGGGATGGTTTGTCTGTGCATCGGGACGCCGCCCTGCTTAGAGAGCCACTATCTGCCGCCTGAAGCAAGATTTCCATCTTGCCTCATGGCAGATGTGGCCCTGCTTGCTCTGGGAAGCTGGAAAAAAATCCAAATGGGGAGAACTTGTAAAAAAAAACCCGACAATTTTATTTTTGGTCCCGTTTTTTCGGCTTTCACTGTGCACTCCAGATGACTCCTCCCCTTTATGCTGCGAGTCAGTACAATCACGGAGATAACAAATGTAGACAGGTTTTATGTTTTAGTAAATCTTTTCTGAGACCAATAACTTTTTTATACTTTTCTGTAAGTAGATGTTTAAAGTGTCATTTTTGTGGTATTCGATGACATTTACATTAATACCATTTTGGTGATAATATGATCTTTTGATCGCTTTATATTAAAATTTTTATGTGTTGCAAAAGGGAAAACAATGGGGTTCCGGACATTTGGGTGCTATTTTCTGTTACAGGGTTTGCCAAAGAAAAGGACTACCTTTCTGCCGACCGAACTGCAGTTCTCACACAGTAATCATGATGTTTGCTGCTACAAATTTGGGGTGTGGCTAGGGCATGGTTAGGGGTAGGTTTTAAGGGGGAACGCTACGTGTGCCGCCATTTTGTTCCTCTATTTCTTCCGGAAATGTTGGGATTAGAGATGAGCGAGCACTAAAATGCTCGGGTGCTCGTTATTCGAGACGAACTTTTCCTGATGCTCGAGTGCTCGTCTCGAATAACGAGCCCCATTGAAGTCAATGGGAGACTCGAGCATTTTTCAAAGGGACCATGGTTCGGGAATAAAATGTGTTAATTAATTAAAAAAGAATGTCTTCTGATAAGTTAGCAGATGTATGCAAACATCTGCAATCTATTCTTCACTGTTCCGCGCGTATATTATCTCCCGACAAGTTAGCAGATGTGAAGAACAGTGAAGAATAGAATAAAAACAGTGAACACAGTGACCACAGGATCATTTAAGTGAAAAACACAGTGAAGAACACAGTGAAGAATAGATTACAGATGTTTGGCACATCTGCTTACTTGTCGGGAGATACGCTGTCCCGGGATCCGCTGCTCTTCTTCCACTGAAGTTTCCCCGATGTCTCCGTGCCGCTGCCCGATGTCTCCGTGCCGCTGCCGTGCCCCGATGTCTCCGTGCCCCGATGTCACCGTGCCCCGATGTCACCGTGCCCCGATGTCTCCGTGCCCCGATGTCTCCGTGCCCCGATGTCTCCGTGCCCCGATGTCACCGTGCCCCGATGTCTCCGTGCCCCGATGTCTCCGTGCCCCGATGTCTCCGTGCCCCGATGTCTCCGTGCCCCGATGTCTCCGTGCCCCGATGTCTCCGTGCCCCGATGTCTCCGTGCCCCGATGTCACCGTGCCCCGATGTCTCCGTGCCCCGATTGTTATATCAATTACCATCACTATATTTATGGATCATCTACTTTCAAAATCACTACTTCTGCCAATGTTCAATTATTTTATGTTGGACAATATAAGACAAGGCATGATGGGTTTCAATCCTTTACTCTATGATATGATATAACTATTCCCTTCACCCTATGGATAGCACATGCATGCTCAGTTGAACACGCATGTGCCTGTAGGGGGATAGCTGCTGGCAATAAAGTAGTTGAAAAGTGATACACCCATTGTGATGATGGTGAAGTACGTCTTGTAGAGCCGAGAACTCTATGTCTGAACGCACCCTTATGAAATCTTAATAAGCCTTCTTATCTTGCATCTTCCGTCTCCAAGAATAGATCCATTGCCCTACCCAGTAATCTTAAGATAAAGTCACCTAAACTAGTGTCAAAGTCCCTGTATATGCCCCGATGTCTCCGTGCCCCGATGTCACCGTGCCCCGATGTCTCCGTGCCCCGATGTCTCCGTGCCCCTATGTCTCCGTGCCCCGATGTCTCCGTGCCCCGATGTCTCCGTGCCGCTCCGTGCCGCTGCCCGATGTCTCCGTGCCACTGCCCGATGTCTCCGTGCCGCTCCCCGGTGTCTCTGTGCTGCTCCCCGGTGTCTCTGTGCTGCTCCCCGGTGTCTCTGTCCTGCTCACCGTGTTCTTCAATGTGTTCTTCACACATATATATATTGTTCTTCACATACTATTTTGTTCGCACCGTTCCGCGCGTATCTTCCGACAAGTAAGCAGATGTGCCGAACATCTGTAATCTATTCTTCACTGTGTTCTTTACTGTGTTTTTCACTTAAATGATCCTGTGTTCACTGTTTTTATTCTATTCTTCATTGTTCTTCACTGTGTTTTTTTAATTAAATGCTCGATCTCGAGCAGGGGAAACACTCGTCCGAGCAACGAGCCGTTTCGAGTACCTTAATACTCGAACGAGCATCAAGCTCGGACGAGTATACTCGCTCATCTCTAGTTGGGATGTATGGTAGTGTAATACAATAAGGTTATGCAGCTAATATTCCACAGGCAACATATGTCCTTGGGGTAAATGTTGGAGAGTCCCTTGTTGAGAAGTACCTGGGTGATTAATAGAGCATATATAAAATAACAGCACAATGTCAATCAGCTGCCTCTAAAGCCAGCAAGGCCTTGTCATGTATCTGCAGTGGTCTGGACTCTAGTGATAGGGATGTAATATTACCACTGTACAAGGCTTTAGTTCGGCCTCACCTGGAATATGCCGTCCAGTTCTCGGCTCCGGTCCATAAAAAGGAGGCCCTGGAGCTGGAGAGGGTTCAACGAAGAGCCAAAATGATAAGGGGCATGGGATCTTAAAATCTCAGGTATGAGGAAAGATTAAAACAACTTGGTTCAACTTGATGGATGGGTTTCTTTATTCAACCATATAAAATATGTAACTATGCAATAACACTCCCTTGAAAACTTGAATTTTTGCATTCAAACTTTTTTTTTTACATTTTTGAGATATTTTCTCTTGTCCTGCCCACAAAAAATAATTTCAAAAAATCTATAAATTAGGAACATTAACTAGACTGCGGTCTACAGGACCTGTCTCCAAGACTTGAACAATGGCCTCCCTCGTTAAAATTCTATGTCTCCTCTCAGCTCTGACCGCAACAAGTAAGTCATTTTCTACAGATTTATTCATTATAATAATGTTGTTAGTAATAATAATAAGGAATAAGGCTAATTAGAAAATCCATAACATTGTTATTGATAATGATTATTATTACTAGATTATTTTAAAAATGATAACTTATTCTAACTTTAAAAAAAATTCAATAAGAATAAAGTATAATTCATGTAAAGTTATAGTAATGTTAAAAAAAAAATACAAAAAAAGCCATATTTACCCAAAATGATAACATCAAGAATGTCACATTGTGACACAAAAAAAAAAGCTTTTATTTGTGGATCTCAGAATATTTTTTTGAAGGTGAAGCATGAAAAACATAGATACTTTATATTGCTATAATACTTCACACCCACGAGATTGGACTACAGGTGGTTCCCTACTTAAGGAAACCCGACTTACAGATGACCCCTAGTTAAAGATGGACCTCTCTGCCCCCTGTGACCCCTGGTGACCTCTCTGGATGTTACTATAGTCCCTGGCTGCAATGATCAGCTGTAAGGTGTCTGTAATGAAGCTTTATTGATAATCATTAGTCCAATTACAGCCAAAAAATTTTGAAACTCCAATTGTCACCGGGGGAAAATTTATTTTTTTGTCTGGATCTACAATAATAAAATATACAGTTTCGACTTACATACAGATTGTATTTGTCTCCTGCACGGTGAATGTTGGAATTTTTATAATGCAAAAAACGATTTGGGAATTATTGTGTTAACTACCAGTCCCACAGAAAGAATTATGATACAGTGAAGTGGTTGGCTTGGAATAGCAACTGATTATCTGCCCCAAGGATAGGCCACTAATAGTTGCATGTAGGGACAACGTCGGAACAGGGGGCCTACCTACTGTTACAGGGAAATATTTCATGTACATTTTAAGGCTGACCTGTCACCCCTCAAAAAGTAAGCAAGCAGCTCCTAGCGCTACCCCATTTTTAGCAGTGATAAACTGCTAGCTTTATCGGAACCATCTGACATTGAGCGCCGTACAATAGGAACAGTATTCATGGGGGTAAGACGCTCCCCATGAGGGGGAAGAAGCAGTGCCTCGTCCCATGAATCCCGGAAGTCCAACCACCCCCCCTCCCCTCATGAATATGCCGGATCGCTGTGGGCTCAGTTCCTATTGTACAGCGCTGCAGTGTCAGATGGTTCCGATAAAGCTAGAAGTTTATCACTGCTAAAAATGGGGTGGCGCTAGGAGCAGCTTTCTTTAATGTGTTCTTTTGGGTGACAGGTCCTCCTTAATCACAGCCTTAAGGTGCTTTCACTCGAGGACTTTCCATTGTGTATTATTGCAAAATATAATTAGGCAAACCTCCTCATAACAGCCTTCGCGTTGCTTTTTAAAATGAACGTGTGATGCCATCCTTTTGATTCGGAATTAGATGGACCCATTAATTAAAAGCATTATGTTGTTCCCCTAGCGCCCCCTCATGTTGTGGCCACTTATCTCCCTTTTAAATTGTGGACCCCTGTCAACTCCTGTCGTATTGTGGCCCCCTCTCATCTACTCGGAATATTGCCCCCTCATGAACCCCTCATAATGTGACCCATCTCATCTTCCCTTCATAATGTGGTGCCATCTCATCTCCCACTTACATTGTGGCCCCTCTCATATTGTGGCCCCTCTAATCTCCCCTTATATTGTAGCCCCTCTCATCTCCTCCTTATATTGTAGCACCTCTAATCTCCCCCTTATATTGTAGCCCCTCTAAACTCCCCCTCATATTGTGGCCCCTCTTATACTTTCCCCATATTTTGTCCACTCTCATCTTCCCCTTATATTGTGGCCCCCTCATCTCCTCCATATATTGTAAACCCCCTCGCGTGCCCTTCATTTTGCCGTCCTCAAATTGTGGCCCACTCATCTCACCTACATAATCTGATCCCCTCATTGGCCCATATCGATTCTCCTCTATTAGTATTGCCCATTTTATAACCTTCATAGCGTGTGTGTCCCTCACCTCTGGCAGGCTGGATTACGTCGTCCTATCGTACATGCTGCACATAGCAGTAGCAGAGAAACAGTGATGGTGTGGAGAGCTGACTGCTGTCTGCACCACCATCTTATTCTTATTGAGCTGCCATTGGCGGAGGAGTTAGTCGGCTTCACCGATACAGCATTAGGCCAGTCGGACCCTGTGTGAGGGCTTCATTATAACAATAATAACAGTTGTTTCCCTTTTCAATGTGTTAATAAGATTTTATACATGGGTCGCAGCTGCTGTTGATCTCAGAGGCAGATAAATATGTAAATGAGAGGTTATGGTTGATGTACTGACCGTGTGGCATCTCCTCAGGTTCTGCTCTGTCGTGTACCGCGTGTGCTTCAGCTACATCCTCTTCATGCTCTGGTAACAGTATCACTTGTCCATCTGGCTCTTCGTGTGGATCCACATACACAGTTGCTAAGTCTGGTGAGTTGGAGGAGGTAGAAGGTGGACACAGATCAATCAGATTCATTTCAAACATATTGGGGCACATTTACTTACCCATTCCTGGCCAGTTCCCTGAAAGTGCATTGTCCGTGTATAATGCGCTGTGCAGGGAGTCACTAAGATCCTGCACCCGAGATCCTGCATGTGTCACTTCCCCGCTCAGGTCCCCGGAGTTCACCTTCTTCCTGGTGCATGTAAGTCTTGCGACATCATTTGAAAGTAAAATCCTGCACTCAGTCCGAATCAGTCGGATCGTCCGACAGCACACCCACTGCATGGAAGCCAGGGCAGTTGCGCCAAAATCTGATCTCAACCCAGACACCTGTTAAATACCTGCCAAAGCTGCGCAAATCCCAAAAACAGCAAACAATCCGATGAAAGTCCGATCCGGGACCCTTAGTAAGCCCCATTTTATATTGGCAGGACACAAACAAGGACAGTAAGCCCTAACACTGAGCCCCCCAATCTGTCACCAGCCTAACTAGTGGGTCCACCCTGGCCAGTGGCCAATACCTAGGTGACGTTACCATTCTATGCCAAGTGTGAAAAAATAACAAGACAATACGGCGTCATGGACAAACCAAGTCAGCAACAGAGGGAGCAAACTATGACAGACTCACAATACAAAAAGAGAAGTAAGAAAATACAAGCCGAGATCAAATACCAAAAAGATAGCAAAACATGGACAGAACAGTGTGAACTGGCTTTACAGCCATTTGTGCTGGATATTATATTGGAAGGCTAGGCCTTACCGCAGGTAGAAGGAGCAAGTGATCACAGAGACACAGAGTTACCTCTTTCAAGACAATTGCAGAGAACAGAGTAAAGGGTGTGGCAGATATCAGACCAGTCACCCACTAGAGCCCAGTTCAGACTGCCAGATAAAAGTAAAAAAAAAAATAATAACTTACTGGCACATATAGAGTACATTGGACACTGGAGCAAATGTGACACATAATTTCCAACAATTCAACCTGTTCAAAACAGAAAATGTGCTTATTTTTAGGTGGGACCACTGCGGTGTCTTTGATCCGAGCATGCACTCTTACATCTCAGTGCAGCTTCAATGGCAGCATAAGTATGGCACAAGCGACAATAAAAACGGGCATCTCCTGTTGTGATACAGACAATTGTACTCCTATTCTTCCTACAGGTAAGTCTTCCATTGCTACTTTCTTCTACAATGCAGTTTTGTCTGACCTTACTTTCTCCTTCTTTGCATATGTCTAGAGATGTGCCACCAAATAACTATAAAAGAAAGAAAATACTCTCTGAAGTATTTGTGTCTATATTTAGCCACTAGGTAGACATAGGTTTCCCATCTATGTGAGCATGTTATGTTGTTGGATATAAGATATGGTAACTGTCAGGACTCAGGGTCAGTAAACCCACTGGACCACCACGGGAGATAGCACTAACCAACACCTGGGACAGGAATCTAAGTGGCACCTGGTCTTCACCAGAGCCCGCTGCAAAGCAGGATGGTCTTATTGCGGCGTGGTGCCACCAGGTCGTTCCACAGGTGCAACCAGCTCACGGTGGCAGCCAAGGTCGAAGTACCAATACAGTAGGTACAGTAGGTGGAAAGTCAGAGGTCAAGTTCAGGGTCACAACAGGAGATCAATGCAGAAACAGGAACGGGAATAGAAACGTTCAGTGTTTTTTTCATTGCAACCAATTGGTAAGATCAAAAACTTTTTTTGCTCATTAATGTGCACTCTGTCCCCATCCTCACAGATAAAAAACAGAAATTTAGATATTTTTGCGAATTTATTAAACAAGAAAAACTGAAATATCACAAGGTGATAAGTATTCAGACCCTTTGCTTCGAATCCAGCTGTGTTTAGTTAAGCTGACTGGACTTGATTAGGAAAGGCGCACACTTGTATGTATAAGACCTCACAGCTCATAGTGCATGTCACAGCACATGAGAATCATGAGGTCTAAAGAACTGCCCAAGGAGCTTAGAGACAGAATTGTGGTATGACACAAATCTAAGAAATCATGGGAGAAGAGCCTTGGTGTGAGAGGTAAAGAATAACTGCAAGATCCCTATGGCTGAGCTCCAGAGATGCAGAGGGGAGATATGAAAGCTTAAAAAAATTTGTTTTGATATTACAAATTGGCTGCAATTAAAAAAGTGAAAAATTGAAAGGGGTCAGAATACTCTGTATTCTGTAACTCATACTGTAAATCATGTATGTACCCACTGTAACTCTATTTTCAGCTCTAGGAACCAGCACATTGTGTGTATTGGGAGGAAATGTAAAGGAGATGGTACCATTAATATTCAGGGCTTGATCAATTTGACCTTGATCCCACCTAAAACAAATTAACGCTTTGGAAACATATTTCAATCTAGTCTGATAGCATATGTTTTGGAGACAGATTTTTTTCCCTTATAGATTTTTATAATATAGGCCGTTTGTGTAGTATCCTAAGACCCATGGCCACCCAAACCACCCAACACATTTTATTTTGAGAATGGCCTTCACCCATGAAATCCCCATACATATATTCGTGCTCTGAATACACATGGACACAAGATCCATTTTAGGACCTTTGAAGGTTTTGCGAAGGTACTGAAACCACAGAATGAAAGCAGACAGAAGGGACTCATTCTCCATACCCCAAGAAGTAGCATATGTAGGAAGTGATTCCAGAGTTGCAGGGGCTATAATATCCATACAGCCCAGGGACCATGGCAGTCATAATCTACCCCTGCACGGGAGGACGCCTAATGTCAATGTATTCTATGGAAGTTCACAGACTACAGAAAGTCTAGCCACAGATTACGTAGTTTCTTATGCAAAACCAACTAAATTATTTGTAAACTAAATAATTAACACATTTTTTGAGGATTTTTATCACAGAATATGGTAATAGAAACAATGATGGTTGAAAGAAATGTTTTTATGAAAGATATACCGGATAAGAATGTAATGAAATCCAAAATCAACAAAATATTTTCCAATGTTTCGAGGGATCTACCTACTCTCTGTCGTACGTGCAGTGCTGTCCTGACAGCGCTCAAATATTTTAACATCTGAGTGGGTCGTGATAGTCCTGTTCTAGAGATAAGTGTGGGACCAAATCTATAAGGTATTTAAGCCAAGGTTATATCATAAGATAAAGTAAAAAAGTTCTTCATCTCCTATTTGGTTCTAGTGCCAACCCCAAGCTCTAATTCCAATGGAGTGACCTGTAGATCCTGCATAACTGCTGACTCTACCTGGTGTTACACGTCAGACACCATACAATGCACCGGGGATGAGAACATGTGTCTTCTCCAGTCAACAGAAATATCAGGTACAGAAAATAAGTTTTTATATATAATGTCATGTTTTTACTGTATTTGGAATATTTTAGGCCACCAATTGTATTTGTATATTTGCAGGAGAACTCTCCACAGCCATTCGGGGGTGCTCAACAAAGTCTTTTTGTGATCTCGGCAGCCAGTCTACAAGTGTCGGAGGAGTAACGACCAATGTCAAGTTTATCTGCACCAGTGGTGGCATGACAGTCCATAAAGTCCTCTTTACTCCAGTCATTGTGTGTCTTCTACTGCTGAAAGTCTTTTAAGCATTCTAGGGATTACTTGGATGAGATCAAAATAATTGCCAAACATTTCTTTTTATTTTGCTCCTTTAGGTGACAGTTCTTATTTTAAAAGGGTTTTCTGGTAAACAGCACATTTCTCACAATGTCATTGCTTCTTGTGACAGTGGGCTGGATTTGAGCTGCTGGACCATAGTCAATGCAGCTATGTACATGAGTCAATGCAGCTATGTACATGGACACTTAGGTAACTTGGACTTTTTTGCTTTGGATAGGCAGACTGGATCTCTGCAACTAGAACCATCCTCAAATCACTGTATAAAATGACTCCGAGTAACATGCTCTCCTCCTCACAAGAGTCAACAATCTGGCCTCAAGCTCTTGAACCTCAGCCACAGCAGGGTCTTAATGGGTGCTAAAAAGTGTATGCACATGTCCTATCTGGGATAGATAGGAAAAGTTAAACAAAAAGTTGAAAAAACTGGACTAGGGAACAGTTCAACACAACATTCTTAGGTAGCTTTTATGGGTTCAAACATCTTCTGGAGCTTATTAGGGATGAAGGAGTTCAGCTGAACCCAACCTGAAAGTTCGGTTCGGGTACCCCCGGTGCGTATGCCAATAGTGGGTGTTACACTTTGACGCATGCGCGCTTCCATTTTCCCTATGATTCTTGCTCCTTCATCATTAGGTGACAATTCTAGGGAAAGCGACGCTTTAAATGCTGCCAGATGTTTTTAAAGGGATAACCAATTGCGGGTGCTTCAGGTTGAGAGAAGATTTGCTCGAACGGCAAACCCCAACATCAAGGTATGAGTCAGCTCACCCCTCCTTATGATTCATTTTTAGAACTTTATGAAGCTCCTTGGGTTAAAAACTCTGCACATGTCAACAAAGGGGCTGCTCATATGTCTACTAGATTCACTTCCATCTCTGAATTGTTTTGGGTGGTGAAAAAGACCTGACAAAACCTAATTGACCACTCACAGTATATTCTGTATCACGGCTGAAAATACCACAGTTATCAGTGAACATCTATTCGAAACTTTGACCTCAATGTTGGAATGGATTGTTTTCTTAGTTGTATTTGCTTAGTATATAGTAAAGTTGCTTTGTTTTACTTAGGTTGTTTGTGTGTCGCATTCTTGTTTCTTAAAGGGGTATTCCTCCCACAAAGACAAGTTTCTTAAGTATAATCAGGATAACAATTCACTGTTATTAACAAAAATATGGAGTTTTGCAGATATAATTCCAACCTGTCTCTATCAGTCCTGCTGTACAAAATTTCAGTTGCCCATAGACACGACCCTGTAACTTCTGACTTTAGGATCTGGCCACCATCTTGGATTTTTGTTGTGCTTGCTGAGTTTCTGTTTCTTTCGGCTCTGAGCCTGTAGCCACGCCCCCTGCACGGAGATTTCACTGATTTACTTCCTGCACATCGTGAGCAGAGAGGAGCTACAAACTACAAGGAGATAAGTGATCTGGGGGAAGGGGGAGACAGGCACATATCTGTGAGAGCAGATATGTAGCAGAGCTGATAGTATGTAATAGGCATCTCATGCAACTGATCATCTCTGATCTGTCTAATCTCTTGTACCCTGGTAACGTAACCACATTGTCACCCCATTGAACTAGATGGATCATAATGGGACACATTTACTTACCCGTCCATGCGTGTTCCCCGATCAGGAGTGTCCGACTGGAATGCACATCTGCCGCGATTCACTTTGATTGCGCCCGATTTCCTGCATGTGTCGCTTCCCCGATCAGGTCCACCGGAGTTCACCATCTTCCTCCCGATGTATGTAAGTGCTTGTCTTGCAACACCATTTTTAAATTATATCCTGCGTTTTTTTCCAATATCTTTTAAACCCTCGATAAAACAGGCAGATGTGCTTTCCCATGTGCTTCATAAACCCATAAACCAACCAGTAACAGGGGAGCAGAATCCTCGCAGTCTACATCAGGCCTGTAACTAACATGGCAAAGAAATATCAAAAAATTCAAAGTGCAATTTTTTCATGATTTGGAAGCCAGGAAACTAACAACCATGGCATGAAACATCAGCCCATACTGAGATCTAGAAAAACATTAGCTAGAAAACCTAGAACAACCATTTTTTTTCATTTGGAGAAGTTTTTTTTTTTTACCTGCTTTCCAGTACATTCCACCAAATTTTAAATTGTATTACTAGAAGATAAAATTTGTATGGCTGAGTACAAACCTTTAATCAGATTTTTAGACCATTTTTTTTTTTTGGTAGTCGGGAAATGAAAAATAAAAATGGCCAAATGGAAATTTAGTGCAGGGCTTATGGCCCCATTTGAAACATATGTCATATTACATAACAGATTATAATGTAATATTGTACCTTATCTCTGTCAAAGTTAACCAATGGGTGGGGCGCATCATGTTCCCGTATCACGCGCACCTCATTGCCTTTATATTGCCGGCATTGCACTGTGATCTACTAACAGCAGAATGTGATGATCAACACGTATAAAATCCTAGTCATTTAATTTTACTGGACAAAGTATTTACAGTCTTTCTTCCTCATTTCCCCCACTAAAAGGGAGTCTACAGCTATAAAGTGGTCCTGCGGATAAACCATTATAGTGGGGGGAACTATGGAAGATTCCTGGGTTTATTTTGGCTATTTCCCAGTAACTTGCTGCTTTACAGAACATCATTTTATGTTTTTCCAATTAGTTTTTTGATGCTGGGGGCAGTTAATTTCTTGGTGCTGTGACTACCAGTGCAGCCCTTTTCTTACTACATCAAGTAGTGACTAACATGGTCCAGCACAACTGCTTTACCCTGTAATTGAGAACCCCCCATAGATAAAGGTATAGAATGACTATGGTAGAACAACCGGCACAGCCACACCCCAAGAGTACCGAAAAGCTCAATTGGATTTCAAAAAAATTCTATAAAAGACAATTCATTAAAAAAACAGGAAAGGTATATCTAGAAAGCCTAAACAGTGTCATACCCAATGCTGGTTTTATGTATGGTCTGATTTGGGAACTGGTAGAGTACAAAAATTATATTGGTCCTTTTAAACTTTAAAAATGTAATGCTTAGGTATTGTCAGGATTCAGGGGTAGTGGACCCACGGAACCACTGCGAGAGATGATGTAAACCGACACCTGGGAGTGGAGTCTAAGTGCACCCTGTATTCACCAGAGCCCGCCGCAAAGCAAGTTGGACTTGCTGCAGCGTGATACCACCAGGTCGCTCCACAGGTGCAACTTGCTCACAGTAGTGGCCATAGCGAGGTTCAGAGATGGCAGGCAGAGACAGAGTCGTATTCAGACAGGCGCTGCAGACAGGCAGCACAAGATCATAGGTGGTACCATAGCAGAATGTCAAAACAGGCAGCAGGAAACGATGCAGAGGTCACAACGGATTTATCATAAGAATGTCAATAAATGCTTTCTCAAAGGCTATAAGGCACGAAGATCTGGCAGGGGTCACAAGAAGAGGTAGGCTATATATCACGGCAGCGGCCGACCAGCGCTAATTAACGGTGCGCTGGCCCCTTTATTTTTTTTATCATATGAAACAGTTAAAAGCACGCCTTTCCACTCATGGTCTGAATTGAGTTTTACAACTGATTCAGTCTGAATATGAAAATATATTACAGCTTCCCTGCTGTGTAGAAAGTGTCCAGTACTTGACAGATTGATATGCAGAGAGAGGGACAGAGCAATTTTGGTAGAATCACAAATTTGGATGGAGGGACAAGAGAGATCTTGTACCTCACTATTTTTTCTTCTGCATCCAGAGAGCTGCATACACTCCTGGAGAGAACTGTCACATGACCTCCTCCCTCTAGCATGAGAATGGAGCAGTTTTCCATTCACTATATGGGGCCATATCTGTGTCTTTTACACAAAGGACTCACAGGAATTATCAGCACAGCTAATGGAGACAGATACTGTAGGCTAAACTGAGGAGGATAGGAAAGAAACTCCTGGTAATTAAAATAATAGAGAACAGCAATAGGTTTTTCTTTTTGTTTGTTTTAAAGTCATTAGAATTCGTATTTCCATTTTGTCAATTTGAATTATGTAATACCACGGGCAGAAACAGACAGTGGAATTTGTAACGTTATCTTTATTTACATCACTCAAGAACACTCCCTTCACAACACGAGACACAGGTCCCGCACAATTATACATTTCCTCCTACATCATGTCCCATAAAATCTTAGGCTTAAATACCCCTCACCCAGTTCTCCGTCGCATTGCTGACCATCATGATGTCTCTTCATGGATTTCTGAGCCTCTTCTCTGCTCTTCTAGCAACAAGTAAGTCTCCTAATAAAAAAACATAGGGGCACATTTACTAAGGGCCAGTTTTCTTTCAGACTTTGCATGTTCTTTTAGGTGTGAAATGCTTGCACATGTATTTAAGAAGTCAAAATAACAATATACCTGCGCTTACTGTGACTACTGATGCAAACAATGATGTATGGAGTGAAGAGATGTATTGGCTGAGTGGGTAACTGACCTGATTAAAAACAGTCTTCAATTGAGGAGGTGGTGATGATCAGGAAGTTTCCAATGTAGTAGGTATCCAATGTAGTAGATGGCTTTTTCTGGGAGCCAGTCCAAGAGCAGAGCGATTCAGTGTTGGGAGCCCCGGCCAGTGGCTCGACCACACGATGAGTCGGAAGTGAATAGTGACGTGACTCTAAGTTACGGATGGAGCGGTGAGACATAGGTGAACACGCACCAAACGCGTTTTCAAGAGCTACGGCTCTCTTCGTCATAGATCATGGCACCCCCAGAAATCCAGTTTCAGGAAATTGCTGCTGTCTCTACCATTTTCAAAAATGCTTCCAAACTTCCCCATGCTAGAAATAATATTTTGTTCAACTCTTTTGGCTTCTTTTTCTATGGAGCCAAGCACCCCCATTAAAGTAATAAAGTAAAGTAATAAACAAACAATCTGCTTCCCTATTGGATATTGGGGGAAATTTATCGAGCCCCCTAAGAGTAGGAATGTGTTTAGTTGCCCATGGCCACCAATTACAGCTCCTCTTTTAAATATTCATGAGCACTGGTAAAATGAAAGCTGACCTATAAGTGGTTGCCATAGACAACTAAGAACATTCTTACTCTTAGGTAGGTTAATAAATCTACCCCATTATCTACAGATAGCATTGTCCCTTAATTTAATTTTTTGAGCTCTGCCATCTCTACCATTCACTATGAGAGTGCTGGAGACTCCAGAGATCTGCCTCACAACTTAAAGGGAATCTGCCAGGACTATTCGGGACACTTAACCACCCACATGTCCTTATAGACCATTGATTTAGTATCCCAAATTGCCTGGTATGATTTTTAAACCTTTGGAAAAAAAAAAAAATTCTCACATCGTTCCTCATTCCCGTGGCGCCTGCTCGTTCCAGCAAGTGAAGTATGTGTATTACACCCCAACTTCACTTCTTGCATCAAGAGAGGAGACGCCGATGCGGCATCTGCTGATGTGAATCCTATGTGCCTCATTAGTCTGACATCTAGATAAGTATCATTTTACTTTTTTATTTATCTCCTTTTATAGACTTCAAAAAGGTTGATTTTGGACCATAAACCACAGGTCCATAAGGACCTGTAATTGGTTTGGGGTCCTAGATTGACCGAACATGTCTTTAATGGAGCAACAGGATGTTTGCACAACCTGCCACTCCACCCATCAGTAAGAATGGGGCTCCTGTACTAGTGATCAATGGGGTCCCAGCTGTCAGATCCTCCCCGATCAGAATGTTATCCACTATTCTTTGGATATTATAAATAACTAATAGCATAATGTAAATATTTGGGACTTCCTCTTTAAGACTATTTGTGTTTCTATAAATAAACTGTTCATGGCCAAGGTGTAAGTTATGGCAGACTGTAAGTGGTTGAAGGGAACAAGAATCTCCTATCACTGGGACCACCATAGACCTCCTGCACGGTACAAGATAAGGGCAAGATTTTACCAAACCTCATTGCTAAGAGAGTTGTGCTGCTGGTTTACATCCTCGTGTCAGTTTCTACTTGAATGCAATGAGACCTGTAGAAATTCCTGCAAAAGAGCCACCAAAACAGTTTTAGACACTTCTTATACTACAATAGCCGTAATGTCCGTGCAGAGGAGCAACTTGAACCTCCGGGGCTCTACTGGAAAATTTGTTATCGATCCCCTTAGTATAAAATATTGATTATAGAGCTGGTCTCTCCATATAGCAGGATGTTGATGTTACAAGGAAGAAGGCCATTGGTAACAAATATAAAAAAGTTACCACAGTCGTGATGCCTGGATCTATGATTAAAGGAAACCTACCACTACAGGTCTACCTATTAAGGTAAATCCGGTGGTAGGTGCATCTTTTTAGGTCTAATTCTTTACTCCCTTCTATCTTTGCTAATCTTTAATCAGGGTAATATGTAAAGAGGCTACTGGGGCTAGAAGTAGATGGAGCTGAGGCTACACGGCATGGCTACTCCATGCCCCAGTAGCCTCTTTGATCCTCCTACCTAGTCATCTTCCTTGTAGCTGTGCGCACTTGTCCGCAAAGCCGGAGTTCTGCGCATTTGCAAAACACCAGCCAGTGGCTGCGCGATCTCGGCTCTAAAGTTGGAGCTACTGCGCATGCGCAGAACTCCGGCTTCGCGGATGAGTGTGCGCAGCTCCTTGTAGCTGTGCGCTGAAGATGTCAGGGTAGGAGGATCAAAGAAGCTACTGGGGGTGGAGTAGCCGCGCCGTGTAGCCTCAGCTCTGGCTACTCCACGCACCAGTAGCCTCTTTAGAAAATTTGCATATTACCTGATTAAAGATTAGCAAAGATAGAGGGGAGTAAAGGATTAGCCCTAAAAAGGACTATCCTTACATACATTAGATGCACCTACCACCGGTAGATCCATAGTGGTAGGTTTCCTTTAAATGTCCCTTGGTTACTATAAAGGATTTTAATAGTACATTTCCTTAAATGAATTTAAAATAATGTGTAAAATAGGTGAATGGGTATAAATATTATGTTCTATACACTACACTAAAGTATTACTTCAAAACCAAAAAAATCATAGTTTATTATGATGAGTGAATTAAATAAAACTTCCTAGAAAAATGGTTTATTAGTTTTCTTTTTTTTTTTTTTTTTTAAATCAAAATTTGTAGTAACCTGAAGGTCTCACTAATTTCATCTATAGAAAGTTTGACCTTAAGAATCCCTAAACTTTATAGATCCGATTTAACTTCCAGCGATTAAGGAGTTTTTTGTATAGAAGCAACTAATGTCTAACAAAAATCCGACATATCCAAATACCAAATCGCCACCTGACATCTCCAGTATTTATTGTTGAAGCTGATTCAGACTCTATGGGGCTCTGTAGCATCTGGTCAGCAATTTCTTTAACCTCTAGAAAAACCTTGAGAGTTTTCCTGGCATCCGTTTCCCATATATCTGGGAGAATGTCACCTTTAGCCATTTTTAGCTGTACTGTCCTGTGTTTAGTTTGGTGACGTCTATTGATTATAATACATAATATGGACCTGGATCACAGTTTTTGTAATCTGGGACACATGTTTTGACCATGTGTAACTGGTTAATCCGTGAACTCAGTGGGAGGGAGGGGATTTATCATAAATTAATGATTTGTGACTTATGATTTTTTTTTTGCTACTTTTTATGTGACTGTCTTAAAAAACCCCCATAGCATAAGACACTGGCAGAAGATTTATCAAGGCTGAAAGAGACTTCAACGAACCTGATGGCAGCGTAACTTCAAAAACCGATATAGATGTGTCCTAAGGAACCGCCTACTGATAAATACCCCCAATGAGCGCTGGGACCATCAAAACTTCCAACCCAGCAGATAATGTCAGAGAAAGGGCAGTAAGGCTGCAGAGGTGGAGCAGGGAAATGGTCTATTTTCCTTACACTTGTCCTGGACTCCTGGGATTTCCATAATTCCTGAATAAGCTCTTAAATGGTTTGAATGGTTGGATTTGTTATTGAGATTAATTAAACTAGATTATTGGATACAACTGAGATAAGAACATTTTCATTTTTCCTGTTATACTTAAGTGCTGACATTTAACTTTCATATCCACTCGTATGTAAATAGCACAGAGATTTGTATCACCTCCCTACCAACCAATGTCCCAGAGTGTCATCCATATCCTACTTCTTCTCCTTACACTTTCTAAAACATATCGAGGACAAAATGGAACAAATAATCTTTCCTTTGACCTCACTTGCTAACTCTCTAACAGCCATTCCATCTCATCCCACCCCATCCCATCTCATCCCATCTTATCCCATCCGATCTCATCCAAACCAATCCAATCTCATCCCATGTCATCTTATCCCACCACATCTTATCCCATCCCATATCATTTCATCCCATCCCATCCTATCCCATCCCATATCATTTCATCCCATCCCATCTCATCTAATTCCATCCCATCTTATCCCATCCCATCTCATCTAATTCCATCCCATCTTATCCCATCCCATCTCATCTAATTCCATCCCATCTTATCCCTTCCCATCTCATCTCATCCAAACCAATCCAATCTCATCCCATCTCATCTTATCCCATCCTATCCTGTCCCATATCATCTCATCCCATCTTATCCCATCCCATCCTATTACATCTCATCCCATATCATCTCATCGCATATTATTCCATCCTATCCCATCGCATCTCATCCCATCCCATTTTATCCCATCCCATCTTATTCCATCCCATCTTATCCCATCTCATCCTATTCCATCTCATCCCATCCCATATCATCTCATCCCATCTTATTCCAACCTATCCCATCGCATCGCATCTCATCCCATCCCATCTTATCCAATCTCATCCTATCTCATCCCATCTTATCCCATGTCTCTCACCTTTTTCTCCACTGAGCCAATGGGGGGGATTTATCAATGTGTCCCAGGTTCCATCAGTTTAGTGGAGGAAATCCCTAGTCATTTCTGCGCCAGATTTATCACTGTGTTAATGAATCTTGTGCAGGATAAGACTGTCGGTTTCCAGTTTAGACCTACTTTAAAGTGGTCTAAACTCTGCGACACAATTTTTGGCACACGGAACATTTACATAGGATATGCCCCCTTTAGACCAAAAATCCCGCCCCTTTCCAGAAGGCCACGCCCCCTCGGCCGGACAAGTCGGAAAATGGCCAAAAACAGGTCTCAAAAGACTTGATAAATGTGGTGTAAGGTTTTACACACTGTTGTGTTGGCGCAAAACCACCAGAATTGTGGTGCGAATGCGTTAATACATCCCCCCAATGTTACACATTCCACAAAAAAATCATTACGAAATAATAAATATGACTTAAAAAACTATGTTTACTATATAACAATAGAGAAATTGTGAAACATCTTTTTGGAGTGCTGTTTTTTCTCTATAGTTATTTTTGGCGGGCGCTGAAGCCCGGGCTCATCTAACATGCGCTCACCTGCAGATCATGTGCTGCTGGGAGTTTCCCATTATATGTGTGCTGCATAGTTATTAATATTATAACTTTATAATACTGATATTTTGATCAAGTAATTGAGGAAGTCTACCACATATTGATGACCTTTCCATTAATGGTGTCCTGTTAATAGATCAATGAAACCTTCAAGGTGAAGAACCTATATTTCTCTTTAGATGTGATCCTTAGAGAATTTCCAGTGTATCATATAATAATAGGACTATGTGATAATTGTGTGACACCTTTTTAGGTTCCGCTCTCTCATGTACAACGTGCAGATCTACAAATTCCATAGACTGCACCGGACCCAACGTGACTTGTCGTGACGACTATTTGTGTGGCTCTGCATATCAGGAAACCATCATTGGTGAGATATCAATTTTTTGCATTACTTTGAATAAGTTCCTGAAACTTAAAGGACTTGTCCAGGATTAAAAGGATTTAGATGTGTTAAACATACCTGATGGGCGCAAGTCTCACCTCTGAGAACCACATCTGTATCACCTCCATGCGGCGAGGCTGAATGCAAAGATTTATCAGATTGCAGTTTTATTATGCTTTTCAATCGGCGCTCGTGTTTCAGCCAATGCATCAAGAGGCTTTGGCCCACGATGAATCCGATGGCCGGCTATGCAGCATTATTTCAGGCAGGACCTGGTGTAAAAATATTTAGCAGCATCACTACTGAAAGTTCCCTTGCTGAAGTTTGTGCCCCCTTCCCCCTTCACAACCTGACTTAAAGGGGGAAACAATTGCAAGTGATAGCAATTTGTACTGACCATTGACTTGTATTGTACACTGAAAACATTTCACACCAGGACATGCTCTACTTTCTAATGGACTGGACACGTGGTCAGTACATTAATCCATAAAGGTCATCTACCACCAGGATCAGGGATTGTACACCAATCACACTGACATACTAGTGTGCGCCCCCTCTAACATAATCTGCTCTTCTTTTAGCTTTTTATGCCCTGGGGTTTTTTTTTACAAAAAAAGGCTTTTTAGAATTATGCAAATGAGTCTGAGAGGCTCCATAGGTGTTAACCTGGAGCCCCTCAAGTTCATTTTAAAGCCCCTTTTTCTTTAAAACAAGGTCTTGATAAGCTAAAAGAAGCGCAGATCCTGCCAGAAGGGACATGCACCAGCATAGCAGCGTCCTTAATGCTGGTGGTAGATATCCTTCTCAATTTAAGTGAAGTGCACCCATTTCTATAGGAATTAACCAATCGTCTTTCCAGTCCACCATGCTATGACCTGGTAAGCCCCCACTCTTATACATGATGGCTCCTGTGCACTTAGTATAAACCATTAACCTCTGTGTCCTCAATCCTATCTATCATGTTTCCTCCCTTATATACTATGTAATGAGTGCCTGTGCCTCTATTCCCATAGTTAATAAGATATTTAGGCAGCAGTCTGGCCAAGGTGGAGATTAAAAAAAGATGGAAGGGATTAAGAAGCTCCAAGTTATGGTAGGGTACATAACTGGGTGCCTATAGCAAAGGACTTCACGTATTCATTGGCACAATTGTCAAAAAAAAGTTCTTTGTTTCTAGGTATAAGCGAAACCACAACTTTCACCAGGTCGTGCAGACCTATTTCAGAATGTAACATCAACGGCACCTTGAGTGGTCTACGGGGACAAATCAGATTTATATCCTCATGTTGTAGCGAAGACGACTGTACCCCGACTCTTCCTGAATGTAAGTGATGGATTTTAGTCATCTCCTAGTGCTATAAACTATTATACAATCCTTACCCTACCTCTTGGCGTGACATGTCCAATTATGTGAGCCACAAGATGGTCAACCTGTGGTGTTGTTGCCAAATGAAGTTTATTAATGATTTTGAAATCAGTCACTTTATTTGAATAATTTCAAGTTGAAGGGGTTAATTGGGGATAGTAATCAGATTGGTGAGGGTCCACCAATTCCAGGTGTCCTGTCCTCACTAGTTGAATGAAGAGACAGATGAAGCTTGGGTCCTGCTGCTCCATTTAATGCAATGAGAGTGTTAAGAATTGTTCAGTACAGCATCTCCTGTCTGTGATAATGCCACAGATATCAGATTACTATTCTCCAAACCTTTCGACTTTACTAGGGCATTCAATTGAGTGGCAGGATTCAATAAGTTAGAATGAGGTCCCCAGTCTTGTGGTTGATGTGGTTCTTTCTCATGAATGGAGGGGGTCCCAGCAGTATGAACCCTACCAATCAGATTTTAATTCCCTATATTATGGATAGGCTATAACAATTGAACTTGGCACATGCCCCTTACATTAAAGTGGTTTACCTCTGGGGGGGCTGGTGCAGAAGAAACAACTCTTTGAAGTGCCAGACTGGGTTTCCTTGAGCCCATGTGAGAAAATCGACATTATCCCACAGGAAATAGAGTCTCCAAATTAGATTTTTTTTCTGATGGACCACCAGACCACCAACGGCGCGTTCTCTGCGGTGGATTCGGGTCCGGCCGGGATTCACTAAGGTAGTTCCTCCAACGTCCATCAGGTGGCGCTGCTGCGCTGAAGTTCCCCGAGGCCCGCCGAAATGCACTCAAGTTTACCGGCCTATTCCTAATGAAGGTAAGTGCAAGTCTTACGACACTTTTTTTTTAAAAAATGCGGCGGTTTTTCCGAATCGGTCGGGTTTACATTCGGCCAGGCCCCCCCGATTTCTGTCGCGTGCATGCCAGCGCCGATGCACCACAATCCGATCGCGTGCTCCAAAATCCCAGGGCAATTCAGGGAAAATCGGCGCAAGTCGGAAATATTCGGGTAACGTGTCGGGAAAACGCGAATCGGGCCCTTAGTAAATGACCCCCAATCTCTCATGATGCTCCAACAAAAGTCAGCATACTAGGAGCCCGCACCACCAAGACCTTCAAATCTTGGAATCTTTCACCACACTCCTCATTGACTGCACCAAGGTTTGCATCGACAGCTTTCTGAGCCTTTACTTTCTGAGCCTCTAATGTGCTCAGTCACATGCACATGATCGCTTAGAAAAAAAAAATGGTGCATGCGCTATTTTTTTAAAGTTCATGGACAATGGATTTCAATAGAAGTTAATGAGGGTCATTTGTCATAGACTGTTATTTTTCTCTTATATTTGCAACTCTTTTTGGCACATTTGTACCAAAATTTACAACTTTTCCACTCGTCTAGCAAAGTTAGATGAGCAAGAATTTTACAGCGTTGCGTCAGATATATTTTTAAAATCCAGATATAGAACTATGGCGCAAATCATGGAAAAATTGCACAAATAAACTCCAGTCCAGGGCAGGTGTAGGCAAAAGTTTAGAGGGGGTTACAGAAGAATTTGTGCAACTTTCTTAAAAAAAAGTAAAAAACCAGACACACATCAACCTCTAATAATTCTTTATTTTATATAGCACCTACAGAATACGTAGCGCTGCACAAAGCATGAAAAATTGTCCCCTGTCCCCATGGGGCTCACAATCTAAACATTGAAATAAACAAGATCAAAACCCAGAGAAAGCAAAAAAAAAAAAAAACCCACCCAAATGTCCTGACTAAAGATTAAAGACCCCCAATGGGACTAAAAAGACTGCACTGCAGATGATGTTGTTTTGCCATATCGTTTTTGCAAACCATCTGTTTTTGGGCATGTGAAAAGAAAATATGGAGCACCGGATGCCAATGGACACCTCTATGTGAATGAGTCCTAATGCTGCGTTTGTGCATTTCCAGGAAAGTCGAAACTGATTAGCCTAGACAATAATGAACCCCACCCATTCCCACACCAAGCTCGATCCAGCCTAGAGAGGTCTCATTAAGATAATGGGGCTTATTTACTAAGGGTTGCTGATCGCACTTTCGCCGGACTGTTCGCTTGTTTCGGGATTTGTGCAGCTTTGGCAGTTATTTTATAGGGGTTTGTATCGGGATTGTGTCACATGCAATCAGATTTTGGCACAGCTGGGCTGCTTTTATGCGACAGAAATGGGGGGGGGGCAAGCCGTAAGGACGATCCAACTGATTAAGATTCAAATTTTGTCACAAGACAAAACACTTACATGCACCAGGAAGAAGAAGGTGAACTCCGGCGGACCTGAGCGGGGAAGGGAGACATGCAGGATATCGGGCGCACGATCGGAGTGATCTGCATTATCAACGGACAAAGCACTTTAGGTGAACTCTAAGGAACGGGTAAGTACATCTCCCCCAATCTGTAAAGAAACTAATTGGGGCAGATTTACTTACTCGGTCCATTCGCGATCCAGCGGCGCGTTCTCTGCGGTGGATACGGGTCTTCCGACGATTCACTAAGGCAGTTCCTCCGATGTCCACCAGGTGTCGCTGCTGCGCTGAAGTCTGCCGAGGTCTGCCGGAGTCCACGATCCATTGCTTGGTGAAGGTAAGCACATGTCCAGCGAACTTTTTTGTTTTTTAAATGTGGCGGTTTTCCGAATCCGTCGGGTTTTTGTACAGCCACGCCCCCCCCCACGATTTCCATCGCGTGCATGCCAGCGCCGATGTGCCACAATCTGATCGCGTGCGCCAAAATCCTGGGGCAATTCAGGGAAAATTGGCGCAAATCGCAAATATTCGGGTAACACGTCGGGAAAACGCGAATCGGGCTCTTAGTAAATGTCCTCCAATGAGATAGAAGAATACTAACTGCAGTGTAATTGAATGCCGGTAGGATGGGACAT
The DNA here is from genome assembly GCF_040894005.1 of Engystomops pustulosus. NCBI lineage: Eukaryota > Metazoa > Chordata > Amphibia > Anura > Leptodactylidae > Engystomops > Engystomops pustulosus. Next base: position 14,416,292 of record NC_092416.1, read on the forward strand.
CAGTGACTTATCGGTAGGGTATCGTATGTTGACAGCGGTTTTGGAGCTGGAAAAGAGTCGCCAGGCAGAAGACTAAATGCGGATCGGACACCAATTACAATTTTGGCCCAACCTGGAATTCACATATATGGAGCATTATGGTGTAAATACTTCATTTTTCTATTTTTGTCTCCGCTTTGTTTCTAGTTCCAACAAAAAGCTTAACCCCTAATGGACTGATCTGCCCATCCTGCTATTATAAGAAATTTACCAAGTGCGGCACCTTAGATATCGTGTCCTATATGCGGTGCACAGGGGATGACGACCAATGTAACTTACAAGGACCAAACGAAACAGGTATGTAAAATTATGGCTCAAATTTTCTAATAGTAAGAGAGTGGGACAATTTCAAAGTGCCCCGGATTTACCCCATGGATTTACCCTAAGGTGGACATTCATCCAGATTTCTGGCACAGAAGCACTGCAAGAAATTATAATTAACTATGTAACTGCACCATATCTGCAATATGTTTCTGTATAGGGGGTGTGTAGAAGGTGTGAGCACCGATGGAATAAAATTATGCTAATGAGCCTGATGGGCTACTGGGGCAGTTACCAGAGCCCTTCCATGCTACAGATGCAAGGAGCACTTCCTCCTCCCACTGTCTGCTGAAACCTCCTGTGCTGCATCATACAGTGGGAAGGGAAAGTGCTGTGGGAGCAGCGGGTGAGGATGAAACTGTATAACAGCTTATGAAGCTGCAACACAGAGGGGCTCTTGCTGCAGCCACCATATATTACCAACCAAATATTGCAACAATATTTCATCTTCAGCAAAAGTGACGAATAACTTTTGGGGAACACAATGTCAGTAGACTGGAGCAAATGAACTGCTATTTGGGTTAGCTAGGAATTTTAATTAAATGCCTACCTGAAGGACAGCCCATCTATTTATGATGGGGGTGGGGTGGCCCATATTAATATTTTGTTCCTGGAAAAATCTGAGAGCCCGGAGCAGGAAGCAGTTGGCACTTGAATGACATAACTTCCACGGAAATTCAAAAAGTGGATAGGCCATCAATTACAATTCCTGGCTAACCATGAAAGGGAACCTGTGACCAGGTGTTACCCCTTTAATCTACAAGCCCCCGCAAGTTGTGCATGAAATGTCCTTTCTGGAATTCCCTCTTTTATGTGAGGGAACTAGGTCCATGTTGGGATTATTTCTCACCATTCTTGTGATAATTTTGACCTTACGGGCCTTTTCTGTAGCCCACAGAATCATATACCTGAAAGATGAGATTATTATCTTTAATATGACACCAGCAGCATGTGACTAGGTACTATAGAGCAGGAGATAGGGGCATCTGATGCGACATTAATACAACCTGTAAACTTGACGCTTCTCATGGGATGAGAAGAGTCATATTTCCCTAATTTTGGAGAAGATTTTTTATAGGTTAACAGGTGAGATTTCACATAAAAGAGGTAATTTTAGAAAGAACATTTCATACTCTGCCAGAAGTGACTGGTAGTTCTCTGGGGTAAAACCTGTTGACAGATTCCCTTTAAGGAACATTGTGGTGAAAATGTTTTATTTGCTCTCCTTTTTTTTTCTTCTATTTGTTTTTACTTCCATCAGATATCTCTAACCCTAAAGGACAGTTTTGTGCATCCTTCATTAGTGAAGTCCCTACTCAGTGTGACAAGTCAGAACTCATGTATTGTACCGGGGAGGAGAACTGGTGCACCTTCCAAGCCTTAAATGTAACAGGTAACAAAAATACAAAAATAAGAGCTCAATACTATTTCCTAGTAGTAAGAAAGCATAACAGAATGATATTGTCCTGGATTAATCCAGTGCCTTAGTGTGTGTGTTACACTTACGTAATGTGGGTGCAAACCAAAATCCTGTTGCATTCTTAGTGCTTATTTTTGTTCTTTATGACATCACGGTTTGTTTCCAATAAGCCCCACCCATTTTTTTTCCTAACTACACTCCATATTGTGGTTACAATGACATCTGTTCCAGACATAGGCTAAATTTTAATGAAATTTACCCTACAATGACAAAAAAGGGTCAGTTCCTATCCATTTTTTTGCGTGTACAGAGATTGAAAAGACCAGTAAGATAGTGGGCATTTTTTTATTTTCCTCACTATAAGCAGTAGTTTCCTTATATACCATTTAAAGTGAACCTGTCACCAGGAATGCCATTTTTAGCTGAAGACAGGATCCAATAGCCTCTGCTGTGCTGATTTTAAAAAGGACTTTGTCCGTATTCTGAATCATTTCAGTACTTTATATAATAGTAATTCACATTACCTGGCTCCCTGCCAGCAGCATGTGGTGAGTCCTGGGGAGGGGCAGCTGCAGCCTGTGTGTGCCTGTGTCTCAATCAACTCTTCTCCACACGATCCCCCTCCCCTGCCTGATCAATGTACATGGTAGCAAGTGGGGATGGTGGAGGGGGCTGATGGTGGAGGGGGCTGAATGAGTTACAGTAGGATGACAGGAGACTGAGACAGAGGCACAAACATGCTGCAACGGCCCCTTCCCGGGGAACTCACTATGTGCTGCTGGCAGGGAGCCATGTAATATGAATTTTGATTATATATAGTACTGAAATTTTTCAGAATGATTTACACTTTACACACATCATATGACGGTTCAAAATTTGCCGCATTTGATTATTGCTGCAGAGTTTGTGCTCTGCACAAGGCAGGTTTAACCTGCAGCACAGCTCTTTATTTAAGCCATAGAAATCGATAGAGTTATAGCACCATTTCAGCTGATGCTGAAACTTTGAAATACAGGGAAAGTATGGTCTTTTGCCCAAAAGTGGGCTTGTTCAGTCAAACTTGCATAATGAACCTGCAACATTTCTCATAGAACTGTTTAGTTCAGCAGGACACAATGTGAGGGGGGTGCGGCTCAATATGAGGGGATGTGAGGACCACAATATGAGGGGCAACAATATGAGGGGAAGTTGGTGGACACTATATAAGCAGAAGCTGGGAGACAGAATATGAGAGAGCCACAATATGAGCTGGTAAGGGGGCATTAAAGGGGGATTATACTAGGTGTGTGGATTAAGGGAGAGGGTAAAAGGCAAAGTTTTGGAAAATAATCCCTCTGTGGCACACAATCCATTCCACATTTTTTGTCCCTCTTTGGCCTCCACAAAAGTTGGGATGTATGAGCATGTAGGAACAGGCTCATGAGAACAGGCCCAGAAGGCTTTTGCAGGTCCTTCAGCCAAATACTGGGTGTCCCGGCAGTCAGAACCACCCATGACTACACATTGGGGCTCATTTTTGGCTCACGCAATTGGATTTTGGCACATCGGCTCTGGCTGGCATTCGGACTATGTACGGGATTTAACATTTCAAATTGTGTCGCAAGACACACACTTAAAAGCACGGGGAAGAAGAAGGTGAACTCCGGCGGACCTTGGCGGGGAAGTGACAGATGCAGGATCTTCATGAATCGCGCACGAGCTTCATGAATCGCGCCGGACTTCATCTTCGTCGGACCATCCGAATTGGGGATCACAACAGGACCAGGTAAGTAAATTTACCCCATTGTTTATTATGTGTTTTCATTTTTTTGGTTTGTTTTTATGTATTTTAATTAGTTTTCTACAAAATGATAATAGACCATTGTTTTATATTGTCTGTCAAAGAGGTGAAATGTTAAATTTAATGTGCCTTCTTTTTGTTAAGTTTTTGAAGAATCAAGACCCATTACGAATAATTATTCAATGCTCCATGGATGTGGGACAAGATCTTACTGTGATCATGGTAACAGGTTCCAAAGTATTGTGGTTGAAGGACTAATAGCTGTGAGCACTGGATGTTATGAATATGAGCATGACATAAGAGCATCTACGACCACATCTACGACCACAAACGGTCTTGGTTCTACATTTTCCGCTCAAAATGTCCATAAATTCCTTACTGGAGCAGTTGTGTGTCTTCTACTGCTGATACCTGTACTTTAAGAGATGTTAGGAGTCCTATGATGAATGAGACCAACGGAAATTATACAGTAAATATTTATTTTGTGCCTTTCCATTCTCATATTATGGATCTGTTCTGTAGAATACACAGTTCGGTCCAACAGCCAAAAAGGAAATTCAGAATTTGTCAAAATGTACATAGCATCAGGGGTGCACCAGGCAGAACCACCTGCAGCAATATGGGGGGCCGCATGAGAGGAGCAGTTATCTGCCATGAAGCAGGACCTGCCACTTAAAATAGTGGGGCACAAGGCAGTGCACCAATTTTCTGGCGGACTTTGCACGTTCTTTCTAGTGCAAATTGCTTGTTGGGGTATTTAAGAAGAATCTGCACCACATTATGGCGCAGCTGCACTAGTCTTCATGCGACACAAATTAGGGGAGTTCCGGTGGTCAGTTGGACCGTGCCAGATTTAACAGGCAAAGTCCAACAGAATTTCCATGCACAGCCCATGTTAACGGTGCACCAAAAAAAGTGCTGCACTATGTCGGAGCAGTGCAGAGGGCACCAGTTTCATGGAAACTGTGCACCAGAAATCCTAAATCTGACGCCCCCTGCACACTACATAGGCAAACCGCATACAGGGCAGTTTGCACTGTTCTCCGTAAATGTGCCCTAGTGTGTCTTTACACCTGATATCCGCACGGATGGGAAACACTGCATGTTGAACCTGCTAACTGAAAAAAATAACCTGATATGTTACTACTGGATGGGGCAGGGGGGGCACTATTCAATAGCTCGCTTCAGTAAGCAGAGATTTCACGTGCACCCCTGCATAGAGGTGGACCATTTCTCGTCCATTATTGAGTCAATAAATACACATTACTACAATTATTCTCTTCGGTGCATAAGAAAGATAAAAAAAAGTTACTCCTACTTTGGCTCTCTGTCCTCATGGTGGAGGCCCATTCTTCTTGTCAACACTCCTGGTTGGGCTGAGAAGTGTGACTACTCCAAATAAATCAGTGGCCTCACTGGTCATGGGAGCGAGAAGAGTGATGAAGCTGCAATGTTCTCACTACTGGGGCAGCTGAGGTCACTGGTTGGCTCCAGTGGCCATGTGACTGGCGAAAAGGGCCAATACAAACAGACCATGTAGGCACCAAATAGCCATTAGCTGTTGGATCGATGTTGATTTTAATATCATAAAATTCCCGCCCCTGCCCCTCGCCATTGGGCCGTTGGGCACTTTGAGGCTATTGCGATGTATGGGGGATGTATATACGTCGGCTGTATATACATCCCCCATACCTTCATGTAAATGTAGTCTTAGTCTGCTGGTAATTTTCAGTCCAATATATCCCATGCAATGTGCACCTCCATTGGCTGAGTTGGTGGCCATTTCATTACATGGACCTCCTGCAGTACCTTAATAATCTCAAATACTGTTCCTTCAATTTTTATTTCTATCAATGAATATCATATTCAGACATTATCCGGCACGCACACTTGATAGTTGATCAGATTTGATAGTTGCTTTCAATGGGACAATTTTGTTAACTCCCTCCCCATTCAAATGTATTCTACCCCCAACACCACCACCACTTATGGTAACTTTGAGACATTTCCCATATCACAACCCCCCTCCACCCTCATGCTCGCATGCTACACACTGTTTGCTTTCTTGATATCTGAATAAAATCAGACTCATCTTTTGTTTCTTTCTCCAATGTCTCCTGATAAACCCTCTGTCATTACTGTATTTATTTTAATAAAACATTATTATGAAAATTCTGTGTTTTTATTGTATCATTATTTGTGTTTTTAGCTTATTAATAGAAGATTACCCTATGATCTCTCTTTAAGAATCCCTTAACATTCACCTGTGCATCTGAGTTGTTTAAAAGACATACACCACCAGATTGGAAGACTTTATGCAAATGAGCCTGAGGGGCTCCATTAACACAGAGGGAGCCATGAGACCATCAGGCTCATTTGCATACAGACCTCAATCCTTGTGAAAGATGCCCTTTAAGTCAGCTTTTCTCTCTTGAAGTTGAGCCTGAGCAAGAACTTCCTGTGATTTTGATTTTGCGATGGAGACTTCCTGTTGCTGTTTGATACTGTTCTCCTGTGAGGCCTTATGACTTTGTTGCAATGAGATTCATATCCGCAAACAGCAGTTAAAGCGTTAAAAACTCCTTAGTTCACTTGAATAACCCTCTTACTAAAACCCCTTAGCTAAATCATGAAGGTCATACAGAGGGTTTGTGGTGATCCTTACATCCCCTCTTGCACTATTCCATATCAATACTGGGGACAAGTTCCTCAGCAATTTGGGGGTAATTACAGGACACAGATGTCTTCCAAGCGACAATGTTTGGATATTTTGCTTCTCCGTGAAGGGGCCAACGGGTACGGCCACTGAAGTGGAATCAATGTTTTTGCGGCTAGTATCAGTTATAGCCATCATTTTTTATTGTATTTCTTATGTCAAAAAGTGGAAATTAAATTACCGTAAAAAGAAGGATCCGGTTACCTAACGATGGGGTAATTGGGCATTAACCTTGAATTACAGATTACATCTACCCAAAAACGGTGAACATCAAGACAGTCCCACCTGATAAGCAAGAATGGGCCTTTACTCTACTGGCATCTCCAACATCGGTCAGTGATGTTGTCATCATAGAGATGAACAATTGAAAAGTAGGTGCAAAAAACACAGGTATATAGGTGCGCGCTGCCCCTAGAGCAGTGATGGCGAACCTATGGCACAGGTGCCAGAGGTGGCACTCAGAGCCCTCTCTATGGGCTCCCTTGCCATCACCCCAGGGCAGAGTTCACCAGAATGGACTCAAGGCCTCTTGCAGTCCCAGGCAGCCCAGGACCCTGAAATGAGCTACAGTGATAATCCAAACTTCTTCTCCTTCTTTCTACTGTATTGGTGTCCTCAGGTGCCTACACAATTTAATCCTGTGAAAGAGCAGGGAGTAATAAGCTACTGCTTAAATTGTCGCATTGGCACTTTGCGAAAAATATGTGGTTTTTGGTTGTAGTTTGGGAGCTCGCTGTCTAAAAGGTTCACCATCACTGCCCTAGAGCTAAAATGTAGCAGTAAAGTCCAAGATGTGTGTTAAAAGCTTTATTTTTATGGACGACGCATTTCGAGGACGAATTGTCCCCTTCCTCAGGTCCAAAAGGCAACATACACTAAAAAACATCAGACCAAAAAAAAGGTATCATAAATAAATGGGTACAAAGGCGTAAAATTGTGGTGGCGAATAGAAAAGTGATACCAAATCAGAAATACATATGGGATATAAAACATCACTCGAATATATAAAAATGAACTTAGATAAAATGCATAAATAATAGAACAGATAAATAAAGAACCTGAATATTTGCAATATTTGACGATACATGAAAATAGAACAATACTGGATACTGATTGTGATGGATCATAGTGATGAAGAACTGGGGGAAATTTTGTACCCCCTGTTCCTCAGTTACAGCACGCGAGGGGCTGAGTAAAACGTGTAAGAGATGTAGGGTCGGCCATACATCCCTAAGGGAGGATTTATTAATGGCTAAGTGAATTGGTTTTAGGACCTTTGTAATAAGAGTTGGTTTCTGGGAGGATGAGTCTAGCAAAGGTTCCAGAAAGGCTTTTAGATCTCCCACAACTATACATACTCCATCTTATGTAGTAGTTGTAGTGTGGCGGTTAGCCAAGTAGTTTGGTCCAAGTTTGAGACACATAATCCTACAATGGTGATGTAGAATGAGCTATTGTCCCTTTTAGGAAGATATATCTATCTTCATGGCCAATCAGCTGCATGGGTAGTACAAATGGGATCATTTTTGTAGTGGCTTTTGGTCTGGGGAGAGAAAGCAGGAAAAATAATCTGTAGGGATTGAAGGAATATTCTGCAACAGAAAATGTGCTTCTTGTAAGATCACAATATCAGTCACCTCATTAGTATATTGTACAGTCATTCAAAGCATTAGTGTTCCAGGATGTAATATAAAGGTCCGACATGAAAATAGAAATGGGAATAAAGTGAAGCAAAGGATGAAAGAGGTGAGTGTGGTTTCCTGTCGGTGAAAACAAATAACCCAATGGTAGCTTCTTCCAACAAAAACAAAATAGCGTCCAGCTCACCCACAAAGCTCTTGGTTTCCCAGTGCACGGAGAATTAATCCGAAGTCCATCTGTTCAACAGCATACAAAGGGAAAAAACTCCAGCACATCGATCATGGACACAGCATAAAACTGACCATGACAAACCATGACAAACCATGACAAAGTCCGGTGGGATGAAATGCGTCGGTTTTTTGTTGTGTCCATGATCGTGATGTCTTGACTTTTATGTGGATGAAATGGTAGCTTCTTATGAGAGTCTGTGAATACACCTCGGCAGAAATTGTAACCAAATGACTAGGAAGGTTCAGTCATTAATATCAGAGGGAAGGGGGGTCTGAAAGTCTATCCCACACACAGCATAAATAGTACAATAATAACAAAATAACATGTTACAGAAACATATTGGAACCCAAGCAGTTGGAGACAAAGATGAGCGGTCTACACAAATGAACTAATAACGTACACCATTGTAACAGCTAGTTTCCATACAGCCCTATTAACCGACACCCTTTTTTTAGCTAAAGATTTTCCCTTATATCCCTATAAATCAACTTTATGTGATAATACCAGGCATCAGAGGAGGCGTGTCTTAATTACCCAGCCCCTCCCATTTACTCCTCCCCATGTTCCATGTCTTTTCTCAGCATTCAGCACTCAAAGGGATATTCCCATTTCAACAAATAATGTTATTGCTTGTATTATGCAAAGTTATACAATGGGGCAGATTTACTTACCCGGTCCATTCGCGATCCAGCGGTGCGTTCTCTGCGGTGGATTCGGGTCTTCCGGCGATTCACTAAGGCAGTTCATCCGACGTCCACCAGGTTTCGCTGCTGAGCTGAAGTTCATTGGAATGCACTGAACTTCACCAAGCCAGGCCGAGTGCAGGTAAGTGTGTGTCCAGCGACACTTTTTTTTAAAATGCGGTGGTTTCTCCGAATCCGTCAGGTTTTCGTTCGGCCACGCCCCCCGATTTCTGTCGCGTGCACGCCGACACGCCGCAATCCGACCGTGTGCGCAAAAAACCCGGGGCAATTCAGGGAAAATCAGCGCAAAACGGAAAAATTCGGGTAAACTTACGTAAAAATGTGCTTCGGGCCCTTTGTAAATGACCCCCAATGTTCCGATATAGTTTCTGTATCAATTCCTGGCAGTTTTTTTTTATCTCTGCTTGCTGTCATTGTAAAGAAATTTTCATTGTTGTTTCAATTGCACTGGTGCACACAGGTGCATGTCTTGTTATAATACAAAGCTCTGATAACTCTCTATGATACAAACGAGCTGTGCACCTGTGTGACCATGGTCAGATTTGTGTCCACTGGAAGTAACATAGAAGCTTCTAGAAAACCAGGAGGAATTGATAAAGGAATTATATTGGAAAAATGTATTATTTTTCATCATGTAAAAAATAACAGTACAAAATGAGAATACCCTTTTAATGTCATATGACAGACAGTTACATTTGCAACATCTACCCCATGTATAAATCTGATCACGTTAAATCACAGCCATCTCTATAATAATAATAATAATAATAATAATAATAATAATAATAATAATAATCTTTATTTATATAGCGCCATCAAATTCCGTTGCACTTTACAAATCATAGGGGACATATACAAATATATTACATTACAAAGAACAAACAGTCATATGGATCAATAGGAGTGAGGGCCCTGATCACAAGAGCTTACAGTCTATGAGGATGAGTGGGTGATACAAGAGCTTACAGTCTATGAGGATGAGGGGGGCACACAAGAGCTTACAGTCTATGAGGATGAGGGGGTGACACAAGAGCTTACAATCTATGAGGATGAGGGGGTGACACAAGAGCTTACAGTCTATGAGGATGAGGAGGTGACACAAGAGCTTACAGTCTATGAGGATGAGGGGGTGACACAAGAGCTTACAGTCTATGAGGATGAGGGGTGACACAAGAGTTTACAATCTATGAGGATGAGGGGGTGACACAAGAGCTTACAGTCTATGAGGATGAGGGGTAACACAAGAGCTTACAGTCTATGAGGATGAGGGGGGACACAAGAGCTTACAGTCTATGAGGATGAGGGGTGACACAAGAGCTTACAATCTATGAGGATGAGGGGGACACAAGAGCTTACAGTCTATAAGGATGAGGGGGTAACACAAGAGCTTACAGTCTATGAGGATGAGGGGGTGACACAAGAGCTTACAGTCTATGAGGATGAGGGGGTGACACAAGAGCTTACAGTCTATGATGATTAGGGGGTGACACAAGAGTTTACAGTCTATGAGGATGAGAGGAGACACAAGAGCTTACAGTCTATGAGGATGAGGGGGACACAAGAGCTTACAGTCTATGAGGATGAGGGGGTGACACAAGAGCTTACAGTCTATGAGGATGAGGGAGAGACACACGAGCTTACAGTCTATGAGGATGAGGGGAGACACAAGAGCTTACAGTCTATGAGGATGAGGGGGGTGATACAAGAGCTTACAGTCTATGAGGATGAGGGGGTGACACAAGAGCTTACAGTCTATGAAGATGAGGGGGTGACACAAGACCTTACAGTCTATGAGGATGAGGGGGTGACACAATAGCTTATAGTCTATGAGGATGAGGGGGTGACACAATAGCTTACAGTCTATGAGGATGAGGGGGTGACACAAGAGCTTTCAATCTATGAGGATGAGGGGGTGACACAAGAGTTTACAATCTATGAGGATGAGGAGGTGACACAAGAGCTTACACTCTATGGGGATGAGGGGGTGACACAAGAGCTTACAGTCTATGAGGATGAGGGGTGACACAAGAGTTTACAGTCTATGAGGATGAGAGGAGACACAAGAGCTTACAGTCTATGAGGATGAGGGGGACACAAGAGCTTACAGTCTATGAGGATGAGGGGGTGACACAAGAGCTTACAGTCTATGAGGATGAGGGAGAGACACACGAGCTTACAGTCTATGAGGATGAGGGGAGACACAAGAGCTTACAGTCTATGAGGATGAGGGGGGTGATACAAGAGCTTACAGTCTATGAGGATGAGGGGGTGACACAAGAGCTTACAGTCTATGAAGATGAGGGGGTGACACAAGACCTTACAGTCTATGAGGATGAGGGGGTGACACAATAGCTTATAGTCTATGAGGATGAGGGGGTGACACAATAGCTTACAGTCTATGAGGATGAGGGGGTGACACAAGAGCTTTCAATCTATGAGGATGAGGGGGTGACACAAGAGCTTACAGTCTATGAGGATGAGGGGGGACACAAGAGCTTACAGTCTATGAGGATGAGGAGTGACACAAGAGCTTACAGTCTATGAGGATGAGGGGTGACACAAGAGCTTACAGTCTATGAGGATGAGGGGGTGACACAAGAGCTTACAGTCTATGAGGATGAGGGGGTGACATAAGAGGTTACAGTCTATGAGGATGAGGGGGTGACACAAGAGCTTACAGTCTGTGAGGATGAGGGGGTGACACAAGAGTTTACAGTCTATGAGGATGAGGGAGTGACACAAGAGCTTACAGTCTATGAGGATGAGGGGGGGGTGACACAAGAGCTTACAGTCTATGAGGATGAGGGGGTGACACAAGAGCTTACAGTCCATGAGGATGAGGGGGTGACACAAGAGTTTACAGTCTATGAGGATGAGAGGAGACACAAGAGCTTACAGTCTATGAGGATGAGGGGGCACAAGAGCTTACAGTCTATGAGGATGAGGGGGTGACACAAGAGCTTACAGTCTATGAGGATGAGGGAGAGACACACGAGCTTACAGTCTATGAGGATGAGGGGAGACACAAGAGCTTACAGTCTATGAGGATGAGGGGGGTGATACAAGAGCTTACAGTCTATGAGGATGAGGGGGTGACACAAGAGCTTACAGTCTATGAAGATGAGGGGGTGACACAAGACCTTACAGTCTATGAGGATGAGGGGGTGACACAATAGCTTATAGTCTATGAGGATGAGGGGGTGACACAATAGCTTACAGTCTATGAGGATGAGGGGGTGACACAAGAGCTTTCAATCTATGAGGATGAGGGGGTGACACAAGAGCTTACAGTCTATGAGGATGAGGGGGGACACAAGAGCTTACAGTCTATGAGGATGAGGAGTGACACAAGAGCTTACAGTCTATGAGGATGAGGGGTGACACAAGAGCTTACAGTCTATGAGGATGAGGGGGTGACACAAGAGCTTACAGTCTATGAGGATGAGGGGGTGACATAAGAGGTTACAGTCTATGAGGATGAGGGGGTGACACAAGAGCTTACAGTCTGTGAGGATGAGGGGGTGACACAAGAGCTTACAGTCTATGAGGATGAGGGAGTGACACAAGAGCTTACAGTCTATGAGGATGAGGGGGGGTGACACAAGAGCTTACAGTCTATGAGGATGAGGGGGTGACACAAGAGGTTACAGTCCATGAGGATGAGGGGGTGACAAAAGAGCTTACAGTCTATGAGGATGAAGTGGGTGACACAAGAGCTTACAGTCTATGAGGATGAGGGGGTGACACAAGAGCTTACAGACTATGAGGATGAGGGGGGGCACAAAAGCTTACAGTCTATGAGGATGAGGGGGTGACACAAGAGCTTACAGTCTATGAGGATGAGGGGGTGACACAAGAGCTTACAGTCTATGAGGATGAGGAGGTGACACAAGAGCTTACAGTCTATGAGGATGAGGGGGTGACACAAGAGCTTACATTCTATGAGGATGAGTGGGTGACACAAGAGCTTACAGTCTATGAGGATGAGGGGGACACAAGAGCTTACAGTCTATGAGGATGAGGGGGTGACACAAGAGCTTACAGTCTATGAGGATGAGGGGGTGCCACAAGAGCTTACAGTCTATGAGGATGAGGGGGTGACACAAGAGCTTACAGTCTATGAGGATGAGGGGGTGACACAAGAGGTTGTATTATGGTCCAGCCCTTCTTTATAAGGAAGCAATAGAAAATAATTTAAGAAATAATTTAAGAAATAAAAATTCTGCTGCTTGAACCAGCCATCAGCCGCCATCTTATTTACAGGGTCCTAGGTGAAAGTGACTGCAGAGAAGCCTGGAGCTTGGTAAATATCTGGTGTTTGCCAAATAACAGACGGGAGATAGGACGGATTAGTAAAAGGAGAGCTGACATTTCATGCAGTTAGCGAGTGTGATAGGCTTGCCTAAAGAGATGGGTTTTAAGAGCACGTTTGAAGCTTTGGAGGGTGGGTATCTCTATGTATTTTACTCCTCCCCATCCTCCATGGAGGCATGCTGTGATTTCAGGTGATCAGATACATACATAGGGAAGATGTTGTAAAAATAACTGGGTAAAAAAAATGTTCCGCACAACAGCATGTCTTAGCAGTGAAACCTGTCAATCAAGAACAAGGAGTCAAGTGACACCAAATGTATAAGTTTTTTTTTTAAATTTACCTTCATTTACATAATCAAATACTTTGGGGGGAGAAAAAAAAAAGCTTTTTTGCCTCGCCCAATTTCTAGCGCCATAACTTTTCAAACTTTTTGTCAATTTGGCTGTGTGTTAGATTATTTTTAGCAAAAAAAACCTGTAGATTTTATTTTTACAAACTAGGGGTTCATAATTTGTTTTGATTGCGATTGATATCATTTTTTTTGTGTGACGTATGATTAAAAACTGACAATTTGGGCATCATTTTTTTTTAATACAGGATAAATAGTTTAATAGTTTTGTAGCCTGGGTTGGTATGGGTATGGAGGTACAAAATGTAAGAGCTTTTACCTTTTTTTTTAAAGGACACCTACCACCATTTACCTTCTTGTGCCCTTGTTTTAAGAAAAAAAAGGGCTTTAAAAATTATGCAAATGAGGCTGAGGGGCTCCAGGCTCCACTAACACCTATAGATCCCGGATCCCCTCAGACTCATGTGCATACTTAAAAAGAAAGACTTTTTAAAAAAACAGGGCACAAGAAGCTAAAAGAAGAACAGATGCTTCCATAGGGGGTGCACACCAATGTGCCAGTGTGCTTGGTTTACAATCCTTGATCTTGGTGGTAGATTTCCAAGACAGTGGCCCAGATTTTCTACATTTCAGATCCTTGTACTAGGCTTATATCCGGATAACACCTGAGATGTCATCTACTGGACGCTCTTTGTCCCAATTACTACGTTGTAAACAGCTATGTCAGATACAATGTCCCGTCCATAAAACCGTGCAGTTTATTGGAGATAATATTGTTATATAGAACATATTGCACATATGGTTGTCTTTGTAAACCTTTTCAGTAATTTTCCAGTGTTAAGCTCACCAGCCTTGCATAACATTTACCGTATTTTTCAGACTATAAGGCACACAAAAATCCTTTAATTTTCTTAGAAATCAAAGGTGCGCCTTATAATCCAGTGCGCCTTATATATGAACCTTACTTACAGACAACAGCTGCCTTGAACTGTGCTGAGTTCTGCCACCTGCTGGTCATTCATCCTTATAAGCCGGTGCGCCTTACAATCCGGTGCGCCTTATATATGAACCTAGACATTTTAGCAGGCATTTATTGATGGTGCGCCTTATATTCCAGTGTGCCTTATAGTCCCCAAAATACTGTAAGTACTAGAGTATGGGGAACTTACCTGTATGATAGAGAGCTTAAAATAGATAAAACTGTGGCTAAGCACTCAAACAGCTAAGCTCTATAAAGGGAACATGTCCCCAGTGGTTTTTGTCACCCCACAAATCTTATTCCTCTTAGATGTCTTTATACATCTTTCACTTATGACTATCAATGGGTCATCTAAAAAAGACAATTATTGATGTCTCTGTTACTAAAGATCCAGTCAAGGAGGCGGGAAGCTCCAGCTTATAGTCAAGCTACCCTGCCCCTTAACTGATGCTGACACAGCTAACCCAGCCTCCCTCTCCTGCTGGGGTCTGCTACTGGAGTCCCACTATTCCCGTGTTATGGGCGCCCCTGTCCTAAACTTCCTCTCTCCTGGATTTGGGTGAGGACTCTTAGCAGTTTCAGAATAAGATAGGAGATGCGGTAGCTGGACTGTTTGCCAGAGGTTTAGAAGTTCTCTACCAAGTCAGACATATTTAGACCATTGTGTCTGATTGTATCTAAAGTCTTATTCACACTTCTGCCCATCCTCTGACTGCCACACCCAATGTGGGGTAAAAATAATGGTCAGAAATGGGGCTTGATGTATGCGCTCTGAGCCACCAAACTGCCAGACAGGGCACAATAAATGGGTAATTTCTCTACTTTGCTTTCTTCTCTGTGCTGCTGAGTGTAGACCTGGTGAGTGTAGACCTGCTGAGTGTAGACCTGGTGAGTGCAGGCCTGGTGAGTGTAGACCTGGTGAGTGTAGACCTGGTGAGTGCAGGCCTGGTGAGTGCAGGCCTGGTGAGTGCAGACCTGGTGAGTGTAGACCTGGTGAGTGTAGACCTGGTGAGTGTAGACCTGGTGAGTGCAGGCCTGGTGAGTGTAGACCTGGTGAGTGTAGACCTGCTGAGTGTAGACCTGGTGAGTGCAGGCCTGGTGAGTGTAGACCTGGTGAGTGTAGACCTGGTGAGTGCAGGCCTGGTGAGTGCAGGCCTGGTGAGTGTAGACCTGGTGAGTGTAGACCTGGTGAGTGTAGACCTGGTGAGTGCAGGCCTGGTGAGTGTAGACCTGGTGAGTGTAGACCTGGTGAGTGTAGACCTGGTGAGTGCAGGCCTGGTGAGTGCAGACCTGGTGAGTGCAGACCTGGTGAGTGCAGGCCTGCTGAGTGTAGACCTGGTGAGTGTAGACCTGGTGAGTGTAGACCTGGTGAGTGCAGGCCTGGTGAGTGTAGACCTGGTGAGTGTAGACCTGGTGAGTGCAGGCCTGCTGAGTGCAGACCTGGTGAGTGTAGACCTGGTGAGTGTAGGCCTGGTGAGTGTAGACCTGGTGAGTGTAGACCTGGTGAGTGTAGGCCTGGTGAGTGTAGGCCTGGTGAGTGTAGACCTGGTGAGTGCAGGCCTGGTGAGTGCAGGCCTGGTGAGTGTAGACCTGGTGAGTGTAGACCTGGTGAGTGCAGGCCTGGTGAGTGTAGACCTGGTGAGTGCAGGCCTGGTGAGTGTAGACCTGGTGAGTGTAGACCTGGTGAGTGCAGGCCTGGTGAGTTCGACTTACTAATCCCCCTCCCCTCTGCACAGACATTGTACACAATCTGAAGTTTCTTTTGTAAATCTTGTTAACAAGATAGAATTCTGCAGAAATTTCATAGTAAAAAATAAAGGACGATCATGCAAAACCCAAAGAAGAAAGGTGTAAAGAAACGGACCGGCACTCAGATGTTATATGGATCACTGAGACTCAGTGACTGAAGACTGGTCGATATTAGGAAACTTTATTGAAGGAAAGCGACACGTTTCAGCTCCAGGCCCCCTTGTAGTGAGACATACGGATCACTCCGATTGTCCTCACCCTCCTTACTAACAGTAAGGCAAACTATTCTACTTGTAGTTGGCCATACTATCGTGCAGCGGTCGACACATTCATGAAGATCGGATCTTGCATTATTTCAGACTTACTGGCATACATGTGGTGTGCGGCATGAGTCCGCATTGGAACGCCCCTTTCTGTGCACCGGATTGTGTCACAGCATCAGCCACAGTGCAGCCACTACACAATACTAGCGCAAAGACCCAGAACTCTGGGTTATAATAAATGTGCCCAATTATTTTTCATTGGGTGTGAGACATTGGGGCAGATTTACTTACCCGCTCCATTCGCGATCCAGCGGCGCGTTTTCTGCGCTGGATTCGGGTCCGGCCGGGATTTAATAAGGTAGTTCCTCCGTCGTCCACCAGGTGGCGCTGCTGCGCTGAAAAGCATCTGACCGCGCTGGAGTTCACCGGCTCGGACTGAGTGAAGGTAAGCGCGTCCCGAGCGACACATTTTCCGTTCTTAAATGCGGCGGTTTTTCCGAATACGTCGGGTTATCGTTCGGCCACGCCCCCCGATTTCCGTCGCGCGCATGCCAGCGCCGATGCGCCACAATACGATCGCGTGCGCCAAAATCCCGGGGCAATTCAGGGGAAATCGGCGCAAATCGGAAATATTTGGGTAACACGTCGGGAAAACGCGAATCGGGCCCTTAGTAAATGACCCCCATTGGGTGACATTGGGTGTGAAGAGACATTTGAGCTTATTTACTAAGGGTCTGCGGATCACATTTCCATTGGATGTTTTTCAGGATTTGCGCACCGGCGTTGCTTTCATGGGTCAGAAATCGGGGGACGGGCCGTCGGACGATCGCACTGAGTTCGGGATTTAATATTCAAACTGTGTTGCAAGACAAAATTCACTTACATGCAGCAGGAAGAAGAAGGTGCATTCCGGCAGAACTGAGCAGGGAAGTGACACATGCCGGAAATCGGGTGCACAATATTTGTGAATCGCGGCACAGTGCATTGTCGTCGGACGATGCACTTTGGGTGGACTTTGGGTGAGCTCCGGGTAAGTAGATTTGCCCCATAATGGCAGATTCTTCTTTGTTGCAGGTGACTGCACCCCTGATGCTGATGATGATAACTCTCCAGAGTTTTACTTATCTGATAATCCAAAGAAATAAATATGGCAACAAGTGTCGTAATGTTTACTGGACTTTAAAGTTTTATGTTTGGTTTATAGTCCCTGAAGAGCACTCCCTTTAACAAGAACAAGTGACCATCCTTCTCTCCTTTTAACATTTTGAGTTATCCTCCTTCTCTATTCCCCACATAATAAAAGTTTCCTACTTACTCAATACTCACAATTTCTTGATCTCGGGAGAAACATTTTACGAACTGGACAATCTCATCATGAAGTCTCTTCTTCGATCCTTAAGCCTCTTCTCAACTCTCATAACAACAAGTAAGTCCTCTAAAAATAGTCCTGTCATAGTCATAGTCATAGTCCTTTTATTTAGAAATGTAGCCAAGTGTATATTTGAACAGAACTTGTGCACCAGGGAGAAGTTAATGCAGGTGATTGGGTTTAGCATACTATAGAAAGCAATGATAAAGAGAACCTGTCATCAGATTTTGCCTCATTAAACCAGCAGCTCCTCAGGTTGTGAATGAAACATCCTTTTTAGAAATCCCTCTTTTATGTGAAATCTCATACATTTACCTATAAATTATTTCTTCCAAAATCATGCAAATATAACTCTATGGGGCACATTTACTAAGGGTCTGAAAAGGGGGGGGGGGGCATGTCCGTCAGAAAACCCGACGTTTTCGGAAAAATCGCACTATTTAAAAAAACACACTTACATGCACCAGGAATAGGATGGGGAACTCTGGCGGACCTCGGCAGACCTCGGCGCAGCAGCGACACCTGGTGGACATCGGGCACACGACCTTAGTGAATCGCCGGAAGACCCGAATCCTCGTTGGAGAACACGGCGCTGGATCGCGAACGGATCAGGTTGAAATGAGCCCCAATGAGTCAAGTTTAGTGGTTGCAGGGGCAGTGTCACGTCAGAGTGCATCTTCTGTACAATAGCATCTAGAAACATGTGTTTTGTATCGCTGAGAAGATAAGGATCTCGTCTTTCAGATGCCTTCAGCTTATTGTTTTGTCATCCACAAAACCAGAAATTCAGGCAGCTAAAAATATTTTTGGAAATCCAGGTTGCAGATGAAGGTCCAGTTCTCGACTATTTTTTGAACTTCCTGTGTGTCCACTTCTATAGATCACAGAAACACAAACCTGGTGTAATCCGGTGTGAAGATCAGATTCTTATCTTTAAGATTGTTTCTATGTGTTATAGAACAGAAGAAGTGACTCTGCCCAGCCACTAAACTTGACTCATGTGACAACGAGATGAGAAGAGTCATTTTTGCCTTATTTTGGAGGATATTTTGTATGTGGAAACTCATGGGGTAATGTCCTTTCTTGTGGGAATTATAGAAAGGACATTTCATACCCTACCAAAGGGGGCTGGTAGTTTAATGGGGTAAAAGTTGGTGACAAGTTTCATTTAAAGGGCACCTACCACCCCGATTCTACCTATAAAGGTAGATCGAGTGGTAGGTGGATGAATGGGACGTGAGGGTAGCCCTTTTTTGAGCTAATCCTCACGTCCCAGGTGTCTTTTAGAAAACTTTATAGCAGGTATATGCAAATTTTTTTAAGCGGCTACTGGGGCGTGGAGTAGCCGAACATGAGGCTACTAGTCGCAGCTACTCCACACCCCAGTAGCCACGTTACTCTGCCTACCAGGTAATCTTCGGCGCGTAGCTCCTGGTAGCTGCGCGCCCTCGTCCGAGTCCCCTGGCTACTGCGCATGCGCAGTAGTTCCGGAGCCGTGGCCGCGCAGCCAAAGGCCTGCCTTCTGCGCATGCGCAGAACGCAGGGGACCCGGACGAGGGCGCGCAGCTCCTTGTAGCTGCGCGCCGAAGATTACCTGGTAGGCGGAGTAACGTGGCTACTGGGGCGTGGAGTAGCCGCGACTAGTAGCCTCATGTCCGGCTACTCCACGCCCCAGTAGCCGCATAAAAAAATTTGCATATACCTGCTCTAAAGTTTTCTAAAAGACACCCGGGACGTGAGGATTAGCCCAAAAAAGGGCTATCGTCACATCCCATCCATCCACCTACCACCCCTTCTACCTTTATAGGTAGAATCGGGGTGGTAGGTGCCCTTTAAGTGAAAGAAGAAGACTGTCTGTACTGACTACAAAAAAAATGATATATATTTTTTTCCACTTAGTTTCTCTTCCACATGAATTTCTTAAACGAAAGCTCCAATCACAGCTATTTCATTGAATAATGCCTGGTGCAGGGCCTGATGGAAAGGACAGGACTCATTGGGGGTCATTTACTAAGGGCCTGAATCGCAATTTTTCGTCGGGTTTCCGGAATATTACCGATTGCACCGTTTTTCCCTGAATTGCCCTGTGTTTTTGGTGCAGGCGATCAGATTGTGGCGCATCGGCGCTGGGTTGCATGCAAGGGAAATCAGGGGGCGTGGCAATCGGAAAACCTGACGGATTCGGAAAAACCGCAGAATTTTTTTAAAAAAATGTGTCGCTTGACACGCGCTTACATGCACCCAGGATAGGATGGTGAACTCCGGTGGACATCGGGCGCACTACTTATCACCGGAAGACCCGAATCCTCATCGGAGAACGCGCCACTGGATTGCGACAGGACCGGGTAAGTAAATGACCCCCATTGTATTTCTAGAACTTTGATGCTTTCTCTGCCAGTTTTCTGGCCAGTTTGGGCATGTTAGATAAAGGATCGGGAAGCAGGGCAGGCAGGAGGAATGAATTCCTGGACCATCACATTTTCTATAGTCCCTGCCGGAAAACTGGTGGAGACTATAGAAAAATCCTCTGCAAGTTCTGACCTCGTCTACAAGTCAGAACTATTGGAGTTTGCACAGATATTCACTTAGAGACCGGAACCTCTTGGTGAACACTAGCGCCGGTCCACCAGTGGGTGGGATTTCAAGTTTTAATGACTTTCCTCCTTTGCAGAATTTGACTGATATGTGACTTCTCCTTAGGTTCCGCGCTCTCGTGTACGCAGTGTATATCGGCCACGTCTTTATCGTGCTCCGGCAGCAGCGTGACTTGTCCTCCAGGCCACGTGTGTGGCTCTTCATATGGAGAATATGTCATGGGTGAGTTCTATGGTGAAGTTCAGTCTAATGTGGTGATTTCAAGGGGTTTTATTCTTATAAATAAAGCTTACAAAAGCATTCTGAAGTTTTTATATCATTATACAACTTTTCACCCAAAATATATAATTCAGGGAATATTAAAAGTTTTTTTAATCAGTAGCCACAGCAGCACCACTTGTGATGTAGATTGCGCCCAATCAGGGGTGAATTAAGCCTGCCCTGGGCCCTGGTCGGTTTAAATATTATAGCCCCAACATGTCACTTGCTACATCTGGTACTAGAATCCGCTTCTTGGGGAATGGACGGTGTGCCCCCTTCTTCCTGCTTTCATTCTGTGGTTTCAGGACCTTTGGAGGACCTTCCAATGTCCTAAAAATGACTCTTGTGTGCATGTTTATTGAGAGCAGGAACAAGTGTAAAATTTGGTGGTTGGTTTGGATGGCCACGGGCCCCCTAGAAGGCTTGGGCCCGGAGCTACCACCTAAACCGCCTAAATTATAATCCACTACTGAACCAAGTGACTCCTGGCACCTCCTGCCCTACTAGCAGTGTGGAAGAACAGGAGACAACTAGAACTAGAAGCCAAGGCAGGAGAAGTACACTTTTTATTGTTACCCTTTCCATTAGGGGCATTTTTAAGATTCCTGAAAACAAATCCTATACATACAGTTAAAGGGGATGTCCGGTTTAGAAAACCCATTCTCATCCTTTATAGGATTCATCTGTACAGCATACTCACCACCCTCCCATCTGAATGCACGGCCCTGCTTTCAATGCCCATGTGAGAGTGTTATCCTTTGTGTCACCACTGGTCTGGGAGAACTAGATGCAACCGATTCTTGTTGCAGAATTTAAAGGACATCTACCACCAGGATGAAGGATTGTAACCCAGGCACACTGACATACTGGTGTGTGCCCCCTCTGGCAGGATCCGCTCTTCTTTTAGCTTCTTAAACATTGGGGTTTTTACAAAAAATGTTTTATAAAGGTTGCAAAAAGCCTGAGGGGCTCTGGGCTCCATAGGTGTTAAAGGACATCTACCACCAGGATGAAGGACGGTAAACTAAAAGCACACTTAAATGCAGGTGTGTGCCCCCTCTGACAGGATCCAATCTCCATTAAGCTACTTTGAGCTTGTTTTTAAGAAAAAAGGGTTTGAAAAGTAAGCAAATGAGCCTAAGGGGCTCCAGGCTATATTAAAATCTATGGAAGCCAGAGCCCCAGAGGCTCATTTCCATAATTTTTTTGTAAAAACCAGGGCACAAGAAGCTAAAAGAAGAGAAGATCCTGTCAGAGGGGGCACACAGCATTATGTCAGTGTGCTTGGTGTACAATCTTTCATCCTGGTAGAAGATGTCCTTTAACCTGCAGCTCTCCCACACTGCGGTCCTGGCCAATCATACCATGAGATTTTAAATAGAATTGTGCAGAACAAGGTCAGTAAGAACCTAAACCATGAGTAATATGTTTTTTTCCCAGGCGGAAGCACAACTCCAACCTTGATCAGAACTTGTGTGTCTTCATTTGAATGTGACATAGTAGGCAGTATGAGCATGCAGCAAGGACAGATCCGCGTGGCCACTACCTGCTGTAACAATGACAATTGTAGTCCTGCTGTCCCTGTATGTAAGTCGTCCATCAATGCTTTATTATAGGTACCTATTGGTATCGATAGGAAATTAATATATAATTTTAGATCTTCAAATTTAATTATGCAACATAAACTTAGTATTACACCCAACCACCCTGAAGCTGGCGGGACAGTCCCAGATTCTGGCTTGCCATCGGTAGGAAGTGTATCCTTAGTAGTAACATCAGTGAAGTAGGAAGCCATTGATTCCGTCCATCATGATTAAGCCATTGTCACTGCAGAGGAGGAAGAAGGACTGCTGCTTGGGAACAAGGAAAGATGAGTATCTATTGTTTCTGTTTTTATTAATAATATAGTAATGAAGAGATTTCGGGTAATGAGGTTGGGTTACAAGGTGAAGGAAGGGTCAAAATGTGAAAGGAGGAGAACACAATGGGGCTGATTTACTAAGGGTCCAAACGCCGCACTTTCTGTGGGTTTCCCGGATATTTCCGTTTTGCGCCGAATCTCCCCGGGTTTTTGGCTCACGCATTTGGATTTTGGCGCATCGGCGCCGGCTTGCAAGCGACAGAAATCGGGGGCGTGGCGGTCGGACAACCCGACGGATTCGGACTAAAACCGCAGAGTTTAAATCTTTGTGTCGCAAGATCAGCACTCACATGCACCAGGAAGAAGAAGGTAAACCCCCCGCGGACCTCAGCGCAGCAGCAACACATGCAGGAACTCGGACACACTATGTTAGTGAATGGCGCCGGACTCGAATCCTCGTCAGACAACGCACCGCGGTATCGCAACAGGACCCGGTAAGTAAATCTGCCCCATCTTAAGTGTGAGCCATAATGCAAGTGGGTCGTTTTCTTCTATTTTTATTACACTTTTTTAAAGCATGGAATAAAAAATTACACCGGTGCCGACAACCCGTACCAGGTAGTTGGTAGAGGGGAGGCCCATGATGTTATTATAAGCCAGGGATCACACATAGTCAAGAAATGTAGAACACCAAATTATGTTTCTTTTATTCCAGAACAATGGTAACAGGCTGAGGTAGAGGTGCTCTCTGCCAAGGTCTGGGGTAACTGGTTGGATGAGGTCTGGAAATGGATGCTCACAGCCCAGATTCAGAAACTTGGGATTGGAGAAGATAGAAGCAGCAATGTAAGGCCAGACCCTTTAGAGGTACAGGGAAGCAGAAAGCTTGATTGGGATGTATTGCCCTCAGATCGGATAGAGCCATGAGGATGCTGTCTGCAGGCCGTGTGTCTTGGAAGTATTGATTGGTCGTTCACGAGCGAAACGCTCTAAGAGTTGGCTCCCCTCAATGAGCCGTTAGCTCACTTAACCCCGCCTCTTATCGGCTCACCATGCCCCTTTTAAACTGCTAAAATTGAGTTAAAAATGGTGTGGGGTGGCTGTACACAGGCTCCCTATTCTATATTTAATAGAGAGCCATTCAGGAACTCTTCTTAGTGAGCGGAGCATAATGATGCAGCTCGCTAAGAAGACCTGGAATTCCCATCACCACTGCTTAGCACTCTCATATACTTCTCAGAAAGAACTGTTCTATTCCAGGACTTTGAGAGAACTATGTAGACCACCAAACAGAGGGAGTATCTCTTAAATTCCCTCTGGGTGGAGTTTATCATCCACAAACTAGGGGCCTCGAGGCATCGTTACCCCCGGACCTCGGCAGAGATGACCTCTACCTCAGCCTGTTACCATTGCTGTGATGGAATAAATGAAATATAAGTTAGTGTTCTACATTTCTTGTCTACGTGTGATCCCTGGCTTATGGTAACATCATGGGCCTCCCCTCTACAAACTACCCGGGGATCCCTAATGCACACACAGGGTGAAACCTCCATCTTACTGTGGCCTTCACCTCTTCTTGCAATCCACTTGCTGGACCTGCCCGGCGTGGATGAGGCTTATTCCACCTGGACCAAGCAACTGCAAAAAGTCAGAATAACATAAATAAAACACAACTTCTCAATGGTTAACATGTAAACCTACCCTTCCTAGGCAGATAGCATGCAGCTGGAATACTAGTTACAGCCAGTAGGTGGCACCCATTCTATAGAATTGATGTATCATTAAAAGGGTATTCTCAAGAAGACAAGTTTCTTACATGTACTCAGGATAACAAAATAACACATTCTCTAATTCACTGTTATTAACAAAAATCCAGCATTTCACAGATATAATTCCAACCTGTCTCTATCAGTCTTGCTGTACACAATTTCAATTTTTCCCCTAGACACAGCCTAGTCATTTTTCACTTAGGGTCGACAGCCATCTTGGAATTTTGCGTGAGATGGTGCTCCTGAGATGTCTGTAGCCACGCCCCCTGCACGGAGCTCAGAGACACATACACTGATTACATCCTGTCAGCACATGGTGAGCAGAGAAAGAGGCTGCAAACTACAAGCTACAAGGAGATAAGTGAGGAGGAGGCAGGCACATATCTGTGAGATGTAGCAGAGCTCACAGAGCTCACAGGCTCATCAGCCTCTGTTTAATCATGTCATGCATCTCTGATCTGTCTCATCTATCCTTCTATGTGTCAGTGTGTTAGTACAATGTCAGAAGCCACATGAAAGTGCATATAAACCCTGTATCCTAATAATTTAACCACATTATCACCCCACAGAACTAGATGGATCATAATGTGTCTGCTAAGAGAGGCCCCGCTCACACCCTGGGATTTTACACTGAGCAGCCTAGGGAGTGATTATAAAGTAAGGGGTTAAAATGATCTTTATTGTGTTAACATCACTAGGGGATTGAGATGTGAGAATTTTCTTTCATGGGAAAACCCCTTTAAGACAAAGTATAGAACATAGGATCCAGCTGGCCATACTTTGCCAACATCTAAGGGATATTTGAAATGTACAAGGTCCATAATGTAAATTTTCAGTAAACATGACCTTGCATTATTCTTCTTTTTATCCTGTTCTAGTACCAGCACTAAGCTCTGAGCCCAATGGGATGGTCTGCCCATCCTGCATTCATATTTCCTCGACCTCGTGTTCCGTGTCTGATACTGTACAGTGCACAGGGCAGGAGAACATGTGTCTGACAGCAAAAATATCAGGTAAAGTGCATTTTATAAAAGTTAAAGGGGTTGGAAGGGATCAGTGCCAGCACCGACTGCGGGAGTTACCGGCAGGTGTCAGCTGTGTAATTCAGCTGACACCCGCAGCATATGGAGAGGCCTGTGATCCCTCTCCATATATATAATCGGAAATGGTTAAACAGTTAACACTCACAATCACTCCCAGCCTGGTGCTTAGCCCAAATGTTGGACCCAAACTTGGACTTTTTGCTAAAGTCTGAGTTTGGGTCCACTCATACCTTGAAACTGCTGTAAAGTTGCTAGTAGGAATAGTGAGGGGGCATATTCCTGTAATTTCTCATGTATCTGGGATAC